>NC_044017.1:25115445-25767162 GCF_900496995.4 Aquila chrysaetos chrysaetos | reverse complement strand
TAGTAATTTTTGAAAATGGTCTTTAAGTCTAGCATCCAGTATCTTCAAGGGTTTTTATGTTTTTTCTACAGGACTGAATAGATTATTCCAGAATTCAGATTATTGTAGAGCTATGGAACACTATGATTCCTAATATAAGTGCTTTTAAAAAGGCACTGTTCATCTGCAGTGGTTTGGTTTGAAATATTAAAGTTGAGTAGTAAAATGTCAATGTCCATATTCATGATTGACACTTAACCGATCTATGTTGTGCAAGTACAGCTGGAGTTAGAGATGTACTGAAAAACTCTGCAGTCAGGAATGCAATTTTAAACACTTCTTTTGCATTCAAAGACCTTTAAAAAAAAAGGCAAAAATATTTTTTTAATATTCTGCTTTTCAGACACCAAATTTTAGCCCACTGGTCCTTTCCGTAGCTAAGTTATGAAAAACTGGAACACTGAAAACACTGTGACACTTTCCACTACTGAATTCTGAATATTATTATAAAGACAGGCAAGAATAGCTTTCTAAACATTTCATCTTTTTGCAGGTAACATATAATGGCTGACTGCAGTATTTATTCATATATATAAATTTTAATTCTTGCATTAATTCTTAGTTCAAATTTAAATTATCTTAATTAAGTTTCTATTGGAAATGGCTTAAGGAAATTTAAATCAGGGACATTTTATGTCTTCGTGATAGGAGGAAAATCATTGGACCAGATAATGATACTGGCATTAGAGTTGTCCATGTCTGAGAGTCATCCAACACTGCACCTACAATCAGTAAAGACCAATGGGCACTTCCTGGGTGAAATTCATTTGCTGTCAGAGCAGATGAATAACATCTTTGGAAATGCCTCCATCTTTCCAGTGATAATAAACAGAGCCTAAGATAATCATGTATCTGAGCCTAGTTAAAATACAAAGGACTGCATTTTAGATATCTCAGAATAATTTGATTTTAATCCTACCCTGGATATCCAAAGTTATTTTGATGACTATTATACTATGTACAACTTAATTTAATTTCTAAACTCTTTTTTTAAAGACATACCGTATGAAAAGATGAGTTCCAAATATGCATTTGCTTTTGAATGGAAGTAGGCTGGTGCATGATAAGTTCTTTCTTCTTTTAGAGAAATTTGTAGTAAATTCAGTACTTGAATGAGGACTAGGGCCAATACTACTTGAGATCAAATTATTTTTATCTGCACAGGAAGTCATGCTAAGTTAGGATAGAACAAATGTCTTTATTCTCCTGCACTTTAGGTTTATTCCATAGGAAATGTGTTCAGGAAAGCATTAGGGATTTCAGTCTGCTAGATCATTGACATATCTCATAATCCATTTCACATGGTCTGATCATGAATTTATTTCATAAAATAAAATGAAATTTTACTTTGAAAAATTTGAGGTTCTCAACTCTGAATTGCCAGACTTTCAGAAAGTTTCTTATCACTCCTACACCAATTGATTGAAAAAGCCAGTTACACCAGCACAAATGGAAAAGCAGAGATAGTGCTTTTAATACAATAAAATGTAAGAACAATGCTGCCTAACAGCTATATTGCCATGATTTTTCATCACTCCTAGCTTACACTATGTGTGATGATAACTATTTAAGTGTTTGCATCTCCCTTCCAGTAAGCTCTGAGCCATCAGTTACACTAGTTCACAGAAGACTAGAATTTGGACTGCCCTATGTCCTCTTGGTCTCAGGCTATGTAAAATGCCCTTAATGGACTAGAAACAGCTAAAAGGCAAAAAAATAGTCCAGTACTTCCTTTCCTATTTGAAGGGAGGTGAGTAAGCCCAAGAGACAAGCAGGTAATTTATAGTTAAACATTTTCCTTTGATCTGTGTATCGCTTTTTCTATTTTGAGCTAATTTGATTAAGTACGCACAAAGGGGGAGCCAAAGGAGAAAGGTTTTTCTTCAGGCAGCCAGCCAGGAAACGCAGTAGCAGAGACCTAATTTTTTGTTATTATTATTATTGATCAATCTCCAAGTGATACACATAATTGACTCAAAATAACAGAGGGGCTGAATTAAATCTGAAACATTTGAGCATACTTAATATAGGGTTTTCCAGTGCTAAGAGCTTGGATAGTTTCAACTACTTCGGTACCACAGAAAATGTAGATAAAATTGTATTATGGCTTCACAAGCTATTTTGTGTCAGCTGAACTTCAGTAACTGACAATATGGATGCTGTTACCCCACTGCAAATATGAAGAAAAATGCTCTAGCTTATGTCCTCTCTTGTTAAGACTTAAGCAAATGCACTTCATATTACATTTCCTGTCAGTTACACAGTCAAAGTGCAAAGTAATTACCTACATCCGATTTAGTCATCTAGATGCCTTTTATAAAGCACAGGGAGAAATGGCAGCTGTGTGGAGTGATTCATCTCATTCTGAAGTAGACAGCTAAAATATATCAGAAGAAATATGCCTTAAAAGTACCTATTTCTTTTTTACTAGGGACCCTACCAGTTTAGATGCAGACATCTAACCAGATTTGCACGAGACAAACTCAGCCACAGTTACACCAGCTCAGCTTACACATGACAGTTCACCTCTGGCAATAATTCATTTGTATGTTTGAGCTGCAAAGACTTTTTCTATGTAAAGACAGAGAAATGTAGTGTTGGCTCAAAGTACTTATTGCCTATATACACACCATGTTCTCCTGCTTGCCCCGTCTGAAAACATAAAAACATGCTGAATCATGGGTTAGTGTCCTGGTTTTGGCTGGGATAGCGTTAATTTTCTTTCTAGTATCTGGTATAGTGTTATGGTTTCGATTTAGTATGAGACAAATGTTGATAACACATTGATGTTTTTAGTTGTTGCTAAGTAGTGTTTAGACTAAAGTCAAGGATTTTTCAGCTTCTCATGCCCAGCCAGCAAGAAGGCTGGAGGGGCACAAGAAGTTGGCACAGGACACAGCCAGGGCAGCTGACCCAAACTGGCCAAAGGGGTATTCCATACCATGTGACGTCATGCCCAGTATATAAACTGGGGGGAGTGGGCCTGGGGGGTGGATCATTGCTCGGGGTGTCTAGACTAACATTTTTCCAGGACAGATGTTACCACAAGTCACCTACCAATGAATTTACATCAGTTAAAGGAGGAACATGAACTAACCATTTCAAGAAAGTAAAAAAATCCTATGATTATATATGAAATATATAAACTGCTCTATTCTAGGTAGCTTAGAAATTATTCAGTGTTTTAGAAGAACATAAACAGTATATAATTTATCTTAAAAATTAAAATAGCTCCTTCACTGCCAAACAAAAATTGCTGTCGATGCCTTGTCTAAGACTGTGATTAACGGTATTTAGAAACAATACTGCTGAGATATAATATGTTTTGCAGGGTGGATCTTGGATCTTAGCTACTTAGGAGATTATCTGCTAATTGCTGTTCTTCATTTGAATTCATAACATCACCACTGTAGCAACAGTTAAGTTGTATTTAAGGATGCATTTCATTATAATTCTATGTTTTCAGAGTCTTATAACTTTATATAAATTATCTGCTCATAAAGTTTTTCTCAGCCCAAAGAAGGCATTTTGGAACAGTCTGACACAACACCATTTGACTGCTTAGGATTTGCATGTTCAAAAATGTGCTACTTCTTTTGCCTCCTTTTTGATGACACATTAACATACTTGTCAACTTACAGTACTCAAAACTCCCCAGTTTTTTTAAGGCGCCAGCTTGCAGTTCTCAACAAGTAGAAATGCTTCTGACACATTCGGGAGACTGCTTAGAAATAACACAGGTTTAAGTGTTGCTCAATTAGGGAAAGATCAGTGATACTTGAAACTGCCCAAAAGGAGCAGTGACACTGAGGAAACTATCAAGGTTTGTTACATTTTCCAGTCAGTCCAAAGGGACCAGTCCGCTGGCATGGAAAATACTGCTTCTGCCTTTTTCCCTCTCAAAACAAAGTAGACATAAATTTGTTTATACTGGCTGTAAAAAATATTTACCTGTCCTAAACAATTATTATCCTGTAAGGATACTACAGCTAAACAGGTGACCATGCGTATCAACATCTGACACTTGGCCACAGCTCAGTGGGCTTGAGTCTAGGCATTCTGCAGTGAAATATGGATCTAGACATCTAGCTGCTACTCTCACGTGATCCCCAGTCTAACGGTTTAGTGACAGTGTCAAAGTAATTAAGCACCTCAGAAAAAAGGCTGTAGAATCCGCTCTGGCCTCCTGAGTAACGCCAGTGAGGCATGGGGCTGTCACCTCCTCACATTCGCTCAACAGAAAACCAAAACCATTGATGTCAGAGTCACTGGGAATTTGCAGATGTAGAGGGAAATGGACAAAAAAAACCCCAAACAAACAAAAAAACAACAGACAGACTCAGTATGATTTGGGCTTCCACCACTTGCTGAATCTTCACAAAAATGAAGCCATATACACCACAACGAGAAACAATGGTCACAAACAGAGGCGATATCACAAGAGGTGTCCTCCTGGTCTTATGAGGCTGTCGCTCCAACTGACATATACTGTGAAGTAATAAGCAACACCTTCTCCAGATCCCAGAAAGGAGGGAGATAAATGGCACTGAATTGGCTGTGTTTCCCCAAAATGTCTCAGACAAGCTACAGCCGCAGCAGGCTGAGCAGCTGAGCCCTCGGAGACTGGGCTCAGAGTCTCAGACAGAAAGGAAAGATTTATTGCCATCTGGTAACAATGATGCTGATGTCTCAGAGAGACCCACTGGGCTACGCAGCAGCACCTAGCAACTCTAAAACTAGAGGGACATAATTAGCTAGCTTAATTACTGGGCTGCTTATAATGTTGGAAATTCTACATTATGTTTATGTTGTTATTACAGTTATGTTTGGCAGGGAAAGAAGGATGTGGGAAACTGAAACTTTAAGAGGCTAAGATGAGCCAAACCAAAGCAGTGACTGTCATCTACTGTCTTGTTATATTATTCAGGGACTCCTGCTATACAGTATGGATCACCTAGGTCTCGGATGCTGAATGTACCAAGCCTCTATCATGCTGCTTGGCACTGAGTGACTGCTGAAAAACACAGCAACCTTGGTGGTTCACAACCTCTATATATTCACAGAACAGCTACAGCACGAACAGCTTACAGTACAGGTTTCTCCACTCTTCCTCTGCCAAAATATCACTAAACTCCCAAGCTTCTCATAGGTATACAGCAATATTGGAAACTCCATTCCGTTAAAATGCACGGTTCTCTACAGGGTGCTAATAATTAATAGCAGTGATGGCAGCAATTTGAGAGAGATAAATACTCCTGTAATTTTGAGTAGAGGTTTGAGACAGCATGGCAGGGCAGAGACAAATGCTCTGTTCATGCTTGCAACCATATCCTCTTAGCAAACCAGAAAATATTGATGGGCAAATAGGCTTGTTAGCCACACACTGGACATACAGAATTCAAAGGATGCAACAAAACCAGAAGCCAACCTCTAAGCCCTTAGCTTTTATAGTTTTCACATCAAAAGCAGATATGAATATGAAATATTTTGTTAATTTTCACTGGAAATCTGCATTTGGGACTTCAAACTAGCTGGAAACCTGAAATTCAATGTACAAATTTGGTGTCTTACTGCCATTTTTATTCTAAAACTTACTGGTCAATCATTGTATGAAATCTCCCACACTTCTTGAACAATTCAACAATAGTTGGTCTGACCATTTACATAGAGCATTAAATGCCTTTAAACACGCTACTGTGATTCCAGTAGCACATTTTGTCTTGCTAAGCCATAGACTAACAGCTTTCTAAGTCATAAAGAGCAGAGCTAACTAAAAGGTGAGTATACTGCAGTTGCAAAATTATACATGTTACACAACCAACGTATATCATATGTAAATGAATACATTCAGTGAAGGAAAGAGCTGTCTGTATTATAGCACCTTTCCTTTTTTTTTTTTTCATTCTAAAAGGCGTGAATAAGAGACTTGAAGCCAAATTCAGTGTCTGGAGAAAGCACTCATCTATGCTAACCCAGCAGCAAAAGGACAGTAAACAGCTATCGTCAAAATAATCCTTCAGGATTCTGCAGAGCATAAGACAATTACTCATTTTGAGGTGAAGCCCTCAGTCTTTACCCACCTTTCTTTTTTTCCTAGACCCAGATCCAAATTGTTTTTCTTCCAGACAATAACCTGCTTTATTTCACTGTTTAACTCCAACAAACACAACTGCTATGTATACTAACTAGGTTTCTGTGTCAAGGGGCACTGAAAATATGCTAGTATTGTTGAAGAGACAAATGGAAAAACCTTGATTTGGCAGGGTGTTCTTGTCAACAAACATAAAGGACCCACATGAACGCTGAAAAGCTTAACCAAAAAAGGAATCACATGCGATGGTATTATTTTAAAAACTCTAAAAAATGTCTCAGAAGTACCTAGCAGGTAAACAAATTTTTTTTGCTTGTTTGTTAGGGCTTTTTTGTTGCATTTTACAGTATAATATGAAGGAACACGTTATAGTACTTTGTAGTAGAATTTAAGACTTGGTAAGTGTCTGTATTTTGCATAAAGCTATTGGATGAGGCTGTGCTTTCTGGCATAGCTTGCCACTGTTTGATAGCATTTTAAAAGCATACTGTGCTTGAACTATCAACACACAATATTTGTTAGTTTTATGCTCCACAAGTTACTTTGTTATGTGCAATAGAATAATTACTATGAAGTTTTGTATTGTAGCACTTTTGTCACAGTTGTTTATTAGATATGGAGCCTCATTTTGAACTTTTTATTTGCTTTCTTTGCTGTCACTTCCATGGCATTCATAATGTACTGCAATTTAATTGGAAATTGGACCAGACAACATTAAAGGAAATTTTGGTGATTCCAATCATTAAAGATTTTCCCTTGCTGCCATGTAAGTGGGATTCTTTACAGAGTGCTTATTTGTTTGATTTGTGGTTAAAGGATGTGTATATTTAAATCCATTTCATGAAATAAAGCGCTGCGCAAAAAGTAGTATCTAGTGGGTTTTCCTTGCAATCATCTCAAAGTACTAACATATGACATAGATACAAATGCATAGCACAGGAAAGGGTGAAAAAAGACAGCATTTATCCCATATTTTAAAAGAATATTAAGTATTAAAATAATTTCTTTTTAAGCTGATTCAGAAGGGGGAAAAGGAATTTATATGAACTCAGGTTTCAGGAAGAAAACTAGATAATTAAAAGCCTAAAAATTAAGCCTGTGCTTACTGTTTGTTGGGTTTTTGAGGGCTAGGAAGCAAAACATACCCTAAAGATGGAAAGGAGAGAATTCATTTTTCAGAAAACATACCTCTCAGTCAGGTTTGCCATAAAGCTGATTATTTCTTTGCTCCTAAAATGTTTATTTCTTTGGTCCTAATTTCTTACAGGTTAATGAGCAGATCAGTCTTCTTACTGAACTGACTGATTTTCCAAGGAACTGGGATTTGTTTAGCCATGAGTGGGAGCAGTGGCACACCAGGAACAGTAGGACAGTACTCATAAGGGTGCTCTGGATTCAGCAAAGAGGTTTGGGGCCATCTAGTTGGGTCCCAAACACAAACACAGATCTTCTGGGATTAAGGGAACTCTTAAGGAAATTCAGCATGCCTGCCGCTGCTGGGAAGGGATAACTATGGAGGACGTGACTTCTAGCTATCTCTAGCAGCAGAAGGGCACACAACAGCAGGCCAGAAACTTTGCTGAGGACAGCGTACACATGCGCAGCAGCTGTGTTGATGTGCCACAGGCACAGTCCTCAGCACCCACTGGAGCCACTGCCCCAGCACATCAGAGACCTAACTCACTTGCAGCTCCTGAAGGGAGATGCAGGTCTGCAGGCCCAGTGCAGCAGGGGCACCTGGTACCTCTCACTGATCTCAGAGCCAGAGATGATGGGCTTCTCATCTGCAGGACATGAGCACTGTCAAGGGTCCGTGTCACCAAGTAAAGGAGCTGTGGGAAGAGGTCAGCAGCCTGTACAGCATCAGGGATGATGAGAAAGAGGTTGACTGGATCTTCTCTGAGACCCTGGAGGACATGAGAGTCTGAGCCCCAGCTGCACTGAAGGAGGGGCATGCATAGCCTGTGTCTATTTTGCTGGGATAGACTCCCAGGATGGTGATGACTGGGAGCTCATGACTTCTCTCACCAGGACGACTCCTGCTCCGCCTGCAAATCTGCAACTACAGATTAAGGCCAGTCACTCATGGTAAACCCTAGGGGTGGATACTAGGTCCAATATTCTTAGCATCTCCATTAATGACCTGCACTATGGGACAGATTGCACTGTCTGCATTTTCACAGATGACAGAAAGCTGTGTGGGAGTGGCTGATATGCCAGACAGTTGTACTGCCATTTAGAGGGAATTCTACAGGCTGGAGAAATGGTTCAACAAAAAGAAATGACAAGTACTGAGGAATAAACCCATGCACCAGTACAGACTCGGGGCTGACTGGCTGGAAAGCAGCTATGTAGAAAAGGCCCTGGGGATCCTGGTGGACAAGTTCAGCATGAGCCAGCAATGTGCCCTTGCAGCAAAGGAGGACAACAACCTCCTGGACTGTGTGAGAAATAGCATCATCAGCAGGTTGAAGGAGGTGATCCTTCTCCTCAGTGCTGGTGAGGCTACACCTTGAGTACTGTGTCCAGATCTAGGCTCCCTAGTACAAGAGAGACATGGACATACTGGAGCGAGTCCAGCAAAGAATCATGAAGATGATTAAGGGACGGGACACTTACATATGAGGAAAAGCTGAGAGAACTGGGACTCTGCAGTCTGGAACAATGCATATAAATACCTGATGGGAGGGTGTGTGTAAATAAGATGGAAGACAAGAAGCAATGGGCACAAATTAAAATACAGGACATACCATTTGAATATAAGAAAAATAATCTCTACTGTGAGGGTGATTAAACACTGGAACAGGTTGCACAGAGAAGTTGTGGGGTCTTCATGCCTGCACACATTCAAAACCTGGCTGGTCATGATTCTGGGAAACTTGCTCTAGCTGACCCTGCTTTGAGTAGAGTATTGAACTAGATGTTCTCCAGAGGTGCCTTCCAACCTCAACCATTCTGTGATTCTGTGAATCTATCAGATTTAACAGAACTAAAATACCTCTGATTGTTTTTCAAAAAGAGCAAACCAAGAATCCGTGTCCCTTAATATTTCCCTGCTATCTTTGCTGAAAAGTCAATATTCGTGTTACTACCCATCCAAAAAGGCTTAATCTCTTTGAAAAAAATGATGCATGGGATAGTCCAACTTCTGACTTCACCTGTTCAACAGATTTAGATACTTAGTTGTGTTTGGTGTACCTTGTGAGGTAAACAAAATAGGTTTGATTAAAAAAGATAGGTTATGATTGAAATAATTTTCAGCTTTTTTCCTCCTTCTTGCTCATTTTTAAATGTTTTTGGTTATTAATTTCCCCTCTGATTTTAGCTGTTGCAAGTTCCAATTTTACAGGAACAGCTTTTGCCCACAACATATTCAAAACAACCAGAACTGGAGCACTTCAGTCCCTAGAACTCCAGGTTCTCTGTTCCCTAGTGAGAATCTTTGAGAAATATAAATTAAAATTAGTTTCAGTGCATTGAATTAATTATTCCATTTATTGGTTATTATCTTGCTTTGTGGTTTTACGTGCCTCTGAACTGTAGATGGAATTAGAAAAGAAGAAGAGAGAATCGACTAATTAATCTTGGGCTTCCAAAAGAGACAGAAAGGTTTGAAAGATGGGAAGAAAGTAAAGCAAAAACTTGATTAAACTAAAAAATAAACCAACCAAAACCCAAAAAACTTTCAAAGAGCATATAGCTATATGAAATAAAAACTGAATTCATGTTTATGCACCGCAATTACTCAGCATATGTGAGTATATATGTATGTATAGAAATTTAATGTATTGGCAAAAAAATTCATGTTTCTATAGCACTCCAGGGATTATGAATAAAATATTTAATTCAGGAGGTTGCAATTACATTTGCTAAATTATTTCACTGACCTTTTTCCATGCTTATGTTGGCCCACAGTGGATGCATAAGCACTGCCAAAAAAAAGAAAAACACCATTTACCAGTCACAGAAGAAAAAGATAGTTGTTCAGTAGTAGGTGCTATTCAGAACAGGCACCAGGGACAAAAATTTAGAACTGGCACATATTGTGAAGATAAGTCTTAGACTCAAGTAGCATATGCCATGTGTCTAAAATGAAGTATGGCAAATGATGGTCTAACAGAGATTTTTGGTTGTTGCTCTGTACAGAGTAGCACCAAGCTAGGCACAAGACCCAGTAGTTTGACACGTTGCATAGCAGCCAAAAAGAAATAAACTCTGTCAAAAACAAACGCGCCATATTAGCATTGCCAAACTGCATCTTGACTCCATGTGTCACATCTGTTAAACCTTAGTATTACTGGGTCTAGGCTGAAACCGGACATGAATTTTGCAATGCACATCGCATGGTGATGCACATCATGGAATTTTCAGCCTGGGTCTCCACAGTCATAGACATCTCTTCCCATTTCACAGTGAGGACATACCATGGAAAAAGACAGCTTCTTCTTATACCAATGTTTGTACCACTTCTGCTCTAGGTTATATACGTAAAACTCTACTTGCCATCACTTATAAAATATGTCCCCTCCTATCAGAAGCAAGATACCTATATTACCATCTCACCTAAAATACATAGTATACTAGCAGCATTGCCTTTAATAAGGTGTCTTTCCTTGTATTTACAAACAGCAGGGAGGGAAGGAGGGTTTATAATTACCTCTGGTTAACTTATATTGGCTATATGGAAAAGAAACCAGTATCTCCAGGTACTTAAAGACACCATGATTTAAGCAAAATACTGATAATTTCAATACTGTATATGCATATTACCTACAATTATAATACACCTGCAAGATTTTACTAACAGGATACACTTTGTGGCTTGAAGCCTTCTTATAGTCTTTCTGATTTTTGTAGATCTGTCAATCAACACTCCTGAAAGTGCTATTTCTTTTTTTTTCTTTAAACTAATTCACATTTTATATTTAATTGAAGAGGTCTAAGACCAAGCAAAAGTGTGGTCTGGCAAGGCCCAGTGCTGAATTAATAAACACATCCAGAAATGACTATGCCCTAAAATACTCCAGGCCTAACCCTCTGGCAAGTGGGGTATTTAAGCACAAAGAAATGAAGATGCATTTAGATGATCTGGCACTTTGGCTACAGTAATTTAGTGAGATGAGATTTAATAAAGACCAAGATAATACTCAGTACAAATATAAACAAGAAAGCTTCTCTACTAAGTCATAAAGGAAGAGATTTAGGAGCATGCAGAGGGTAATTGTAAATAAATCAAATTAACTCCCAGTACAATACATTTTGAAAAGTTCCACTCTGGAATTTATATACATATGACACTATTGTAGAGCAGGAGAAATTATTCTTGAGGTTCTACTTTGCTATTCTCCTGTAGGCACTTAAGCACAAAGAACTCGCTGTACTCACAAGTGTCAATCTGTAAAATTATTATATGTATCCATCTCCATTCTGGGAATGTGTAGTTTCTAGTGCTAATTTCCACATAGTAGTGGAGAGTATTTAAAAAAAAAAAAAAGTTTACAGAATTGTCTGTTTCCAATATGATACTCAGGCTTCAGAAATGGTTTAGGGTTTTTTTTTTGTCAACCCAGACAGATTAAAACCAGCGTAGCGAGTTTGTGGCAGGCTTTGGCTAGAACTTTGAAGTGAATCCACCTTTTTTCTTAAAGTAAGCATAGTAAAAACATCAAAAGGACTATGAATAACTGAAGTGAGGTTACATTTCAATGCAAACTAAAATAGTGTAACTAGGGTAACATGCCATGTACTGTTAGGGTCAGCATAATCTTATCTCTCTCCTGTGGTCTTCAACTTGAACCCAGGCAAGACAGAACAAACAAGCAGTATTTCTTCCCACTGCTCAAGAACAGCTTCTTAAAAAATCAGAACAAATGAAAACAAGCACATTCCATAAGCAGTGGCCAAATGACAAAAAAAAAAAAAAAATTAAAACAAAGGACACATCAGTCACCTTAGTATATCATCAAGCCAATCCACTGCCCCAAGGTGCTTTCTGTCAGTAGCACATTTCCATCTATTAGCTGGAATTAAATGACCACTTCTCTGGGCAGGCTTAAAAACGTAAACCACATCCTCTAAAATCTACCATTCCTCCTATAGTTGGAAGGTCACTTTTCTTAAAATATTTCCATCTTTGTGTTTCATGTGGTGATCCTTAATAGTAATTTTTTTTCTCTGTACCTGGTATCAGTCACTCTCTTCTACCCTAAGTGTGGAGATTTCTACAGCCTTCTTTTTAGATGCTCTCCCTACAGGTTTATTTTGCAGTCCAGCCAGTAGGAAAAACACAATCTTTTGGCTGGTTCCTCCAATAAGACTTTTTTTTCAGGCATGAAATGCAGTCTGAGAATGCTTATTCTTTTTGAAGACAATCTAGGATAACTATCTCAGGCTTGGACATCTGAAGCTAGGTGAAATGAATCCCACTCCATGCAACTTAACTTTTAGTTCATTGCATAGTAGATGTGTTATCCAAAAGTCAGCTGTTAAACTACGCAGGGAGGAAGATTATGTTGATGCTTCTGCTTCTTCACACTTTGTCAACTGCCAATCAAGTTTTTCCCTTTCTCAGTTTTTTTTTTTAATCTAACATTTTAATCTGTTTAAACACATTTGCACCTCTTAAAGCTTTCATGCATTCTTTTTCACATTTATCAGCATGGTTTATGGATCGTGATAAACCCTTGGAGATAAATGTGTTATCACTTTTTATTTTGTAATGATCTATGGTGAATCACAGTTTAAAACTCTGAGACTGTTCAACAGTTATTAGGCCTGAGGGAATTTGGAATTGAATAATTAAAAAACATTCCAACAACACAACAACCTGAAATTACACAAAGGTAAGTCAATAAGATTATTATTGAAATCAGTACATACTACAGCTGTGGGCTATGTCCACACTGCAAACGTAATGGACTAATCAGCCACCTTCAAAAACAAGCCAAAGGGCTAGACAAACTATTGCAGATGGCAAAACATAGTACTGGTAAGAAGGCAGTGTTTCTGGGCTGGAATGACCACAGGCACAGTAGCCCCTTGTATTCTGGCAACACTTAAGTTCCCCCACAGCGAAATGAGGATCCCTTGCTAGAGCGAGGGACAAGAGCTATCCTGAATGTGTCTGTAGTTGAGGATTCCTGAACAGATCTACAACTGCCATTTCCACACTGCTGGAAGCTTCTTCTGGAGAATTTTAGATCTGACAAAGGGAAGGTCACCTCTTCTATTGCCTAGATCTTTAGCAGTCAACCAGAGCTGCTTATAAAGCAAGAGCAGCTCACTACTATTCCCGTGCGGATTTACTAATCCAGGATATGCTTAATGTTGCATGCATCTATGTATACTGCATGCATTGAAAACACTGGGATCAGACTCAGCACATGGCTGGATGCCTTTTGGAGGCACATTTTCTAACATGGGACTAGGGTTTGGCACACTATGGGTCAATAAAGAGAGCTAGCTAGTAAGCCTGAACCTTGGGCACTGTTTAAGGGTCAGGTCTTTCCCTGGCTCCTTCTTTGGACATTTCAAACAACTCTGTTGAAGACAGATGTGTCATAAGAGGGGCTTCCTCTATGCTGAGCTGATGGAAGCCATCTATATATGCCATATGGAATCAAGGCCCAGGTTTGGTTCCTGACACTCTCTGTTAGGTATTATAGACATAAATCTGTCACTTCAAATGTGACTGTGTCCCTCTGCATAGCAATCTGCTCTGACAAGGGTAAAGCAAACAGAGTGAAAAAGCTAAGGAACATCTCAGTCCTGTATGCTAGGTAAGGCAGGGTCTCCTTTTCTTGTCCTCTTGCTATCTGGATGCTTTACCCTAAAAGAAAGTAAAGTGCATTTGCAAAGCACAGCAGAAAGGATGGGCAGCCTGGTCACTGGTAGACAGAGGAGCTGGCAGAACTGCAGCTGGAAGACATAAACAGGATTTAGCAGAATTAAGGAGAGAGGTAGCAGGCAGAGGCACATGAACAGGGTAATAGTTTCTGAGGCAACAGTGAGCAACACAGGATGATAATCACAGGAACTACCAAAAAAGTATGTATAATTGCTATAGTATCTCAGTTTTGAGAATCATCATTCTTTTATCATGGCAGCAGTGTCTTGCAGGGAGGCTGCAGGGACAAGAAACACAGTTCCTCTGACCTGGCTTAGATGTCTCAGATACTGACATCTACACTGCAGGCACCTGCATGTGCATTGGGGAACTCTAGCTTTAAAATTAGCTGAGGTAAATGCTGTCCTGAGTAACATATTGTCATGTTTTAAGCCCAGCCAGCAACAACACACCACAAGGCCGCACACTCACTCCTCCCCCCCCCCCCCGGTGGGATGATGAGGAGAAAATATAAAGAAACACTCGTGGGTCGAGACAAGGACAGGGAGGGATCACTCACCAATTATGGTCTTGGGCAGAAGACAGGCTCAACTTGGGGAAGAAACAAAACCAATTTACTACCAATCAAACCAAAACAAAGTATAATGAGAAGTAAATCTCAAATCCTAGCACACCTTCCCCCAGCCCTCCCTCTCCCCGGCCCACCCCCACTCCCGGTTCTCTCCACCTCCCGCCTCCGAGCGGCGCAGGGGGACGGGGAATGGCGGTCGGGGTCAGTCGGTCACACCTTGTCTCTGCCGCTCCTTCCTCCTCAGGGGGAGGAGGACTCCGCACTCCTCCCCTGCTCCGCCGGGGGTCCCTCCCGCGGGAGACGGTCCTCCACCAACTGCTCCAGCGTGAGTCCTTTCCATGGGCCGCGGTCCTTCAGTGCCAGGCTGCCCCAGCGCGGGCTTCCCCAGGGAGCGGCGGCCATCTTGGGGGGGCACCCACCCCCTGCTCCGGCGTGGGCTCCTCTCTCCCCGGGCTGCAGGTGGGCATCTGCTCCCCCGCTCCCCTCCGTGGGCCGGGGGGGGACAGCCTGCCGCCTGGTCTCCCCACGGGCTGCAGGGGCATCCCCTCCTTCCCCCCTGCCCTCGGGATCCGCACAGGGGTTCCTCTCCCATCCCGATCCCCCGACTCCCGGCAGGTTTCCCCTCTGGAATCTGTTCTCCCAGAGGCGGGTCCGGCTCCCGGCCGGGGAAGCTTCCAGCAGCTTCCAGCAGGAGCCGGCCCTGCCGACCCTGCCCCGCTACCGAAACCTCGCCACACAAACCCAAAACACATACTCTTCAGCTAAAATACTGCAAAGGCAAAATTTGGTAAACTTAATCTAATCTAACTAAGGCTAAGGGAAACCTTACTTAGGTAGGAGAGGAAAAGATAAAAAGAAAACAAACTGTCAATATGAGAATAGGGCCTCATTTAAATAAAAGGAGACTATAGTCTTGAGCGGTAGACAGATACCTGTTGAAAAGTTGACAATTCTTCCATTAAAAACAGTAGGTTTTATCTTTGCGTCTGGCACTGTGCATTACATTTATTTTGACAGAAGCTGAGATATTGGGAGTATGTATGAGATGATAAAATAAAATCCAACATCAAGATGAGTTGTTGAAAGGGAAACTCATTAAACAAAATGAAATCCATCCTACTTACTAAACAAGGTTCAAAGGCAAAAAGGAATCTAGGAAAATATAAATGAAATAGGTTACCTTTCTAAGGAGTTAAAACCATAATTCTCCAAACAAGAAGAAAATTAGACTATTGCTAACACTACTGCTACAGTTTTTTCAACATGTGTGGGTAGGATTACAATATATTCTTGTGATGTGGAATGATAAAGTGAGGGCAGGACATAAAAAGTAAAATGATAAGTGCAAGGTAAAACTGACTGTGCATGAGATGAATGCTTTCCCTTCCTCCCAACAGTGCAGTTGAGGGTAAGTGCAAGCAAACAGACTTTACTCACTTCTAAATTGGGCAGAAGAGAGTTTATTTGTTTACTGTCTTCTAGGAACACCATGCAATTTAGCTAATGTGCTTTTTTTGTTTTGTTTTTTTTAATGTCCTTAACTTTGTGCTACTGCAGGTCCCCCTAGGAAAGAGCTTTTCCTAGCAATGCCTCAAGGAAGAAGTGTATTGAGACTGTGAACCTCTGCAGGAAGTAATTATTTGCAAGGAGCAATTACTGAGGAAAGGCTACCTTCAGTGGTCCTAATTAACAACTGGTTGATAACACTGTCTGTCTATTAAGGATACTCTTCCCAAAGTGCTCTGTGACAATATTCTTTTTTTTTTTTTCCAATGCTTTTATACAATTCCCTTGAATCCATGTAAAAGTCTACTTTTAACAGCATGTAAGCAAATGAATTCCCTGAAGTTATTGGAAATAACTATCTGAGGAAAGAAGCAGCCCTCAAAAGAAAAGAGTTCTTACTGATTTTTAGGATAGGGGTTTAGTCCATTTCACTAGAAAACAAGCTTGATATCTTCAACAGTATAAGAAAAATGCTCATTTAGAGACAGAGGGTTTCTCAGATTGCCTAAAACATTAGTTTAGATAGAAATTCTGATCTGGTAAAGGAAAGAAAACAGTATTGTCAGTATGTCTACTGTAACTGAAGTCTAATAAGTTGTATTTTCAAGAGAAACTGGATTTGAATATAAAATAACTTCAATAATAAATTTAAATAGTTGTACACTATTTGAATTCTCATTCATATATGCAAATAGGCAGTAACAGTACTTGTATGTGGAATTATTCATTGCCCAAGATGAGAAAGAGTTACAAGAGTGGGTCATGCAAAGTGAGCTATATTCATCAAATGAAATGTCAAGGTCCACTGTGCTGGTAAATCCTCCCAGTGCATTTGGATTCGTGACTCCTCTGATTACTTTCCAAAATCCTTTATGGTCTGTTATGTCAGCAATACACAGATTAAGAGACATTACTGGCATACACTGACATGAAGGAATTTAACCTCCTCAAGGGTGCATATTATTTAAAATATATAAAATATTTCCATTGTCTTTTTAGGTGATTAATTAAAAATAAACTAAGAGTTGCATTAAAAAAAAATACCAGATTATCTTTCTCTAAAGTAATGGGTCACAATTGTAGCAACACATGCTGATTTTGACCACTCAAGATTATTGTAGATTTTTTGGGGGGGGGGGGGATACTAAAAGAAAAAAAAAAAAAACCAACATTGATTGAAGGCAAAAAAGTCAGAATTTAGGCCAGAACTATCTACTGAACTCTCTCCTCAGTGTAATATTCAGTCAGCAGCTATTTAATCTATGTTGGTAACATACATTTATTTTTGTTATGGACACTACTGTAGCATGAAATTGGAGGAGGATTTCCTTACAGCTGAAATGGATTACAATACTTTTGTAATGAAAAACGAAGTTCCTGCTAGCTGGAAGTTTCTTCTTTTTTATTATTATTCTGTCCATTCAGGGACAGAATAACACTGTGTTGCTTTGATGTGTCTGCACTTCTAGTGTTTTCTTTTGTAGGGTTTGGGGTTAAGTGCAGGGTACAAATACAATCATTGAACTCCAGCTTCATATGCGGAGGGCTAAATTTTTAGGTCATTTCAGGGCTAGACTTTTCCCAGCAGTATGTGTCGTATGGGACACTGCTCGGCTTTGCAGCTAGGTAAAGGCTAGACACTGGTTATACTGTTATGTGAGGTTTCTTGTGTTTCATTACAACTCAAGGGAGATAAGGGGGCTGGGGGCAGGATTCCCCAACTACTCTGTGAGGACTCAGCACAGAGCACTGCAGCAGTCTCCTCCGACCATGAAATCTGAAACTCTGCTTGGTCCCTGCAGAAAGGAGCAGACTATTTCACCCATGAAGTCAATGGTGATAACAACGTGCCGGCATTCCCTCTTCTTCTCACGTGATGGGCAGAGTAAGTTGCTGCTGCTGTAATGATTTCCAGTCCTCATTATTTATCATTACTTAGGTTCTCTGAGGATCATGCAAAAGAGAAAATCTGATAAACCCAGTGTCCTATATCAACTGGTCATGGGAGTCAGGAGTAAGCTTTACCTGCATTGTAACACAGTTTTATTAAATCCTGGGATAATGTGCTGAAGCTTGGCTAGATCTAAAGTACTACTCAGAACATGCCAGCACCATTCCTCAATTACCAACACTTTTACATTATGGTGAATTCCTAATGCTTGAGTCCCTTGAACTTTTTGATAACACAATAATATGGGGCGGGGGGGGGGGGGTGTTTTGTGTTTTTTTAAAGTGGTAATGTTTTAACTCATTTGTGTTCTGGAGATAATCTAGAAAATAACCACTGAGAGTCTCAAAAAAACCCAGAAGGCAGCCACTTCTACAATTCCAATAGTTCATCTCTTTCTTCATAGAATCATAGAATCATAGAATGGTTTGGGTTGGAAGGGACCTTAAAGCAGCGTGTTGACCACACCACGCAGCTTGGTGTTAGCAGACTTGCTGGGGGTGCACTCAATCCCACTGTCCATATCACCAGCAAAGGTGTTAAACAGCGCCAGTCCCAATTCCGACTCCTGAGGAATGCCACTCGTCAGTGCTCTCCACTCAGACATCAAGCCGTTGACTGCAACAATTTGAGTGTGACCATCCAGCCAATTCCTTATCCACCAAGTGGTCCATCCATCAAATCCATGCCTCTCCAATTTAGAGACAAGGATGTCACGTGGGACAGTGTCAAACACTTTGCACAAGACCAGGTAGATGACATCCATAGCTCTTCCCTTATCCACCAACGCTGTAACCCCATCATAGAAGGCCACCAAATTTTTCAGGCACAATTTGCCCTTGGTGAAGCCATGTTGGCTGTCACCAATCACCTCCTTATTTTCCATGTGCCCTAGCAGAGTTTCCAGGAGGATCCACTCCATGATCTTGCCAGGGACAGAGGTGAGACTGGCTGGCCTGCAGTTCCCTGGGTCTTCCTTTTTTCCCTTTTTAAAAATGGGGGTTATGTTTCCGCTTTTACTGACAGTGGGAACTTCCCCAGACTGCCATGACTTCTCAAATATGATGGATAGTGTCTTAGCCACTTCATCCACCAGTTCTCTCAGGACCTGCAGATGCATCTCATCAGGTCCCATGGACTTGTGCACCCTCACGTTCCTTAGATGGTCTTGAATCTGATCTTCTCCTACAGCGGGTGGTTCTTCATTCTCCCAGTCCCCGCCTTTGCCTTCTGCATCTTGGGCAGTGTTGTTGGGCCACTGGCTGGTGAAGACTGAAGCAAAAAAGTCACTGAGTACCTCAGCCTTCTCCATGTCCTGGGTAACCAGGTCTCCCATTTCCTTCTGGAGAGGGCCCACATTTTCCCTGGTCTTCCTTTTATCACCAGCGTGCCTATAGAAGCTTTTCTTGTTGCCCTTGATGTCCCTGGCCAGATTTAATTCTATCAGGACTTTAGGTTTCCTAACCTTCGCTGCTTTTTAGAACAACCCAAAAGACATGAAACTGACTAATGATTTTGACATACTTAGGACTGACAATTATGAATTCCATATATTACTGAGGGAGAAAAGAAACAGTTTTTTAAAAGTTGAAGAGGTTGAAGAGGTCACCACCTTTCTGTGCCAGAAAGCACTTGCAAAAAGCACATTTCATTTGGTTGTTGGGTTTTTTCCCTTCATCATTCACTATTGTACAGCACTTTGCTTCATTTCTGAATTTCATCTCTCCCAGATGGTTGTTAATTGATAGAAGATGGCTTTCACATTTACCATTATAGCTGAAATAATGGTCTGAAATTCAAAACTTAAATATTAAAACTACACATTAGGCAGAAATGTCCAAAAGGTTAGACAATGGAATAATTTGTCAGGGGAGAAATAGTTGAATCATCATTACTACTAGAATTCAAGAACAGACTAGATAAAACAGATTATTAGGAGATTATAGTAAAGGGCAAGCACCAGCTGCCCTCTGTTGCTTCCTGTTTTCTAATTTGGCATGGATAACATATTATGCATAACAAGGATGATCTGCGATACTCCATAATGCATAGCATGCTATATTGTGATATTGAAAATACAAGAGAAAGGGGGAAAGAGCATGTGACAGGCCAAGCAATAAAGTATGTATGTATGTATATATGTATGTAATATATATTATATAATACATAAAACCTATATTAGAAAAATCACACCCCAAAGCCCTGAGTTTTAACTATGATGGTATGTAATACTTGCCCTCTCTGGTGTGCAGTAATCTCCCCACAAACGTTCAAACACTTTATATTAAATTCTTTTAATCACTTCCACAACCTTTATGTTCTAAACAAGTGCAGGGTGTGGGAGAGAGACAACTTTCAAAGATATACTGTGCCTGCTGTACTTTCAATTAATTTGTAGATTGAAAATAACTACAAGGGAAATATATGGGGGAGGGGAGATGGCAAGTACTAGAGGAGTTTTTACCACTTTATTTATGTAGTTTATTTCAAATCTGGTCTCATAAGAAACACAGAGCTCATTTCATCAAGGAGAGCAACTATACAGTCTCATTTCGGCATATGTCAGTGTAATTAACAGTGTGTTTCCCAGCAAAAACTGAGCAGAATTTTACCATAGTTTCTTTATAGCGACAAGCCTTCCTCCCCAGCTCCAACACTCCTCTAATTAAAATGACTGTGACATTTCAGGACTCCTCATTTCTTTATGGATGCTACTTAGATAATACATCTTAATTTAACATTGATTATTAGTGCTGATATTACAGTGAATTTGCATTAGCCTTTGATTATGACAGATATTAGACCCCTGCATCACCTTATGTAATAATACGTAACCGAGCAGTGCCTCCAGCTTTTCCCAGTTAATAAAACCCGGTTGAAATCCCTCCCTCATTTAGCAATAAATCCTGCCTATATCATAAAGCTGAATAATGCGTGTTGGGGGAGAAAAGTTGGGCAGGCAATAGCAGCAGAGGAGAAGCAGTGCCTGCAGTGCGGGCGGGCAGGCAGACAGGAGCCCTGCCTCGGCGTACAGGCAGACTGCCGATGAGGCAGCGCGTGTCTGGGAAACCAGGGTTTTGAGAAAGAAACCTGCAATTGGCCAAGAATCTTCTAAGATTTTATGTCACCTGCAGAGAATACATGACAGCTTTATTAATGCTAAGCATTTTGAGCCTGATTCACTACCACATTACTGCCGCTTCGTGCCGAGGTAGCCCCATGCGATGGTAAATCAACAGTCGGCTGAAGCGTGTCCCACTCTCAAATGGCCCAGGGCGTGGGGACTGTGCCCTGAACCTTTTAGGGGTTCTTTATTACTGAACACATCTGGCAGTGAATTTTGGGTAAACACCATCTCTGCTGGGGCTGACTTCCTGGCGTTAAGCTGAGATGTGGCCCTTAGCTTTTAAACTGGAATTAATTATATAGCTTCCCTTCTAGGAGGTTAAATGGTGTTTCTGCTAAATATTTCTTTCTCGAGAGGGGCTATATGACTCAGCTTTAAGCTTTTTTTTCTGATAAAAGCCATCAGAACTTTTATAAGTGGATATTTACATTAACTGGGTTATAGAGCAACCCACAGGTTTATTTATTAGCACTCATTTTGCATATGCATAACTTTATACAGGCACATAAGAAAAAGTCTGCATGCAAATTGTTTTTGCATTCGATGACTTGTGTGGACAAAAAGAAAATATCGTACACAAACAGCATCTGTGTGCTCAAATTAAGAATTTGTCACTGCTTTCATTCAAGTTCTTCAGCTAGAAAACATTTTGCAAATGAAAAGAGAAGGACAGATCTGAATCCTTTTACAAACACTGGCTTTCACTTTGTTTTGTTTTGTTTTTTTCTTTAGAAAGTGTTCATAACTTAACCCTTGGTGTTCCAAACTTCTGTAATTTATGCCCCAGATAAAAATAATCACATCATTTCAAGAGAAACACAAAATAAAAAATAAAACCAAACCAAAACAAAAAAACCCAGAAGCAACTACAATAACTATATCAGATACATATTTTTGCATAGACATGTACATGGATGCAGTAGAATCTCTTTCAGCTAGGATACAGTTGATCCATGTATTTGATGACCACTCATAACCACCTTTCTTAGGATACAACAGCTCAAAGACCTTGTCTCTTAGCAAGTACAAACATTAAGTTGCAACTTATTTATCAAAACTTGTCCCCTATCTTACAACAATTTACCTAAAAACAGAGATTCACAGAGTTCTCAATACCTTTTCTCCTGTAGCTTAAAAAATTACTCAGAATACAACATAATAATAGGAATATAGAGAGATCATCTTAAGAACCCAGGCACCTACAACTACAACCAACAGAAATCATGTCCTTTTCTGTCATTAAGATTGCTGAGAGGACTATCTCCTGTTGATGACGATTTTTTCGTGTTTTTTTTTTAAACTACAGAGGCACAATTGAGTGGAAGTGAAATTCAGTGTCAAGCAGGTGCTTGAGGAACCATGGAAAAGCTCAACATCAGCTATACACCACTTCATACAAATATGCTTGCTTCAACATATCCTTCCTATGGCTGTCTATATATTCTTACTTCACTCTGGTTTTCTCCATAGGACTTTCTTTCTCCCTAAACTTGGTATTGTCTATACTTTCCTATAGAATATGTGCCAATGTTGCCCTGATTTGCCATGTGAAATTCTCACTGACGGTGGGATTTCTCTCCATAGGTCAAGGGAATCACATTAGTCTAAGTTTATAAAGGGTCTCTGAAGGTTGGTACTTTGACAGAATTTCATTATGTACAGCTGTCATTCTCTTACTCATAGGGGAAGAATAAGCAACAGCACGTCACAAGGTATTCTTCTTTGCCCCACACTACTATACATTTTGGTGTATATATTTGTACCAGCAAATATAAATCATACAGTTCAGCTAGGACACCAGCAAACCAGTAAGTAATTGCTTTCTTCACTGGTCTTGCTACATTACATGTTATCTGCCATGTAACTGCTACTCAAACAATGACAATGCAAAGGGTGGAATTAAACACCTTTTATTGTCTTTACATAATTCTGTTTTCCAGCCCTTTTTAGCTTTTCCAGATGCAACTCACTCAATTTTTGTGTTTTGCAGCACAGTAATTTGACATTCATTCACAATCAAATGTCAAATGTACTTTATGTACCTGCTGTATAATTATACAGTTCTCCTAGGTATTGGAAAAGAGTGTAGAGTAGAGTGAGTAGAAGTTTGCTAAAAATAACATGTTTAGAGCTCCTAAACTTTTCTAGATTCCCTTGACAATAATAGACCTTTCAAGAATATTATCACTCAAGACTTACTATAACTTCTTTTTTTTACAAGTTATTTTTATAGGATACCAAGAGGAACACAGTTCTCTTACAGTTCTGGACAGGGAGTACCGAGAAGACTCCTGAATTACAGTAAGTTAACCAGAGTTGACACTGAAATGTCAGATCCAGTACTTCTTCCCAAAGTAGTAGTATTTTATATATCATAACTTCTTCCAAAACAAGCCTAGAACTTACGTTATGCAATTGGCCATGGAAAGTTAACTTGAGGGTTCGTCCACTCTGGAGAATCCCAGCCTACCCATCCTGTGATAAAAGACTCAACAAACCACCAGCAAGAAAGAACAAAACCATCCAGGACTATAATCATGGTATTCAACCTGCCAAATACTGCTTCCATGAAATGGCATCTTGCTGGTTACTGATGTCAGTGCTTCCCCTTCAGCAACAGAAAATATTTTAACTTGCCCACCTACTGTGATTGAAACAAATCTATTTACTCCTCACAGTTTGCTCGTGCTCCAAAATTTCACTCTGTGCTGTGTGATGAAATAAATTAGTGGCAGTGTAAAGCACTGTCTACTGTCAAGAGTTGTACCCTAGTTATAATATTTTCTATAGTCAAAGATCTACATCTTTCTTCACGTGAAAACAATTTTATAAAGAAAATTTTAGTAACAGTTAATGCTGTGCTAGTGAGATTTTTTACCTCAAAAATAGACATTAAAAATTTTGGGTAAGAACAATCTGAATTTGGGGGCAGGAGTGGAGATAGATAGGAATTTGGGCTTAGAGTTCTAATGAACTGTATACTAAATCTGAATTACATAATTAACCCTGGATGATAAACACCGATAGCAGCCAATTTTTTAACTCTCCAGCTTTCCCTGCCTTAGAACTAATGAGTAGCTCCAAAAGGACATCAGTATTTTTCCCTCCATATTAAATCCACATTTTGTTTCATATTGAAACAACATTTTGGTGTAGAGAAATCAAAATATAAGCTAAAGAGGGATAGGCAGGGGAAACAAAAATGTTTCCTTCTGACAGATTATTAGCAATTAAAAAATATAAAAACATATCACAATAAACTGAGAGTCTGGAGGAAAAATTCTCATTCTCATGTATAATTTAGCTTTGTCATGAATTCTTAACAGACCTATAAATTGGAAAATCAACATCTGCTCAGTGATAGCAGGTGAAGGACATGCAGGCTGGCACCAAATTTCCATCAGCCTTAATGTGAAAAAAAAAAAGGTCTTACCTTGTTGCCTGCTATTGTAAATATGTCCCGTGGAGAGAAACTATTTTAATTTTTTTCTAAGCATATTATACACATCCTTTTCAAACATAGTTCCCTCTAGATTTTTTCCACTTGATATCATCAATATCTGAATTGAGCTGTGGCATGAAGGAGAAATAAGTGAGATTATGAAAAAATAGCTCCCATCTTCCTTCCACGATCTCCAAAACATACCAAACTATAGTGTAGCGTAACCCACTGATCCTTCACAGATATTTCTGTAGAAATTAGCTGCTACCCCAAGACACTAGTTCTGACTAGACTTTACACCCCTTTTGTAAGGTTGTCTTCTGACTCATATGGAAGCTGCTTTGAAAAGGGATAGGCAGTCCTGATATTGCTCTACACAGAAGATAGCAAAACGCACACACTGTATAGAAGAAGCTAATGTACTGTGAGCATTAAAGGGCAAATTACCATCCACTCAGCAGATCTGTGCAGAATTTCTCCCAGTGGTTTTTATGGAGTGACACATTAGCTAACAATCACAATTTAGCCCTGTTTGATCATTAGCAGAAGCAAGAAAGAACGTTTTCTTGTCCACACTTCAAGCTACTATAGTTTTTGTCAGAAGACTTTGGAATTCAGCCACAAAACGATCTCCATTTAAATCTCCAGAACACAGGTTTTGCATGGGCTTTAACGTTTCCAGAGCAACCTATGCAGACAAGAGTATTTACTCACATGAGGTAGCCCCACATGCCCTAATACGGAAGCATGCCTTTTCTAATGTTACGTAGTTGATTTGCACTGAGACATAATAGATTTCAGCCTGATCCATTCTTGCCTTTCCTGAGCTATTCTCCCCCTTCTTTAGATTTAAAAATTAAACCACTGCAGGACAGAACATGTGGTTTATAGTCTCACAAGCAATTACAGTGTGGGTGGTGAATTACTGCAGCAATAATATTCTGGTCAGTTGTTTTCTGTTCCAGCATATGAACTTCCGTGGAGCATCTGGCCTGTGTCTGTGAAAAGTTCTCATATTTAATTTTTGGACAGGGCTCATCACCTGGTTATGCAGTGAAACTCAAATCATAAATCTCCCTATTCAACAACAAAGATTTGGTTGGGTGACTCTTAGATAGCAACATCTGCTTACACAGCAAATGAGATCTATGTTCCAATAAAGAGTCTTGTTCTGGGTATCTCAGGGTATCTAGTGTCATAAAACTCACAAGTGGAATAAATTATATGTTTCAAAGGTAGCTTATGGAGATGTCAGCCTGGTCATCATGTGATGGTGATTTATATCACATGATCTACAGAACATATGCATTTTATTTATTATTTTTCTGGCTACTGTTTTTATGTAAGTACACAAGACATTTTTCTGAGCTCTGGATTCTATTTGCAATTACTTCTACCCTCCCTTTAAGGTCTGTACTGTTCACCATTAAAGAGTGACACAGATTAGCTCACATAAAGCAATTCTGAAGGAAGTAGTAATGTCACTAATCCAAATATGAGAGTGACAGTATCAACAAAACATACATTAGAACATAAAGCAAGTCAAAAGGATTATCTTTCCTTGGAAAATTATGATAAAAATTATAGCCCTGTTTCTTTTTGCCATTTTAAGTCTCCAACAAAACTCTTAAAATGAAAGATAACTTTTCTGGAATGGGACTACCATGTGTTAAGGGAATTGTAGTTCACATTGTTCTCATCTTCACAGGTCATTTGATCTCACTGGTTAGACTAAAACTTCTGTGGTGCATGTCTAGCCAGACTATGATAACCACCTGCAAGACATGCTTTCTGGGAAATAACCTCCTGGAGATTATGGTTTCATAGAATAGAATAGCAAGTCAATGGCTCAGGATTCAAGTTTCCATGATCCACTTCTACATCACTGTAGAATAGAAATATTTTCAGCCAAACTATTTTAGATAATGAGATAAAATATCTGAAATTTGCACAAGACCAGACAGACTGGGTGTTAGATGAGAATCTAATTGTTATCAAAATTCATTTCAATGGAAAATTCTTGAACAGCCTTATTGGAAAAGGTTGCCTAAAACTTAATTTTGTTAAAGACAAAGCAACATCATTATTAATAGTTCTCATAAATAAATAACATATTTTAGGTTGTCATCTCTGTATAAACAATGTAATAATTAGAATAAAGTAAGATATTTGCTGATCTATACTTGAAGGAACACAGCTGAACGGCTTCTCTCTGAGCAAAGCCTACACTCCTAACTGAACATATCCAGTGATTTGAATGAGCTGAAAAAAATACCTATTGTTTTTCAAGCATTGGGCTAGCTTTTTTTTTTTTTTTTAAAAAGAGCCTTATCACAAGAGTTATCAAGCAAGAATTGAAACTCTAAGCTACCGATAAACTTGTCGTCTGATAAACTGTAAGTGAAGCAAGCTACAAACATAAGCAGTTGTAACTGACAAATGCATCCAGCGTTAGTTCATGATTTGGTGTGTTTGTTGATGATAATATTCTTTCTTTTCTCACCATTCAAGAGAGTGATAACAAAATGAGATGCCTCTCTTCTCGCTAAGGAATTCTTTATCAGCTGATTGTCAACATTGAAAGTCAGTTTTCTTCCTCAGCTTCATTATTCACTGATGGCTATGGTTTAAAGTCCATTCTTTTATTTTTATATGCATAAAGCAACAACTAGAGAGGTTCAGCTTGCCAGAAGTATCCTGAAGCAAAATCATCCGTTTCAAAGTAATGATGAGTTACAGAGTACCCAACACCTGTTCAAGCAGTGGGAAATAATTCAGCACAGGTGTTAATGGGTAGTCCAGTTTGCATAACTGCAACTTCATGTCCTGGAAATTCAAAAGGTCATCATCCAGATTTTACAAAGTCAAACTAATTAGCAAAAAACTTTGTAAATATTACGTGATAAAAATAATTTTACCAGATACTTAGATTTTAGATATGATTGAGTTAACCTGAATGACACAATTACAGCTCCTGAAGCTAGCTTTCAGATCATCCTTAGTTGGTTAACAGGGAAAAGAATTCTGGATTGTTGTCTGGAAGTTAAAAGCTCTGTCCAAGTGCAAGGTCCTGCACAAGGGCTGGGGCAATCCCAATCACAAATACAGGCTGGGCGATGAGTGGCTTGAGAGCAGTCCTGAGGAGAGACTTGGGGGTGTTGGTTGATAAGAAGCTCAACATGACCCAGCAATGTGTGCTCCCAGCCTAGAAAGCCAACCACATCTTGGGCTGCATCAAGAGAAGTGTGACCAGCAGGTCGAGGGAGGTGGTTCTCTCCCTCTACTCCGCTCTCGTGAGACCCCACCTGCAGTACTGCCTTCAGCTCTGGGGCCCCCAACATAAGAAGGACATGGACCTGCTGGAGTGGGTCCAGAAGAAGGCCATGAAGATGATCAGAGGGCCGGAGCACCTCTCCTATGAGGACAGGCTGAGAGAGTTGAGGTTGTTTAGTCTGGAGAAGACTCCAGGGAGACCTTATAGCAGCTTTCCAGCACTTAAAGGGGCCCTACAGGAAAGCTGGAGAGGGACATTTTACAAGGGCATGTAGTGACAGTACAAGGGGTAGTGGCTTTAAACTGTAAGAAAGAGGGTAGATTTAGATTAGCTGTAAGGAAGAAATTCTTTACTGTGAGGGTGATGAGGCACTGGAGCAGGTTGCCCAGAGAAGTTGTGGATGCCCCATCCCTGGCAGTGTTCAAGGCCAGGTTGGATGGGGCTTTGAGCAACCTGGTCTAGTGGAAGGTGTCCCTGCCCATGGCAGTGGGGTTGGAACTAGATGATCTTTAAGGTCCCTTCCAACCCAAACCATTCTATGGTTCTATGATGATTCTATCTAAATTTTAAGAAATCTGGATATAATCCACTGCATCAGCAGATTTGCATAGAACTCAGCACAACTGAAATATTAAAAGAATATGCAATAATGAAACCTACTAAGAAAAAAAAAGCTGATTCTAACAATCCAAGCAAGTTTCAAATTAGGCTGTAAGAGACCTTTGGGGGTCATCTACTCCAAACCCTGCTCATAGCAGGAACAAATTCAGTTACAGCAAGTTACTTGCTCACTGACCAGCTGAGTTTTAAACGTCTCCTAGGAGGGGATTCCACAGCCTGCCTGGGCAACCTCTTCCAGTGATTAACTGCCCTCACTGAGGACTTTTTTTGTATACATCCAGTTGGAATTTGCCTTCCTGCACCTTGTGTCCACCACCTTTTGGCTCTTTGCTACATGCATCTGTCAAAAGTCCCTACAACCACCCGTTAGGTAGTTGTGCATGGCAACTAGATCGCCCTTACCCTTTCTTAAGGTTGAACAAACCGTCACGTGCTCCAGCCCCCAACCATCATGGTGACTCTCCTCTGGACTCAGTCTGCTTTGTCAACGTCTGTCTTGTACTGGGCAGCCCGCCACTGGACGCAGTAACCCACTTGTTGTCCCACAAGTGCCAAACAGAGGGGAATGACCACTTCCCTCAACCTGCTGGCTATGTTCTTCTTCATGCAGCTCACCCTGCCATCAGCCCCAGGGCCCACTGCTGACTCATGTTCAAGTTATTGTCCTCCAGGACCCTTTGTCCTTTACTGCCAAGCTCCCAGTTTTACCATTTCTCCAAGGGGCAGAGCTGGCTCCCGGGCTGTACTGGTGTATGGGGTTATTCCATTCCAGGTGCAGGACATTGCACTTCCCCTTACGAACTTCATGAGGTTTTTATTCATCCGTCTCTCCAGTCTCCCAAGGGTTTTTTGAAATGCTTGCTCTTTAGTGTATTGATTGATCTACTCAATTTGGTGCCATCATTCAAACTTGTTCTAGGTAAAGAAACTAAGACTGACAACGTGGAAGATCTTCACATGTTTAAATAACCAACTGAAAGAAAGAAAACAGAAGGTAGGAATATTTTACCATTTCTCTTGGTCAAGTCCCAAAGGGATATATGTTGAAGGGATATGTGTTGCTGTGCAACACATCCATTACAGGACTGAAAAAGGGGCTAAACTGTAAAAAGGTAGCATTTGCTGTCACTACTGAGTTACCTGCAGTAATGAAGATACTGCTAAATTATGGGGAACTGCAGTCTGAAAATTAAAAAAAAAAAAAGCGGGAGGACGGGATGGACCCCCAAACTCCAAACCCAGAGATCATTAACATACATAAAGTTATGAATATATAGAAAAAAAACCAAGATAAAATGATTTATGTTTAATAATGACTACTGATAGAGGAGAATGGTTTATTTTATGATGCAAATAATTTTGTTAGATTTTTAGATCATAAGGATGGCCTTGTTTGGTGCTCAGAACATTTTCAGTATGACCATGGAAGTTCCTATTGATTTGAATGTCCTTTACCAGCTAGTATAACTACCTGAGCCAAAGTGAGCTTTAGTCAGATCTGATTTGAACAGTCTTATATTCAGTGTCAAAAAAGCTATCAATCAATGCTTTTTGAAGTAATGCCCATACAATTATCATGGGGTGGATTCTAATCCATCTAACTCAGTGATCTAATTTACACTTGAAGCCCTCTTCCTAAAAAAAGTGCCAATGCTCCTGATGTAGTTAGCTGAAAGCTGCAAGTGTCCTTAAAGCCAAGTCTGAGAGGTTCCAGATCCATTTAAAGAGGTATGATAGCCATTTTCTGTCATTTATTTAGCCTTTACCCATAAAGCATGTCATACTTGTACCTCTTATCATTAGTTATTAGTATGTTCATCCATTGCCTTTTAATGTATTGCCATTAAACTGGATGGCAAACAATGGGCAGGGAAAATGATATGGTCAGTGCCCTAGGGATGTAGCAGTAATGGATGGATGGACAGTAATGATTCACTTACTGCAATCAGTGCTACTCCCAGTCACTTTTGTGATGCAGTATTGGTTCCATAAGACATATCAGATGAGAGGGAAAAAAAGATAAAAGGAGATAAATCTACATAAATGGGAAGGAAATAGCAAATAGTTGTGGCTTCAACCCTTCTGTTTATTACTGTTTTCTAAAGTTTTCAAATAGATAGGTGAAAATTTTAGGAAGCACTAAAATGGAAATTAACATTTAAAAAAAGTTCAGAGTTGCTGTAGACAGGTTTGAAGGAAAAACATCTCTCTCTGCAATGCATTTACAACACAAGGTCTCAAGACATAGCAAAGAAAATTGAAGCAAACAGACTTAGGTCATGTGCTTTCCTCCCAGAAAAGGACTGAGCCTCACTGGACCTAGAATAATTTCTATAAACAAAATTGGTGTATTGAGGAAAAGGCATTTTGATATAAGCCTTTCAGATCAGCTGAGAATGAGAATAATCCCACTGAATACGGTAAAATTACTTATGTACTCCAAACTGCAGCTGCGTATAAGTGCTTTTCTAGTAAGGACCTACTGAGCTGGCTTAAAGCATGGCAAAGGCCGTAGGACTTGTACCAGCTTCATCAGGATTCTGCATAGGCCTTTTTCTTCAAATTGTCTCTTGACTTTTAACTCTTATATGCTGATAATGCATTACTTGTTCTTAACTTCTGCTATTTCAGCTACTGGAAGAATAAAATACTGATGATGATGATGATGATGATGATTTACAACAGGGCACACTGTAAAACCTAAAGAAGAGACAAGATTAAGTAGAATTAAGTAGAAAGTTCAAAGACTCTAATGAGATGTTTTTATTTAAATGCTCATTTACAAAAGAACTTTTCAGTCATTAGAATTTTGAACTTGTTAAAAAAAGAATTAATTAGTGCCTTGACACAGTGTTTTTCAGATTTCTTTTCCTCTTTTGAATGTTTTTTGCTGGCGCAATGTCTGATGAGAAAGCTGTTTTACAAATAGTTTCTGGAAGAATTACTAAGCAAAACCAGATTGAGCAGGAGGTGTTGAGAAAGCCATATATTTTTGATTGATAGAAGGATGTTATGCTGAAAGAATAATAAACAGTGTTTAGATAGTAGCACAAGAAGGTTTTCAACTGTTTAATAAAAACAGTTTGTTACTATATACATATAACAAGAAACAGAATGTTATTTTAGCTTTATAGAATTTAATTTGCTTGTCTTCTGAAAATGGGCAAATATAGCAGCTGTGTTTCCAACCTTCAACTTTATAAACTTTGCTCTGATCTAGCAAAACATTCTGTTAAGTTGTTGAAATTGGAGGTAAAGATGCAATTTCTTTACATGTTTAGCCATGGAATTATGAAGAATATAACAACTGAAGGGTTTAAAACTGTATCTAGTACACTTCTTGCAAAGCCTAAGTGATACATGTAATTATTTTTTTTAATTCCATATAATATTTTCTAGCATACATGTTAGTATATTACAGCTCTCTAGCTAGACATTCATCTTCTGTGCCTTTATCTAATCTAAGATTTTAAAAATACAATTTACAATCAAACAGTATCAAAGTAATCAAAGAATGTGGACGTAATCTACTATGGCAGAACTAAATGTAAAGCCGTATCCCGCTAAGGCATGTTGCAGTGGAGGGAGGCCTGTTCCTCTGTGGCATGTGAGGAGGAGCATGGGCAGAGCAACAACCTCTGCTAAAAAAGGGCTTGCTACTACTACTTCTTCTTCCCATTTTCCTAGTAAAGCCATATCTGATGATCATGTATAAACACAGTGGTTTTTTACTATAAAGACAGTGCAGTGAATCAGTCCAAATAAGCAAATTCTTTATTGCTCTCTCATTTATGTTACTCTTTTAAGTCAGATCCACAAGCAGTTATTTACAAGTTAAACTAGATACTTCACTTTCTGACAGAGGAAAGTTATACATTTACCATTATTCTGCTGTGGAACTGATTTCGTTGTTTCTCATGTGAGTTTCTGCTGGATGGTTTGGGAATGCAGGAGATTATGCGTTGCCCTGGAGTTCAATAAGGCTTGGACAGATTTATGGATGAGTGGCATGCTCAGGCATAATACAGACAGAACACAGGCCACAGTACTCCCCAAAATGAAAGTCAGTTTGAAATCTCTTCCTTTGCTTCCATTTCTTATCAAGAAGAAACATCCCATAGTGTCCTCCAAAGCCTTGGAATTCTTCTGCTCCGTTAAAATCCCCTGACAACTACCTCCCACATATTGCATGTGCTGAGCATTATTTTTCATGTGGGTGCAGCCAAGACAGGAAAAGAGGGTCCATGCAAATCTTTGTTTAAGAAAAATAATAGTACAGTCAAAGCAGGTTATATATTTCTTTCTGTCAAAAGGGAAATTAAAAGTTGTCTATAGTTCATAGTAATTCACAGGATTTGAATAGTTTATGAGAAGAACTGGTGAGCCAAGCTGAAGTGTCAGTCTATGAGCCAGGATAACACCTGGAAAGGTAGAGCAGTAGTATTTGGGTTTTGTGAAATGATTAAACTAAGTTAGCTTAATTCAGAGCAGCAGGAGCAACAGATGCTGTTGCTTGAGTTTATTATCTTTTGTTTCCAGATAGGGTTAGAGAAATAAACACTGGAACATAAAAAAGATCTGTAAAGATGTCTTTCTAGTCCATCAGCATAGCCCAGCACTGCCAGCTACAGTACATACCATGTGACTTTGGGACTTGGGCATTTGTTTTCCTCAAGCTAACATTGCTGTGGAATTGTTTTAAGGGCTTTTTCAGAGTAAAGTCAAAGTAACCAACTTGCACATTGCAGATCCCTGAAAAAAAAAAAAATCCTCTCTGCCATTATAGAACGGCAATAATACTCTGTGGACCACTGTAAATTCTTTTTTATTATTATTATTTTTTTATAATAAACCAGACAGTGCTACCCAAAGGACCTTCTTGATCATCCTGGTTTACTATAACAGACATTACTGAGACATTTCAAGCAAAGTTATCCCTGCTTTGCAGAAGGGTCCCCTAGAAAGATAAGAAACGCAAAAGTGTCAGGAAGTTACTGTTTTGCAGTAAGAAATAGGTTTCACACCACTAGTCTGCTTATAATTATGGTGATGAGATTCACACTTACCTTCAAATCGCTTTTTATTACTTAGTTACTCCATCCAACCAAGAGCAGTGCTCAGCTGTCCTGTTCCCTACAGAACTGAAAGGCAAGAAACAAGTGCTCCCCAAGTACTAGCAGTACAAAGCTAGGGCAGACAGCAAGTGGAAAAAACAGCAAAATGCAAATCAGATAGTCTTCATCCCCCAATTTCTCCTCACATCATCAGACCGATCTCCACAGAGCAAAGCTATCTGATGCTACTTATAAAAGCAGATTGTATTGGCTCTAAGAGTAATTTTTCCCCCAATACTACAGTAAGCTATAGCCAGAGAACATTCTTAACACTGGGATCCTCTCATGCGTCTCCTAAAACAAACAAACAAACAAACAAACAAATAAATAAATAAATAAATAGTTGTAGCTGCCTCCTGGCTGAAAAGGCATTATTATTATTATTATTATTATTATTATTATTATTATTATTATTATTATTATTATTATCTTGCCTAAACTGTTAGCTGAAATTAAATAATTTTAAAAGTCTAGTTCTCAGAAATTGTTTTTCAAATTTCTTTTTGAATGCAGATGCTTAATCTCCTTTAGGGGTTCTTGCACATTAGACACACAGACAATATTCTTCTGTAGTGTCATTCCACCATGGGGTTGACAGGGTGTCTTAAAAGGAATTACTAATTCCCAATAGTAGGTATGTCCGTTTATCTCAACCCCACATTACAAAGGGAATGGAAGATGTGCCCAGAAAGAGCTCCAGCTAGGATAGACTAAGGGGAAAGCTCTGTGAACACGGAAGCTTGAAGAACAGGTTTTGTTGATTTGAAACCAACCAACCAACCAAATAAACAAAAAAATGGCAAACACGTTAAGCATTAGCATCAAATCCTGGGAAAGCAATTACATGAATACTACTGCAAGTCCTTCAGTTGAGGATAGGCCAGGGAGGGATTTAGTTATGGCTGTCTTCAGGTATCACCAAACCACGTAGCTGCCCAGAACAGGACAGCTCCATATGGCTGTAATGATGCTGCTTATTCTGCCTGTATTAAATCCCTGGAAAATCAGAGCTGCTGCTGGTGAGGGTGATATTGGAGTGTCTGAAGGAACCATCACTGATGAAGTCAGAACAGCTACCTCCACTAAAGTCAGCTTTCCATCTCTGTTCTCCCTTCATCTAGGTGGAAACAGCAAGTCCATTATTTCCCTGCCCTGCCTTACTATTCCAGATCCCCTCCTTCTCATGAGAACCCTGCTATTTGTCTACCTGCTTGTGGCAGCAAAGCCCCAAATTAAATTTAATCTTGCCCTGCTGAGAAGCCAAGGGCTGGCATTGGGTTTAGTGTTCTCTACTGTTTACAAGTAATCTAGGTTCTTCCAGTGTCATATCTAAAATATGTTTAATTAAGTTGTGAGTTGTTGATTTCAGGTGACTGTTGATCACACTGACAGGAGTAAATAGGTCATTGGTAATCAGGAGCTCAGAACATTGAAAGAAGTCTAAGAATGACTGCAATTATGTAAAATCATGCAGAACCAATAATAATGAAAAATAAATTGTCCCCTCACCCTGAATGTACAGACATAAGTGGAAACAAAATGGAGAAACAGAACCATACATATTAATGAGACAGCACCATCTAATCAAAACCCATTGTCTTCTGCCAGCTCAATCAACAAATTATTATAGAGGATAATGTTACACTTAGGAGCTCTAAATGTTTATAAACAACCTCAATTACTATACTGCAGTAACTTGTCTTCGAAAGCAATCAGGTTTAATATTTTATCAGAAGAACAGAAGGAGAAATTTGTATAAGATCAAACAACTACATTGAGAAAGACATTTAGTTATGTTGAATAAAAATGCTAAGTTTTAAATTAATGTATGTGATTTTTCTGAGTTTCTCAATAACATAAATAAATAAACACCAAGTTGCTGATGTTAAAAGAATGTTCAGAATGCAACAGTCTTAAAACCAGTAGAGTTCCTAGGAAACCTACAGACATTTCTGCAAACTATTCTAAAAGTCTCTGAAATTGAATAGATTTCTTTGTATTCAACAAATCCTGTAAATGCCTATAGGACTTCTTTCAAAGTCCGATAGTCCTGTAGTCAGACCATCATATAAGTGCTAGTGTCTTATCCAGCATTAATATTTGGGTTTTGTTGATTCAGCATTTTAAAATGTTCATTTTGTGTAGTTGCTGTGTTGCATGCTTTCCTTTTGTCCACTGCCTTTAATTCCCAGTGGATACTAGATTAAGTGATTTTTTTGTTTCTTTTATTCTCCACTGTCCTATGTTGTTTTCTTTTTTAAATTTTCATTATATTGTAAGTTCTAAGGTTATACACTGCCTTTAGGATTTTTGATAGATTATGTAGTTATATTTAAATTTTTTGTATAGTAATATGTCTATGTCTGTCTGTGTATGTTAGAGATTTTATGTACATTTGCATCATATACTAGTTACAGTTACAGTCAACTGTTCTGCAGAGCAAGCACCTTCAATCCATCCCATGCATCCCTGTGCATAGTGTATTTAACAAGTTAGATATTCTTCTATTTGCACATATTTAGCCATGAAAAAGCATAAATTTTGTTCAACTTGAAACAAAAAAATTTCACATCTCTGAAGATTCCAATTCAACATACTTCACTTCATAGTGAGAGAAGCCTTTGTTTCTGCTACTCTGATACTAATCAGGCAGTGCTGGTTCGGAGTTTTGTAAAGGTATTTTATTTTTGAAACATCATATGTTACTGTATGCTTATTTTAATGAAGCCATTTCTATATGCAGGACCCTAGCTGTATGTAAGAGGAAAGACAAGTAAATGTCAGCAAGTATTGTAAGCAATGAAACAGTAAAAAAACCCCAACTTTGCAATAAAAATTAGAGGTTTTACAATGAGTTGTTAAACTGACTTCTTAACAAATACTGAAACCCAAAAGCACCCTAAAATTGTAATTGGCATATTATCAGCATTTGTATAAAAAAATCAAGGTGTACAAGTCAGTTGTAGGACAAGCTACTCAAATTCAGTCAATGTGTTCTATCTCTGTAGCCAGTGATGAAGCTCACACTGAATTTGCTGAAAAAAACAATTGGGCTAGCACTGACAGCTTTACCAAATTTCTCTGAGGTGGGTTTAAAAGCTACAAATATATCTTTATTAGATGCAACCCAGCTTTCAGGTACAACATTTAAAGGGCATTAATAAAGAAGGGGTTTTTCATCTCCAGTTCCTATGAATCTATAACTAATTGAAATAAATATGTATAATGGTATATGGCTGTAGTCATTCCCAGCAAGACTAACCCGTGCCTCTGTATTCCCCTTGGCAGCAGCCCTAAAAACAGCTTATCATTGAGTGATGGGACTATGAAATCACCTTTGCTTTCTTCTTCTTTACTGTTCTCTTCTCTTTTTTCCTTGGCCCCACGAGACAAATTATCTAGTGACAAGCAGAATTATTCAGGAATGGTAAAGGCCTATCATGTTATTTAAAACTGAAGAGAGGCAGAGTGATCTAAGCCTAAGAGTGACAGCTGTGACTGCTGGGATTTGTTGCCAGCTCTGGGAATGGCTTGCTCCACGGGCTTGCCAACTTTTGTAGCCTATCTGTGAAATGGAACTAACATTTTTTGATGCCACAGAGCTAAGCATTTTGAAGTACTTTGAAGATGCAAAGAGCTTTAATAGTGTTAAGTATCACATTTTAGCTACATAGACCAAAGAAGAGAGTTTGGAAATTTTTAATTTTTTTCCCCAGAGAGACCCTATAATGCAAATTAAACCTGATTCTGGCCCAGCTATGAATCTGAAACCAGTGATGGATGGAAAAATAAAGTTTTCAAGGGATATCCATGTCTAAGCAGAGGAATATTAGCCTGTGGTTTCTTTGGAAATTGCCTTAAGGAATATGATTTATTTTTTTTTTTTAGTATCTTTTTCTGCCTGTTTCTCTTTCTTTTTTTGTCCCAGTTCCATGATTAACTTTTCACTTTGACTTTATCTCCTCAAAGTTTAAGAAATGTTAAAAGGTGAGGATCATATCAAATTTTTCCCAGAAAGTATTAAACAATGGTATTCTGAGGCCTAAATAGAACCAAAGCCATCAAAATAGGAAGCACGACCCTGTGATGTCAGAAGAGGACCACTAGAGATGACCAAGTCTATAGAACCATTTTTCAAGGTACCTCCATGCAAAATTCCCATGTTGAATTAAAATAGAAAAGCAGAAAAGCAATTAAAGTGATCCAGGAAGTATAAAAACTATTTATATGACAGCAGTAAAGACTTATCTTTCCAGTGCAATGAAATACAGCACAGAAAGACTTACACTGATCCAGAGTGAGGGAGGTACAACTGTATCATACAGCACCTAGCAGAAATACTAGTTTAGACCTGGAAAACAAAGTAGGACATAGGAGACAGGGGATCTTGTATAAAATTATTTCCAGATCATGGAAATTTCCTTTCCAAATAGATACTGCTATTCTGCATCCTATTATGGACCTTGTTCAGCTTTCTCAGGCATTTTTACGCTCCATTGTATGGAGAATGTCCCTAAAGGAGCTTGCTTTGTGTAAACAGCAAAATGAAGACAGAGGAGGTGTCCCAGTTTGCCATGGGTGTATATTTTTGCTTTAATGCAAGCAATAAACTAAAGGTCTGAAAATCTGTTTTAGGGAACACACACCTAAGCATCTGTTGATAATGGTGTAAATGGGCCTGAAAGGCCTAGAGTACAGCTTATTTTGGAATAACTATAATGGAGGACACAAGGCAGATAATCAAATAACCTCACAGTATCAAATTTAGTGTTCTAAATGCAATTATGAGTAATGGATATTCGTAGGAGACTTGTTAGATAAAGAGTGAAAATGTAGAACAATAACAGATGCAAGTGTAACCACTGTGTATGCAATACCATAATAAATTACTAATGTAGATTTATTTCACATTTCTGTGTGTAGTGAGGTATGTAACCGAACGTAGCACATAGAACCCTCACAAAAAGACTAAGGCAAACATAGTAGTTCTTCACTTCCTATGTAATCTGTGACTAAAGGTGAACGGAGAACAACTATTCATCATTTCTCAGCACCTGAAAACTATGGATACCAGGTTAAATTATGCAGCATCATATTTCAGGCAAAATGAAACATCTTTTTCCACATAGCACTTAAACTGAGAAACTCCTTGCCACAATATTATGTGCAGGCTGGATATGGATTTAAAAAATGAGACAAATAAATGGAAGGAGAGGTCGTCAGTATTTATTAGGCATAAAATTATTAATACTCTGTCTGGCTCAGAAAATCCCCAAATCATTAGCGGCATTCTGGAATACCATGATCAATCTATAGAGAGAGTATGAGGAGACAGGACTGAATTTCTGAGGATATTGGGATATTGGGACCAAATAGTAAGTGTCAAGGGGTGCACCCTGGGTAAAGGGTCTGCACCCACAGGGTCAACCAGTAACCCCAGCAGGAGGTTACTAGGCCATATTCCTGACAGTCCATTCCCTATGTTTCTGTCCCTTATGGATTCCTTGGTTGCCTTAAGAAATTTCACCAGCACTACCTATAATGCATCATCTCCAGGAAGCTGGTTTGAAGTAATCCACTGCGAGAAAGGTTTTCAGTCTGTCACTTTCTTTTCAGAACTTTGCCGTAGCTTCTGCATCCTTCTGGTAAGAAACGGAATTTATGTGACCTATTCTCAGTACCAATCCCTGAGATATGGCCAAAACAATTAAGAATCAAAGACTGATTTTAACAAGGGCAAGATACCTATTAGGAGTGAAGATCTAGGTGAAAGATAAAGGAATTTATTCAAACTTAAAAAAAACCCAAACAACAAAAACCCCCAAAACCCATGGATTTGGATTTGAGATTTAAGATAAGATTTCAGCTCAATCTGATTCATTTTTTTTCTGAAACAATTTACCACTGAAAATAGGTGGTTTATAATTGAAATGCCAGCAGACCTATAATTCTACAGATAAAATTGGTAGTGCCATAATATATCACAGTTTTCTATTGAAAACAATTAAGTTCATTTTGCTGTGTTCCCAAATTGTAATTTACAGTACATCTGTAAATTCTCAGAGGGAGGTACATAAGGATTGGTTATATCACAGGTAATTAGTAAAAGATAAATAATGAAAACTTATACTTTGTTTGTTGCTTTTTTTTCTTGAAAATATCTTGAAAATGCTGACATTACTTCACAGAGCATGAGATTTATATAGTCGGAGGTTATCTGTATTTTCACGCTATGTCTGTACTCTCTTCTTCACAGCTGTCATAAATGTTCTGTAGCACTTCAAATTTTATGACACTAATTAGATCTAAAATGCTTGTGTAACTAATATGTAAGTATATTGTAAGCTTGTGCACAGCTAAATGAACTTCTAGAGAAACTGCAATGCTTCTTCGTTTGTAAATTATATGATTATACTCTGAGTTGTATTAGATCTAAAAAAATTTGCACATACTGTACAATCCCTGAACTTACTTAATGAGTACACATAGTGTTAGAACTGATTCACAGTTCCTGCTGCTCAGTGGCATAGGAATCACAGATATTAACCCATCAATCCACCTCAGCATTTTATCAGTGGGTAGCATATTTCTTATAGTCAGAAATACCAACTCAAATGTATTACAAACTGGTTTACAACTGCATTTGTAATTTACTTCATGTGCATTTAAAATGAATGATTTGTGCTCACATTATATTTAGAAAGAATTAAAAGAAACCCAAAACTATTTTATATATTTCATTCAAAATACTGTTATTTCCCAGAAAGGCAACATATGTTCCCCTTTTATAGCAAATTAGCCTACATTATGTATCAGGAAGACAGACACAAACACCTAAAATGTCTGGGCAGGGAAGAAAACATTCTCCTCTTTTTTGCCCCGCGCATTGTGGCAATCCACCCTTCAAAGCTATCTACTCTTTGCTTCTCTGAGGCAAGGAAACAGAATCTCAGTATTCCAGCTCTTAGACTGTTTCTGGAATATCCAACTTTTTGGATGCCTCATGGTTATGAGTTTGTCGTTGTTTGTACTAGCGCAAGTACTGACCTTACCTTGTATTTTCAAGGCACTCTCTTGGGATGTAGAGCCTTTCTCTAAATCCATTTTAAGATTGAAAAGCATCTTCTGCTTACCACAAATAAATAAACCTTCCTCTTCAAACTCCTAAATAGCTTAGGTGAATGCCTTTCTCAGAATCTCACTAATGATTTCAGCTTTCTGGTCTTAGTAGGTTTTTCCATAGACCTTTCTAAACACTTTGTAGTCTTATTTAACAAAAAAAGACAAAAGAAATGAAACATTGCTTGAAGAAGAGACTGACTTTTTGAAGTTTAGTGCCCTTCACTCTTGCTCCTCTCCCTTGGAAGTTTTCCATGAAGGTGTATCTCTGTTAAGGGAGGCAAAATAGTCCCATTAGACTCCTAAGGATTTATCGAGCCTAAACTACTACAAATGGTTGAAAAGGTAGGCGAATTAGAGCCCATCCTTTAGTAATCTTAGAGCTTCTTTGCCAAGGAACTCTATGGTCAGTTCTAGTGGATGATCACTGATATCTGTCACATGACTTATTTTTTGCAAAGGCAATCTCTTTTCTTGACAGAGTATTTTTCTTGCTTGAAGCTGCTTAATCAGCAAAGATTGACTGCATTTGAAAAAGGGAATATGTCTCTTTTATTAAAATTATTCAGTCTATGCTACCATCACTTTGGGATCACAGCCTAACATGAGAGACAAAAATTAAGATAAAAAGCTATACTTCCAGAATGGAATTGGCTGCTTGCAAGAAATATGTAGAGTGTGTTATAAACACATGCCAAAATCCTATGTTGTACAGACAAATTTTCCCAAATGGTCATAGATCAAAATATCAGAGTACTAGCAATCATCTGCCTATATTCAGTAACAATATTTTGGAATTTCCTACTCCAAGTACCAGTTCCCCATGCAAGAAAAGATATTCCATCTGCCTTGAGTACAACGTAAAAAAGAGGGAACAAGTTGGCCTGCAGCAGCCCTTCTTCTCCTCAGACTACTGTTGTGTTAGTTTGAGTGCATGCTCTTTCAACAGAAGAGGAAAAGAAATGATGATAAAGGCAGACACACACACAAAAAAAAGAAAAAAACACAACCAAAAAAAACCCCCAACTATTGCCCTTTCTGAAACAATAATCTCTGCAGGGATGAAAGAGGAGATATCAGCCTGCCTTCCATGAAAAATAAAACAAAGGCATGTGCTACACCAAATATTCCTGTACATCTAGTAGGAGGTAATTGAATTAAAAATAGCCACCCTGAGGTGAAAATAGTTCCTCTATCTGTATTTGTTGCCCTAAACCAAAGGCTTCTGGCTATATGACACAATTTCAGGAACTACTTTTCCCCCCTCAGGCAATATTTTACAGCTGCAACCCCAAGTGCCAGAGTTGACCAGGACGATACCAATAATAAGACTTGTGAGGGTCGTTTCCAGGGATTACAAATGAAAACTGTATTGGATGGGGTTTATGGAAAGGCAGAGTTCAGGCTCTAGGACTGGGGTCATGCTTGGGATCTTGAAGACAAAAGGAAGGAGAGCAAGATGAGAACCCACAGAGGAAGACAGTTTTAAAAGAAGGCTTTTCAGCAGAAATATATAGGAAGGCAGGCAGCCTACCAGAAGGATTCAAAAAGGAGACAGGTTAGTAGAATATATAGGAAACATAAGAAAGAAGGGAGGAAAGAGACAGAAGTGATTATGCCTAAAGCATTACATTCAAAAATCAAAGTGAGGGGAAAAAAACACAGGCTGTGTGGGAATATTGGTTAAAGTGATCTCATATACTACTTTCCCTTGTTCCTTTCCAGAAACATACTGGCTTACGCTTTCCAGATGTACTTTCTCAACACCTGGCACTAGCTGATCCTTTCAGTTTGTGAGGAAACACACCTCAATTTGCAAGACCACAAAACTTTTCTCTAGCTGGGTTTGGGCACAATGCAGTTTTATTTGTCCGTTTTTCAATGAGACCCAATCTGCTTTCTACTTAGCAGATTCCCCTGCATTTTGTGTAAACACTAGATAAAGTTCAAGAGAAAACAAGCTTTATTCTAGCAAATGAAAGTGTTAAGGTCTTGATGATGAAATCAGAAATAAGGTTCCCATGATGGAAAAAAAAACCCCAAATTAAAAAAACCCCTTTCGGGTAAAACTCAGCACTAAGGGTCATTTTATCTCTTTCAGTACTTCACTTAACTTAGCATCTGGGTAACTTGTCTGTAACTTAGTAGTGCTGGATCATCTCTCTGTTCAATGTAGACTGCGGTTTTTATCTTTTTTTCCATTTATTCTGCTTCTTTCTTTGTTCTTTTCTTGGTGTTTTATAATCCATTAGGAAGACAGTTTGAGTAATGGAAATGTGCTTCATAAATATGGCTGCAATAGCTAAAAGTTTTTCACTTTAAATACAAACAAAATCTTCAATGTGGGCTCCTAGGACTCACTAATTGCAAATAAAATGATCTTTCTTCTCTTTGGAGAGATATTTCCAGACTATCAGATTGCTACGCTACTTTGCAGATGGTATCTCTTAGAAAGTTTACATTATCCACACATTTTATTAAAATTAATCACAATCTCATTGTTATTTCTTCAGAGAGGCCACACAGAACATAATGGATTTGCTGTCAGACTTGTTTCTTCTGCACTCCATTACCTTTTGTTATTTCAGGACCTTCGACATCATATGAGGGAGCTCACTCCTGAAGAGACAAGGGGAGCAGGACATTAAAACGGTTCTATCCCAATCTAAACATTAGATCAGATTACTGACAAAGATACACTGTATGCTGCTAGGGAGTAGCCTTAAACATTGGATCCCTCGTCATCTGCATTGCTTAATTGTTATCTTTCTCCCTGGTTATGTCTTACACCACTCCAACTGGCTTTCCAGAAGACAAATCTATTAAAGACAGAGCTAATCCTAAACAGTGTGGATGCAAGTCAGTCTTAATTGCTTGGTTTCAGAGTCGAGGATCGGTCCCTGATCATCTGTCATTTAGCCATATTGACATAGTCAACAGAAGACTGAATGAAAAGAGGAGCATTTTAAAAGATGTAAAGGTGTGTGGGGAGCACAAGAGGCAAATTAGAAGAAAGTGTTAACGCTGTTTGTTGTAATAGCACTTTGAAGCCTTTGTGCTACGTGTGATAAAAGTACAGAACAAAAAGATAAGTTTGGCCTGTACAAAACTTGCAATCAAATTTAAAAGACTAGAGGCCAAAATAGGATGTTGTCAGACAGCAGGGGAGGAAGAAAGTAAATTCTGAGTTGATGCTCCCCAGTAGTAGTGGAGAGGCTAATTATTGGGAAGCAATAGAAGTACCCATATTTTTTCAAGATCTTAAAAGCAAAGGAGGTTTACAAAGAAGGAAAAGCAGTGAAAAGTAAAAAGCAAGTAACAAAAAAGAGGAGAAAATAAGAGAAGAGGTGACACTCATTGTCCTTAACCACATTCACAAAACCAGTTCCAAAATCAAGGAGTGAATTTGTCCTCAACTTGGGACTTTCTGGCCATATTCTTAATGTTATTTCACGTAACTTTTATGACTCATTCACCGATTGTAAATTACTGAAGTTACCAGTAGGTTTCATTAAATATTTTCCTAATTTTTATAGTTACTTAGTTGAAGAAGCATTAATCTCAAAGAATGCAATAAATTTGTCAGTATTTCCCAGAACAATTGGATGTAATAAATTTTCTTATATGAAGTTAAAATCTTTATGCTGTTGTTATAAATAATTGTTGCATATCAAGGGAAAGATGCCCATCAGTTACTCCTGGTGAGATTCCAGGGTGTATTAACACATATTGAATATGCAATTTCAGAATGCCATTACAATTAAATGAATAATGAGGACTTTATTTGCTGTGATTTCTATTGCTACTAAACTGGCTTTTTGTTCTGTAAAGGAAACTACATAACATTGCTCTAATTTCTCGTAATATTGTTCTGATTTTTCTGCTCCTCAGTGATAGGAAGAGTGGATGTTTCTGTTCTCCCATCTGGAAGGTCATGAGTACACTAGAAGAAGCACCATATGAAAGCAGAATGCATTGCATTATTTCATAGAAGAAGGAAGGTTTCAAGGAAAATGCTTAACAGTGCGTGGCAAACAATCTCAACCTCTTTCTCCAGTGGCAAATGCAAACACTGATGTTTCAGTCCAGTACTCTCCTTATTCCAGTATCTTATCTCTAACAGTAGCCAATGCTGAGGCATCCTAAGCATGAACAAGAAAATGAAAAAAATGTGCTTCTACTTATCACATACAAGCGATTACAATTACCAAATACACAGTTCCATGTCTGTACAGCCTGTCTGAAGCTTAAAACTGATGTCCTCAAGGTTGAACAATATTATTCACCCAGCTAAACAAATTGTAAAAATAAGATCTGTTTTGGGAATAGATTTTAATCTCCTTTTGGAGAAATATCCAGAAGTTCGTATTACCTACTGTCCTCAAACACTCAGTGGGTGCAGGAGTTATGTGGCTAAGTATAGGTGGCAATCCCATTTAAGATGCTGCACTGTGTCTTCATCTTGATGAGAGAAAGAAATTTACACTGAGAACAATAACTCACTGGAACAACTTCCCCAGGGACGTGGTAGAATCCCCATCACTGGAGTTTTTCAAGATGCAGTTTGACAGGGTCCTAGACAATCTTACCTAGGCTCCCCTTCCCACAGAATTTGGACCAGGTGATCTTTCAAGGTCCTTTCCAGCCTGGGCTGTTCTATGATTCTATGATTGTACCTGTGGTGGGTTGACCTTGGCCAGCTGCCAGACACCCATCCAGTCATTCCTCTCAACAGGACAGAGAGAGAAAATAAGGTAAAAAAACTCATTGATGGTCAAGATAAAGACAAGGAGATCATCTACCATGGACAAAACAGACTTGATTTAGGAAAAAATAATTTCATTTAATGATAATTTAAATAGATTTGGATAGTGAGAAACAAAGACTAAATTAAAACAACACTGGGCACCACTGAAAAGAGTCTGGCTCCATCTTGTTTACTCCTCCTCATCATGCAGTTATACAAATCATAAGATTCCTCTGAGCCTTCCTTTTTCCAGGCTGAGCAATCCCAGCTTCCTCAGCCTCTCCTTGTGCAACAGAGGCTCCGATTCCTTCATCATGTTTGTAGCTCTTTGCTGGACTTGCTTCAGTCTATGTTCGTCTTGCACTGGGGTACCCAGAACAGGACCCAACATTCTAGGATGTGTCTCATCAACGCTGAGCAGAGGGGAAGGATCACCTCCCTCCACTCTTTTTTGTCTTTCTTAAGAGTAATTTTTGCTTTCTTATAGGCCTCAGGAACCTCCCCCAGTTTCCACGACCTTACAAAGATAATCAAGTGTGGCCTTGCATGGACATCAGCCAGCTTCCTCAGGACTTGTGAGTGCATCACATCAAGTCCTATGGAATTTTATACATCTAGTTTGTTTAAATGTTCCCTAACCTGGTACTCCTCCACAATGAGGGTAAGTAAGTTGTCTGCTCTGAACTTTCAACTGGTCTCAGGGACCTGGGATTCCTGAAGACCAGTCATACTAATAAAGACCAAGACGAAGAAAACTTTGAGTACCTCAGCCTTTTCCATGTCCTTTGTCATCAGGCCCCTTATCCCATTCAGCAGTGGGCCCATATTTCCCTCAGTCCTCCTTTTCCTGTTGATGTACCTGTAGAAGCCCTTCTTATTAACCTTTATGTCCCTTACGAAATTCAGCTCCAGGTGGGTCTGCTTTGGCTTCCCAAACCTGACTCCCTCATGTTCAGACAGTGTCTCTCTATTTTTCACAGGTCACCTGTCCCTGCTTCTAGCTCTTGTACACCTCCTTTTTATGTCTAAGTTTAGTCAGCATTTCCTTGCTCATCCATGCAGGTCTGCTGCTGCCAGTCCTGCTCAACAGCATTGACCATTTTTCACCTTGGAGGAGGTGAACCCTGAATATCAACCAGTTCTTCTGGACCCCTCTTCCCTCCAGGGCTGTATCAGGTTATCATTAATGCAATCCAGAAACCTCCTGGATTACTTGTGCCCTGCTGTATTGTTCTTCCAGCAGATAATGGGCAGCCTATACCACCTCAGGTTCCGAGTTCAGGTTAGGTTCCAAACTTTCATATATATATAAAGTTAGACAAGATTAATCCACTTATTTATCTATTAGAAGATAGCCTGTAATTCCAGAAAATCCATAGAGTTGTTGTTAGTCATATGTTCTTATACAAGAAAACATAATAAATGGAGCCACTGTCCCTTCTCCTTTTCTATCTTCCAGCCACCTTCTGTGACCAGAAGGGAAAGAACTGTCAGGAGGCATCAAACTATTGTTTCTTTCATTTTGAGTGCACAAGTCCAAGAGTCAGCAAACTTTTTTTCTTTCATGAGCATGAGATGCAACTTCATGTCACAACTAACCTTAGTTCTACATGTATTTGCCAAAGACTATTGCCGGTAGTGCCGATAGCACAAAAGTGCTTTTTTTCCTTTCTATCATCTGAATTCCATTTAAAAAAAAAAAAAAAAATCTGCACCAGGCCTGTTTATTTCCAGGGAGGCAATTCTGAACTATGTGATCCTCTGAATCAATAAAAACATCAGCTTGAAGTTAGAAAGCTGTAAGCTATTTATCTCCTGTACTCTTCTGTAAAGGAGCTGAGGGGGAGCCACTATTTTAACATATTGCTATTCACTCCAAAAGCTGAAGTATGTGCATAGTAATTGTTATTAATTATTCATTTCATGACTGTGTTATGAAGGGAAAATAAAGTACTGTCCAACGACAACAAATCCAACTCCAAATCTCAGAGTTACATTTAAAACATGAATCTGTTTCCCCAGGGCTGTAATTGTAGGAGTTGGATAGCACTTTGATGGAAATCATCTGACTCTGTCTCTCTTCCTCAGCTGGCCAGCAGCTTACTAGCAGCACAATCCATAAGGATTTCTTAGTTTGCACATACTATCTCTACCGCATGAATCAGTTCCTTATAGTGCTGCCCTCAGTGGGCAAGTACTGCCAATATCTACTAGTTCAGAAACTCAAGTCCAGACCTTAAAAAAAAAATGGGGTTTAGGGAAGAAAAGGAAGTACTGATGGTTCATGATTGCTTGTGCTCTAAAATAAAGGGTAAAGGTAGAGGGAAGCCTGAGGTTATCATTGGTTTATTCCAGCTTTAGTCACTACTGTCTGTCAATAACTAAGTATGGTCAGGCTAGTATTTCTATGTGCTCCAGCTATAACTCAGTGACTGAAAATTGCTGTATATAATAGGTCTCTCTCTTCCCTACCAGTAAACACTGAGTTCTAATTCAAAGCAATTTCAGTGTTATCCAGCCCCATACACAACACGAATTGATGATCTGCTCTTTCACCTGTTTCTGTTCTTTGTGACAAATTGATCTGATAAACCAGAAAATTAAACCGTGTCTGGAGGAGCCAGACTAAACTCCATAAAAAAATAGAAGAAATAGGATAAATACTTATTTGGAACAGACAGGCATTTTGATGAAACCTTAACTATAAATCATAGTGACTAATCATACATGACAGTGTTCAGAATGACATATTAGAACACACTATTAAAAACAGATGTGCAAAGGAGTCAGCACAAATTCAAAAAGAAATAAAAGCAGGAGCTATAAACTTGTAAAGAGTGTGATTATCCTTTTAATTATGTAACCTACCCTGAAATCTTCCACTGAATGAGGGCATACTGCTGTCTTCTCCAAACAATGAAGAAAAAAATAATAACAACAATAACACAGCAGAAACTAGAAATCATACCAGTGACTTAGGTGACATATTTCACACCTGGAATAACAAACAGCAAAAAGAGTGAACACTTTGAGAACATCATATATGCTGTAAATTTTCTGCTTATAAATAATACTTAAATATACTAGCAAAAGAATGGATAAAATGTGTTAGAAGTTGCAAAACCTCAATAAGGAACTGTTTATGTATTGTCAAAGCATAGAATTTTCCACACTGAACTGAGCTACTAATATTCCACAAAAGATATATTATTCCTGAAAACAGTGAAAAAATGCAGTACCTAGCTGGTTGTTGAGGAGGAAAATACTTCCTATCTTACAAAAGGTACCATTTTATGTCTTGAAGAATCATACTGTATTGCTCTTCTATTTCATAAGGTACTGGGACTAAAGAAATTAGTGACTCCTTTTAAAATTACTTCATTCCACTAAAAGACATGAAGTAAGCATTTAATCCCACCGTATTCTTCACTTAGGAAATTCCATTGACCTCAGAACTCGACTCTGGATATACGCAATGGTAACTTTTATCCAATTTTTCCCCATGGGCACTTCCTGAGGCTTGCCCAAGTAAAAATGTGATCTATCTTTTCTATCAGGCTACAGAACACAAAAATCAGTGCCTCAGAATCTGAGCTTTGTCTGCATTCATTTCTACTGTGTGCAAGAACTGTAATGGGTTTGCATTGAATTTGAATTTCACTGATTTAGGAAGAAAGATTAAAAGTCTTCACCTCACTGAAGCCCTGAGTTACACTGCAGTAATTTCCTTTTTAAACCATGTGCAGCAATTACTCTGCATCATAGATGTAGCACTGGAAGGCTAGTTATGTTTTGATTCTCCTTACTGCTCATATGTCTTTAACTCTCAGACAGATATTATCCTCCTGGTATCAGGGACTTTAAAAACAAAATAAAAAGATGAGCCTTCAAAGGGTTCTAAAGAAAAAGGAAATGTCTGCTTGATTATATGATGTTCCTTTAGGCCTTTATCCAAAGCCCACTAAAATCCATGGATAGACTCCTATATACTTCAGAAGGCTATAGGCCCTTATTTTCTATCTGTTCCTAGCACTATACAAACAACCACCTTTTAAAATTGTGATACAGGGTGAATTAAGGTGGGTAGAGACTTCCCGTTCTTTGTGAGGAATCCAGGCAAATAGGAACTTCAGAATTATATAATATCAAATGTAAGTGAAAAAAAAAAAAATTCCACAAAAACCAAGCCACAAAATACAGTAACACAGCTTTCGTTGTCCTTGGGAGAAAACAAAGTTAGATGTGTAAAGTGATTGTCACTCAAAACTTCTAATCATCCACAGTGCTCTTCCAGCATATCCACTGTAGTTGAATTATCACAAATGAGGACGTTACAGGTTTTTGAATCCTTCCTTCTAAGTAATCTGATAAGACTAGAAGAAGCATTCATCTAAGTGCAGAAATTTCCTAAACTGGCATGCTGACAAGGATCAACTTCATCATCTCATTCCTCCTTCATCACCCCCTCAAAAAAAGCTGAGATTTACTTGTATTTTGCAAAGATTTCTCTCACTATACTTATCTTTAAATCAAAATATGAGGGAAAAAAACCAAGCCTCTGTTTTGCCCTTTGTTCACAGCAAGAGAAACATTTTTCTCCAATCGCCCACTGATTGAGATTCTGAGAGCTTGCTTGTTCACAGAAAAAAAAAGAAAGAAATAAAATGTATAGCCAATAAGAGTATTATAATTTGCAAGCATTATAATTTGGCAATATAAGCGTTATGTCAATCAGTCACCCTCTGCTACATCATATGAACATGTCTGTTGGGAAAAGCTTTGATCCACCCTGGCACCTGAAGTTGAGAGAAGTATCAAAGTCACTCTACCGCAGAGATGAAAGTGAACACTCATCTGTAACACAACAAATAGAAATAGATGAGCACAGAAAACAAGACACACAGCTAAGTGCTTTCCCATATCTAGTATACATAAGCCAACTAACTGGTGGCATTACGTTCAACAGGAAAAAAGGAAGTCTTTGTATTATAATAGCTCTTTGCAGGTTCAGAACTAAGATGACAGCTGGAGGAGGCACGGTCCTATTTTTTATCCTGAGAGTGTAGGAAGGCGAGGGAGATGATACAGCACTCTATTCATGTCTGTTCTGAAAGTGTTAGTCTTGTTCTTAAGTTAATACGGGAAATATGGTTCATGGTAGTGTCTTACAATATGCTGCATAGCCATTGGTTATTGCAGTCGGTATCGCAAAAGCCATTCTAATGAAGTGGTTGTATTGCTTTGCTTGTACATGACTTCTTTGTTTTTGACAAGGTCTGGAAGAAATAAGAGCATTTATGTGACTCACAACCTACAAATAAGTTAGCAAAAATTTTAAAAATGTCATTTCAGTTGGAGTAAATGTCAATTTTCCTACCAAATGGAAAAGATGGTTACAGATATTGCAGTAACGATGAATCTTCAGATACTGTAGACAATATATTACTGTTGTGCCTGATGCCTCCCTCATACAAGATTGGTTATGCAAGTATGTGCCCTGAGACTTGTGATGCTCCTGTGTTAGAGTATGAAATACATAAAAACCACAATTCTGCTTCACATCCCATGATGCTGGGCACTCCAAACACAGTAATTTATGAAAACTCAAATCTTTTCTCAGATCTTCAAGCAAGTATCAGTATGGCTCACAATAAAGATAACTGGCCAGCAACATCTCAGGAAAACAGGAGTGACAGGGGAATCTATGGAGCCGTAAGCAATTCTGTGTCAGCATGGACCGGAGAACATGTTAAGCCCTTGTAGATTATTATAAAGACAAGACTGACCAAAACATTACACATCTTGCTGAAATTGCTAGGAAAATCATATTCATGAGACAACCTGCAGACACTGTTTCCATTCCAACCTCATTGTAAACAGGGTGCAAACAGGGTGTGCTTTACGCAGAAACAGTAACTGCCTTGTTCCAAACGCAGGAAATGCTCACTTGGCAAATTAACCTGTTAAAACTTCAGTTATCATTTTTCTTAGGATGCATCAGGATCAAGTTAAAATGCCCAGCTGAAACAATAAAAAGTAGGGCATACAAGTGCAAAATATGCAAATACCCAGGATCGTTTTGGAACCGAATACCATGAAAGTAGCTTGTATGCATTCCTATACATGCTATAGAATGCAATGTAGGTAGTAGAATTCAACAGCATATGTTAAGCAAAAAAGAGGCTTTCCATCCTACTTGATAAGGAAACCACTGAGTCTTGGAATAGGTTTAATCAAAATGAAGAGACAGCTTTCTGGCTTAACCTGTAAATTTCTTGCACATTAAAATGCAAAAACAGTCGTCAGTGTCCACTGCAGGGTTCTATTCTGGAAAAAATATTCCAAAATGAGGAACTCCAACTATTTATCTGCAACAGAAAAGAATTAAACCTTAGTCTTCAGAGGCAGGATCGTCCCCATCATCTTCAGCATCTTCCTACCCAATCCTTACTTAATACCTTTTATCTCTCTTCTAGAGCATATCAGGTTTTTCTGTGCTGAACTCTGAGAGTTGTGGCCTTTAGGGCATGATCTCCAACTGTTAATCATAGATAAGGTCCCATGCCAGAAAGAACTAAAAGGGTCAACTGAACAGATAGAAAGCAGTAATAATTAGTAATCACAGAATCACTCAATGGTTGAGATCACTCAGTCTAACCTTCCCTGCTCAGAGCAGGGTCAGCAAAAGAAGATTTCTCAGGACTCTTGCCAGTCCAGTTTTGAACACCTACAGGGGTGGAGACTCCACAGTCTCCCTGAGCAACCTGTTCCAGTGTTTCACTACTCTCACATTAAAATAATTTTTCTTATGTTCCTGTATTTCAGTTTGTGCCTATTGCTTCTTGTCTTTTCAATGGGTGCGACTAAAAGTTTGGCTCCATCTTCTTTATTTCTGTCCCTGTCCCCTATCAGGTATTTATGCACATTTATAAGATCCCCCTGCACCTTCTCTTCTCCAGGCTGAACAGTCCCAGCTCTCTCAGCCTCTCCTCGTATGTCAGAGGTTCCAGTCCCTTCATCATTTTTCTGGCCCTTTGACAGTATGTCCCTATCTCTCTTGCACTGGGGAGCCCAGAACTGGACCCAGCACTCCAAATGTGTCTCACCAGTGCTCAGTAGAGGGGAAGGATCACCTCCTTCCACCTGTTGGAAACACTTCCTCGTGCAGCCAAGGAAGCTGTTGACCTCCTTTGCTGCAAGGTCACATTGCTGGCTCATGGACAACTTGCTGATCACCAGAACCCCCAGGTCTTTCTTTGTAAAGCTGCTTCCCAGTCAGTCCCCAGCCTTGCTGCATGGGATTGTTTCTCCCCAGGTTCAGGAAGTCTTGGCATTTCCCTTTGTTGAACTTCATGAGACGGTTCTTTGCCCACTTCTCCAACCTCTAGAGATTCCTCTGGATGGCAACACAACCATCTGTCATATCAACCAATATTCCCAGTTTTGTAATGCTATCTGCATTGCCTCCCCCCCCCCCTTCCTTATTCCTTCCCAGACAGAGGAAGTACTCCTCTAGAATACCTGAAAAACATTGCTACTTAATTAAGGGAGATAGAGGCTTCTTTTCATTTGCCTATGAAATAAGAAAGATCTTTGTATTTACAAAATATTTTTGTTGGAATACCTGGGGTATCTACCCACTCTCTCTGCTGGGAGGAAGAAAAACATGACTTGCACCCTAATCTTGGGATACTATCCAAAATCTTTTGGGTAAAGATCCCATCATAGCCCTCAGTGACTGACAAAGATTAACTGCCACATATGCCATAGACTTCAAGCTACTCTACTACAAGTTTTTATTCCACAGCAAGCATGCCATTTCAGAGACAGGATTAGTTATGGTATTCCAGTTCTTAAATTGCTGCATCATATCACCCAGACATAGGCTGAAGGAGTAATTTTTATAAAGACTGTAGTCAGTGAATGCTCAGTTCCTAGACCAGGAAAAGGTGCTGCCAAAGAAACATGCTATTGGAAAAGAAATGTACATTTCACTTTGTCAACTTAAATACTGCATATCAGCCAGAAATCTATGATTTTAAACTCTGGACTATTTATTATCACTAAAGAGGACAAGATTCAGAATAGCGTGCAGTTGAGACAGAATCCACCTAATAGCTATAGCTAGGTGTCGTTCTTTGATTAAATAACATTCAGTTTTATTGCATTACACTAGTGCAAGTAAACTAAAAGCAGATTTGTATTTGAATGTTTGATTAAAATTTCAACTCCATCCTGAAATCTTTACAATCTTCTCTTGCGGTTCATGGAGTTTCCACCTTCAATAGCTCTCAGGGTTTCAGTTTTCCACTCAGTCTGTAAAAACTTTGTTTCCATTTCTAGTTTTACATTTCCATTTTTTTCCATATTCATTTTAATTTCAGTCAGTACAAGTAGATTGATAAACCTAGAAATATACGAATCAAGTGAATTTGACCCCATCAATCTATGACTCTTCACCAAGGGGTACTGGAAATAAAGGAAGTCTGTCTTGTTTCTACCAGTTGTCCACCATACAGTGTACATGGCGGTCATTAACAAAGAAATTTTAGTCTTGTCCTCTTAAGAGTTACTCTTGAAATCATATTCCTTGTATTGGGTTTGCATGGCAAGGTTTTGGTAGTGGGGGGGCTACAGGGGTGGCTTCTGTGAGAAGCTGCTAGAAGCTTCCCCCATGTCCGACAGAGCCAATGCCAGCTGGATCCAAGACGGACCTGCCGCTGGCCAAGGCCGAGCCCATCAGCGACGGTGGTAGTGCCTCTGGGAGAACACGTTTTAGAAGGGAAAAAAACCCCTAGGCAACAGCAGCCGGAGGGAAGAGTGAGAATTTGTGAGAGCACCAGCCTTGCAGACCCCCAGGTCAGTGCAGCTGGAGGGGAGGAGATGCTCCAGGCGCCGGAGCAGAGATTCCCCTGCAGCCCGTGGGGAAGACCATGGTGAGGCAGGCTGTCCCCCTGCAGCCCGGGGAGGTCCACGGGGGAGCAGATCTCCACCTGCAGCCCGGGGAGGACCCCACACCGGAGCAGGGGGATGCCTGAAGGAGGCTGTGACCCTGTGGGAAGCCCGTGCTGGAGCAGGCTCCTGGCAGGACCTGTGGATCTGTGGAGAGAGGAGCCCACGCTGGAGCAGGTTTTCTGGCAGGACTTGTGACCCCGTGGGGGACCCACACTGGAGCAGTCTGTGCCTGAAGGACTGCAGCCCGGGGAAGGGACCCACGCTGGAGCAGTTCTGAAGGACTGCAGCTGATGGGAAGGGCTCACGTTGGAGAAGTTCATGGAGGACTGTCTCCTATGGCAGGGACCCCACGGTGGAGCAGGGGAAGAGTGAGGAGTCCTCCTCCCCCTGAGGAGGAAGGAGCAGCAGAGACAACGTGTGATGAACTGACCCCAACCCCCATTCCCCATCCCTCTGTGCCACTGGAGGGGAGGAGGTAGAGAAAATCAGGAGTGGAGCTAAACCCAGGAAGAATGGAGGGGTGAGGGGAAGGTGTTTTTAAAATCTGGTTTTATTTCTCATTACCCTACTCTGATTTGATTGGTAACAAACTGATTTCCCCAAGTCAAGTCTGTTTTGCCATGACGGTAAATGGTGAGTGATCTCTCCCTGTCCTTATCTCGACCCACGAGCCTTTCATTATATTTTCTCTCCCCTGTCCAGCTGAGGAGGGCAGTGATAGAGTGGCTTTGGTGGGCACCTGATGTCCAGCCAGGGTCAACGCACCACATTCCTTTAAACTAATGTTGGCCTGACTTTTAAAAGTTAGTTATCTATGCTAACCTAGTAAAAATCACTGAATGTTCAGATGGAGCCTCCTGTGTTTACTTTGTGCCTATTGCCTGTGGTCCTGTCACGGGGCACCACTGAAAAGAACCTGGCTCTGTATCAATATACATTGATAAGATCTCCCCCAGCTTTGTCTTCCCCAGGCTGAACAGTCCCAGCTCCCTCAGCCTTTCCTCATACATCAGATGCTCCAGGCTCCTCATCATCCTTGTGGTCCTTTGCTGGGCTCTCTCCAGTTGCTCCAAATCTCTGGGGAATCCAGAACTAGACACAGCACTCCAAGTGTGGCCTCACAAGTGCTGAATAGAGAGCAAGGATCATCTCACTCAACCTGCTGGCAACACTCCTCCTAATGCAGCCCAGGATGCCATTAGCCTTCTTTGTGGCAAGGACACATTGCTAGCTCATGTTCAAGTTGTTGTGCAGCAGGACCCCCAGGTCCTTTGCTGACCAGCTGCTTTCCAGATGAGTGGCCCCAGCATAGATTGGTGGCTGGGGTTGTTCCTCCCCAGGTGCAGGACTTTGCACTTCCCTCCGTTGAACTTCACGAGGTTCCTGTCAGCCTATTTCAAGTCATCAAGCTTTCTTCTATAGAAATTGGAGAGAAACTACTACCACCAGAGAGAGTGAGAGTATATTTAAGCTGATAGGCATCATCTTTTCTGAGTATCAGTCTCTTTCTGTCCACTGAAGTAGGGGATCTATCTATAGCAGTATCTAAAACTGGTCAGATGAATTACAAGCTAAAGTTGCCTATTCATCTGTGTAATAAAGGGAGTATAAAGGGAACCTGTGTTCAGATATAGGCATTACACTGTACCACCTTTTGCCAGACACTACATTTGGCTAGATGAATCCTACCACAGATGAATTCCTAGTTGAATGTGACCTAGGAATACCTCTGGGACATCACTTGTGACATTATTGTCCAGCTAAGGAAACAGTAATGAGATTTACAGTGTTGTGGGGCCTAAAGAGTGGGGCTGCTCCACGAAGGGGAATGAGCCATGAGCCCAGGGTGACCCCACCACGGGCAGTGCCCCTACCGATGGGCCACAGTCCCACTGGCTCTGAGAATGGTGGGCAAGACAAAGGTGGTAGTAGCAGGGAGCATCGATAGCCCTTGACAGAACAAGTGATGCACCAGAACCAGGTGTTCCGTTAGAAGAAAAAGGAGACTGGGCCAGAGGCAGGCCTGAGGACAAACCTACAGTGTACATTCAAAGGGTCCATCCAGGAGGCACAGCTTGAGACGGATACCCCTACACCTCACCTCATGCAGTGACTGAAATCCCAGTCCTGAGCTGAAATGGCGCTCCTGGGCACATGGACAAAGAGTGTCAGTCGGGGTCCCAGGTGAGGCTGCTCAGGGCCATTATGGCCTGACACAAAGTTGGGGAAAAAAAAAAAAAAATTACCATGTCATCAAATGTTTTTGACTTTTTACAAAGAAAAATGTAGAATTAACATGAGTTCATAATTGCAATGGTTTGGGGGCAAAAATGCACCTGTCATATTACACACAATTGGAAAAAACATCTACTCGTTTAAATTTTTTCCAGTCCAAACACAAATCTGGATTTATTTTCTTCTTAACGCTGAAATCCATTTCCCTGAATTACCTAAGTGGATATAGAAAAAGATAGAATCCAATGCATCAGATAATTTTTCATCTGACAGGTTTAATTAACTAACACAAATATTGTAATTTATTAGCACTTTTAATAATGTGACCTTCAACTGTTCCTCAGGGAAAAACAAACACTATAGACAAAGACATTTGTTCCAAAATGACAGTCACTAGTGAAACATTTTCTGTTCAGAATGTACAAACACTGTATTTCCAAAACAACCATATAATGTTTTTATTTGGGAAAGTTTTATGCACAACACATTATTCTTGTATTGTGACTAACAAAAAACCATATTTGACATTTATAATTCTGTTGCATTACAAAGGGGGGGAAATAAGGCAGTAGACTGAGCTTCATATTCATGCATGATGATAAACAACAGTCCTTTGCACTTATTTTCATTCTTAAGATGTCAAAACTCTTTATAAAAGAAACCAAATTTATATTCTTATTTTATAGATGGCAATCCAAGGATATCTGAGGCAGAAAGACAGAATTACACAAGGTCACACAGCTGTTTATGGAAACGTAATTTCACTGTATCAACTCTGTGAGATCAACAGAGTGAGAGCAGAAGATAGGTCTTGTGCTAACCTCCATCATGTCCTAGCTGGAATACAACCTTACAGTAGGAAAACAACAGAAATTTGTTAGGTTTTTCCAGTAGCGGGTTTTTCAAGTCCTCAGAGGTGCAGCTATTAGCTATAATATAGTTCCAAAGTATAGTATTGGCTGTAGCATGGCAACCTAAAATTCATGTTTGTTTTACTAAAGGAAAAGTTGGAACAGGCAATTTTCACATTTTCTTTTTAATGGTCAGTTAATGAGAAACATTAAAGGGAATCAAGTTCAGTTCATAGAGCATTTAATTCTTCATTCCTGTTTAACGTTATTTATTGTAAAATAACATCACCTAATGCCTCTTTGGAAGGAAATCAGGTGATGAGCACAAAGGTGATTTGTTTCTTCAGGACTTTTCTGCACAGTAGTACATACCCGGTGAAAAGAAAGACCACAGCAAGCTCAGAAGGAAATGTTAGCAAAGTACACAAAACCCCACAGTAATCCTGCAGTGAAGTACAGTTGTCAGCCAATCACTATCATACATTAGACAGTGCAGAAGAAAAGATCTTGAAAGTATGGAGAAAGTTAAGGACCACATGCCCAGCTATACTAAGATCTTGGCCACTCTTGGTTTCTTTTCTCCAGACTTAGAAATGCATTTTGAGGAATGGCTGTGAAAGTAGTTCCAACATGGTTCCAGCTCCTCCTTCCATGGTTATGGCCCCTGGAAGCTCATCAGTTCCTACCCTAACAACAGAGAACACTGTTGATGAATACCTTGGATTCTGAGAGTACTATGCTATCAGAAATGTTGCCTGCTCAACAGACAGCACCACTGAGTACCTTACTGTACCAAATAATCCATCTATCTGTAGCATTTTTTCCAGGGACAAACAGTGCCAGCGATCAGAGCTAGTTTAAACAGTCAGATGAACCTGTGTTTAGAGATAAAATGACACGATACATGCTTTGAGATGTTTACTCTTAAGATTACACTCTCAAAAAAGTCATAGTATAACTAAAAGAGCTAAACCACACATGTACATTATATATACATGGTTGGACTTTATCCAGAAAATTAGTCCCACCAAAGTCAGTAAGTCAAACACAGTGAGCCAGTAAAACAAAATGATAGTGTTGAACCATACTGCTCAAAAGAGAGGACAGATGACTAAGGCAGCCAGCAGTGAATTCATTCTCCCTCCTCAGATTTTATTTTACTGCTTTGATTTGGTATAAAAATTTAAAATTGAAATATTGTCCTTGGATATTTTGATTTAATTTATTGTAGCAAGCAGAAGCCTCATTTCACTGAAAGTGGCAATGTTTCTCTAGTGGACATAATCGCTAGACCTAGATAAAGGGATTTGGATTATTATTTGCAAAGTTTATCAGAAATTTTTTAGATTTAGAATGTTATATACAGTGGATACAATTCACTGTAGTTTCAATTATTTTGACAGATAACTCCTTTTCCATTTGTATCAAGAAAGAGTCAAGTTTTTCTCTGACCTATTTGAAGTGAGCAGGATTGAGATTCTTGTGTATTGTGTGCTATTCATAAAAACCTCATGAGAAGGCTAAAGAATACAGTTCAAACTTACTGTCTTCTTTTCACTTTGGATAAGCATCCAGATGCTTATCTGGGGTTTATCCAGGCCCGTCTGGTCAAGAAATCAGCCAGAGAATCTTAAAAGAATATGTGTGTTTATGTGATTTCCAGTACATCTTACTTTCAATCTATTTAATAAAAAAATAAAAAAAGTTGTTATGCTGTAAGCTCACAGATCTGAGATTTCAGAGCAACTCACCTACTTTAATTAACCCTATCATCACACTTCCGTGACATGAAAATATTTTACTTCCATTTTGCAAAAAGGGTGAGTGTTTTGCCTACATACAAACAAGTATGTAACAGAAAAGTGAGAAGTGTATACACGCAGCACTTCTCAGTTTTCATTAACAGCTGGAAACAAGACCTGCAAAAGTGCATCTGTCTAAAATAAGTCTTGTATTTTTCTTTTCCTTAAATTAATTCCTAAAGCCATTTTAATCTTTGGTTTTGTTTTGATAAATGGGAAAACGGTTACTAATGCATACTTTCAAAAAGTGAAAATATTGTGGCTATCGTAAATACTTCTTGGGCAATAGATGGTGAGGAGAGATGCTGAATATAATAAACCTTTCTCTTACGGCCTTCCAGGCAGAACCCACATGCCTATTTCTGCACACATCTATTAAAAGTCACCTTTAACTATGAGGTACCTGTAGTTGTGGAATAGCCATGCTGAAGTCCTAAATTATCATTCTGACCCACAGATGTCAAAAAGATTTTGCCGTTATCTTCAGCATTGAAACTTCAGTCTTTATTTTTGGAAAAAAATATGCTTTACTCACCTAGACCTGTGGCAGTTTAAGACACCGATACCTCACAGCTATTGGCTCATGAGGTTACGGCCGGCACAGCAGAGTCAGCAGAGGAAATCTGTGCTTCCACCTCAGTCAGTTCTCCATGAAGTCTGATTGGTGTTTTGATCTGAGATGCCAGATTTGCACTAACAGATGCTAATATTAAGGCAAAAGTTCCCTTTTGCTGAGTCTTTAGGAGGGTAGAGTCCTGCATCGAAGGGATCATAACAGATGGTCAGGGTAGATAACGACTTAAACAAACAGAGCTTCACTGCTGAAGCACTAAGGCCTAGAAAAAGCACCTTGTTATTAAGCAAAATGAGTTGCAGAAGTTAGCCAAGCTTTCTTTGATTTTCCAGTTTTGTTCAGTCAGAGTTTGAGTCGTTTGGTTTTTTTTCCCCAGCATTTATCCGAACCTCAACAGGAATTTTTACCTTTCTTGAATTTCATGAAGAATGAAAAAAAAGTTAGGTAACGTAAATTACTTCAAGAAAACTTTCCCTGAATTTATGAAATAAATTTTCGTCTCTTCTCTTTGCAAATTAAATTCAAATCTTCACAGAGTTTCTTGTATTTTTGCCTTGCAAATATGACAGCAATTACATTAAACCCCATAAATTTTCATACATTTTACATATTCCATTGGTCTTGGCCATTAACATAATAAAAAGAAGAAGAAAAAATCCTAAGGATATTTCTTAAGATTTTACATCAAGGTTAGGTAAATTTACATACATCTAGGTTAAAGTCTTTGCTGATTATGCAGACATTTTCTATAGATTTCTCCTAGCCCTTAAATATATTGTACACATCACATCTCGAGACAATTTAAGGCCAGGTTAATGTTTCAATAGATTTATCTAAAAAAGGTCAAATTATAATAAGATCTAAACAAAATGGTCCTTTGGCTATTTCTATAACTTACTTGATAATCTCCTGTGTAGATCAGTAAAAGTAATCCTGTAAAAAGAAAAAAAAAAAAAAAAAGGACTTCTGAAGCAGAGATATAAATCCACCAGGCATTCACAGATATTTCCAGAGCCATGGGATTCTAAGTGCTGATAAGCACATCAGAGGTGATTAGCAATCTAAGTGTGGTACCCTCACAGAAGAACGTTTTCGGTAGTTTTGACACCAAAGCAATGGACAATCATCAGAAGTCAATCCTGATGTTATTTGTGACCAAAACAGAGAATGAAGAGAACACTAGAAAGTGATGTGGCATACTTTATGGCTTATTGTCCTGGTTTCAGCTGGGATAGAGTTAATTGTCTTCCTGGTAGCTGGTACAGTGCTATGGTTTGGGTTTGGTATGAGAAGAATGTTGATAACACACTGATGGTTTCAGTTGTTGCTAAGTAGTGTTTAGACTAAAGTCCAGGATTTTTCAGCTTCTCATGCCCAGCCAGTGAGAAAGCTGGAGGGGCACAAGAGGTTGGCATAGGACACAGCCAGGGCAGCTGACCCAAACTGGCCAACAGGATATTCCATATCATGTGATGTCATGCCCAGTATATAAACTGGGGGGAGTGGGGGCAGGGAATCGCCGCTCGGGGACTAGCTGGGTGTCGATCGGCGGGTGGTGAGCAATTGCACTGCGCATCATTTGTACATTCCAATCCTTCTATTATTGCTGTTGTCATTTTATGAGTTTTATCATTATCATTATTAGTTTCTTCTTTTCTGTTCTATTAAATTGTTCTTATCTTAACCCACAAGTTTTACTTCTTTTCCCGATTTTCTCCCCCATCCCACTGGGTGGGGGGGAGTGAGTGAGCGGCTGTGTGGTGCTTAGTTGCTGGCTGGGGTTAAACCACGACACTTATTTTTGTGCTTTTGTTTTGCATTTCCCCACTGATGATCTTCAACGTAAAAAATAATAATACCTGGTTTGACACTGAAAAAAATTATACCAAATGTACTGAAAAACAACCCACCAACCAAAAAAAAAGCCAAACCTTTGAATTTCTTTGACTGAATTGGTGATTTTGAGACTTCATTCCCTCTTCATTTCTCAGTTTATTTTCCAGTACTGGTGTACTGGGTCTGGTTGGGATAGAGTTAATTTTCTTCATAGCAGCCTGGATGATGCTGTTTTGGATTTGTGACTAAAGCAATGTTGATAACACAACAGTGATTTGGCTATTGCTGAGCAGTATTTGCCCAGCAGTAAGGCTTTCTCTCTTTCCCACTCTGCCCCTGCAGTGAGTAAGGCTGAGGGTGGACAAGAATTTGGGAGGGACACAACCTGGACAGCTGACCCAAATTGACCAAAGGAATATTCCACGTCATATAGCATCATGTTCAGCAATAAAAACTGAGGAGAGTTTTTTTGGGGGCTACTATTGGGGGGTACTATTGCTCCGACACTGGATGGGCTTCGGTCTACTTGTGGGAGGTAGCGAGTGATTGCATCACTTTTTTTTTTCCCTTCCTTCCTCTTTCCTTTGCTTATTAAACTGTCTTTATCTCAACCCATAAGTTTTCTCATTTTTGCTCTTCCTATTCTCTCCCTCATCCTACTGGGGACAAAGAGTGAGCAGGCAGCTGTGTGGTGCCTAGCTGCTGGCCAGGGTCAATCCACCACAATTGGCATTAGAGGCTTTTTAATTGTCTTTACATCAAAGAAGGCATTTCTTACTATCTTAGTTCCTCCACATCCTGTGCATTGGTCTGTGTTCAGTGGTTCTTTCCTTTCCAGCTTCCAGCTTTATCATCAATTTTATCCTTAGTGCATGCTGAAATTTGATACTAAATTCAACACATCCAGCAAATCTGAGTTCTGCCAAAACTGTCAGGAAGCGGAGATTACAAGGATGAATCTAATCTTATAATTCTATTGCCATAGTCTAGGAATATCTTGCAAACCTCGTTCATGTGTGATTTTCTGAGTGAAGTACCATTGCTGTAGAGTCAGTAACTTAATAGAAGAGGCATCAACAATCAGGACAAAATACCTCAGAATAAAATACCATACACAGTTTATATGATAACAAACATAAAGGACAGTTTAGACTTTCACTTGAGACAATTTTTATCTCTCATTTAAAGAAGTACTACAGAGTGCTGGATTGTCTCAAAACCTCTTCTCATAAAAGCCACTGGATTTCAGATGAGAGCAGGAAAACACATAGACACAAAGAGATTGAGAATAATTGGGTGAAGGCTATAAGAGATTCAGCAGAATGATAGGATAATAAAGATATAAATTCCCTTTTTCGTAACAGCTAGTTCTTCTGTAGGTGACTAAAGAAAAAATGTCCATATAGCACTATGAGAAATGTACTTTTTTTTAAAATGAGAATGAGGTAGAATTTAGGATTGCAAATGCAAACATGATCCCCCCAGAACCTGTCCAAGCTACAGGCACTTCCAGATTGACTGCTGTGCATTCAGGGATTGTTGTCATCCTGGCTTCTACACCTGACTTAAGTCTGGATGGGTCCTTAGACCAGCTGTTCATTTGCCGAAGTCCTAGGGAAGGCTTAACCTGGTAGGCACGCACAAAACATGCATAACCCACACCAGCCATGATCCATAGAAAACACTGGCCACACACATACATCCATTTGCATTCAGAACAGAGGAGAAAAAAGACAAACAAAAAACCCAGCAAAAGGTAGGGAGATCATACTTCCACACTCTCTCTTCACCTAATAGCTCTTGTCCTGGAAGGTGGTCAGGGTTTACTGCTTTCCTTACACTGAGAGCATTCAACCAGTAAAAAAGAGCTCAGCACTGATCTCTCCTCCAAAAAGTGTTGGTTTTCTTTGCTTCTCTTTGTTTTCTTTCTTCTTTTTTTTTCTTTTTTTTTTTTTTTTTTTTTTCTTTTTCCTAGTGACACTTCTAGAGAGTCCTAGAAGCAGAACCCAGCATGGTCACTCACCTCCTTTTCAGGGACACCCATAGTACCAGAGCTAGAGAGATGTCCATCTTCTTTCCACTGTGATGAACAGTGGATTGTTTTCTAGAAAGCTACAAAGAGGTGCTTTTAATACCTTAACTTCACTAACCACTTTTGTGGTTAGGGCATCCCTTTGGAAAACGGTACTTGTGAATGCTAATGAAGGGAGGATTGCAGCAGGGGATCTTCCTTTAAATCTGCACTTTTCCAAGCATCCAATTTTTTGTTAAAAAAAAATGGGGCACCATCACTGTTTTTTAAAAGTGAGAGCTCTATCTTCAAAGTAGGTTCTTTCTTTAGGAGAGGGCTTGAGGCTTGAAACCTCTAACAAATGTGCTTCCCTAGGCCTCCTGAGTTAAGTGTCTGTACTCTGAAAAAGCATGGAATGTAGGACTGAGCCTTGAACCTGTGGTTGAACCAAGTCACTTACAGATGACTTTCAGGCGATCCAAAGACTGTTAACCCCCTTTCTGAAGCACTTCTCCTTACAGGCTTCATAGGGAAGCTCCTAAGCTCAGGATGGGACATCCAGTCAAGGATGAGGCATCAAAAAGTAAGACTTAGCAATGCTAAGAAAAAAACCAGAGATATTCCTTCAGATACCTAGATCTTTCTTCATGCAAGTCACCTCTGGAATGCAACATACACCCCTTCAAATTGGTACCTGCATACAGGAATAAAAACACATAATAAATTAACATTTTAAAAGTGTGTGGCAGCAGATAATGAAAAGGTGCAAACAAATAATGAGAGGCAGATAAATGGCACTGAAACACTCATTACAGTTATAACTATCGATGGCACTATATAATTTGCCTTTTCTTTCCGTGTTGTAGGAAATTTTTTAGGAGACAATGCTCTTCTCAGCACACGTGAGAAAGTGTCAATTGAGTGGGAGGGAAGAGAATGGAGATAGATTATGGCACAATACATAAACTACTAGGGAGGGTGTCATGTACCAAGGTGAAGGGCAGTCTCACCATGGTGGAGGTATTACAAAACCAACCCTATGCTTATAACATTAATACTAAGATAGTGAAAATGGGCCAAAAGCAAAATTGTGGAAGCACAGAATTTACCTTATAAGCAATATTCTTTAAAGACATACCAATGTAGGATATCTATAAAAGTGAATATTATTGTGGTCCCAGAAAGCAGGCCTGAGGATTGTTTGACATTCTGTTAAAGAAATGTGTTGAATAACATGTGAGAAAGGAGCTGTCATAGGATTCTACCTAAGTGCTCCAGGGCCTGTAAAGATGACTTTCTTAGGGAGCTCTAAATGTTTGTTCACTTCTAGGCAGACTTCAGGCTAGAACACTATCCTATAGTTTTCTTTGAACTAGACTGCATTCTGTAAATTATGAAGAAGTGATTTTTCATTCAAAATCTACTTCAGCCCCGTGCAGAGCTCTACTGCCTTGTAAAGCAAAAAGCTGGAATGTGGATTGCCTGGACACTGTTTTGAAAAAACTTCATTGCAAAGATTAAATGAATCACTTTTTGAAAGATACTCCAGAAGCTAAGGCTGCCTCCAAGATGCAGGCATGCTTCTGAGCAACCAGGATAAGCTGAAAGCAGCTACCTCCAAGATGGAAAAAACACTGAAACAAAGAAAAGCAGTGCAGGTACGTGGGTTTGGTGGGAATTATAACTCAGTTGTCAATTTGGACAACTGACACATTTAGCCTCTGAAGGGTACTAAAGCAGCCATGCACATGACTACTAAGATGCAGCCATTGAGAACAATGCAAAGTTGCAGGATAATGAACTATTTTAGACGTGTGGCCTTTGCCTGCTATGTTGAAAAAGACATTTCTTTCATACGAGGCTTCCTGACAGAAGATGTAGTGCACTTTGGGAATTTCCTGTTGATTTCCATAAGAAAAATACAGAAATTTATTTTTCTCAGCAACTGAGTTTAATAACTCAACTGTTAAATGTATAGCAGAGGTAATTTAGTGAAAAAAAAAATTAAAATCCTATGGTTATATCTTGTACATATTAAAGTATTTTTCTACTTATATATCTTTATTCTCTTCCAGACAGAAACTTCTCCTTTTGTGAATGCTTTGCCTCTAGCCATTTAAGAAATTTTAAAACTCTGTTTTTTTATTTTTTCCACACTTTCTTTCTACTGCTTAGAATTAAGAAAAAAAATCAAAAATAAAAAAGAAATTCTTCAGTAAAGGCAGTAATAATATTGCAGCATAGTATTTTAGTTAAAGAAAATAGCTTATCTAGGATGACATTATGGGTTAATTTTCAAGCAGAAAAAGCTATGCCGTGCCTTGTGCTTGAGACTCCCTAGTACAAACAATCTCCACTAGTTTGCTCTAAACCACTCTCTGAGTTTATTTGTATGAATGCTTATTACCAGATGACCTGTTTAGCAACTTCATAATAATATCACCTATTTAAATTGAAAGCTGTGATTTTTGCATTGGCACAGTTGTCTCAGATCCATATGCTTAACACTCTTCATACATTCTTAATACTTCTCATATAAGGTGGTGAAATGTCAAATACAATATACCTATACAGCAATGGAAAGCACAAAAAAAGTTCATTGTCAAGGTAGACCAATAGAATGTATTTACCAGAATGAATATTTCACAGTTATGCATGTTGTTGATCCACTCCTACCTTCCCTGAAGTTTTAAAGAACCAAACCTGTATTATACAATTTCTGGAAACTGCCACTTAAAGTAAATTTCCAAATCATGAAACCTGATTTTTTAAGGAATGTACTCTCCATGTATGTTTACATGCTTGAAAGGGCTAATGGAAAGCTTCTATTAAGATCTCCTTAATGTCCCCTACATTATTACTTATACAGCACTATAAATGTATGAGACATTTGCAGATTAATAAAACAGAGAAGGAACTTACAACTTAAGGGCAAAAGCTTTTTGACTTTGCATCTTGTCCTAACAACGTTGCCTCTGTACGTAGTCAAAGGGAAGACAGTTCTCTCCTTGCCTCTGGGGAAAATTAGCTTGCGCCATTCAACTACAAGCAGACTTCCTCCATTGTTGGCTGAACTCTGCACACTGCGAACTTGTGGGGCAGCATCAGCATGCACAGTCCATTTATTCTCTTCATCCATCTGCAAAAATGAAAGGGAAAGAGTAATCTTCAGTGTCCTATCTTCATACCAAAGCATATATAACCTAAGGCTTTTATGTCCCTTTTTCTCCTCACCCCCATTTATCTAGAAAAAAAAAATAAATCTTGCTTTAATTCACTTAATTGTTGGTCGTTCAGAACTTCTTAAATTCTTTAAAGAATGGAATATTATTTTCATCTTCCCAATACAAGGCCCAAGCATAAAAATATCTTTTCAATCTCAGCCAATGAATTATTCATGATCCCCCAGGCGGTGTGCTCCATATCATGAAATAAATAACTGTATTTGATAACGTCATTATCAAAGAAAGCCGTTTTCTTGATGTGAACAGAACATTAAAGATAGACTTATCAGTGCTCTTTTCACTCTGATCCCTGTCCACAGCACCAAGAGGAGACCCATATCTGCACCCCTATCTTGAGGAAGTACTTCTAGTGGGGAACTTTCAAAAGGAGATAAAAAGGGAGGAAGATTGGAGGACCTATCATGATTCTTCTTTCATCCACGTGAAGTACTACAGCCATTTCCATCAGGACAAGAAAAGGGTACTTTATGAGTTTTTTTCATGGTTTAATGGACAGGAAGGGTTCTTTTTGGTGCAAATTTGATGGAACCAAGGCTGAAGTTGTGTGTGTGGGCATCATGTGGAGTGCACAATTTGGAATGTGAACACATAGCACTTTAGACATGTGCAGCACATACTTGGGCCTGGCAACTGGTTCACACTTGGCTGGCCACAGAGATGAGATGTGGATGTACTGTCCTAGAGACCTAATGATGTGCAGCAGGTGAGAAACTGACCCTTAGCGCACTGCATCAGTCACTAATCAGTTAATCAGCATTTCTGTTACAATATTAACATTAAGATGAAAGTTTGACTCCTTTTCATTTTCTTTTAAAATACATCAGAACTGTGTTCCTTTCATGTCAGGATTTTTTTTTGTTTGAAGTGCAGAAGTGAGAGAGTGGAGGGAAGGACATTCTTGGCTTTTTACCAATCAAAACGAGCCAAACTGGGTTAGAAAAATATGAAGGAATTTCTGAAGAAGGGGGTATATTAATTACCTGATTAACTTCATTTAGCATTTCTCTTCAGCTATAAATAAATGTACACTTCAGTTAGACAGGTAGTTAGACACTTCTGTCTAGAAAAAATGACCTCTTTCCAAATACAAATATATTTACAGATGAAAGATAGAAAACTGGGTAGACAGAGTAACAACCTAGCTGAACAAATGCCAAAGGAATTCAAAGCTGGTTTGTAATAAGAAAAAGTGGTTTTGCCTGACTCTTCATTTACACTTGCTGTGTCTATAATTCTTGATACTTTCAGTCCAAGAAGAGGAAACAGTAATAACAAAATACAGCATGATTATGTGTCATTTTTTTGTTCTCTATTTCTAGAATCTCATGATCCTACAGGATTTCCTCCCTGCATCCTGCTCAAAAAGACAAAAACCACTAGCAACAGACTGAATCTTTAAATGCGTATTTAAACATTTTGAGGTTTGTCCATACAGAGTGCCTGCAGGATGCACCGAATTCTTACACTCATGTAATTTGTTTGCACTAACAGCGTTAGGCTCAGCAGGTTCATCTGGACTCAAAACTTTTGAATAGAGCCAAGACGGCAACTAGTGCAGATGTACAGCTGGAATATCTGTTCAAATATTGTACCTTTCCAGAAATACGTGGTTAAGTATTAAAAAAATTAAATTTCATTGCAGTCAACTTTATTCATTCTGAATGCTTGTACAATACCTCTAATACCTTCAGTTTGGAAATAAACTGACCTACAGCACTGAGTACCAGAATCCGATCTTCAGTGTCCCAGTTTGGAAATAAACTGACCTACAGCACTGAGTACCAGAATCCGATCTTCAGTGCCCCAGGGTACTTGCAAACCCATTTGAGATCAGCAATGCTTGCTAATGTTGACCACATCATATAAGCAAGAGTTAAGTATTCCCTGTTAAGTAGATAAGGTAACACTCACAAGACTTGATCACAAAGACTTGTGTGATAACGCGGAACTTGGAATTTAGATGTATAAATGCAAGTACTACAATTCTGAAAAAAACTGACTCTGCTCTTGTCTGACTTAGAGGTACTGACTGTGCAGTGACTTCCCTATTATTCTACAGTGTTAATGCATTTATCCAAAGACCACTGAAGGTAAAATACATAAACAGCTGTTTGAATAGAGTCTTGAACAAAGCTCTTTTTCATTCAGGCGAATGCCTGAACCACTAAGCTAGAGTGATGCTTCACTTGTGGTCACTTTTGATACATTATTCTTCAGCTTTGTGTTGTGCATTGTCACAGTTTCAATGAGACAGGTTAAAAAGTGCCATTGCCTAGCATAACTTGTTGGTTTAGATAAAGGATATTGTGGAGCTAGTTATACCAAAGTGGGAAATGAAACCAGTTCTATTCTCTCTGTGTGAATAACTCGATTGTATAAAAGATGGGGAGCTGTTGTGCCTTGAATCCTTTTATGGATCTAATCAATGTTATTAAACTACTCTCTCTTTAAATTTTTAATCATGATAGTAACAAGATCCAACAAACTCTGTGATTGCTTTTACTATCCTTAACTATTAACTCCCTTTCTGCAGAGCAGAACCCCCAAAAAGACAGGTGTCTTTCTTTACAAAAATGATGCCTGGACAGCACAGAAAAAAAGACATCATGGAAGGCACTTGTTGCTGACAAGAAAACAGGTTGTAATGCAGCAAGTGCTTTGGCAAACCAAGAGGACCACATGGGGTGTGTCAAAATGTACCCAGCAGAAGAATTCTGTCTGCAAGCAGCCTGCGTACAGGCAATTATATTACAGACATTGGCACCAAGGGACAAAATCAACCTCAGAGGAGTGAATCAAATAGAGCTCAAGACACATGTTGTGAAATTGCGCCAAGAAATGGGCAAGCAGCCAATAAAGCATAAGGCAGCATGGTCAGAAATGAGTTGTGTCATGGCCTAACATATGGGATGAAGAAAAATCAGAAGAAACTCCTTCCCTGTCTCAAAGTCTGACACAAAGGATAAAGGTATGTCTTATCTGTCTCTTTCTCTAAGTGCCTGAGTATTTATAATATGCTTATCACAGAAAAGAAATTATTCATCTCTCTGTTGAAGTCATCCTGAGAAGAGAGAGCTCCATAACATCAGTTAATGCTTGTAGTAAGAATCTTACTATTTTAAATATCTCTTCATAGAAAATGCATGGAGAAACTGATTGAATGGAAAACATCCTCTATTTGTTTATAGTAGCTATTTCAATTTAGCAGAGGTATCTCACTGTTGTAGAACTACAAGACAGTTGAACCTGGTTAATTCTTCAAAAAATTCTGTAGCTTCAAATGAACACTATAAAAAGAAAAGTTTAAATATATATAAAACCTATAGAATTCTTCAGACATTGTAAAAATACAGGCATTATTTCAGGGACAACTCTGTAATGAGAGAACACTATGAAGCCATAATTTCTCATTTGTTGGGGTTGTTTTTTTCACATCTATATTATAAATTTTTAGCCTGGATAGATTAATATTTCAAATGTATATCAAATGTAGATTAACATTTATATTTCTGGGCTATTTTCCCCAATTTCTTTACTGACTAATGGATGAAATACACTAGGAATAATGATGTAACTATGTCCTACTCTTTAATAAGGAGGGAAAGGTTTGGGAGGGAATAGCAGAAATAAAAAACTTACGCTTTCTGTGTGTTTGGGGTTTTTTTCTTAAACAGAATAGAGAACAAAAAATTACGTTTATTATCCAAGTTGAAATAAAAAGAGGGAGACTTTCTAATTTCACAAATGGGCCAAATGGGCCAGTGTGCAATCCAAAACTCTCAGAAACAACTTTAATGCTGCGTGCTGCATAGCTGTCCAAGTTTAAGGCTGTTTGCACTGACTGAACTGTCATTTTGTGAAAAAGCAGAATTAAGAACAACATATGGGAAAAATTGTTTGCCTTTAAAATAACATTGTCCGGCAGGGAAGTGAGGGGAGGGAAAACAACACAGGGGAAACATTCCTTCATTATGGGGAAAGTGAAAAATCCCTGAAAAATTTCAAGGCAACTAACATCAAGAGCCAGAAGAGACAGGCTGTGCAAAGGCCAGCTTTGCATGCATTTCAGGCAGAAGCAGGAATATTTACGCCTAGTGATACTGTGTGTGCCCCAGAAATGGAATCGTTACTCGCAACAGCAGCTGTGTTCTGCATGCAAGCCACAATGCTCCTTTGTACAAGGTCAGTTCCTCTTTCTAATTCTTATTATTCTCAAAACAGCAGTCCAGCTCATTGATACGGTGAAAGAGTAATGTCAGATGATTGGCAAGTGTCTCACCAGCAGGAAGTTAGCTGATAAGCTTCTTAAGCAGTGAGCTCTGGTAAGCAGGAAGCACTGGAGCCAGCTCAAGGAAGTTACCCTTAAAATTGCTTTGCTCAGACCTCAACCTCAGCAGCCTAATTAGAAGTTGTTGAAAGGAAGAGTCTCTGGTGTGCATTTTTCTATAGACAAGACTCAGGAAACATGTTGCTTGGGCGGCAGTAAACAGACAGGGAGATAAATGTTTAAAAGCTACCATAAAAAATATCAGACGGTTCACGAGTACGAGAGTGGAAAAAACAGGGTAATATAAGTGGTCACTGAAAGGTTTTGAAGCAGCCTGGGACAGGTCCCAGTGGAAAAGCAGCAGGCAAACAGGCGAGCTATGCAAATGAATATTGGCAATTTGAACATTTCCTATTTGTGGAACCCGATCAGGCCCAGAGAAAGGAATGCTGCATAATGAGGATTATCATATTTCTCCACATGATATGCTGGGTAGAAAGAACACTAACAGACCTTTTCTTTATAGTGATCTAATCATTTAGACAGGCACTCTCATTCTTTATGGAAAAGACAAAGCATATTAAATTAGGAGCATTAGATTGAGATAATGATGGGATGGCCGTGTGAACAGAGAAGGGCTCAGAGATGTAAATGCATCATCTGCTAAGGTTATTAAAATAACATTCTCCTGAGTCTTCTCTCTCCCTACCCTGAAGTAGTGACTAGGGCTGCATCCTCATACAATATGAGATCTCTAAATTCATGAGGGCACTCAAATTATTCTAAAAAGCCTCTATGTAAGTATTTATGTGTATGTATCTATATATATGTTACAAACTCTGATTATCAGATTATTTTCAATATAATTCAAAAGGGGTTTTGTTACTCACTGTTCCTCTTCACCCCTGTGTGCTACTGCCGCGACACACCCCTTCCTCCCATTAGGAAATCTCATTTCTAGATCGAAGAACAATGCCTTGGGGATACAAATGTTAGCTAGCTGGGGCTGTTTGTGGAGCTGCCTTCTACCTACGGCAGATACAGCTTTGTTGCCAACACCGTTACTGATGAAAAATCATGACACGCCTAGTTAAACATCCAAAGCACACACCATTAAGTACCTTGCTCCACTGTGCAGGCAGACAGGTTCTAGCACCCATAGATGACACCGGATAGTCTGAATTACGCATTTTTGTCTCAAAGCTTTTAGTGTAGTGTAGTGTGTGTGTGTGTAGTCACACACGTCCATCATAGATGCTACTGGCAGCAGGTCTGTCTTCTTACGGTCCCTACCACCCATTTCAGCTGCCCTTAGGTTCTTAGAAGAAACGTGCAGCTGCCCCTCCCCAGCAGCTGCCATGTCCCCTTTTCATAAAAGCGAGGGGACTTCGCAAGGGAGAACACAGCTACCACCAGGCCCAGCTCCATTAACTCCGTGGCACTGATATCCACGATCCTTGGCAGAGGATCAGCTATCAAACCCTCCAGGATCCTCCCTGCAACTGCGGGCTAGGGAATAGGAACTTACCATATTTAGTGAGTGCTTGATGAGAATGCAGGAGGATGACTACAGCATGCAATGGATCACTGGGCATTTGTGACATATCCGTGGAGTTGGCAGCTTGCAGTTTAAGTATTAGTGCTCCCATATACACCTCCCTTTTTACTCCCCCGCTGATGGCACAGACACTTTCTACAGCCCTTCGAGGTTACTTAACTTCAATGCATAGGCACAGCAGGGGTAACTGAAGACTAGAAGAAGGAATTATCTCTGAATTCCTATCTTGTGTGGGTAGATATTTTAAAGCTGTAGACATATACATGTATATATGCATAGACACACATATATATATGTATAATAAATGTAATAAAAAATATGGATCATAAATGGAATTTCATGAGACAGTCCTATACTGTAATTTGTGGAGTATATGTCACAGAGACAATAGAAAGTTAAAGCTTAAAGGCATTATGGACTGTCATGTCAAATCATACTTAGAGAGCTTTAATACGTGGATTACAGATACATTAAACCATACTCTCCCCTGACTATTATGTCAATGGGACTTTGCATACTTGAATAATACTACAGTGTATAATCCTAGTACTACGCCGTGCATGCACAATAGGTCTGGGTATAGCTGAAATGGGTAGGAAAAGTCCAGATTCTCTGTCAAAACATTAGTTATTTTTAGCGCATAACCAGAGGGACAGATACCATTGTTTTATAAACTCCCTTTACACAAAAGTTAGCAATCACAAATGCACATTTATGATAAAAACCTGTGTGTGTTCAATAAAACAAAACAACATTTTTCCCACTCCATTCTCTTTTAATTTTCAGATCACTACTTCAGTGCATTGAAGCTGAACCGAAGATCTGAAAACAACTATACTATCTTAACTACTTCTTCTTTTCCTTTCTGCCCTCCAAATGGGTCCTCGCTGTTCCCAATTACTGAACTGTCCTTTCATCTTCTCAAGGGAGATTCAATCTTTCCACATCTCTACCTACCGATGCTCCCTTTCTCAATCATTCCTTGAATTTCATCACCTCCTTTCCACCAAAAATTCTAGCTTCCCACAAATTCAGAAAGAGCACACACTTGTGCCTAACTTACTTACCCTATACTTACTGATTTGTTTCTCCGATTGTGTTAAGAACAGGACATACAGTAGGGGAGTGAACAAAACCAAACCAGGAAGGAGTTTCCAGTACAAAACTTTATTCCTGAAAACTGATTAAGGATGGTTATGTCTGCATTAGCAGTTTCTATTAGGCAATAGGAGCATATCTATCAAGTGAAACAGCTGCTGCTGAAACTTGATGTCCGTATTATATGCATTTTGTTGGAGATTTACTTCAGACTAACTCCAGTCTTGCCCCTTTTACTCACTGCCACATAGCAGTTGGAACATTTTGATTAATTTCATCCAAAAGTAATTCAGTTTATGCACTCTTAAATCACTGCACGTTGCAAACCAAAGTGGTTACAGTTGGAAAATTTGCTACAAAGGTCCTCCTCATCTCAGTTAAAGGCTAATGTAGATGCATACATATCAAAAATGGTAATTTATTACCAGAATCACCACAGCTAACTTTGGGCACCAACTGAAGTATCAAAAGACTGCGAGCGTAGTTGTCAGAAATCCTCTTTTCCCAGCTGAGAGAAACAGAGCTTTCCGGAGGAGAAATCAGTAGAGGGCCCAGTAGAGCATGCTACAACTTGATATTGTTTGATGTAAAGAACTTTAAAAGATTCAAAGAAGGATTAGAGGTTTATAAGAACAACATGAATATCTGGAGATTATGTGTGGAATAAAGCAAGATGAGCTCCAGTCTTGAAACAATCCCTAACTTTTAGGAAATATATGGGACTTGTATGGAAGCAATTTATACAAAGTTTGGCTACTACAGGATTCCTGCGCTTTTGTATCAACAGTAGATATCCGCTGTTGGAGCTGGTTCTGGACTAGAGAGATCATAAATCTGATCTCATAGTGAAATTCTAATCTGCGTATGTCACCTATTCCACCCTTCACAAGTAGAAGGTCATTCTCAGCCTGAATCTCAACCACGGCTCTGCAGCAAAGCCTGCCTTCAGAAAAAAACATTTTCTTCTTTCCCTGTTTCTTTCTGTTTCTTTGCTCTGGTGTTTTGTCTTCACACATCCCCTTGGCTTTTATTTTCTTACAGTCTCCACACTCCTGTTTCCTTCTGTAGTCCTATACTAATATCACCACCTGTTGAGGTCTCTATTTTTCTATCATTTATCTCTTCTAGTTTCCTTCCACCCTAATTCTGGGTTTCCTTTCTGCCCTTTTGTTCTCTTGAGAGATACTATCAATCTATGATTACTCTGGGGTTTATGCTATAGCATTTTGTAAAGAAGGGGAGACACATCATAGAGTGCTTGCTTATTTTTGAGCCATGAGGCAGCATCTACTTTTCTGTAGTTTTAGTGTTTTGCCTTTTTAGAGGGACACTTTTTTTTTAGCTGACTTTTAATAACACTCAACCTCTCTATCTAAAAGCCACAAGCACAGTGCCTGTGATAGCAGTGCTCAAGTTCAGCCATTGGTTTGTAACAGCAAATTTGCCTCCACACTGTCTTGGAGTGGATCACAAATTTGAATTTTTTTTTCCTACCACAATAACCATCACCTTGCCTGTGCTTTCCTGCCCAGAGGATCAGTTGGCTTACTTCTGATGGACAAAAAAATAAACAAAATGTATGTAAAGTGGATGACAACAGAGTTTAGGCTCAAGCCTTGAACATCATAGCAATAGGGACACAGCCAAAGACTATTCAAAGAAGAGGCATCGGCTTGCAAAAACAATCCACAAAATAGTGGAGAAAAGACTGATATCATCACCTCACGTAGAACCTCTTAAGGGGCCGCTACATGGGTTGAGGTAAGAAGTAGATGACAATGGGGAAACAAAATAATTTTTGGTGGTATATCCCCGCTGTATTCCCACCACAGGCTGCTTGCTGCCATGGGTGAGTATATACAAGTCATTAACAAATCCTAAAGGCTTTTGTGGCTAAGAATTGTTTTAAATGCAGTGACTATTTCATATGAGCATTAAGATGTACCAGCCCATGTTTAACTGGTCTATTAATAGGTACCTCAGGTGACTGAATGTGTTTTGGCCTATAGCAGTATGCTTCACAACATGCATTCCTGGTTCAACAAAGTATAACCTCTTGTGTCCTGTTGCTCTGTTTAATTAATTTTAAAGTTCTTTCTAATTATTAACCTGAATTCTTTATTATTTTCCCTTTTTAATGGATGATTTAACACAGCTTTCATGCCTGATCCCACCCCCTCCGACTCCTGTAGAAATACAGTCAGAAGGAAAGCTGAAAGCTTAAACCTTGATGCCTAACTGCCTTGTTTTATTTTCTGATATTGGATTAGTCGTTCAGTTATGTTAGGCACTTTGATCAGTATTTTCTCTGCATTCTCTAACTGGATGAATAAATTCAACATGGCGGGGGGGGGTCTGTATATGTGGGGAAATAAGTATCATAATAAATCAGTTTTTAAGATAGTTATCCTGTAGCTTCCTTTTCCCCTCCTGTAGAGATAAAAACTGTGATAGTTCAGTTATAGAGTTCTCTGTTCATAACTTGTCCTCCTGTATGTGATTTGAAGCCACTGAACAATATATGCACTAAAGCTGGGTGCTTTTTTTTAAGTTTGTCTTTGGGTTTGGCTATTTTCATAAACAGTGTCGTTTATTCCACCAAGTCTCCATAACCCTTTAGATTACAGTACAGCAGTGAAACGTTCAGGCTTCAGGAGAAAATTGCTCCTGGGGAAAAAGTCAAACCTTCTGCCCTGTTATATGATACCAGAGTTTAATGAGTATGTAAAGTATCAAATTAAAAAATGTTAGCAGTTTATTATAGCTGAGCAATCACTGAATGAGAAACAGGTTTCCCTTTCATTGAGCATTAAGGACATGACCTGAGGCTGATAAGCACACTGCTGCCTCAGATTCAACATTTGATTTAGGGCTGGAGTAGTTGCCAGCCGAAAAACAACCTAGGTTTTGTTTGTTTGTTTAATCAATAATTTTCAAAGCTGCTTATAGGAAAGAAGTATTGTAATGAATTAAGAAATTAACTAGGTTTAAGTTATGCATTTACATTCATCATACTCAGTTTTTCTCCAAGCCACTGCAATGCAAATCATCCTTTGAAGACAGCTAGACCCTACACAACAATTCCTTACGGTTGTGTATATTTCACCGCAGTTCTGCACACTTTTGGTGCCCATTTGTCTTCTCTGACACCTGTTCCTCAGTGCCTGCGACACACGTTGTTAATGGAGAAAATACTGCTGAATTATGGAGAACGCAGGCAATGCCCTTTAATTCCTATGAGGTGCCCAAGGCCACCTCGCAGGGTTTGCGAAGTTCTTTCCACGTGTCAGGACTCCCAGCTAGTCTCTTACCACCGCCGCACGAGTTCAAAATTTTGCAAACACATAGTCCCCAGCACCAGGACACGCTCCCACGTGAAGACCTCTGCCGAAGTTCCATGCCCGCCGCGGGACCGTGGCTCGCGTGGGCCACCATCGGTGACCGCTGCAGCTTCCACGTAGCCAAGAGTGCGGGTTCTCTTTCGCATCGGTGAGGATCGGTGGGGTGACTGGCGCGCGCCCAAGTCCCGCTTGGTAGGAAGTTGGGGTGCTTGATAGGAAGAGGGAGTACTCTCCAATATAAACCTCGGAAGCACCCGCGGGTCCCCCGCCTTGGCAGGGCTTCCGCTGTTAAGCCCTGCGCTGCCGTGTTGTAGCGTCTGAGGCCCGCAGCCCCCCCGGGCAGCCTCTCCTCCCGCTCTTCGGCGGGCCGGGATGTCAGCGCCTGCGTGGGCGGGGGTCGGGCCCGGGCCCGGTGAAGGGAACGGGGGTCAGACACGGCCCTGTGATGGCCGACCAGGGCCGCGGGGACGGGGCCTGGGCCCCCCAAGGCCGAGGGCCGGGCTCGGGCAGGGCTGCGAGGCGGCAGGGCTGGAGCTGGGGCCGGGCCGGGTGAAGCCGCGGCCGACGGCAGCTCCCGGGGCTGGGGGTGGCCGGGTCGCGGCCTCCCCCCTGCCCGCCGGGCTGTGCGGGAGCTTCACCCCGGGATCAGCAGCGGGAAAGGGGCTGCTCCCCGCTGGCCCCGAGCCCTGGCAACCAAACCTCAAAACAAGGGGCCCACAGGCCCCACGGCACCTCCGGCAACGCGTCGTCCCCTACCGTCTCGCCTCCGCAGGCTTTCCCTACCGCTCACGCGCTTTAGAGAAAGGGCGCGCTCCATACGCCAAAGTCAATGTTTTATACGCAAGCAAATTTTTGAGTTAGCAAAGAATAACAAAGTATGAATAGGTCTGTAACAAAATCAAACAAGCAAGCAAGCAGGCATTTCCCTTCCACACAGGCAATTTAAAGGTTTTGTGAAAATTCAATCGGAGTTTAGAATAACTAGGACGTAGCATTCCTCACACATTTTTCTTTCAATTAATTCATTCTTAATGCTAGGAATTGATGTTGTTTGTAATACAGTTGCTTTTTTTTTCCGCTTGTGCCTAATGGAAATGTACTGCAGAATGAACTAGAAAAGAACTAATATGAGATGCATCATCTGGAAAGGTAAATTTCTGAAAAAGACATTAGCAAGCAGGAAATATGGATTCTGAATAAAGCGATCATCGCAGTCTTAATTACATTTATTGACACAATAGTAATATTCTTCCCATTTCTTAGGTTTCAGCCCTGACTGCTGTGATCACAATGAGCCCACAGTACAATTTGTCTGACCACATTTTATTGCATTTTCCATGTAAGTAATCCCCATTCTGTTGCATTGTCCTTCCTAATGCACTCTAATAGAAGCAGAAATGCTAATACAGAGTAGCGCAGCAGGTGGTGGCAGTTCCTTGACTTCTTTCTTGTGATTCCCGATCAGTTCAGCCTTGCCATTTCCCACAAATTTTGTTCATTTTTGCTTCTATTCAAAGAGTGCTCCTTTTCTGTTTTAACCTTAATTTTTCTCCTGCTCAGTGCAGCTGTTAGACGTTATCATTTATAATGTAGCAGTATCCAGAAAGCCAAGTCAGAACATGTATCATGGTGGTTGGGGTTGTAGAAACCCATGAGAAAATGGTATTTGCAACAAAAAAACCCTCAACCTTTTTCTCATGGTCCTGATGAAACAATAAGTTTTCCCAGTGAGAAAAGAAATGGCATTTGGAAATTAAGACATCTTGGTTGCTCTTCACTCTCCACTTTTTCAAAGGGATTTGGCCAAAGTTCAAGCTTAAAATAAGAGAGTATGAATTTCTTTCAACTTTATTTGCAATGAGCAATAGGAATTTAGAGTCATAGGGGTTTTGTTTTTTTTAAGTCAGAACTAAATGTGTTTTGGCAGAACACTAGCATTCTTCGTCCCCTCTCCTCAACCCCCAAACTCCCTCCCAAACTCCCTTTTCACAGTCTGTTTGAACCTGAGCTTTCATTATGCTGTTTGTGGGATGCTGCACTCCATCTTTGCTGCAGAGTTGGGCCAGGAGTGGTATTTTTGCCTCTTCCAAGTTCATGCACTGCGTCCTCAGACAGTACGGGACCCTTTTAGTCCTTTTCTATAAATGCACCACTAGTAGACTGCAGACAAGAGGCACTGCTCTAGGCTCTCTTTTTCTTCTTTCCTGTGTCAGCCACAGCCCAGCCCACTTGTGTTTCTCAGAAACTGCAGAGAGTGTTTTGCTATGCTTGGGTCCCTTTCAGCACAGCATTTTTCTTTCTCTGATGCTAGTCAGTATCTTTCTCATAATCAATGAATGTCATTCACATTGGCAGGTTATTTTCATTCATCTTTACCAAGAATTCATCAATCACTGGAAGAGTTCTTCATAGAACATCCTGATTAATAGCTTCTCTGCTTTCTGGTTGAGTAGAAAATTTCTGTTGTAGTTGGTGAATTTCTCAGTCATTTAAGCACAGAATCTTAAAAATCACAGAGCTGAAGGTATCACCTAGTCCTACGTGCATACAGGCAGGATAAAAAGCACTTAGACAAACACTAAAAGAATATGTCTTGCCTCTTAAAAAAAACCAAACAGAAAACAACAAAAAAAACCCCAGCCTATGCAGGCATCTTATTGTATTGCTTCACTAACCCTTGACTTTCAAAAATTTCCCCAGTATCTAAACTAAGTCTTTGCTGAAAATTCAGCTGGTTACTCTCTGTCTCAGACCTTATGGTCACAGAGATCAATCATTCACTGCCCTCATTATAACTGCCTTTTACCTAATGGAAGAAACTGTTGCTACTTCCTGTCCCTTATTCTTCGATCTGCTAGACTGAATAAATGCAATTATTTCAACCTTTCTTTTTCTTCAAAGGTCATTTTTTCTAAACCTTTTATCATCCTTACTGTTCTCTCCAACTTACCACAATCTTCTCTAAGCCATGTTGTTGGACTTTGTTCCAGCCAAGGATCCCCTAAAGCCAGGAAGAGATAGAAAAAAATTGCTTCCTTTGTCTTACATCCAACAGTCATCTTCATTCCAGAATGAGATTTTCCTGTTTTGCAACAGGATTGCACTAATGACTTACATTCATTTTGAGATCTGTGATAAGCCTTTTATCTTTTCCATCCAACTACATAGCCAGCTAGAACCTATTTTAAATGTGTGTATCTTATTTCTCCTTTCTAAGTGCAATGCTTTGCACTTGTCTAAAATCAATCACATGAAATTTAAAGGAGATCTTTTCTCAAATCCTCATTTTGACCTCCAAAATGTGTTTGCCACCCTTCCCAGAGTGAATTCTGCTATAAAGTTTGTATATATTGCATGGATTATGCAACGACTCTTATACAAGAATAATGCATTGACTTTCAAGAATCTAATTTAAGCAGGTTTATATGATTTACTGGGTCTTCAATGATCTTTTGTAAAAAACTGCTGCTGCTAGAGCAATTGTGTATTCACATAAGTTGTTTTTCTCAATTCCCATTTCTACAGGCTCCTGCTCTGCAAAGCCAATCACTTTTTTCTTTCTTCAGCAGATTCTTTCCTCAATTCAGAAGACTGTATTCTGTGAGTAGATATCTCTACTTGCTGTTCTATGTTCCCAATGACATAGGAAGGGATATACAATCCTGTCCATGAGGGATACATCTGTTGTTGCCCCTTTACCTGGTTTCCAATCTTACTCCAGCATCTGCTTCCCTCCAGACTCTCCTGGATTCCACTGATGCTGTATTTACTGATGTCTCCTGCAACCATCTCCCTAAGGGCTTTGTTCAGTACTTTAAACCATCTCTTTCACATTTCGGTAGGTATCTTGGTTACCTTACCAACATCTTGGCTGCTACTTCCTATGAGGAATCAACCTTTGCACACATTATCACTTTGCATCTGGCATTCAGACCTTCAGTCTGTCAAAGCTTGGAATTTATTCAGTTCAATGCTAATTTCTATCATACCAAGCATTTCTAATTGAATTTGGGATGCTTTCTGCAGATTAGTTTTCCTCTCTCCAACTTCTATCTTCGTGTTTGGCATAGGCAGATCTAGCAGAAGGACTGACAGCATATAAAGACAAATTACATACCTCCACAGCCTATTGCAGCTTTTTTGCTCTGCTCAGGATACAAAAAGTTAAGTGCTGGAATAGCCTGAATAAGTCATTAATATATACGTGCCAAAAAATAAGGAACCAAGGTAAGTGCAGCAGGGAATGGCTCCAGTTTAATACTTGACTTCCAGAAAGGGAAACAGAATGACTTCTGAAAAGAGATTGTATTGAATGAGTGAGCAAATTAAAAATTGGAAAGATGATAAGAGAAAGATTTAGAAAGTCTAACAATGTTTTGAAATCCTCTTAGTGCTGCTGTCACTGCCATAACCAGCCTGCTGTTCTGCTACTTTGTTAAATCAGCCCTTCTAAATGCAGTACTTGTCAGTGACACTACTTGCAATTTGGTGCCAGTTCAATACTTAGCAGAATAGGTAAGGATAACAAAAAAGGCAATTGCAGCAGGAAGTTTTCTTTTCATACCAGATGAAGAAGTCCGAGGTTGTCCATAGTAAATCAATACATTGGTTAATTGTCAATAAAATGAGGCTAATGGTGCAGTTCTTTACAAGGAAAGTATTCATAGTCTTTTATAGCATCAGACTTTACATTCATTGATAATCACCATGTAGCAGAGCTAAAATGAAGCGTCTCCCAAGTATCTCTATTTCAGTCTCTATTTGCTTTGAGCTTTATAATCCATTTCAACATATATTGGCAATGTATGCCCACTTTGTTTTAATAAAATAGATCAGCATCAGTGAAAAAGATTGCTTGAGTTTTCCTTAAAGCACACAAACAGATTTTTGCATATTCCTGGCTTAAACAGCAACATAAGAGTAAGCCATATTTTATTCCCCTTTTGCCTATATTGAGCTTTCATGATGAGTTTATTGAGTAGAATCTGGTTCTTAGTATTGGAGATCCTCAAGCCAGTAATGAACATTCATTTAAGAAAACAATTCCATAAATGCTTGATTTTGACCGCATGCCTAAATCCTATTAAAGTCAATGTGACCCAAGTATATGCTTAAGATTTTGCTAAATAACCAAGGACTTCACTACAGTTTTAAAAACTAGATTGGGAGCTAAGAGAACTTATTAATGTGAAAATAAATTCTTAGTCAAATTTTGTGCTTTAAAACATATTTATACACACTGTGATCACATATGATAACTTCCCATAGAGTATCTGCATTAGCTACTTCATGATCTTGCTCGAAGGTAATGATTATGTACAATAACTGAAGTCTGTACATTCTTCAAGGCTCTCCTATGATTATCTGGAGAAGGTGATTACATCTGCTTATGGAATTTTTCAACAAAATCTTTTAAATTTTCTTATGTTGTCTAGAAAACTGCATTTTCTATATGGGACTGTGTGACTGAATGATTTGAAAAAGACAGAGGGCCATCCAAGATCTGATGCAATGTTTGAAAGTAATGCTGGTCAAATGGATGTGACAAAAGTACTTAAATAGTAGAGTTTTAACTACTTTAGATTAAAAGCCAATGACATTAACAGTAGCTTCTGTCACCCACAGATGATCCCAAAGTGCTTCATATATTATGCAAGCAAGGACAATCCACCACTACTGGAATATAATTATCTCAGTGGGAGAAGTGTGGCATTCCATGAGAGCAACCACATACTTTACCAAGGTAATTTGATGCAATTGCAAGCTTGAACACATATCCAGCAAGCATAAGTATATAAAAATTTTTCTACAGAAACAAATACATATATAAATATGTCTAGAAAGAGAGGGAAAAGGGTGCTTTAAAAATATAACTTCTACATTTTTTTCTTCTTTTTTATTATTTTTTCATGGGAATGAGATAAAAAGATAAAAAGAAAGTCCTTCCAGGTTTTGCATAGTCGAAGATAAGCAAGACCTACAAAACTTTCATTCTCACTTCCTTTGCTCACCTCTGTGTTACTGTGCTTTTACTTGACTGTTAAAAGGACAGCAACAGTTGCCAGTAATTGACATGTTTTCTTCCTTTCTTTTCCTCCTTCCCCCACACTGATACAACAAAATGGTCAGTAGCTGATAAATGGCTCTCCCTGTTGTCTGAAACAATGAATTTGCTTGCAGTTTTAAAAGTGTCGATTCAAATCCTGCATATTTACCAATGGTTTGGTAGTCACAAGGAGCATCTTGGGTAGATCTGATTAAAAATTTCTTCTTCCCTGTTTATTGCAATAGCCTTTGTCCCCAAAGGACTCTTGTGATGTCAAGCTATGTGGACACATGAGATAGCAGGGAAAGATGGAGAAAAATTCTGAGTTGTATGCTACAGAATTTGCATGTCATTCACACCTACTCTTTCTTTTTTTGACCAAATCTACAATTTGCAGGTGAGAAAAATTTATTTGGTGAGAAGACAAGATTCTTTTCAAGATGAATACATCAGACCATCAATTGCCAAAAAAACTAGGGAATCTGATTCATCACTCTGTGATTCAGTGCTATAATACTTTAGTTCCATTGAGTTCAACCCCATTGTGCTGTTCTGTTGGAAAGGGCCCATTTGTAGGCACACATATAACAAATAAAATTTAGAAAGGTGCTCTCTCAAACTTTCCTTCTCTGCAGTCCATCATTTATATGGATGTTAAGTACTGCCTATACATATGTTGTAAATACCCACAAAAATATGTTAAAAGAACTTACTAGGTTGAGTGCTCAATCGCTCGAAAATGTCAGATTTGAGGTTACTACTGCAATGTTAATTTGATCCCTCATACATATGCATTATGTTATAATCTTTAATTACACCATTACACAACATCTTTTCCACAGGACCTCAGCCTCACTACAGGCCATGAATATATGATGCTCACTTAGTGATCAATATGATGATCAATATTTTCTTTTACCCTCATTATTCAATGTGTGACCTAAGGCTTTACCTACTTCATACAATCCAAACCTTATTTCTGAATAGGAACTATGATTAATTCCTTGCAGGCTGCTCTAAGAAGTTCATGACAAGGGTATCCCAGTGGTTCAGAAATGTAGAAATACTTATTTCTACAACTACCGTGTTGGGGAATATGGTGATATTACTCCTATTTTGCCGGGAAGGAAACTGAGGTGCAGAAGTCAAATCTATGCACTAGCTGGTGACGACTTTCAGAGTACAAAGCATTAGTGTCCTTCAGCTTTCAAAACTCAACACCAGTGAAATGCTACAAGAGTCCAGTCCTTGTATAGATGTGGTTTAAGTGCCTTGCCCAAAATTACATGGACACTGGTAAGGACAGGACTAGACAACAGCTGCCACAACAACATTTAAGCATCATTGCTTTAATACCATTATGGTTTTCCTCCTTGCAAGTCATTCACTGCATATATTTATTAGGGATTTTGACTTTTTCATTTGTGTAAGTGGATGTTTAAAACTTCAAACATCTTTCAAAATAGGAAAACCATTTGTCTTTCACTTTATGAATAAGCACCATATCTGAAAGTTACTGCCAGATGTCAAACTCCCCAGAATAAATGCAAAGATGAACAAATAAACCTAAAAGAAAGTGTTAGTTTAGATTTTGGATTTCTTCTGGGGTTTTTATCTGATAAACAATTAAGCCTGCAAAAGTGATCTAAAATAACCAGTACATCATGATTAGAAGGCCAAATGCATACAAATATATTTTGTACACATTCTTTAAAACACTTCAGCTCTATATTCCAAGTCTGTAGGTTAATTTCTATAAGTTTCCAGAAACATATTAGTAACTCAGCCTCTGCAGTGCTAAAGGCCCTTTTTTTCTTATGCCTCTAATGAGAATTGCATCTCAAATCATAAGCAAATAGTATTCGCACTTCTGTGGATTCAGGACTCTTCTTCATGTACTAGTATACTTTTCCCAGTTTGCTACACTAAGAGCAGGCTTTTCTATGTATAGATCAAATCAGGTTTGATACAAAGTGTCAGAAAAATTGCCAAATTAATTGAGGCTTTTGATGCATAAGAAGAATCTCATTATGGCAGCGTAAAGCTCTGGCCCACAGAGCTTCTGCATGGTTAAAAGGGGAATCCTTTGGAGACAAGCTGTGTAGAGAGACTGTTATGGAGTTACCTCTCAGGTAAGGAGCAGTTCTAAATAATATCAGGCACCTAAATGTACATACATGAATTCATATATACATATGCTTACAGAAAATACATGTTTATAAAAATGAAATAAACATGCATTGCTGTTTTATGAAAGACTTAAAACCTTCTCAAGAGCACAGTTATATCAGGTAAAAGATTCTTCTTTGTATTTTCTGTTGAGAATTAGTTGAAGGTCAGCTATTAATAGTTATCACAAAATAGATTGTTTTAATTAAATCTGTTGTACTAAAAGAGTCTGTTATTTATTTGACACCTAGATTTATTTTCCTCAGTTATCTAAGTTGAAGTAACCCAATGGCAGTAGTTACACAAGTTCTCTTAGTGTTAGCTTCAGGTTCATGAGAAAGCAGAAAGTTTTTTTTTAAAAAAAACAACCTCAAAGTGTTATTTGGGTAACTTACTGTGTAGAGCACTGCCTGTGGTGTGTGTCTTATTTCTGTGTATGTTGTGACTGCTTTCATGGTTTTCCCCAACAGCTAAATAAAAAAAAAAAAAAAGAAAACTACAAAACACAGAAGAAAAGAGCACTGCTCTGTCAGAAAGAGTCATTGGTGCCAGCACACTGTATAATGCAGAGGTGTGTGATGTTACTGGCAATATCATCCAGCTGCATCCAGCTCCATCATTAACCCTCCACACATCAATTTGCCTGAAAGAAGTATCACCACTGCTAAACCCGTTTCCCAGAAGAGCAGCTCATAAAGTAATAGTTTGGCACTCTTTATGTTTATTTTGCATAATTTCTTCTCCTTTCCACCTTCTAGCGCAGTCACTTAAACATCATAGCCTCAGCATGCTACTGCAGCAGAACAGCTTGACTGACTTTCCAATATTTGTGCCCCACCAAAGAGTAATTTTAATCCATTATTTTAAGAGTGTCCCAGAACAGAGACAATCAGCTAGATTTCACATTGTGATGTGCAACTCATCACTCTGCAGATGAAGGAAAAATAGGTTTTGAAGATTATTGTGGTTTTATGATAACTGCACTTGTGTTTTCTAACATCTTAGATTTTGCATCAGGCTTTTAGTAAGGTCACTGTGATGTTAATACCATCAGTGCTTTGCAGATAACCACACTTCTCCCAACAGCACTATTTGTCTCTTAAAATTTGTTCATCAGAAACTACCCTCCAAAAGAAGTCATCTAAGGCCCTATCCAACCCTCATGGTTTGAGGTAAAAGAATCTAATGTTCTTTTCCTCGAAGAAGGAGGTAAAGAAGCTTCACTAAGCAATATACAACTGCCTGTGGATGCTGCTTAAAAAGGACTGAGGAAGATTCTGTATCATGTTAATGGTTAAACTCCACTCCTGCTCCCGCACTTTCTGAAAATGACTGAGTGATAGGCCTGTGCTTAACAGTTTGAGAGAATCTTAGAAAGTAATCACATATATAGGGATGTGGCAATCACAGAAAGAATCTGTATTGAATTATTTTTTTTTTAGATCTGAATAAATAAGACTTAAAATTCTTATCCTTGCACAGTCTTCCCCGTTTCAGTTTCCCATTCTTCCACAAATTTTCCATGTGTGTTGAACAAATTGTTTAGCGCAAGAAACTTGGAGCATACAGAGCCATCTACATTTTCAATGGAAGTGAGGCTCATACATGCTTTAGAATTCAGGCCTTCCTCTCCTTATATTACAAAAAGGAATTATAGCACAGAAGTGCCTGAACTACCGGTCAGCCAATGTCACATGCAGATGATACATCCCCGGAGCGCTGGATAGTGCCAGAAAGACTTACCAGCTTGTGGTACAGCAACTGGGGTGTTGTGGTGCCCATCCGTTAACAAAAACAGCCTCAGAAACACTGCCGTGCTGATACAGCTTTATCACTTCCCACTATTTTGGCTAGTTCCAGGGTCTCTGCATTAGCCTTATCTTACAAGAGCACTCAAAAGTAGCACAACCTAAATCTTGCACTTTATTAGCAGGAACAGATTCCATGACAGGATCCTGGAGGATTTGCCTTATTAAAAATAATGTTAACTGCTATGCTTCTAGTGTAATTTTCTTCTCCTCATAGATGGAAAGCATAGATAACAATAAAAAAAGTCTTGAAGTTCAGGTGTATTCTGATGTTCATGCCAGTATCTGCTTGTAAAACTGTGTTATAGCTGGGAATACTTTGACAATGCTATAAAAGCTGATTTTCTGGCACTGCATTAGCTTGTTCCTGGAAGAAGTGTCTTCCATGGTACAGTACTTAATATATCTCAGAATAAAGATTTTCAAAACACTGGTTCCATGGGCACAGTTTAATCGCTCAAGCATTCAGCTATTTTAAACTACCGATATATTTTCAGAACATGTATATAATTCAACAATATACATTTCTCTGTTAAAAAATAGAGTAAAAGGATTTGCAAGTTTTTATTTTTATTTTTTTTCTCCACTGCCTATTCACAATAACAATTCTGAGATAATTCAGAAATGTATAGATAATATCACCACCTAACCTCTTTCAGATGAAAAGTAAAGTACACTTCTTCTCTACTATAAACCCCTGTAGCGCAGTGCACATATTAAACATAAATAAACCAGCAAAAAATCACTTCACTACACATATGATTCTTTCCTCTGGGAGAAGATGAGGGGAAGGATAGACCACATTTGAATTCATCATCACATTTCTTATTGGAAAGGCTCAAGATGAATGTGACATAAAAACCTGAATACATTACTGAAGTAACTGTAGCTCTATTCTGGTGGGAGAGGAATATTTAATTGCAATCAGACACCAAGGAAGAGACAGATCCAGAAAACTCATATTTCAATTGACTTTTTAAATTAACCCAAAGTTTGGGGCTTACAGGTCAGGCCATGTCTAGTAAGTACACAGTTAAAGTGTTTAGATGTCTTTATGCCCACTTTTACCATAACTTAGGAGCACCTTCTATCAATACCCAGGATGGCCAAAATAGACATATGCTGCATAAGACTTTATCTGTAGCATGTCTGTCTAATGTAAGTGCTCTAAGGTAGTTTTCTTTGGTAGTATCTGTATCATAGTTCATTTCAGCTCTGAAGGGAAGAGCCAGTGTGATTTCTGGTTTTAATAAGAATGGCCATAAAACATTCGGCTATAAAATATTAAAGCTAACTTTGCATCCTTAAAATTTGTTTGCCTGTGAGTGGGTGTATAATAGAAAAAATAGTTATAAATAAAGTCACTTAAACAGTAACAGAATTCTCTGTTTTAACCCAAGCCACTAGCCCAGTATTCAGCAGCTTCCGTATTATTTCAGATAGAAAGGGGACACAGTGATAATGGAGATGAGTATCAGTCATATGTCCCTGCTTATTTCTGAAGAATCCTTTTAGAATTTTGTTTTCTAGGCACAGAAGGGACCAACGAAAAGGAAGATTTTAATTTGCTCTTACAGCCAGACTTCTGTCAAGCAGCACTTGTCCCAAACACCACCACTTGAAGCTTTGGACATGCCTAAAGTTATGCCTACTGTTGCATTCATGTCAATTCCCGATTACCTGCCCTGACTTTAAGTCCATTTCTGTGTTCTATCCCCATCTCGGATTAATGGGCACCCTTCCCTAAAACAAGCGCTCAACAAAGCCTTCCAATAATACAGTTTTAAATCTTGGGAAATTTCATACGTGCTTTTGTTTTGGTCATTGTCATACACAGGTACTTTCTTTTGAAGCTCCTATTGTTTCTTAAAATAATTGAGTGTGAATGGCTCTAGTTTCAGTAAGATTTTCACAAAAGCAAACTATGGTCTACAAGACAAATTCGAAAAGAAACATAGGACCTCCACTTACTTCAGTGCCTTTGCTGTAAGGGGCAGGCACAGTCCCTTGATATTCACTGTCTTAGAAGTAAAAATATGGCAATTTGATCCAAAAACCAGTAACCAAAAGTCAGGCACACCACCTGTCAGTGGCATCAGCATTGCTGAGTTGGGCTAACTGGACTACCTTTCACAGGTGTCTGCCATACTGGGTTGTCAGCAGCTGGCCAGTTCATTGTTCTCTAATGCCTAATCCCAGCAGGCAGCTGCTTCACTTTCATTCATGCGAAGCTCTGCTCCAATACACCATACAATTTGTATGGACTTTACTGTCACTACTGAAATGTTCTATTATGCATTGTGCCTCCCTGATGTGTCTAATTGTGTTACATTGTCAGTTTTATGAAATCTACTGCAAAAAGCACTTTATTCTGTCTTTTCTGTGATGTTGTGCTTTTCTTTCTTGTATTAAGTGTTTGCTAGTTTTCTATTAGATGTTTTCTACTTTAATTAGATGTTTGCAAGTCTTCTGGCTTTAAGCTATGTAGGCTATAATCAAGCTGCAATGCTTGATTTTGACATTTTTTTCTGTCAAATATCTAGAATGTGCTTGAGTAGTTTTGGGAGAGTGCATGTAACTAAACTGTAGAAATACAATATGCTAATAGCTTCCAAATAGAAAAGACATACTCAGATGGTCATGAATTTAAAATACTTTTTTCCAGACTTTTCTCTTTTTTTGAAAAGAATTATTCTCCAAGCAAATCTAACATCAGTGGATACATAAGAGTCTACTTTACAAACATTTATTTGATAATGATATCTATGAATATAAATTTCCAAACCTTAGATAGATATGCATTTATGCATTTTTTATCTTAAAAGGCCTAGTTATGTCCAGTTATCATCCTTTTAGGCATACTGTTTTCCTACCCTTTAAATGATATAATCCTCTGATCACACTGAGACATTTTTCATAGGCTTTCCTGGGTAGGTATTCTTTATATATGCTGACATATTTTCTTCAGTGTAACACGCACAGCAAAATGTAAGAGAATTCATACAAAACTTCGACTCTTTTCTAACTTTTTTCTTTAATAACACCCTCCATACCAACGTGGAGAAAATGCCACTTTAAATCAAAAATACACATGGATCTAAAAATTATGAGAAGATATGGCACTACATATTAAAATCAACATAGGAACATTGCTACATTTGAAAAAGGTCTTTTATTTTTAAGGCAATGCATTATAAGAAAAGAGAAGCTCAGATATTTTAAAGATATATGGAAAGAATACCTAGAAGAAAATGGGGAGGAAAAAAGTCAATGGCATTTAAAATATGAAATGTATTTTACTGCCAGCACAAAGATTAGCTGTGACAGGGACATCTAAATACATCATGAAGAGCTGCACGTAAAGAGCTGTACATAAAGAATCATTAGAAATGCATGAGGACATCTTCTGTTGATCCAACAAAACCTATGAAGAATGCTTTAATGTATCTTCTTCTGTAATGTCTCCGGATTGTCAACTCATGAATTTTTTTGTAACTCTCACAATATTCTATGGTTTTTTAAAGCCTAAACTCCTTTTGTCAGGTAATTGTTTATAAAAAAATCTGAAGTGTCTTACTTTAAAAGCTTATAATCTTCAGATTTGCTAAGAAAAGACTGTAGGTGCATAGATTCTGAGAGTTTAAAATCAAAATAGCAGGGAAACCTCATCTTCAAATTATTACTATTTAAAACTCATTTTAAAATCACGAATCTTTGGTGTTTGAGTCATATTTCTTGAATGTTCAGAGATGGTAACATTCCATCTATTGGTATATAAATCTACTAATTTACACATCTACACACACAGTCTTTTGAAGAACATTCTCACAACACACAGTATCTATGGAAATCTGACTCACTTCAAAGAATAAACAACCTTCCCACATTATACAATGCAATTTAAGTTGCACTGAAACCCTCAAAAATCAGGAGCATTGCTATGTTCACAGTTTCAACCTAAACCAGCCAATTTAGATGCACAGTCAAATACAAAGGAAGAAAGGGAGTTACATGTCATCTTCAACATGACTGCTCTTTCAGAATGAAAGTATTAATTTAAAAGGCTTTGAAACAGCTTATCAGTGGGATATCCCACATTTTTAAAATGTTCTGGAAGTTCAAAACATTCTGTAAGAGTTTGGTTCCTTCTACCTCTCTCCTCAACTGTCTACATCTATATGTTCTGTAGTCTTGTTTTTAAATGGGTTGCTTTTTAGAATTCCTTAGAGAAGCAAGAAGTGTTTCCATAGTATTTCTAAGAAGGATAAGAGAAGGCTTTGTGAGTCCCCCCAAAAGATCACAGAGAATCTGCTGTACATACAGATTTAAATCATCTAGCAGGAAGGGCAGGGATAGGCCCACAGAATCCATGATCAGTTAACATTAGCCATCCATCTATTAGGTCTCATTCCGAGTAAAGGAGTGGAAGGGTAAAACCACTTTTCTGGCTGCCGGGCAGTGAACACAATGAAGAAGGCAATGCCCGGATTATGCCTTCTCTCCCTCTGGAGTTCTCAGCTGCACGCAGGAAACCCAGAGAACATGGCCTAGCAGCACAGCTGCAACAGGATTATAATGCCAGGCAGCTTGCAAAAGAGTCATAGGGTATCTGACAGCAGGGAGAGACATGACTTTTGCACGTTCATGGCCTTTGTCTCTCTTCGCTGACTGAAATCACATTTCCATAACAGACGTAGCTGAAACAGAGGTCCTAATGCTCTAGGAGCTTGTTGGCCAGAGGATTTCCAGAGGGCTTTCAGGTCTGGTCCACATTATAGAGTTCAGCTTCCATACAAAGTGCAGTCACCCAACACCTATCATTTCCTCTCAAATGCTGTCTCAGAGAAAAGGAGTCTTGCAATCAGTCTTTGTATTTTCATAAACAATTGCTTTTTTTCTGCCAGTGAGGCTGGCTTCTTGAAAGCAGATCCAAGCTCTACAGGAGATCAGCTGCAGAGATTAGAGATCCATTTCTATATTTGGATGACAGAGAATCAGATTTGAGGGACAGGAAACACTGCATATTACAGTCAGATCTCATTGATGGGATATGCAAAATTTGGTTAAACTTCAACTCCCCTTACCTTTGGGAAAGGTGTGGACAAAAGCACTGCAATGGAGGCATGGAGAAGGATGGCTGGTGTAATGAAATAGCACAACACAAAGTATTAGGGAAGAGTCTGACCTACCAGAAACAGAGGAGAGCAAATATATTTTAGTGTTTTCCTATGATGAGGTTTGCAGAATGTTCACTCATTCATTACAAGGGCAACTTCCACATGGGGTTAAAATCATCAACAGAAAGACAGTCCAAAAAGTTCATGTTTAGCTGAAAAGTGAGGCCATTAAAAAATCCTTTAATTTGAGAGGATCTGTCAGTCTTTGAATTTGACCAGACCATTGCAACCCTAAACTATGGTAGCACTAGTATGTTTACTGAATATTCCTGTGTTAGTAACTGGTTATTCTAAAATATCGCTGAAATACATTTAGTAGCCTTACAGTATCAAGAAGGAACCTTGCCTTTCTCAGCCAGCACTGTCCCCAAATTCCAGAATAATCTGTCAGGATCATCTCACAGAGACTTTTTTAAGTCCTCTCAGGTTTTTGGGCAGATGGATGCAGTTTGACAAAGAAGTATCAGATTCTCTTAAAAAAGCATTTGAAAAGAACTATACACAACAATGTTTTTCACAAAGTATCATTAGAGGTATCATTAAAGTGTTTGCAGAGACACTACAGAGACAATCCAATTTTATGGAAAGGCTAATTCTATCTCTGACAAATTCATTTGAATCTAAATATTTTTTACTGCCTGCCATACTCGTTGTGCCAGTAATTCCTAAATACTTAGCCATATGTGATTTAAAATTATGCCCATCATTGATTTTCCCTTTTCTCCTTTTGCACAAAAAATAAAAATCAACAAAAATTAATGACGTTTTTCAATCTTCATAGAGAAATGAGAGAGGGATCTACAGATGTTACTGACAGTTACCATGGTTATAAAATGTGTTTTCTTTCATCAAGCTCATTGTACATTTTCTAGTGTAAGACAACAAGAGATAATTTTACTATATCAATAAAGTCCACAGCTTGATAAAAGAAGAAAGACAGTACATAATTAATAGTTTATATTACACTCAGGACAGTAAAAAATCTGTTATGTTCAAAGGATTTCATGACATAGTCCAAATATTTAATATTCAGTATGATCATCCATCAAAAGATCTATGTCAGATTAAAATAAAATATCTATCAATATAGACAGCAGATGAAGTTCTAAAGATTAAGCACAGGAAGAGAGGAAAACAAAACAAAGCAAAAGCAATGCAGCAAGAAACAATCGTACAAAGCATCTCCAGCCAATAAACTGTCAGCTTCTTTATCAAACTCAGTCTGAGAAGCTGAGGAATTAGCTTCAGGAATAGCTTTGTATCATCATCATTTATCAGATAAATATCTACCCTTGTTCGAGAAAATACACTGCAAAATAGCCAAACGGAATTCAAGAAGAATCAGAATTAAAAAATACCTATGTAACCCATACTATATTAAGAAACGTAAAACTCCATTAAAAAAAAAAAAAAAAAAAAAAAAAAAAAAGGAGAGATTTTATCCTGGCAAGTTCCAGAAAGAATGTAATCACTTTTAAAAACTGATGGGAAAGCTCTGTGCTGATCTCTGTTGCCCTTTAGTACTATACTATGAACCTGGTGTCAGAAATATTTTGTGTACCAAAAATATTTTTTTCAGCTCTCAGTGGTAAACTAAATACTATGTCAAAGAAAGTCACAAGAAGTTTATATAGTACTGCCTCTACTCAATCTAATCCCTCCACATAGACTTCAGATTCCTACTGAAATCTCAAGTGTCTGCTTTCAGCATTGTTTGTCAGAATCTTTGTTCTCCAGTAAAGTGTTTCCTTTCATTAAGTCACACTACAGACTCATCATTTCCACCTTTCTCTGCTGAGCATCTATCAGTATCCACACTTCACTTTTCCTTCAATGCCTCTACTTGCCTTTCAACGTTCATTATCCTCATTAGAAACACATCCATATTTTTGCTTTCATCTTTTCCTTTAAGGAGCTGAAGGATGACAAAACAGTTTTCAAAGGGAGCTGGGTCAGGAGCATAAGACATTTCTGATGAGATTTTTCTGCCATGCAAAACAGAGCAAAGCAGGAAACAAGAGGAAACAAACTAGACCTGTGTGAAATGACTATTTTTTTTCCTTTCACAAACAGTTTTCTGAGAAAACACAACTTTTTATGAAGTCTAGCAAACCGTTTGGGAAATATTTTGAAAAAAAAATCTCCATGGTTCCAGTGATAATTGTATTGATTGTAAACTTCTGGGACAGAGACTGTATATTCCTATATACCTCATTTAGCCCACTAGATAGTTCTTATTTTCACAAAGGTGTCTTAAGAAGATCTTACTAAAACTGAGTAACTTCTACGTCCTACCAATAAGGCTAATAATTTTGTTCCTATGTCAAAACATGTTTGTAAAACTTGTCAATTTCTATCTCTGGCTATAATGAAAGTGAAAGAAGAAAAGAAATCCTATAAACACTGAGTGCATGAAGCAAAAAATGTCCTTTTTCATGAGTCCTATATAAACATGTTTTGTCAACTGTTTCACCAATTACGGCAGAGCTGTAAATCTACCAGCATGTGCTAGCTTCAAGAATCTCTTCATTTTGCTCACAGCATCCAAGTGTGGAGCCAGTGATAATTCTTTTTTTCACATCACTCCTTATCTCAAGTAACATCTTTGTCACTCACAAAGTTAAGGAAATAATCTGCCTTTTTCAAAGAAAAAAAAAATCTGCTTTAGAAACAATAAAAATGTAATGCTGGAACTTTTTAAAAATGGAAAATCAGTTAAATGAATCAAGAGCCAATAGAAAAATACAGGTACGGGCAAGTTTCCAAAGACAGACCTTCAGATAGAGCTGAGGTATGTGAATGTATGTAAATGGGGTCTCCCAAATCAGGCTTGTCTACTGCAAGACGTGTCTCAGAACATTTAAGGGATCTGTAGTGCTAGGCCAAAGGCTGAGAAGCAGGTTTAGGGGATTCAAATGCAGACTTCTTGATTTATGTTTTATATAGGTTCCATTTTAGAAAACTTCAGCCTCTTTTTTTTTTCTGTATCTGCTCCAGAATAAAAAATAGTTCAGCACTCCATTAGCTGCATCGCAGGTGCTTCTTGATTTTGAAATGCCTATGAGCATCTTAAGACCTAACCCCTTATTCAAAATACCACAAGTAGTATATGATAGCAACTTCAGACACTCTCCAGTTCAAAGAGATTGTATTCAGTATTCAATATATGAGGAAAAAAAATTCAATATAGGATAGGATGTAATAAGTAGCTCATACAGGTAGCATGTTTTACATACAAAGGTAGTTCTCTTGAAGACAATGGATCTGAATCCTTAGGTCACTTAAAGACAATGATCTTTGAATTTTAATTATATCTTGGGCACTTATGATATTTCCCCTAATTCTCCATCTATCCCAGGAATAGGGTCTTGATTATCTACAAGAAAATTCCTATACATCTGTGTCTTCAGTCATTTTTATGATGGCTATTGTCAAATATACAACAGCTATTAGATAACACACAGAAAAAAAAAGAAATTATGATATCACCGGAATAGATTTTCAAGAAGTTAGATAAAAAGGGGAAGAAAAAGTAATAGTAACTACATATAAATAGGCTCCATGAGAATGAAACAACAGTCTTCCTGGGGTCATAACAATGGTCCATCTAGTCTAACGTCCTGCCTCTGACTGCTGCCAGGAAAAGATGCTTATGGGAAAACTATAAGGAAATGGGTCAAGAATAAGGTGATATTTCTTTCCCATGAATCATCCAAAATGCCAGTAGCCTGATGTTTAAGAAGTTCCTAAGCAAAAGGTTGCATCTGCATCATGGATTTAATATCTCTTGCAGACTTTTTCCCAAGAATTTGTAACTCACCTATATTTCTGGAAAGCAGAACATCCTATGAAAATGAAATCTATGGTTTAATTTTAAATTGTACAAAATCTTTTTAATTAATTATGTTTTCCCTAATTTCATGTGTCTATCATATGTCACTTCAATCATTTTATACTCTGAACATTTAGGACCATCCTTTGTTGCCCTTTTTTGACATCTTTGCTGAGAAGAAAGAATCATGACTGTAAGCAGCATTCACAAGAGACGTGTACTGTAGAACTATTAAGTGTCATATCTTTATTTTCCATTTTACTGTTTACCCCCCTTTTTACAACTTTCAATTTTATTTTTGATCTGCATTTGACCATTGGATATGTAGAACTGTCTGTAAAAAAGCCTGTTTCCTGAGCATTTATACCTGATTTAAGTACCTACTTTTGTCTGCAAACTCAGCGTTGATTTTTCACTTCATGTGCATTATTCTTCATTTATTGATCTTGAATTTCATCTGCCTTTTTATTGGCTGCTCCATACTGTGAAATCTTACTGCAGATTCAGTCAATCTCAGTTTTGATCAAGCTGAAGAGCTGTATAAGAGCACCAAATTTAAGGATCTTGCTGTTCAGCCCCTTATTCTAAATTGTATAAGAGTTATTTATTATAATAAGAGTTAAATTATTTAAGCCACATGGATTCAAGAACCAAACCTTGTGGGATAACTACATTACCTTCCCCATTTTAGTAAGTGACCATTTAAGTCTACTTTTTAATTTCTACCCTTTAACCTATTATTGGTCATTAATTTCCCTCTTACTCATTGATAACTTTGTTTCATTATGAACCAATGGTGAAGGAACTAGTTGATAGCTTCTTGAAGATCCATGTAGGGTGTTTCAAGCAGATAACATGTGCATGCTCACTGACATTTAAAAAAAAAATACATCTACTGCACTTGCGAATCACAGACTTCCTTCTACAAATGTCCTGTTTAGTCATAGTCTTATATTATCATTTACAGCAAGTATATTAATGTGTCTATGAACGATATTATTTAATGTATTTCCTTTAACATTTGCCTGAAATAGCAGTCAGACATAAAAATCTTTAATTTCCCAGATGCTTTTGGTGTCCTTTAGAAAACAGTCATTACATTAATTCATTCATCTGATACTAAAGCCAATGTAAGCAGTAAGCTATCCACTACAAACAAGATCAGCAATCTTATATTTGATTTCCTTTAAAACTCTTGGGGAAAAGTCATTTCATCCTGACAATACGTAGCTATTAATTTGTTCCAAAACCTTTTATACTGACACTTCTGGGACAGTTCCTTAGACTTGACACCCATAAAGAAAAAACTTCTACAATAGCCATCACTGTTAATACCAATGCAGAGAATTCATTTAACTTTTATGCAGTGGCCTTATCTTCTGATATTGTTCATTTACATATCAATCTTATGTTGGCTACACAAATTCTTTGGCAGGGTTTCTGCTTCTGATATGTTAAAAAAAAAAAAAAAATTATTCATTTTTATGCTGTTAGCAAATTGCTCCACAAGATCTTTTTTGGCCTGCCTTGTTGTGTACTTGGGTTTACCTTGCCAAAGTCTAGACTACCTTCTTTTGTCTTTTGGACACAGCTTCTGCTTTTCACTTTTAATGATTTTCCCCCCCTTCTTGTTGAAACAGAACAACCAGGAATGCAAGAGTCATAGGACCAGAAACCAAATAAATGAGAGGGGCTTGAATCTAGCTCAGCAGAAACAGGAGAAACTAAGCTTCTGATCTTTTCTTCTAGGACTGCTCTACTTTTCTCTTATGGTGATCTAATGTAAAATGTATACACTCTGCCAGAAGCAGGATCTAGGACACCAGTCCATCCTCATCCAGGTGAGGGTTGGGCTTTCTTCTAGCCTTCTATTCTTCTACATGGCCTAGTGGCTTAGCAAGGTGACCATCACCTCTTCATTTCACAAATGCCCCAGGCCATTATCAGTGCTTTCTGGCAGAGAGACTTAATCGAGAGAGAGAGAGAGTCTTAACTTCTCTCAAGACTTAAAATTAAGGTCTCACATTTCCTGGTATACTGGTTTTGGCTGGGATAGTATTCTTCATAGTACCTTGTATGTTGCTGTGTTTTGGATTTGTGACCAAGAGAGTGTTGATAATGCAGGGATGTTTTAGCTATGGCTGAGCAGTGCTTACCCAGAGCCAAGGGCTTTTCTGCTTCTCCCCCCACCCCACCAGCGAGCAGGCTGGGGGGGCACAAGGAGTTGGGAGGGGACACAGCCGGGACAGCTGACCCCAACTGACCCACGGGATATCCCACACCATACGACGTCATGCTCAGCATGTAAAGCTGGGGGAAGAAGAAGGAAGGGGGACGTTTGGAGTGATGGCATTTGTCTTCCCAAGTCACCGTTAGGTGTGATGGAGCCCTGCTTTCCTGGAGATGGCTGAACGTCTGCCTGCCCGTGGGAAGTGGGCAATGAATTCCTGGTTTTGCTTTGCTTGTGTGCGTGGCTTTTGCTTTACCTATTAAACTGACTTTACCTCAACCTGTAAGTTTTCTTACTTTTACCCTTCCAGTTCTCTTCCCCATCCCACTGGGGTGGAGTGAGCGAGTGGCTGGTGGGGCTGAGCTGCCGGCTGGGGTTAAACCACAACATGGGACAAAAGTTCTGTCAGACTAGTAAGCACAGGGTGGGCCCCAATTTTAATAGAGATATAAAGTTAGAGACAAGGGTCATTCATACATGGGGAACCTTAGCTTATTCTCCATTGAAGCTTTCTAGGAGGGATTTTAGAAATGAGGTTTATAGTGACAATGAAAATAAGTGTTTACAATCACTGAATTGTCCAGGCACAACAGCTGTGTCTGTGCCAATTAAAAAATGTCTGGTGCTTGAGCACTGGCATGGATAATCTGCACGGTAAATTTTTTACTTAAGTTTTTACCAATTTTTTATTTTTGCCTGTTTTGTTTATTACTATATGTGTTGCCTATACTTTTTACAGATAATTGTTGTTAATTAGTCCTGTACTTTTAATTTTTACATTGTGCAGTTTGCATACCTTCCGCTTTTTTAACATCTTTCATTTTTCATTTCATGTGCTAAGTGTAGCAGCACAACTAAACGCTTTGAATATTAGACCATCTTTGCATAAAAGACCATCACTCATTTGTTACTAGTGAAAGAGCAACCAAGGCAAAGAACTCCACAACTCTGTAATGAAAGAAAAGATGTATAGGAATGCTGTCCAGCATGAGTGTATCAGAGAGGCTCTGCTTGTGTGGATTTAAGAAAAAAACTTGCTTGGAGACAATGATACAAGAGAAAAAGAGTGAAAACACCAGTAAAGGTCTTAGCAACTACTTAAATGATCAAAATCTTTGTTATCCCCTTGGGCATAACTAAGGGAAACGCAGATTCCAAGGTCCTGTCCCTAGAAATCAATGCTGTAAGAGCAGAGAGTTATCAGACCCATAACTATGGGCATCATTTTAGTCCTGTTCTGTGCTTCTGTGCAGGTGACTGACAGGTTATTAGAATATATCTTCACTGCCACTGGCTGGAGATGCTTGGCAAAACAGTCTGTGCAGGAGCTGAGAAATACAGACTGGATGTGTTCCAGTAGTACGAGCATTTTTGTTTTCTGTTTTATAATTTGGCTTGATCTGCTTTGCACACTTACGTTTTGATAGATTGCCACAGTTTTTATTTATCTCATAATATTGTGTGGCTATAAGCGTGATTTTGAAGTAAAGATGACTTATATTAGGCAAATTTTTTCCTTTGGGAGTTGTGAATAAACTATACAGTGGATTCATGCCCGTCAACCCAGGAGAAGACAGGGACACCTCTAGACCTAAAGGCTGTAGTTTGCTTTCCCATGGCAAGCAGTATCAGTGAAGTGAAATGGCCTCAGTTCACCTTCCATTTATCACTCTAATTCTTAGCTAATCTTTTTGATGCATACTTTTTTTCTACACACTTTTAAAATAGAACAACAAACTATGCATAAGTCTTTCTTGGCTTTTAAATTTGCCATTCTCCAGAAAGCTAAATGCTAGAATTAATATACAGTCAAAACTTGCAGTAAACTCTGATGTGCCTGTATTAGCGTTTCAGTCTGGAGAGAGAATTTTTTAAACAAATCTCTCCATTGTCCCCACTAATCACCGTTCTCTTCACATCATGCAGCAGTCTCAGCACACGCAAAGCAGGCCTCTTTCATGTTGAAACTAAACCAAGACTTCCAATGGACTCCAGGTGCAAATGAGCCTTCCAATATTCATGGACCAGGCTAGTCTGAGGTAAAAGCCTTGTGTAACATGTATTGAATAGGCACCAGGTCCTCAGACCAACTGTTTTGCTCTCCTTATCCTCTCCTAGTGGTCTAAACTTCTTAGTCATGTAGATGTTACCATTAAGGAATTGGTATTAACAGACCCTTTAGTAGTAAAACCCCTTTTCCTGACAAAACAAGTCAAAAAGCTTAATGATGATAGATTCAGAAACATTGAAAAGATTAAGTAAAGTATTATTACATAATAACTCTATTAAAATTCATATGTATAATTAAGCTGTTGTGATATAACATAGCTGATAAAAGTCTATACAAACACACAGCATGATTATATCAACATTTTTGTCTATGGCTGCTTATGGCTTAATGTTGCATAATTCTGCATCCCTTCTGGCATCCAAATATGAAAAGAAAAAGATAAAATCCCTAAATTCAAAATAACATACTTGTACATTGTCCTGATATATGTAGTATTATGCCAAAGAAAATGGTTTTGTTTGTTTTCATTTACATTTTAAAATATATATAAAAAACAATTGAATGTAATATATAATAGTATGTTCCAGGCCTTAAAACATCAATCAAAAATATATTTCAGGATTTACATTCTACAAAAAGCATTTAACTAACCTGCTCTTCTTTTTATGATTGTCAGTGCTCTTTTACTATCCGTAATTCTTTGACTTTTTAATAAGCATAATTTTATTACTGCTTGCCATTAAAATAGCTCAGATTTTCTAAGCTTTCCTTCTCAGAATCATGTAAGTTACCTAGCCAATAAAGTACATTTGTCTATGCTGAGAACAGACTAAACTTTTTGGTAGTGTTATAAGGAATTTTTATTTTTGAATACAAGCTACTTCCCTAAAATTATTTCAGAAAGTAAATGGTTTTAATATTTATCTTTCAAACCATGCAGTTTTCTAACCAGCTTTGTCCTTCTGCAATTACTAGACACTCTGTGCAAACTCTGTGCTGTTTGGTAGCCTGGTACAACTATGCAGTTATTTGGAACTCAGAAACACCCTAGCTTCTCTAATATCCTTTTTCCACATAAAATACTACCTCCTGCAAACATTTCACAGTCTATCAATCAGTCCAACTTACTTTTACTAAGTGTCCTTCATGGAAAAATCTTAAGCACAATGCAAATTTAATATAAAACCAGATGCAATAAATATTTAAAAGGATAAATCAAACACAGTGTTAACTCTGCCTTACAACTGGACAGTAATTTTGATGTTTTCATGTACACCTAGGCAACATCAATGTCAAACAGGAAGGAAACATGGAAGCAATTTATCAGATTATAAATTAAAATTTCTAAATTCTTGTTCTAGACCTGACCAGAAAGAAAACAACCCCAATTTAATCCTGAATTCTTTCACAGGAGAGACAATAAAAACATAGTTAGTGCTGTGTGATCAAGACTTCTAATGAAAGTTCAATAACACCAAGGTCACAGTCATTATTTGAGGGAGTTAAAAGAGCTGCCACTTGCAGATACCAGCATGGATTATACCTGAGATAGAACCATGTTGAAGAACCAATCAACAGCAACTCAGTTTTATCTCTACTAAGTTCAAGAAATTTTGAAGACATGCATGCTTGAATAGCACAAGAAATTACACAAATCATCAAGCAGCTTCCCAGGACCACAAAGTTTGGAACTAATATTCCAGTGTGTTATCAGCATACATACGACACACCAGGCCATGACAACGAATAGAATTACTCTGTGGAAACAAGCAAATATGAAGAAAAAGAGACTCCCAAAAAGATGGTGAGAGGCAGAGGGGAAGAATAGTAACTCTGAAGTTAAAAAAATAATAGAGGTTAGTTGAAACAATAATTCCTTAGAGCAACAAACTGAATTTGCCAGAAGGAAAATCTAAACCAGGCCAAGTTAATAAAATTTAAAAGAAAATTGTGGTCCATAGTATGATAAACAGAAGGAAAAGGGGTTTTTTTCTATATAAAAAAAAAATCTTACCTCAAAAGTTAATACATGCTTTCATCGCAGATCCAGAAAAATACTAGGTTGATGAACTTCTTGAACAACATAACTAAAAAAGGTCAAAAGATTAAAATATTGGAGATATTCTGCTGCACAAATATTCTTTACATTTTTAACTAAATTTCTTCATTTAAAGACTTGAAGAATGAGGCAATTAGTTCCTCTGGATATGTATTAAGAACTGTAATGCTGAAATTCTATGGCCTTCACTATGGAGGTCAGACTACTCAATAATGATTGCCTCCATTGGCTTCGAATCCTATGAAGTAAAACTAAGATAGATGCACTAGGTAAAAAACACAACTAATTCGTAGACCATACAGTTAATTCCTTGATTAGAATATTCTAACTACTGTAATGTATAATTCTGTAAGCATCTGGTTCCCATCATATCTGGCTGTCATATTTACAGTCCAGTCTTAGAAGTAATAAGCAGGGTTGTTAGGAAGTACTAATAGGATTTGGCTCTTGTTCAGACCTCTCAAGCACTGAGGATCAATTCCGGATTTCCTAAATATTACTTCCTTTCAGAAGTGGGAGAAGCATGGCAGCAGTTAGCAGAGCTGCTCAGGACTGCTATCTATAAAACTTACACCTAAGGCTACTGTTAACAAAACTCAGCAGTGTGATACCTTGCCTTAGCCTGAAAACCAGATGTGATGCTGACTACATCACTTTGTGTGGGAGCAGCTATAGACATTGCCTCACCTTAACCACTCGTCGCAGTTCAACCCCAGCTGGCAGCTCAGCCCCACACAGCTGCTCGCTCACTCCCCCCATGTTGGAATAGGGGAGAGAACTGGAAGAGCAGAAGTAAGAAAACAACTCATGGGTTCAGATAAAGACAGTTTAATAGGTAAAGCAACAGCCACATCTGCAAGCAAAGCAAAACAAGGAATTCATTGCCCACTTCCCATGGGCAGGCAGACGTTCAGCCATCTCCAGGAAAGCAGGGCTCCATCACACCTAACGGTGACTTGGGAAGACAAATGCCATCACTCCAAACGTCCCCCTTCCTTCTTCTTCCCCCAGCTTTACATGCTGAGCATGACGTCGTGTGGTGTGGGATATCCCGTGGGTCAGTTGGGGTCAGCTGTCCCGGCTGTGTCCCCTCCCAACTCCTTGTGCCCCCCCAGCCTGCTCGCTGGTGGGGTGGGGGGAGAAGCAGCAAAGCCCTTGGCTCTGGGTAAGCACTGCCCAGCAGTAATGAAAACATCCCTGTATTACCAACACTGTTTCTAGCACAAATCCAAAACATAGCCCCATACCAGCTACTATGAAGAAATGTAACTCTATCCCAGCCAAAACCAGCACACCACTTTACATGATGCTATTCTTAGATCCATAAGAACCTTATACTACATTTTGTGGTGATATTCTCAGGGTTTATTCTTGCAATGATACCCTACATGTAAACCGTGAAATCACTGAAGAGAAATGGTCAAAGTTTTGGCCACATCCAAAGAAGGGCCACAAAGCTGGTGAGGAGTCTAGAGCACAAGCCTTATGAGGAGCGGCTGAGGGAACTGGGGTTGTTCAGCCTGGAGAAAAGGAGGCTGAGGGGAGACCTTATCGCTCTCTACAACTACCTGAAAGGAGGTTGTAGTGAGGTGGAGGTCAGTGTCTTCTCCCAAGTAACAAGCGATAGGACAAGAGGAAACAGCCTCAAGCTGCACCAGGGGAGGTTTAGATTGGTTATTAGGAAATATTTCTTCACGGAAAGGGTTGTCAAGCATTGGCACAGGCTGCCCAGGGAAGTGGTTGAATCACCATCCCTGGAGGTGTTTAAAAGACATGTAGATGTGGCACTTAGGGACATGGTTTAGTGGTGGACTTGGCAGTGTTACGTTTACGGTTGGACTTGATGATCTTAAGGGTCCTTTCCAACCTAAATGATTCTGTGATTGTATGATTCTTTGAAGTTTTCTCTCTCCCTACAGCCATCCATATAAAGAGAATAACCCAATTCAATTCTTGTGAAGGGTTTACTTTTCTTCTTAAGTTAGCAACCACACCTCACTGGTTTCCTGCAGAGTGTTAAGGAGATCTTCTTTTTAGTCTCAGAACCAGTCACAGATGTGTTTTCTAAAATTCAAGCTATTCAAGAAACAACTAAAATATACAAGCAGGAAATGTTATTCATTGTATTTTGCAGGATATGCAGCACAGTCTTAACGCACATATCCATACAAAAGCTGTAAATGTTCTGAGACTTATAATTAAAATATCAACATATTAAAGCACTGGAAATATTAGCTTCATGGGCACTGCCTCTAAAATAGGACAGAATTTTACATGACTGATGCAGCAATATCAAAGCTGAATAATTCTTAGATAGTGCTGACAGTCAAATATTAAAAAATAAAATTTTCTTAGAAGAGGGTTATCTTCTCCTATTTGCATTCTGATTAGAAATCTAATGTCTTCATTAGTCACAGATATCCTGTTCTGTAATATTAAGAAATTCCAACATTAAAAATATGTATTTTGGAGCCAATCCAGCAGTGTTATGCAACAATAGTAGTGCAAAAAATGTATCTTATATACTAAACACAACCACTACTGGAACATGGGGTTGGTTTTTACTTTTTTAAACAAATGCTGCAGTAACAGGCAAAAAGAAACCCACAGCTCTGAAATTGTTCTGACTTTTCCCACTGATTTCTTTTCAGTCAAATATTCATGTCTATATGCTCTGAAGAGTTTAACACAATTCACCTCAATTAACATATTTTTATCCTGCTATTTGATGATTCCCAAATTAAAAATTTAAACAAGCTAACACAGAAAATCCTTTCATGGTAAACAAACACCATTGCTGCTGGCAAGCTGAGGCGCTTGAAGCATCCCCCTTGAAGCCGTGTATGCCTTGAAGGTGCCCATCTGGTTGTTCAGTCTCTTCTTAAGAAAAGAATTCATGTCTTCTCCCAAGGGGAGCCCTGTTCAGTTGTTAACAGCTTTAGAGTAATTTCCTCATTAAGTAAGAATGTAACCTGGTCAGGATCCTTTGCAAGGCAATAACTGTTTAGTTAAATTTAAGGAAGATGTTTAGTTAATATCTTGGTAAAATGAGGATTGAATGGCTGAGGTGTTTGGTAACAGGACATTGAATATTTCATTGCAAGGCCAAACAATTCAAGATGATTGTGATCAAAACCTCATTAGCCTTTAACAAGCATTCAGTGACATTACTACATAATATTTGCAGGGTGTCCAAAGTTGCAACATGATGCAGAATGAAACAGTTACCAGTCCAGAAGTTTGTCATATAATGATAGATTTAAGCACTCATCATGCCCTACGACTATTAATAAGACTCCAAGTGGATGGCAAATGCAAATTGGGAGATTAGAGTGTGAAAAAAAAGAAAAAAAGCAAAACACAATTTAAATCCAAAAATAAGAATAGATGGTGGACTATTAGACTTATTTTAAATTCATTCCTCCAGTTGCATTTCTCAAACCATTCCCACCAGGACTGATATTCCCAGAGCAAGCTCATTTCATGCCATTTTCATGCAGTTACCACAAAAGCCAAGGATGGAAGGAACACGGATACAGAACTACCACCTTGCTAAAGGGTCCCTTTGTACCAGCATGTAGGCAAGGCTCCATAAGGGAAGCTTGTTGGCTATTGCTCATTCTCTACCTGTACTACATCTATAATTTAAAAGTGGAGTTCCATCTGCAGGGCCATCCATCTGGTGTAGCGTAGAAGCATTAAATTCAGAGTGAAACATTAAAACACAAGAGGAAGGCAAGCACTGAACCCCAAGGCAAAACAGGAGCAGCGTAGTCCTTATGGACATGTAGAGTACAACACTTGTTTGCCCTCAAAATGAGCCAGAACAAACCTTTATTCCAAAAGCTAATGCATGACATGTAGGAGAAAAGAGACAAGACATAAAAAAATCTCTAATTGCTGTTAAACGCAGGCATTGAACCCCACTGCACTTCTGTTTCATGGGGATTAAATCCAGAAGTAACAAACAGATGACCTTAAGCTCTCTTTTATAATTTTGTTCTGTGGCCTTTGTAACAAATGTTTGAGCATCTTTTTTTTTTTCTTTTCTTTGTGCCTTTCCTAGACCTGAAATAGCGATAGTACTTATTTACCTGTTTTACAGATGTGTAATATTAGAATGACTTTGTTAACATTTCTGCAGCATTGTATCTAAATATACATGTAATGTGTTTCTCTGATGCAGAATCTATGCCTGATTTATAATAAAAAAATTTAAAAAAGCATAATAACTGTTCACCAGCAAAGTAATATTTACTACTGTGCCTGCAGTTAGCAATACAAAATAGAAGTCATCTGTCTGAGTCTCTGAACTGACATGTTGGAACTCACAGCACTTTGACGTTTCTCTTCATAATCCATTGTCGTGGTTTAACCCCAGCCAACAACTAAGCACCACACAGCCGCTCACTCACTTCCCCCCAACCCAGTGGGATGGGGGAGAAAATCGGGAAAAGAAGTAAAACTCGCTGGGTTGAGATAAGAACGGTTTAATAGAACAGAAAAGAAGAAACTAATAATGATAATGATAACACTAATGAAATTACAACAGCAATAATAAAAGGATTGGAATGTACAAATGATGCACAGTGCAATTGCTCACCACTCGCCAGTTGACACTCAGTTAGTCTCCGAGCAGCGATCCCCCCGCCCCCACTCCCCCCAGTTTATATACTGGGCATGACGTCACATGGTATGGAATACCCCTTTGGCCAGTTTGGGTCAGCTGCCCTGGCTGTGTCCCCTCCCAACTTCTTGTGCCCCTCCAGCCTTCTTGCTGGCTGGGCATGAGAAGCTGAAAAATCCTGGACTTTAGACTAAACACTACTTAGCAACAACTGAAAACATCAGTGTATTATCAATATTCTTCTCATACTGAACTCAAAACATAGCACTGTACCAGCTACTAGGAAGACAATTAACTTTATTGCAGCTGAAACCAGGACATCCATACACAGCAAAATTGTACTATTTTTTAAAATCCTTATCAGCAGCTGATTTAAAAAAAAAAAAAAAAATTACTGAAATCTGAAACAAAAGAGAATCTACAGGGAAATATATTTTTTTCCTCAATTTTTGTTGTCTGTGGATTATATGGCCCAACACAGTCAACAGTTATTCTGAAGGGCAGAAAAGATGGTATATGATAGTAATTTGAAATAAACAAACTGCATCTAAATTTGATACAATGCTATATAATGTATTTGGGAGAAATAGTACAGATGTTTTATAAAGAAAGGAAGTGTAATAAGGATGACACTTAGAAATCATTGAAATTCACAGGGAAATTATTCCCCAAAACTTGATAACCATATCAAGTTTTTATTTACATTTTATTTTTTTCTATGAATACAAAACCACATAGGAAAATCATGTTTGGTTTCAAGCATAACATCTAAAGAAGGGCTGAAAATGCACACTCCCACCCAACTACATATAGCTGACACACTGAAGCAAATAGACAGTATCCAGTGAAGACTATTCCAGGTCCCAAAGGTCGTACGGGTCTCACTTCACTTAAGGGGTCTAAAAGTTTGGCATCAGTTTCTGAGCTACTAACCCAAAGCTGCCTTAAACTCAACTGAAAAAAACCCAACCAAAAATAAATTAAAAAAAATAATAATAAAAGCAACCTCCAAAAAGCAATACGTCTGACCTACGCTAAATGTCTACTTAAAAAGAAGAAACCATTTTTCTCTCTACTGACCATGAGGAGAGTGTAGGATTAATAAAATGTCTAACTCCTAAGTCTCTCCCCAAAAATCCACACCACATGCTCATATGTCTGTTTGATTCTTCCCTGGGTAACTGTTCCTTTTCCAGTCTTCTTCATTCACATCAATAAAGGAGAAGTAAAGACGTCCAGTAGATTGAGCAGTGACTATGGATAACTTAATAGAGCACAGTATAAGCTAGATTCCTTTTTACCACACGGTGTAAATAATTATTGGAGCAGGATAGAGACTAGAATGTCTTTTTTGTTGCATTTTGGACTGTATAAGCATGTTAGATGTATTTAACAACATCTACAGTATCCTCCTCCATTGGTGTTTGATATAAAGGAATGACTAATTTTTAGATCCCAACATATACAATTTTCTAGCTCTCTGAAGATCAAACCAATTAGTTCTTCATGTGGGAAAAACTCTAGGCACTTGAGGAATGCTAGAGGATAAAGCACCTCCAGATACACATACACCTCTCTAGCACTAGACAGAAGATAAATTGGGATATTTATGCGAACTGTTTTGATACCTGTATCTCCTAATAGATATAAGTCATATGAAGACTTCTAAAAGACACTAGGAACCTAACTACAGTCTTTTAAATCTGGCCTAAGTGACCTCTTCAATGTCCAAACTAAGTCTGAGGCAAAACAGGGAAAAAACCCTTCACTTCTACCCAAAGTTCTGGGTAAGCCATCATATCACCAAACCCTCTTCTGTCACACACTGCAATAATCTTCAATAAGTACAAACACTTTAAAAAAAAATTTTTTTCATGAACTTATGTTCTGCAACATTATTTTTTGAAAAAGAATAACCAACATTGTTCTTTGATCAACAGATGCAGTGCAAAACCCAGTCTGCTTGCTTTAGGCCTCAGAAAATCAACTTTCTCACCTCTGAGAAGTGGTTCTCTTTCTTATCTTTCCTTAGATGGTTTTATTTTGTCCTCATTTTGTACTGTAATGAAAGTACAAAAGGAAAACAATTTATGAGTGGCAATTATATAGATTGCAACAGCTATATTTTCCATTACCATCTGGCTTCTCTTATCCTTATAAGTTAGACAGTAGAAAGATAAGCAGTAGAATTAAAAGGAATAAATCTTTTGTTGATCTTCAGAAAAAATAATGATTGTATCATTATGAAAATGGTGCTTCTTTTCAAAATGTCACACATAATTGTGCATAGCCAGAGTTAAATGAACCAGTAAATGGATTGGCGTTAATAATTATATTGGATATGCATGCGATTTCAAGTATTAACTAATAAAAATGATTGATAATTTTTAGATAATTGCATTTAAGAATATGAAAGAAGTTTTAACAAAATGTGACTTGTAGCTTTTTAGAGAAGTTAATTAAATACTTGTTAAACATAATAATTTATTATATCACTGTTGTTTTATGAATAAAATAAAATAAAAAGAGAATCTACAATTTTTATAGTGCTGGAGTGTCACAGGCCTGTAAACATAAATCTCAAGTCCTTATGATTGTTCTTGTCTTCTGTCTGTTCTGTCAATCTAATTCCTGAAATTCTTTATGGTTTCACATTCATTAATCTTCAGTGGCAGTTCTGCCTTTACCTCTCATTACAGGCTTGTTGGTTAAAATGTAAACTAAAATAAAGTAAAATAAAACAAAGAAAAATGTAATAATGAAATAAAAATATACTAGAATTAGAAAGTAGTTTAAAGAGTCCTGACCCTGAAGATTTACCTGAGATACTTTAAAAAGTATATATTTTTTATATTGCAATAAACAAAATCATTGTTTTTAACTTGATTTGTTAGGGGCTATTAAGTGTTCATCTCAGTAATGTCAATTACTGAGGTAATTATTGCATCAAGTAATGTCTCTGCTTTTCAGGGACTGTGGCATATTTCTAACAAACTTCCTAAGTAAAGTCAGGGAGGGAATGTTCTTTATGGTTACAAATTCACAATTCAGTTCATAAATATAAAAAGATAAACCTCCAAAATCTTTTTATAGACCACTATAGTCAGCTGCTATATATCTATAAAAAGAGAGGGGAAAAGAGCCTTTCTCACAAGAAACTAGGAAAAAAAAGTGTCCCTTACTAGCTTTCTTTGGTATATTAGGGATTTAAAACACCATGAAAGTGATCAAGAGGAGGCAAGGCTTGGGAATTTTCCCCACCAGAATTTGATATTGGTTAGTCACAAATGAAAGCGCTCTGGACTTCTTCAGTTCAGTGAATATGATTTACCTAAAACGTGGGGAATTCTTAAGATACTATAGCTCCCTAACATGCTGTGTATCTAATACTGTCCCTGGAGAAGCAGAGCGTGACCCTGCTTCACATTTCTACTCCTTTCACATATTTCAGCAATCAATTATCAAAGCCTATCCTTGTATTTGTAATGTTACAAACATAAAAACTACTAAAGGAACACACTGGTCAAGTAGCAGAATGAGGCATTCAGAAGTTATGAAGTGCTGGAATCTTCATTCATCTCTCTTTGCTCTATACTTTATGATGCAGTTCATAATTATGTGATGAGATAATATTTTTACACAAGTCCATTCATCATTCCAAATAGAGAATGGATAATGTTCTGTAATTGAGCAACTGAGCAAAAAGCTTTCACTAAGCTGGCTTTAGTTCCTTAGCTTTGGTGCTAGGGACTTACACAAGTCATAGGAGACCAAGACTTGGTGTCCACTTTTCTTAATGAGCATTTGAACACCTGACAGTCACCTCTAAGATCAGTATCATAACCAGCAAGCTACAGAATATTTGAAAAGGTTGAGAGAAGTTTTCAGTGTGTCCTCTTGACACTGTTCAATTTTGGTAAGAAACGTCATGGGAGAAGGGGCAAGAATTTATGTGAACATCTTGGCCACTTGCCTGAAGAATGGTCAGAGCACTAAATTATTTTAAGTGAGGAACAACAACTCCAAGCACTGAGGTGGAAATACCCTTATTTTAAATAACCTATGGGCAAAAAAATAGGGCATTCAGCAAGGAATATTTAAATAATTGAAGATGTTTATATTTAAGGAATATAGGGATATTGCTTAATATTATATCGCTCACATTCTTTAAATTCCTTATTTTTTTTATTTAAGGAATAATAGGAAAATATAAATATCTTCCATTCCCAAGGATGGTAGATATGGTACTTGCAACCTGCTTGGTAAGATATTTACTTGGGTAAATATCACTTAGGTTTCAGTCTCTGCCCCAGTGAAGGTTTAGATCTTGTATAGGAAAAAAAAAAGTCATCAAGCAATCAAATCTCTCCAGGAAAATATCAATGACAGAATTTAGGCTGAAGCAAGTGATGTCTTGTGACAAAGCAGTCTCTGCTGAAGACATTTGGCAGTGGAGCAATCTTCCAGAGGCAGTAAAGCAATCTGTATATCTCACCATCTTCAGGGAATGTTTTTCTTTTCCCCTTTTTTGGGCATAGAAGGACAGAGGGGGAATGAGGGAACAGAATAGGGGAGATACTGGCTATAGCTGACATGGATATTTGCCTACCTGTTTTTCTAAGGGAAAAAACCCTTTTCTCTCCTCCTAAGCAGAATTCTCACCCTTTGAATGAATAAGCAATGTGTCTCTAATAAATGTCTGACTTATAGATCCGCTTATATCAGTAGCATAGTTAGATTGTTTTGGAAATACTGATCATGTATTCACATTAAACCCAACAATAACAAGACACCCATATGTACGTATATATTTATGAAGTTGAAATATTTTCTTTTTATTTTTCTTCAGATTTAGCACTAAAAGAGCACCTTTTTTTTTTTTACATTTTTTACATTTTTTGAGTGTTTCACACTAATTATGCTCTTAATAGTAACAATACACATACATAACTATTCAGAATACAGTAACCTTTCTGACCAATAGCCTTAAATACTCAAAGGCCGACAACAGCTTTCCTCAACTTACCAAATGGAGAAAAAGAGCGAGCTCAAAGAAGCTTTCCACTTCTTACCCTGAGGGACAAAATTTAATCCTTTTCCCAAGAAACCATTAGACAAATAGATCTTGCAATATTTCTGGATGACCATCAAATTCAGATTATTTCAGAAAAAAGGTAAAGAAGAAATTCCAGATTCTTAAGAGATACAGAGATTTCCTACCCAGTAATCCATCTGTTCTACACTGTGTGTGACCTAGGTCAAATACCTAAAGTGGCCTAGAAACTTTTTGACATGGAAATGTGTTTTCTCAGCTAAGCAGGTCTTAGAGCTCTATAAATCATAATCAGTGTTTTAAACAATCATTACAGAGGCTGCTGTAGATATCACAAGGTATCTACAAAACTGAAACAAGGATGCAGAAAACAAAAACACAGTAAAACAAAAACAGCGTGAGAGGCAAAAAAAAAAAGTTGATGGTAATTCAATACCCTAAAAAGCAATACAGTCTCATCAAAAGGCAGTGGTAAGAATCAGCGAAGATTGGCCTTATGATACCACAGGTTTCACAATAGTTTTTCTGAGCCTCAGGATATTTCAAATTTGGAAATGCTAACAGAATAAGGTAAATGAAATGTGATGAAAACATCAACAGTTAAATCAATAAAACCTCAGTTTTGGCTAGTTGTTTTTTTCTTTCTTAGGGAAAGACTTAGGCTTTTAGTTAATCCTGTAATTTACACTTTGTCAAGCACATGACTGATATTACTACTCTTATTATCAGATGTACCTCTAATTTATAATACTGATTACAGGTATATATTGGGCAGGCTATGGCTATTTTAACAGAACAGTTATATCTCATCAACCAACAACAAACATATACCATTGAGGTTAGGGCGAGTATTTCAAATGTGTAAACTCACTCAGAGGAATCAAAACACCTAAACAAGCTTCAGCACTGGACCTGTTCTCTCTTATTTAATTGTATGAGTTGTGAACATAGGGAAACGTTTGTACAACACTTAAAATAGTCAAACTTTTAAGAACTATACATGTGCATAAACTAAGTTGATCTGATCAGCTACTTTTGTATAAATTTACAAGGGTCAGTGAGAATTGCACCTGTCTGATAATATTAGTTCTTTATTTACCATTTATCTACATAATTTACATTGTTGGCTTTTGCTATTTACAGTACAATATCACTGAGCCTTCATTTTATTATGTGCTGTACAGAACATAAGTAAAAATAATCAAATCATTATTTTATGATAGTTTATATCCCAAGCAAGCACAGTAGTCTTTAGCAGGAATAGCTGTACAGATTCTGTGAAGAGGTTATACCATATGGACTGAAGGGAAATTTGTTACTCATACAATAAATTCAGAACAATGACATGAAAACAGATTTATCATTTTGAAGTAAGACCAAGGACGGCTCTATGGAGAATTTTTTTCCCCTTAGCAGTGCATAATGAAAAGGATTTGCATTGTGTGAGTGCATAAAATATCTCAACAAATCAGCTTAAGTGCAGACCTCCATACAAGTTACAAACAAAATGGAGGTTAAGAATATACTGTGAAAACTTTTAAGGGTTTGACCCACAAAAGGTATCTGACCTTATTATTTGCCAGCCTTTATAAATGAATCATTATGTAATCCTGTAATTACTTTACCAGAATGATGTCATTCAGTAAAGTGTTGACACATGACCATATTTAACTTTCAACAGACTTATCACTATGCAGTTTTTGCTTTTTTTTTCTCACTTACCTTGATAAAGCATAAGAGTAAAATGTTAACACGAGTCTTGAAAGTTCAATTTCCACCTTGTATAATGCATTTGGCTCAGAAATGACATATACTTGGCACTATTCTGCTTCATCAGTGTTAATCATATTTTCTTTCGGCTTATCTTCAAAGATTTCATCTGTCTTATACATTCAGTACTTCTGGTTTCAAAGTCATTTTTTATTTTCTTATCTTTTTTTAAGTTCTTCATTGTTGGTTATTTAATTTTTTTAACATTGTTAAACAGGATTTTAGAAGGTATCTCCCAAAAGAAATCTAATCCATATAATATAGAGTTCACCTTCAAAGCATATTAGATCACCCTGTACTTTTTGTTACAGAACATAAAAATGTAAGAGCAAAATGGCTAAATTGTATTTCAATCAGGATTCCTGCTCCAAAGGCAAAAAAGTCCATCATCATTACCAGAAGTACGGTTAGCAAAGCAATGAGGGATTCAGAAAGGTAATTTTTAGAGGATGTATTTTTTGAAGTACTGTACAACAACCAGTAGAGTGCAGAACAATTTTGATCTCACCCAGCATTCTGTGGGACATTAACTGCCTTTAATTTTATGATGTGATGTATGATAGGCAGAAATAAAGTACACAGAAATTCTTAAATGTCAATGTATACAGCACTTTGTAAACAAGAAACACAGCCAGGAAGTCTGATTTGTTTCTGGAAACAATCCCCAGGCTTAAAAGACTGAAAAGGGAGAGCTGCCATCTTCTGTCTGAATTGCAACCACTCCGAAGAAGGCGTATTTATTTGTAAGTAAGACCCCATTGAATTCCAGATTTAAAGATGCCTAGTCCTTATGCAATTTGTGAAAATTAGATATAGGGACAGAGGGATATTTTCTTCACATTAGAAAAAGACAAGTGAATCACATATAACCAGAAGATACACATATAAACATAACCAAAGCAATATTTCACTCCTGGCATTCCAAACAATAATTTGGCATGAGTATATCAGAAATGTATGATCCTTTTTATTTTCTGTTCGAAATATATACCTTTTATGCTTGCCTCAGCTGCCCCAGGATGTCCTACTTTTCAGGAAAATACTGTTGATTCAGGAGTACTCTACAGATGCTGTACTGAGTATAGGGTTCAAATCAAATAGGTTTAAATGAAGATTTGAGTAGAATTGAAATTCACCCGGGCAAGGAGAAAGCTATGCTTGTACAAGTGTTTTGAATTGAACCAGAGAAGCATTGTTATTTCCATTAATGTTGTAGGGGTTTTTCTATACTTATTCATTAACAAGTAATTACATAATTATAACCCATTAGCTAGAGGGCAGTAGGTGTCTCCCTCTAGGCCTGATGTACAAATGCCTAGTTCATTCGCAGCTAGAAAACCTAACTTTTTTGTGTGCGGGAGGTAAAGAGTGTGCTTACTGTGGGCTCCTCAGGAGTCACTGAAGAAACTGACACCTCCAGGAAACAATTCAGCCTAAGATATGAATGCCCCAAAATATTTTAATGAGCTCACCAATCTCAACCGATTGCAGACATCACAAAAAGGGGTAACATTTTGCACTTAGAGACCTAACACAGAAGGAACTAATTCAGCCATGAGGCTTTCAATTCTCAAGAACCTCCTTCAAGCCTGGTAGAGACCAAACAAGCGCTCCTCCCAAAGCACTGTCAGAAAGTGATGCGAGTGCTGCAGCAAACAACACAGACTGTAAATAATATGAAACAGACTTGTGTAATAGGTAGTTTATGAAACACAATTGAAACTCTTTCTTAATTGTTCTGGAGCTAAAAATCAAAACTTTGCTCTTGCTTCAGGAGAGAGGGAGGGGCCGTGTCCATCCATTCATTTGTACAACACTCGGCACGCTGGCCGTCCAGGCCAATAACAGGGTTACGGTACTGCTGACACAGACATATGATCTTGTCAGCAGAAGGTGTGAGGTCGCATGGTAAAATTCAATGGTAAGATTCTTAAAAATACTGAAAAAGCTTCTTAAAAATACAAAAAATAAATATATCACATGTAAGAGATTAAAGAGTTCATTTCCCAAATGAACAAGGCTCTCTGTGGCACTTTATCCTTGTACTATCCTTCCATACGGGAAAGGTGGCCACCTGTTCAGGAACCACCATTTTGCTGTGCTTGTATTACAATCTACTACTTTGTCAACCCAGCCATAAAGAAAGGAAAATTATTATAGTGGCCATAAGGAGTTGTATTCAAAATTTATGGCACCCCAAAATTTAAGGAACATAAAAGCAGTCAGTTTAGGTCAGGCCAAAAATCCATCTTGCACAGTATCCTGTCACTGAGATACGTCTGTTGCATGTTAAAAGCCTGTTGAATGTCTAAGGAAGAATGTAAGAACAGGGCTGACATACATGATACTAGCCCAGAATGTACACTTATCCTTTTCCCAATGAACTGTCCCTCTCATGGAACTACGTGCTTTGTCTTACGTTGACTCCTGCATAGTTTCTTGTACAAAATTCCTAAGGAAAATCATAGAAAGGACTAACCTGGTATATATATACCTCATTAACAAAGATGTGAATTGAAACCCAATTTCAGGGCTATAGCTTTCTTCCATAAAAAACCCAAAGAAACCAAAAAAACCAAACACCACGAACATATAACAGTCTGTTTCACATTATTTATTTGTAAGCATTATAATGTTGTCAGAAGCATAAACTTAGACAACTAGTTCTGAAAGTAAGGTAATATTTAGGTCTGTTTGATTTACCTTTCAAAACATATTGGTTTGAATTTTACTTCAACATTTTCTTTTATTAACCAAAATTAGTACTGAAAAGCAAAGACCACACAGTCCATTTTACATTGCCTACATCTACCACTAAAAAGAATAGAAAAGGTAGATCAGGGACAATAATGACAGAACATGATTTAAGGAAATACTATGTTTTGCTCACTGTGATTTGTAGGATCTTAGTCATTATTCAGACAAATGGTAGGTACCTACAAAAATGTCTGTAAATCCCTAAAGTTTCATCTATTTCATAAAGAAATGGTGTGTAGCCAACAGTTCCTAGTGTTTCATTTGTAAATCTTTAGTTAAAATCTTTTAGACAGGAATCTGGCAGTGCAAGTAATATTGTTTGACTTGCATCAATGTTCTCACTTTTTACTATTTTTCCTTCTTTTGCATTTAAAAATTTATCAAGGATTTAATTATCTCTCACAGCCTTGGGCATATAAAGGCTGATGAAATCATGGTCATAGATGCTAATTTTGTGTGAGTTTGGAGGCATAGGAGCAAAATGGCAGTTATCAGATAAACGGGATGTAAGACTAAATCTGAGGGAAAGAAACAGAATCCAGGAACACATTTAACACCTGTGCATACAAAGGGCAAAATCTGCCCTACTGAAGAAGGGCAGAAGAAGAAAACTCCACAAATACCTGAAATACATGAAAAGGTAGCAAAGATGTTGAATCTTCCCATTATGGCATTCTGCAATGCTGGTCACCCTGGAGAAAGGTACCTACCCCTAAGAGGGTAGGTCCACTTATTGATGAGGTATGAAATATTGTAACCATATCCTTCACAATGCTTTCATAATCCAGTTCAGAAGGATGAACTCAGTTCAGGAGGACAGTGTTTTCAATGGAAAAGAATATTCTTTCTAATGACCTTACTTGTGAGAAGTATTGTTACCAAAATTCTTATGGGTGACATTGCCAAGAATGTAGTAAAATCATAATATTCACTGGGAGGCTAAAGAAAAGAAGATATCCACTAAGCTTTTGTCATAATCATAATGCTGACCTCTACTATATGACACACAGAGGATTATGATTATATTAACAACATTGGGGGGAAAAAAAAAAAAAAAAAAACCAAACCAAAAAACTCCCCCCACGATTTTCCCAAATACGAATTTTACTTCCACAACCTTTTTCTGTTATAAAATCTCAGGGATCAGAATTCTAATGCAATCTGCCCAACTGTGCACCATTTATATAGTTATCGTATCTCTGTTGTCTGTAACATATGGCTGCATTATGCTTCTTTACCCACAGGTCTGCAAATATGTTTGGGATCTGCTAATTGACACCAGTCTTAGGTGGATAACCCAGAACTTAGAAGACAATTTAATTCATATTCTGCTATGTTCTATTCAGACAAGTCATTATATCAGGTGGTGTCTACTGAATATCATGTAAAATCCACCCTCACACTGCCCAGACAAGTAGAAATGTCATGACGAAAATGGAGTTATTAATGAAGTACCATTTACATTAATAGACCAATTTATATAGCATACCAGGCTAAGTTTATCATGTTACTTCACTAATTCTCTGCTCTGATCTCATTTGGCAAAGGATATATTTTTTTTTTAATTTTGACAATTTTTTCTGTCATTGGCTCTGTGTGCAGCAAAAAGAAAAAGGGAAATGTTTGAATGTAGGTGACGGACCCGAGAGTTCCTTTATAAAATGTCTTTTTACAATTACATGTATTATAGATCTTTTTCCATCATCTTTTTATCCTTTACAAGATATTTTGGACCAAGTTCATTTCAGGAGTGATTGTGCTGATTTCCACTGAGTCACACCTGGGATGAATTTGGCCCTTTGTGTTCTCCTCAACACTCAATTGTCACTTTAACTCTGAGCCATTTGTTGGATTAAAAGAGTTCTTTTCCTGATCTCAGAGCTCTTCTAATCCTGTCTGTGACTGTTTCTCAATTATGTGAAATGTTATCACATTCTATTGACTGATGTTCTCTGTGATTTGTGTTGTTACGTAGTAAGTCTATTAATCCCATGGTAATTTTGCATGTTATTGTCATTCCCTTAGCCACATAATGTGTACTTATTTCTTTCTCTGTAACAAATAAAAAAGTTAAATGGCAAGTATGTGGATAATATTCAAAGAGTTCAGCTTCATGCCTCTCTAATCCGTACTTGACCAAAAAAATCATCTGCAACTTCTTTGAACATAACCGAGGAATTATTTCGCCAAAAGCCTACTTAAAAGGACCACATTGACCAGGATTATAAAACAAGCTATTCTTTTGAATTAAAAATCTGAAACTTTTATCACAGCATTTCCATTTCAACTACCTCCCTGAAAATGGGCATATTTCACTATAATTATATCTTATTTGCAAGTCATTTCAAATCCAAGCGTACAGGCTGAAAAACAGTTACAACCTTGATCTAGGTCTATGAAGTAATGCTTCCTCAACCATATTTTTATTGTTTTATGTTGGCTTTGATCCCTTGCCAGCCACACCTTTCCTGTGAACTCTTTCTTGCATCTGTGTCTTATAAGCTGCCAATAGAAAAGAAGAAAGTAATGCATCAAGAGGAACTGAGGAAAACATAACTAAGCAGAGGACACACACAGAAGACCCCAGAGAAAGAGACAGTGATTAGCGATATGTTCTGTATGAATCCTTCTTCTACCTGACCACTTGTATGATCAAGAGAATGTCTTGGGAAATCTTCCACGGTGAGTTGCTCTCACTGGATGTTCAGGTCTTCATTGTATCTTTTCAAATACTGTTTTGCCACACGTAACATTTCTCACTTTTATATATTTTTTATAAGAAACAGTGTCAGCCAAAAGTACAGAACTACACAAGGTACGTTATGTATTAAGGTAAAAAAATGAAGAAAAAGTCATAAATAAAACACAAACAGAAATCCTTTGAAGAATGAATGGCTATTTTAGAGGGCATGATCTGTGTCTCTCTACACAGCACTAAAGGAAAAAGAGAAAGAAGATCTAAAGTAATGCCTAATTGGTTATTTATAATGGTCTCAGAGCCCAGGATTTTTATTATTTTGCAAAGAATTATGGGATATTTATAACCTTTTTTGCTGGAAGGCATGAATGTTTCCTATATACTACTTTTCTTTCAGGGCAAAGGCTACCATGTGGCTCTGCAATATTTTAGACCTTTGCAGGGAAAGGGAATTCTGTAGTTTGACCTTTCCATGGATCAGTATGAATTTCTCAGGAAATTATAATTATGAAGGAAACATTATAGTAAGAAATCAGAATCCACTTCTCTCCCAACAAGGCAAGAAAGAACAAAAGGTTTGGTCTACAACAGCACAGAATGTCCTACTCTTCACCTCAATAACAGTTATACTCTAACCATCAGAGATGCTTCAGTTCCTGAAATGTTGGGAAAAGGACTTTTATTATAGCTATGCTTCTTCTTTAACTTGTTGCATTCTTCAATATCATGACTATATGTGATTAGTAGTAATTTAAATAAATCAAGCCTACTGTTTAGCATTAAACAAGTGGTGGAAAACATCTTTATAGTAATGAAGAGTCACCAAATACTGGGTTAAGTAGTCAGAAGGTCAAGGAAAGTAATTATTGCCTTCCATTTAGCACTTGTAGTCCACATCTGGCTTTATCTAGCGTCAAGCCCTTTGATTTAAAGGAGGTATTGACCAAGTGAAGATAGTACAACAAAGCAGCACTGGGATGGGCAGGGGACTGGAGCACATGATAAGTCAGCAAAGGCTGAGAAACCTGAATTTGCCTAGACTCAAAAAGAGCAGGCTTAGGGAAGATCTAATTGCTCTCCTCAACTACCTAATGGTGAGCTACAGAAAAGACCAAGGCAGACCCCTCACAGAGCTGCATCATAAAGAAAAAGAGGCCATGATGATAAGTTGAAGCAAAGTGGTTCTCACTAAATACAAGGAAAACAGATTTCATTATGAGGCTGCTTAAGCACTGCAATGGAACAAGTTGCCCAGGGAGGCTGTGAAATGTCCATCTGGAGCTCCAGGTCCTGAGCAACCTGATCTAATTACAAAACCAGCAGTGCTTTGAGGAGGAAGTTGGACTAGAGTATCTACAAAGATCCCTTCCAACCTAAAATATTCTATGCTTCCATGAAGTATGAGGACCAACATACCGAAAAACCCAAGTGGCCATTTTGCTAAAATTCTCACCAAAATGTCGTCTTCCTTCAGCTGTATCATCTAGTAAGTCAGTTGCACAGCTCTCCTATTTTTCCCACAGTGCACCTCAATACTGCAAAACACCTTTTTCAGATCTAGATTGAAGATTCTCCCCAGCTTCATCAGTTGGTTTTGAAAATTGCATGATGAGCTACAAAACACACCATGACTTGTTCATTATTATTTTTATTAATTAACTTCTTAGTTATGCAGTTTAGGCACAGCCCTACAGTGGAGCCTGTGCTTCCTGGATCTCCCTGAGCACAAGAGGAATTTGCGTATTATTAATTATTAATATACATTTTCATTACATCTGCAGCTTGAAGCTCTGTGGTGCAAGGCTCTGTCTGAACACACAGCCCTGGAATGATCTCACCCATCCCCAGCACGTTAAAAGTCACAGGACAGAAGACAGGCAAAACTGAGGAGAAGAAAATGAAAGTAGAAATCTACAAATGGGAAACTGTCTGACAGAGTTGCTTAAAGGCGCCTAAGATGTTTACAGAGGACATATTTTGGAGCCAGACAGATATTCATTGAGGATATTCTCAATGACTTAATCACAGGACTATTTCTTCCTCTCTTCTGCCTTTCTTCATGGCATGTCAGCTGGCTTCTTTGGTGAAGGAAGAATCAGTCATAGCTCCGGCTATCCTGAACTAGCATACAGGAGTGGGGACAACTACTCTCTTTGGTTCTTTCTGAAATAAATTCCAGTTTCTGGCAAATGATAACAAATATCTTGTCTCTGTTTATTAATGACAAGTGAGGCAGAATAGTTTCTCCCTGCACAAGACACTTACCTACCTATCTACACTCTTACTTAGGCAGTGGTGAAAAATAATACTTTTAGGAGGCAGTTCCTCAAAACTAATTTAGATCTGTACATTAGAATGAGATAAATTGATTCTTTCTTTACCTACACTACAGAAACAGCCTAGCTAGGGTATCTAGTAAAGAAATAGAGTTTACAGATGAATCTCACTTTCACAGTTAATAGATTGCAAAGTTAGTTACAAATCTACCAGCCTAATATTCATAAAAAGTGGTTGGCTATTTCAGCCAAGGACTGTGTCTTGGCTTTTACTTCCGGGACCCAAACCTTCTCTCTCAGGTAGAATGCTCAGCCATTATGTATGTTGACAACTCCAAGGACTGCGTCCTTTCTGATAAAATAGCCCAACACACTCAACAACTTTTAACCATAGACTTCATTTAAGATCAGGTACACAACATGGAATTCTCATATGGTGAGTAGTAAACATACCTCTTTATGGTAGTGATCAAGCCTCACACAGTAAGGTCATCTCTGCAGTGGCTTAAATCAAAATAATAGTTTCTAATTACTTAACAATCCATTTTCATGAAGCTATCATGCATTTTTACTCAGTTGATTATCTTACTTATGCACTCAACATCATTCAAGTTACTATCACTATATGAACAACACGTATCTGTTTATGTCCCATATCAAATATCAAATGTGATTATCTCCATGTCATCCTCCTACAGTAACACAGACTGTGTTAATTTTGTTAACCCAACGGACAATAGAAATCTTGCTTAGTCTACTGTTTATCTTATTATTAAATAACCATCACTTCAGTGATACAGCTACATTAAGTAGGTTTTCTGATCTTTACACCTACACAGTATTGTTTCAACCTGAAATAAGATTATCAAGTCCAACATAACAAAAAGCACCACAAGAGGCAAAATGTGAGAATAAGAACACCTAACATTTGTATTTGTTGTTGCTGATAAAAATTGTCTGGTTGACTATACCTATACCAGTGGCTTTGAAAATCTGTTGTGTTCTCCTCATTTCCGATGTTGATATTAATATGCAGAACAATTTTAGGAATCTATGTCCAAAACCTTGATCCAAAACATTCCATCGTATAAAAGTGAGACTCAACAGTAGCGTGTAGGCCTACCAGTGGTCAAATCTCTGTCAGTTATGTACCACTTGGGCACCTTTAATCATCTAACAGAAGTGCATGCCAGAGCCATTGAAAAAGAAAGGAAGGGGTTCACTACTGTTCTAGATACAGCACAATGTGTGAAGTGGCTCTTTTTTAAGATGGCAACACTAGTCCCTGTGCACTGATGAGGCATTTTCCCATCTCTTTTACCTCCACAGCCCAATTCAGTAAGTATTCTCCAAGACTGGTTTATTGATAGGATTTCCTGCATAGCAACAATCAGAGGATAGAACCTTATGTTACAATGGGGCAGTGACAATAAGATGCATGCAAAATGTAGACAACATATATTCAGTTCTTTCTCACTTCTCAAAAGAAAAAATTTTGAGACATTCAAGGTTTTGTTTTATGGGTATTTTTTTTTTTCTTCCGCCAGAAAAAAATCCTTAATGAAAAGGAAAGTCTGTTTTCAATTTTCTTTTGTATTGAATTCCCAGTGAACCACATGGCTGTGCCAGCAGAAGCTAATGGCATCCATATAATGGAAATTAATATGGAGTTGGAGCAGGAACTTTATCAGCTTATACCCTACTGTCTAGCCCAGGTATCCCGACAGAACAGTTATTATCTTTACCACCTAAAAACCTATTACCCAGAACTTCTGAAACTTTCAAATTCCAAACTAATTCAGGGAGAAAAACTTTCACAAGGTCATCTAATTTTGGAACAGCAATGGCTATCTGCCACTTAAAGCAGACTTTGACAAGTACAAGCCATTACCAGAAGAACTCTTGAAGCTGCTGAAAGTTAGAGTAATGGATAAGCTTAATTACTTGGGTAATGTGAAATAGAGGGGGAAAAAAGAACTTTATTGTGTGGAAGACAACTTCATAACACACAGAATACAAACTCAAGCTTAAAAGGATGACCTCTTCCATCTGCAGTTCACTGAGAGCATGGAATGGTTTGAAAATGGAAAAAAATAAAACTTGGGTCAAATAATCTTACACTTTATACAAGGCAAGATTCACATCCAGAGGAAGAAAAGAGTTATTTACAGGAGAATTACAAAATTAGCAGATGACAGATATAAGAATCTGTCATTATTCTAAGAAAGGAGGAACTCAAATGAAACAGGTATTTACCTCATGGGGAAAAACAGAACAAAGCAAACCACCGCCAACCATTAAAATGATTGCTGAAGGGTTGCAGCACCTCAACCCTGCCCAAATTAGTCATCAGGAAAGCACCCCCAGAGAAAAAAATCCCATAAAGGGTAAATCCCATATAAAAAGGAGGAAATAATACAGAATGCAGGGAACTGAGGGGAGTATAGCAGATGCAGGTTTGCCACAGATATGGTATTATAAAGGAAGTGTCATGCTTGCATCTTAATACAGTATTTGTAATGGTCGAAGTCACGACATAATCAGAACCACTAGAAAGGGCCAGTTGTTATGTTTCACAGAGGCTCACAGTAAGACCTCGCATTGGGCTGGGAACCACTGAAACATCCTAGCACATCGACCTCTCTCCCCACCCATTTTTCATACAAACGAAATTTGGGGTTGCAAAACAAAAGGGAACTACACTGCAGTTTCACAAAGTTTCAGGTCTGGATTGCTAGGGGACTGTCGTGGTTTAAGCCCAGCTGGCAACAAAGCACCACGGGGCCGCTCGCTCACTCCTCCCGCCCGGTGGGATGAGGAGGAGAAAATAAAGAAACGCTTGTGGGTCGAGACAAGGACAGGGAGGGATCACTCACCACTTATGGTCACGGGCAGAAGACAGGCTCAACTTGGGGAAGAAACAAAACCAATTTACTACCAATCAAACCAAAACAAAGTATAATGAGAAATAAATCTCAAATCCTAGCACACCTTCCCCAGCCCTCCCTCTCCCCGGCCCACCCCCACTCCCGGTTCTCTCCACCTCCCGCCTCCGAGCGGCGCAGGGGGACGGGGAATGGCGGTCGGGGTCAGTCCGTCACACCTTGTCTCTGCCGCTCCTTCCTCCTCAGGGGGAGGAGGACTCCGCACTCCTCCCCTGCTCCGCCGGGGGTCCCTCCCGCGGGAGACGGTCCTCCACCAACTGCTCCAGCGTGAGTCCTTTCCATGGGCCGCGGTCCTTCAGTGCCAGGCTGCCCCAGCGCGGGCTTCCCCAGGGAGCGGCGGCCATCTTGGGGGGCACCCACCCCCTGCTCCGGCGTGGGCTCCTCTCTCCCCGGGCTGCAGGTGGGCATCTGCTCCCCCGCTCCCCTCCGTGGGCCGGGGGGGGGACAGCCTGCCGCCTGGTCTCCCCACGGGCTGCAGGGGCATCCCCTCCTTCCCCCCTGCCCTCGGGATCCGCACAGGGGTTCCTCTCCCACCCCGATCCCCCGACTCCCGGCAGGTTTCCCCTCTGGAATCTGTTCTCCCAGAGGCGGGTCCGGCTCCCGGCCGGGGAAGCTTCCAGCAGCTTCCAGCAGGAGCCGGCCCTGCCGACCCTGCCCCGCTACTGAAACCCCGCCACACAAACCCAAAACAGGGACCAGGACCCTAGAGAGTCTGTTGATAAGAACATCAGTTTACATGTAGTGTAGAAACAACAGATCTCTGTAAGACCACTTGGTCTCAGATGGAGCAGTTAAAAGGTGGGTTAAAACTGACATTCCTGGAAAGAGAGATGAAAACAAAAAGGTTGAAAAAGTAATGATTCATTTTGTGTCTGCAAGCCATGGTTACCCTCGGAAAAGAAGACAGAGAAAACTTGCTGATAACAGCTGGTCTTGAAGCACTTAATGTTTGTCGTATTTTGCAGTTAATTCAGGTAGATGATGCTCAGGCAGAGGAGGCTAACTGCAGAGATATGATACAGAGATTTGAGAAGTGTTGCTCATTACATAAAAATGAAACACATCAGCAATGCATTTCTAAGCAGAGAGCACAAAAAACTGAAAACATAGAAGTGCTCATGTGTGAAGAGCTAATGTAGCAATTCAGGGACAAACTGAATCCTTGATAACATCAGATCATGATTGGAATCTGGAACAAAACAGCCTAGAGGAGAAATTAATATAAGACTCGGATTTAACTCTTGACCAGCGGTTAGAATTTGTCTAGCAAAGAGAGTTACACAGACCAGACAAACCCATGGACTGCAGACAGTCCTCTGAGACTTGCAGACATGATAGAGAATCCAGAATACTGCAAGAAAGGACACCTGAGGCAGAAAAGCATCCAGAGGTCAAAGTAAGAATCTATTGAAACCAGAACATGATGCTCCACATGCTGTGGTAAACAGCTGGAGTCAGCTGAAACAACTGAGCCCCAGGATATGGCAAAACCAGAACTAATAGACTTACTGCCATCTGACAGCAGTCATCCTTGTTTCTCACAGGAAACACGGTTCCCACTCCTGCATTGTCCCAGGACTGCATGCAGGGCATATCTAAGATTAAATTACACATTCCTATTTTGTTGTAATTAGCATCTGGGTCATACAGATTTTAAATTTTGCATTATGCTACATTTATGTTAACTACTGGGCTACTGTCATTACGTTCAGCTGGAAACAGAGGAAGGAGGAGAACGTGTCTTTAAGAATCCCTAATACAAGTTATTTAAAACTAGATGTTAATATAATCTCATTTATATATATATATAATCTTTTATATATAAAAGGCTAAGCAGTGACAATTGACTCAATGAAGGATCCCAGATGTAACTGCTTAACTCTCAGTGAGGTAAACAATGCTCAACCCACATCCTGGCCCTGTTTAGTTAATTAATATAGATGCAGATAACTAGACTAAACTAGTACTCACAGTCTGAGGAAACTCCTGTCTTTAAAACGTTGGTTCAGACATCTTCCCTTCTTTCTGAGACCTGCACTTTGTGGTTAAACTAAGGTCTGTGAAGACAGGTGGAACATGGGCACACACTGAGAGATAAGAAGGCTACAGACTGAGTATATCTTTCTCACAGATATCAGCATCTGACAGTTAATGGGTACTTTGATCTGCAAAAGAGCTAGACAGAGACCAGATAAGTTGTGAAAGACCAAGCAAGACCGGCACTGACAAAAATTCCTTCAGATAGTCCAGGAAGACTGTGTCCATACTTCATTTCAAAAGATGAATACTTTTCTTGAGAAATAATTTGGTGAAGGATGTCTTTGATGGTCAAAAAGGCTGTATCTTCAGTGCTTCCTTTTTTTTTTCCCCAGCTCAGTTCTCTAAGTAGGCTTTAAAAGACGTCATCAGAAAGTATCTTTGAAATGAAATGGGTACCTGAGTAAACTTAAACTTAAAAGTTTTAAAGGCCTTCCTTCAAGCATGTATGCTTTCTTGAAGCTTGAGATCTGTCAACTTTTGTATGGTACAATGATGAATATCATGTAGAATAATGAGGCATTCTCAAATGAAAGGTTAAAACAGATCCAGTATAAAGCCTCATACAAGACACACACAGTATTATAAATATTCTTAAGCTGTATAAACTCATATAGTCAATCTGTTTGTTTCTCATATTATTGATATACTTTGATATACATTTACTGTGATTTACTATGATGCCTAATTCATTTTTCAAGTCTCTTGTTTCAGTGTAATATTTTGAGAAAGAAGCAGCATTTAAAAATATGACCACTCCACCTAGATGCTAATTCGTTTCCACAAAAAAGAGAAAGCCATTACAAGAAGACAAGACCATATATGAAAAGTAAATATATCATCGTGGTTATACATATCAAATACACAATGTATGAGGAAACTATATTCTCTATGCAAAAGAGACACTCTGCTCTATAATTTCAAACTGAGTACATTTTTATCTTTCATTCTGGATAGCTTTTATCATATTCACACTTTTCTACTTTGCTCAGGAATAATGAACGACTTCAAAAGGTTATATTTTTAGTTGAAAAGACTTTCAACTGAATTTTAATTAAAAAAAAAAAAAAAGAAAAAACTGGAGAAAGGGGGAAAATGTATGGCAAAGTTACAACACAACATCTCCTGCCTCCAGTGAATGCTTGTTTCCTACTATGATGTAAATATCACAAAGGTGTACAAGATCACTTTTGATATCTGTGAAAACTGTATGGAAACATAGTTAATACCACATAACAGAAAAAGAACCAGTAGCGGCTAGATTTGTCAGCTAGCACAAAGAAGCAAAATAGCACTTACAAGCTGTCTCAGTAGAGCAGATAGTGCGTGTCAAACGCTAAGAAGCGGTCTTCCCCATAAGCAATTTTCAGACAGTTGAATCCACAATGCTAAAGCCAGTTTATACTTGCTTTTAGTTTTGTTTTCATTATTGAAACAGACCATTTTTACACTGCCTTAGTCTCTCTTATAAATTATTCCTACAAACACTTACACGTGAGTAACTTTATATGAGTCGTTTTCTTAGTAAAGCTCTATACATACATACATAATTATTTGCAAGATCAGGCCACTGAACTGTGTGTAGAACACAGCAAACATTATCCTCTGCTCACAGACAGAAACTGAGCATACCACAGAGAGCTAGAATAGCTTGTCATTTCTGAAGAATAATGCCTCAAATCCATATACAATATAATGAAAATCCTCTTAATATTACTAAGCACAGTATGTCTGCTTACATACTTCCATATATATTTGAAGTACTATGTATACAAAGCCCTGAATGCCTTCTAGCTCCTAAGTAGCATAATCCTGATCACAAGATTGATTGTTTGCAGAGCACTAGTGTTGGAAGTTAGCATGGCTTACGGTGAATCATTCATGGCCAATTCAAAATCTGAAATGACAGTGGTTAAAAATTAAGCAGTTAATAATCAACAACTGCCTGAAATACTATTTTGAAGTGACCATTTGTATGCTATTCACTCATTTTAAAACACCTGGGACTAAGAAAAGAATACTTTTTCAAATAGTTGAACTTTTGCCAGTGTACTGGCTTGCCTTGTTTCTCAAATGTTTTGCTGATTTATGGATTCTTTTAACACAAGGATTTTTCTTGTGTGGGCATACCATAATAGAAAACTGAAAGCTGACTAAAGCACTGCAGAACCCTCGAATGAGGTCTGTCTAAATGTAGGCTATTGTATAAAACAAACCAAGTAGAATTTTCATACCGGCTGAATCACATGCAAATAACAAGAAGGAAGACAGAACAGAGACAAATTTGAATGAGGGACATGAAGTCAATGAAGAAAATTATGCTCCTTTGCCAAGAAGCCAAGATATCATTACAATAAAGATGACACTGTAAGTTATAACAAGTAGACCCAAATTGCATATAACTCCACAGATTTTTGTATCACATCTCCCATTGGGTTACAGAAACAACATTCTTGGGGTCAGAAGGATGTAATCATGACATGATGTGGTCCAGTGAGTTCAAGTAGAAAAATATTGCAGACCTGTTGCTGTAAATTGTAACTGGCAATAAAAGCAGCAGACCTGTCCGGGCTAGAGAAGAAATTACCTATAAAAGTCCACTAAAATGTCTGGAAAACACAGAACCACATTTTTCAAAGTAAAGGAAATACAATGAAATATAGGCAATATGTCCTGCAAGTATCTTCAGGAATGTCTTTTGAATGCCAAACCATTGCACTTTTTGGCAATTAATTATTTTATAAGCAACAACTAACAATAAATGAACATGGAATGCATGATACTGAAGTTGTTTGTGAATTGTAGCTCTCTGGTGGCATCATAGTACCAAAATGTTTCCCATAACGGCAACCAGCTACATCACTTAGTGGTGTTTCTAGACTGTGGCTCTCTAGATAAATAGTATTTGGGTTAAAATTCTCCTTTTGTACTGATGACCTGCACGAGCCTACACAAAACGTATGCTTTGAGCACTTCATTAGTGCATTGGCTTCAAGCAGAGGCACTCTGTCCTGAACTTCACCCCTGAAGTACTGAATTAAAACAAGAGATTCTTTGCAGTGTTTCCTTAAAATAAAACAAAAGTATCAATCCATTAGCCCTGGACATAAACTAATGTCATCACCTGCCAGATAATTCTATACAACTTTTTAATCACTGCTATAATTAGTGATGTTTTCTTTTGTCTACTGTGCAGTTCAATTAGCACACACTGCAAAGCAAATACTGCACTTTCACTTGCAAGATGTCATTTTTATACTTGATTAAACTTTTGTGTAATGTGGAAAAAATATATCCTTTATTTTCTAGTTTCTATGTTAAAGATAGTTTGTCAGTGGAGACGGTTGTTTTGTTTAAATAAACTCTTGATCAAAGGTGTTTATCTAGTGTTTTCAGAAGACAAGCATCACGGACTAAAGCAATGAATATATAAAAAGAGAGGCAAATTCAAGAAATAACTCTGTGACAACAGCATACTGATAGGCAGGCAGTTTGAGATACTTAGAAATGTTTTGACTCTGCATCTAAAGACAGATATTTATATTTATGATAAATGTATACCTGATTCACCCAGAGATATATTTCCCCCAGTAAAAAGGGGCTAAACCCTTTTGAGAGTTGCACCTTCAGTTTGCAGATTTTAGGATAGGATTCAACTAGATGTACAATGAGTAAATCCATTCCCCTCTCCTGAGATAAAAAAAAATTCTAGTACACAATGTGAAGCAGAATTACTGGAACTGTTTGCAATAGCGCAGGGGTCTATCTTACTGTTTATTTGGCTCATGACCTTCTAGCTATGGCTGAAGTAAAAAATGCCGGAAGAGGTAGTAGTTTTAAGTCAAGAAATGTGGCTATTCCAAAATATCACTCATTTCACAAAATGCACTGAGAGATGTTAGAAGCTAAAAAAAAAAAAAATCAGGCTCTTCTGCTTTCTACCAAGGGTTCAGTAGGAGTGACATTCATTAAAGTTCGTAATTCTCAACAGTTTTGAGATTCACAATTCTGAAGTGATATAGTACAGAAGCCACTACAGTACACATTTATATATTGTATTATAATACATTGTTACATTTGTTTTATATACTTATACATATATATGTTTGCTTTCTGTTTAATAACTGAATAATGCTATTGCAGTATTACAGATCTGAATGATTTTTCTGCTACAGTCATGTTAGTTGCTGTAAACGTGAATTTTTATAGTGGTGTTTTATCTAAACACATGTGCATTTATATAGCCGCTTTATTTAAGTTACTCCTGGGGTAAGTACACAACAGTAAAAAGAGTATTCAAAATGGAAGAGGGTTATCTATTCTTGTAAAGAAAAAGCTAGTCTGCTGCAGGTAATTTTTGTAACATTGATATAGGCTAGAGACATTCTGCTAGTTTTGAAGTAGAAAATGTATCTTACTATTTAACCGATGACCCAGCCAACCCATTTAGGTACCTTGTAAAACTTTCAAAAACTTCTGTAATAATTTCTGGTTTTCATCTGTCCTGAAGCCAAAAGCACCTGTGATTAAGGAAGACTTGTGGTTTTTACTGAATTTAAAATAAAGTTAAAATCTAGAAATCAGTGACAGAAACAGTCACTGTTCCAGCTGTTGAAAGGTAATTGGATTAGAATAATGAGCACATATTTCTGTTTGGTAATTACTGTACTTCCCTGAAAAGACTATTGTGCAAAGGTAATTGTACTGGAGACTTTCAAAGATGTGCTTTTACTTCCACAGGTACTGTGTTTTACAAAGTGCAGTGCTGATTATATCAGTTTAATTTATTACAAGGGGATGAAGGTATATTTTATAAAATATTATATACATTCCATCATGTCATCTATGAAGTGGTGCACTGGGATCTTTTAATGGGAAGGTGAAAAGAATGGGTATACAGGTGTTCTTTGGGACTATACTGTGTGGGTACCACTGGCCTCAATAAACCACGGTTTTTGACTCGGGGACCCTACTGAGCCTTGCTTGTAAGTCTGGCGTATAAGCAGCAGCCCCCTCAGATGAGTGGCTGTGGGCCCTGGACTTGCAGCCTCAAGAGTCACAATCTCACAGGCATGACCAGAGCTGTAGAAGCTTCTCTTCTACTACCTTCTACCATAACGTCACATAAGTAATGAAATGGTCTAAGTCATTCTATACAACTGAGATTTTGAAACCCTGGATGGGAAGACATATAGTCTAGATTTAGGATGCTTGGGTTTTGACCCAATTGACCCCTTGAGTGAAATGGAACACAAACCAGGCTTAGGCTGAGGCTCAAGCTGAGGTTGACCATGCACTGCAGAGATGTTTGAAGTCTATGTGTGTATTAGGGGACCTGAGAGCTCTTCTGAATTCCCAGGTCTGGATGTTCACCTGAGGTGTTCCCAGTGCCCTGATTGCTTGAGATCCATGCAGACCCCCACCTTCAATCCACTACCCTTCACTGTCATAATGAGAACTTCAAGTCCTAGTTTCCACAGGACACAAAAAAATAATTGAGTGGAGAAATGGGAGCTGTGGCAACAGCTAAACAGATGCATGATGTGGAGACCAAGTATCCAATTGCCATGTATCCCAATGCACTCCAGTAACCAGATTCGGATTAGCTGTAGTGTCCTTGCATTGTAGTAAACTCTGCTGATTGGAACCCTATTGAGCTATGAGCAAGCTGTCACTTCTAAACCAGCCATCAGTCTCCTTGGTATTATCCAAAACTAACAGCTCAGAAGCCCCAGGAGCAGAGAGCAATTAAGCATTGCGGAAATTCCCCTTTGGGTATTCTCCTGAGCTGTGTCAAATTCAGATTACCTCAGCCTGTATGTACAAATCCGGGGACCATATTTTCTCTGTGAGATATTGAGGAGAATATTTAAACTATAGCAAAAAGAGGAGCTACTCCTCTCCTAGGTATAGCTTTAACTGTCCTTGTAGTGGCTTATTTCCTGTTAGGTAAGGTTGCTTTCTCAGTTGCTGTTGGTTATAAATGTAGGAAAAAAAAAAAAAAAAAGACACTGTGCTTTTGAACTTCTCACCAATCTGCTACTGATGTTGCAGTTATTTAGGAGTTTCAAAGTTTATATCAAAGTCATCAAGCATATCTTGTAATATCAAAAAATTATATTGCAATAGGGAGGGAGAGAGAAGTATAACAAGTTTACTTTGCTTTTACTTTCAGTGCACATTATTCCTTACTTGAGTACATGGTTAACAGCACTTAGTAAATATCTTTGCAAATCCCAGTGATTTTGTGGATTTTAGCACACATGATTTTCTGCTGGATTTTTAAAAATTTTTTTAGTACTTACAGGGTGCATTTTTTTCTAATTAGAAAAGTGCATTTCATCCCCTCAAAAAACAGACATGAATTTCAAGTGACCAATCATGTAACATGGATAGCATATGGCAATTATAGTTAGTAATCCAGAGAAATTTAGGTGTCTTGATTGCACAGTGACACGATAGATTAGAAATTAGTAGCTGTTTGAGTAAATATCATGACCCAGATTCTCCTATTACTTTAGGCGTGCTACAGTGTAGGTATCTGCATCTGTTTCCTTCTATAGCCAACAAGAGAGAAACGATGGGTTAGGGTGCAGTACAGCAGACCTGTTTTAGACATCTGCCTCAGAATAGTGCTTTAACTGCTCCTTTGAAGCATTCATTTCTCCTGGGTGATTCACTATGTCTTGCACTTTTCTGCATGTAATCAGCTGGATTTCACTCTCAGGTATTCCCCATACAGTGTCTCCAAAGCAAAGCAGCCGTAAAATGTAAAGCAGACATCCCCAGGATAATCACCCTTTTCCCAAGTAGTACAGAAACATACAATTTCTCCATAATTTTCTCAGCATCAGGGCAAAGGCTAGGTGAAAGAGATATAACTAGTCTATGACTAGACTAACAGTATTTTGTTCACCAGGGATAGTAGGACTTTGTAACAACTTGTTTTGGTTTTTAGCCACCTCCCAAACCTAGTCTCTCTATATACATTTACATGATACAACTGGCAAACTTTTTAACCTGCCACACAAGAACCCCAAGCATGATGGTCTACAGCATGGGACCACTCCTCAAACATTTCTATTTCTGCCTCCATAGATCTCAAAACTACTTTAACATGACAGGGAGGGGATCTTGTTAAACTCACTCCACATAAAAGCCTGAAGGAAAGGAGAAGAGATGTGAGTCTGGCTGTTTCAGGCTCTAAAAAAACCCCTTTCTGAACCTAGAGAATTCCCAATTTATAAATGTCTCTTAGATGATCCTACCAAATTGGGCAATTGTGGCACCCTAATCATTACCACAGGGGAGAGTCTTGTTTCATTCTTTGAAAGAGGAGCTGTAAGTAAGCAACTTACCTTCTAGGCAGGGTGCTGCGTCAGGGATCATAAGTGGTTGGAGGCATCTGCTGATGAGCTTTCAGTCAGCCAGCAGACTTCAGAGATGGTCAGGCTGTTAGATATACACCTGTCATCAGTGATGCCCATGCTTACATCAAGGTAGCTCCTCGGGCGGCCCAGAGGTTTCCTGGATTCAATTCTAAGCTGCTTAGGTCTCTCCAGGTCCTATATGGGAAGACATAAATCTAACTCTGAGCTCTGAATCCCACTGTGTGCCCAGGAAGAGAAGTTAAAGTGGAAATTTATCAAGTCCTTATTTTTGATCTAGCTCATTCTTTATGTTTCTGTGGCTCAATACACTCTAAATTATTCCCTGCAACAGCCTCAACAGAAGATAATCATTGCCAATGCTGGCTGAGTCATGTAAATACTTATTCCCATCATGTATGAATATCTGGATGATTAGGCAATCCAGACAGAAGATGCCTCTATTCCTGGTTAGTCAGGTCTTCTTAAAATTGGATAACGCAGTAGATGTTCTTGACAGAAGACCCCAAATGTTTGAATTATGAAGAATTACGTAAATTAAAAAATCTGTTCAGTGTGTTGTTTTGGTTTTGTTTTTCCTTAGAAAGGACTGTTTTAAACTCCTGAATGCAAAGGAATGTAAAAAGGCTGCCTGCAGTCTGGAATTCCACATTTCACTTTCCTACAGGTAAAAGGACTAAATACAGTTATTCCCTACCTATTAGGGAATAATTTACGCAGCTTTCCAGTCTTTTATGGGGGGTGCAGTAGGATGAGGATGTCATAAATGCTAAACCTAGACTCAGTCTTTGAAACAGGAGATCAGAACCTGAACTGAAAACATCTGTACTACCAAGTGTCGTAAGTTTTAAGAAATAGGATGAGATCCTAAGGATCACAATGATGTCTTTTGTGGATTGTGCCCAAGATGAGGTAAGGGGAATAATACCAGTGGATAAAAGAAACAAATGGTGAAATTTGCTAAGTTCAATTCTGTAGATAAATGTCTTGAGGAAAAAAAAATCAGAACAAAACAGGTTTTTTTTATTTCTTGTTTTTGTTTATTTATGTGTTTATTTATGTATGTGAGAAAACAGAAAAATAGATGTCTGTGGAACTGGGGCAAAAGCATGTAGTGGTCCACAGTGATAAAAGGTCAACTCAAGTCTAGAAGGAAAGGAGAAATGAACAAGAAGAATGTTGTTAGCTAGATGAAGGAAAGCAATTTCTGTGCTATCACTAGAACTGTGGTGAAATTAAAATCAGTTGTGAGCAATGATTAGAGAGATGAGAACAGCTATTGGTTGCTGATTGGAGAGGTGGCAAATGTGAGGCAGGATGAAAGGAAATGCTTTGATTGGTAAATGGAGAAATGAGTTGCTCTTTTTTTTTTTTTTTTTCCCCCAAGCCTCTGATGAGAAAATAAATGTCAGATATTAGGTAGCACTCTTTCTCCTGAAGACTTTGTAAGAAGGGAGCTAAGTAATGGTAGCTGGGCCAAATGATAGAGGTTAGAAGCAGATCAGGAGGGTAGACTATTTTTTTGGATCACTAGGTGAAAGATGTGAAAGGCTGCAGAAGTAAATAAAAAAAGAAACTCCATAGATAAAATGGAGAAAGTACTACTCTTAAGGAAACTGCTACAAGTAGAGATGACATTATTGCTACTTCAGACAGAAGTATATTATATTAACAGAATAAAAGTGCTTTGTTATCTCAAAAGAAACTCTGGAAAGAAAAGGGTAGCCATTTGAGTTGAGTTAACAGTTAATGTTATGGGATATTTAACATGGACTATTAGTGGCCTCAAAAATTAAAGATAAGTAGGAGTTAGTTTCTGTATTCCAGGGGGATGCTTGGTAGAGTCTCACAGACATAATCATATTGTATAGGGAGCAAAGACAATGTCAGCAACAATTTTCATGTATTTTCTCCAATATCAATGTCAGTTCTACATTTTTCAACGGTACTTACTTATACTGTCAATCTGTGGCTGTTCATCGGTAATACATATTCGCTAAACTAAAAAGAATACTAATCTAAATGTCCATTCCAGCTTCTGTTCCAACTTTCACCATGAATACATAGAATCATAAAATGGTTTGGGTTGGAAGGGATGGTGAAAGTTCATCTAGTCCACACCCTCTGCCATGGGCAGGGACATCTTTCACTAGATCAGGTTGCCCTGTCCAGCCTGACCTTGAACACTGTCAGGGATGGGGCATCCACAACTTCTCCGGGCAGCCTGTCCCAGTGTCTCACCACCCTCACAGTAAAGAACTTCTTCCTTACAGCTAATCTAAATCTACCCTCTTTCAGTTCAAAGCCATTATCCTTTGTCCTATCACTACATGCCCTTGTAAAAAGTCCCTTTCCAGCTTTCTCATAGGCCCCTGTTAGATAGTGGAAGGCTGCTATAAGGTCTCCCTGGAGCCTTCTCTTCTCCAGGCTGAACAACCCCAACTCTCCCAGCCTGTCTTTGTAGGAGAGGTGCTCCAGCCCTCTCACCATCTTTGTGGCCCTCCTCTGGACCCACTCCAGCAGGTCCATGTCCTTCTTATGTTGGGGGCCCCAGAGCTGAACGCAGTACTGCAGGTGGGGTCTCACGAGAGCAGAGTAGAGGGGGAGAATCACCTCCCTCGACCTGCTGGTCACGCTTCTCTTGATGCAGCCCAGGATACGGTTGTCTTTCTGGGCTGCAAGCGCCCATTGCCAGCTCATATTGAGCTTCTCATCAACCGACACCCCCAAGTCCTTTTCCGCAGGGCTGCTCTCAATTTACTCATCCCCCAGCCTGTATTGATACTGGGAGTTGCCCCAATCCAGGTGCGGGACCTTGCACTTGGTCTTGTTGAACTTCATGAGATTTGCACGGGCCCACCTCTCAAGCCTGTCAAGGTCCCTCTGGATGGCAGCCATGTACCTACAGAACTCATATTTATATGTAGCCTTTTTATATGTATTTTTAATCAAGAAAAAAATATGCTTAAAATATACTTGAGAGGTCAAATAAAATACTTAACAACCTTACAGAAAAAAACCCACCTACCTAGAGGTTTTTTACTGCTAAATCTGTGTCCTCATTTGGACTTAAAAGGCAGAATGTATGCTTTACTAGTAGCAGTGGCTATACCAAAAAAAAAAAAAAAAAAAAAATCAATGAGTCATTTAATCCAGTAACTTCTGCCAAATATTTAATAGGATGGCAAGAATTCTTCATAATTAGAACAGATGAAAACCAAAGAAAACTGTTTAAAACTGACTTTTTGGCAGATCAAGATATTTAGGATGGAAAATGTTGAAATACAAAGGGAAATGAACCACAAAGCACCTGGTGCTTTGTACATTCCAGGTAGGTGAATCTCATTGGCAACTCAACCTAAAGTAATGTAAGTTTCATCTACCTACAACACAGTGGCACCTTGTGTTTCTTTTTCATTTTTCCTTTATTGCCCCACCTTACCGATTAGTGGTCAAGCTCCCTTAAAGCACTGGGTGATTCAGTCAGAGAACTCTCCAGAATGCGTTTTGGGAATTGTAGTCCAGATGGTAAGTGCATGCCATGGAGTAATTGAAAGCCTGTTGGGAACAAAGTACTGTTCCTTGCAGTACTTACACAAAACAAAAATAATATGAAAGCAATCTGAGATTAAATCTTTCATTTTTATTTTCCCAGCAGAAAAAAAAAAATAATTAGCAAACCACAATATTTTCTGCAAAATTTTCTTTCCTTTTTTTTTTTTTTAACCAAAAATCCTTGATCTATGTATGCCTTATATGTGACATGATATTTATAATATTTGGGGGAAATTTTCCATGATAATAAAACAGTGATGGAACATCAGGTTAGGCATATGCATTCCACTTAGTACCATCTCCTAACTCATGACACAAAAGGTCAACTAATGTAAGAAAGTTTTCATACTCCACCTAGACAGCCTTTTTGGCCAAAGCATGAAATTACCTCCTAATTTTACTATTTATCTACTATTTTGATTTGACATATTGGGGTTATTTTAAATCTCGTAAAAGGAAGGAAATTGCAGGCATTAGTAACTCTAATGCTTTGCAAATGTATGAAAGGGTACAAAATGGCAAAATATATGCTGCTTTCAATATTTCCTACCCATAGAAACTGACCATGCAATATGCTGACTTATCCAGATGTTCCCCAATCCTGATATAATAATTCTAAGTAGACTTGCATAAGAATGGAAAAGAACCAATGTAAATAATTGTTATTCCCAGTCGCAGCGTTTTTCTTAGTTGTTGTAAAGTCCCATCCAGATTGAGGTCAGACATCCTGGGGAATTATTGCAGCATTATAACAGGTTACATCAGCTGATTTCTATCTTAATTCATAGCTCATCATGTTGTGGGTTTTATTAGGGTAACCCTAAGGAACTCTGGTGAAATGGAGGCTGGTGAAATAGAAGAATTTTTATCTTTCTTCTCCTGTACGATATATTCCAGAGGTAACCAGTGGGATTTATTCATAGGGTGTGTGAGGCAACCTGTAGAGAGGGAGTCCTCTATCATCTTTGATAGGTTATGTGCTCCAAATTGAATATCAAACAGCCTGTTGGCATCGTTGATCAGTGAAAAAGGTATCTTTTCTCCTCTATTTGGAGCCTTAATTTCTTTTGGATAATAAAGAGAAGCACTCTTAACATCCTTCCCTACAAATTCTGTCTTTAAGTTCATAAATCTACATAGACTAAGCAGAGTGGATTTTGCTACATCAGGAAAAAGGTGAATTCTTTGGCCTTGAAACATTACTTGGGTTTTTTGCTTGGGTTTTTTTAATGTTTTTTTTCTTTCTTTCTTTCTTTCTTGTTTGCCTGCAGAGAAAATAGTGTCACTTCGTGAAGCCACTACAAAAGAAATAATTTCAGGAGGCGTCTTCTCATCTACAAATAGAAGGATTCATAACTATTTTAGCTGCAGGTCAGACTGTCTTTTTTGAAACCCCTATTAAATACAAAAGTACCTCTCTATAAATTACCTACCTGAATACTACATGCATCTCTTCAGCATCGGCAGCAGGTATGATTTTAAAATATTTTCCCAGTTATTCAGTTTAAAAGGAAAGTGACATATATGGCAACATTCATTTTTACATTAGTGCAATTTTCCTTGAAGGTGATAGAAGTTATGCCCACCTACGCCAAAGCTGAATTTGACCCATAGTGTTCAGTAACATTGTTTTTTAAAATATTCTCATCAGCAACCAGATATCTTCTAATCATTATTCTTAGAATTCTACATTTGCTTTTTTAAAGCAACAGATGCAGTATAATTGAAATTTACTGATTTAAGCAAATGCATTCACTTTTTTCTGTTTTTCAACATGATCTTTCATATGTGGTTTTGGCCACACTTTGTCAAAATTAAGCATCTTTTTCACCTGTAGAAGAGGTCTTAAACTGGACAGAAGGGGGAATACTTTATTTAGTAATGTAATCATCTCCTGCCAGTTCATATTAAGCCTCATCTATAGGCATGGCTTGTACAGGACTGTTGAGCAGTCAAGGATTTCCTGGGCAAGCCGGTCTTTTTCTGGAGCTATAGAACTGATCCATTTCTCCCAAATATGGATGAACACTGTCTCTGCTTTGACAATGTTTTTTGTTATCTCTTCCTATTCACGTGAAGCTCAAGAGGCCCAAACCCAGAAATTTTACTAGCTTTTATTTCTAATGCTGTAATAGATCTGTACTGTATTTTCACTACAGTGCCTGGAATCACAGCATTTGTGAGCCACCCTGCTTTAAAAAGGGAAACATAAGCACTTGCTTTGGAAGCTTCTCTCTACCCAGTTTGAAAAGTGGGAAAGACAGCAGTCCTTAGCTTTCCTCTAGGGAACAAGTGAACAACCCCCTGCTCCAGCGGTAGTAATGGTGAGAGACAAATTGACAGTGTCATCCTGTTTTTTATCATGCACCAGCTTTACTGTTTTGATTCCTTCTAGTGCAAATGGCCAGAAGAGCATTTTTGACACTTGCACCCCTTGCAAAGTAGTTTTGTTCACTGAGGTAAGAATTCACAAACGTATTTCAGGTGCCTTGTGCTCTTTGCACTACCTATCACTGTCAGTAGAACAAACAGAAAAAAGAAGACTTATAACAACCAGATGAAGATTTACAGTACATGGATAATAAGGGTGAGCTAAAGCCAGAACTTTTCACTTTTACAACAGGATTGAAGTATACTTTTGTCAGTTCTCAGAATGATAAAAACACAAGAGAACAGTAAGCCTGGATCTCTCCCAAATTTTGGTGTTAGAGCAGGAGATGAGTCACGTAATCTCCTCATAAAGGAGTTTGCAGGCTGTTCCAGTCTCTGCTGTTTGTTCCCTATGCTGTAAGCCACTGTTTTCCCCAGTCAAGCTAGGAGTTGGGCCAGGACCTTAGTGGAAAAATAACCCTTCAAAAAGAACAAGCAGGGTAGACTGAAGGACGGGCTAGGAGCAATTTTCACAAGCATTACTACTGAAGAACATGAAGTTACAACTTAAAACTAAACAGGAGAAGATCATCTTCTAATCAAGGCCACAAGGAAAAAACAGGTGTATATTTGTATATCTGCAAGCCCAACATGAGGAACGCTAGGCTGAAGCAACTCTGTTGATCTCCAGCTGCTGTCTACTGTCATCGGGACTGTGGACAGACAGAGAATCTTTACTCTTACCAAAATAAATCCTAGTTGTTAAAGTGAGATGGCAAAATCCTTCCCTAGAAAGTACGGATGTGATATGAAAATACAGAAAGTACAGATGCAATTTCCCAGTTTTCCTGTGATTTCCTAAGATACAGGTTCTATTTACTATGTATTTTTCTTAGCTAGAACTTGCAGCATGTGGGCATTTCACTCGTCAGACCTTTGCCTCGCTGTTAAAATAGATCAAATCAAAAGACCTTTCATCAGTTTTGACTCCTTTCTTATGTAGGAACATATCCACTGATATTAGGGATTTTGTCTTAAGCAGGGAATGAAAGTAAACATGTAATAACTTGGCTTAAGCCTAAGTGAAGGGACTTTTTTTTTCTATTTCCCTTACGGTTGTTTTATCTCTTTTCTTTTCCTCCTTTCCCTTAGAGCTAATACTGCTAAAGCCTAGGGTGGGTATTATTTTGTGGGATGCTTAAAATACTCCTACACTCCTTAGGCAGTCAATAAAAACGTAATGGAATTTCTCCAAAACGGTTGAGTTTTTTCCATGTTATGCACCTCACTGACAGATTACTGGAGATCAACCTTTGGTACACAAATAATTGCATTATCACTTCGTTATCAGGCAAAGGAGCAGCTAACAGTTTAAAGTTTGGAGTCAAGTGAAATCTATCTGTGGCTTTATGGGTAATTAGGTTAGGTTACAAGAGTCAAGTGAATATTCATTAGTTGCAGGATGAATACTCAGCATGTAGTAGGAATTTGCATTTCTACATGCTTCCAAACCTAATTCATGACTAGTATTGACATAGCAATCACATTACAGGCAGTATTTTCTTCCAGACAAAGGAATAATTGATTTGTAATAATTCTTAAAGTATACCATCAAAACTTTCTAAAGGAATGACTCCTTTAGAAATCTGATAGGATTAACCCCACTTTCTGCCTCTGTTATTGCTGACTTTTCTCTACAGTTTTTAAAAAGGAATGACATGAAGTAGTGGAAGTTATAATAGTTGACGTAATTTTATTAAGTAACATAATTCCATTTCGTACAGTGCTTGACTGACATATTCATGTCTGCAACATTTATATCTCAACAGTGAATCGTAAAACTTTTAAAAGTCTGAAAAGGATTGCCCAGAACATTACATAATATATAACTGGAGCTTAGATACATAAGTTCTATCAAAAATTTCATTGCATTTGCTTAGCATCAGACATTCCTCATCTCTTTCAACCATTATCGTTTTTACCAAATGCTTACCCAGATTTCATTAGTACAACCCCTGTGTTATATAGTAAAACTTCACTCCTATACACACTTTCTTATTGAAAGAATTAGGCAAGGAACCACCAAACAGTATAGAGATGACTACACAAAACTAATTTGAGATGACTGTATAGATAAGAAAAGTCTTCCTTTTTCAGGAGCTAAAAATAGATTCAACAGCATCTGTAGTAGTTGCTGACTTCGGCAGTCTCTCATCTGAGTTCCACTCATTTCTATGGGCTCTCTAACCCTTCACATGTCCCAAGCCAAGGTAGTAAGTAAAGTCTTTTTAGTGCTGAATAGACAGGTAGAGCCCCTTTCTATTCTTCCTACCAATCCATAAAATAGAATGAAAAGGTCAATAAAGCCAGACCTTTGTCCATTGTTTTGGAGAGGAACAAAATAGAGCAGGTGCTTTTGCTTCCCATTTTTTAATATGAGTTCCAATTTAAATGTTCAGGAATATTCTAGCGCTAAGTACACAGTAAACTATTTCTAAATTTGAATGAACATGTAATCAACACACACATGCAGTTTGAGAATTTTATCCCACTGAAATCAATGAAGGGCTAGTCATTGAATTCCATGAGACCGAAGTTTTGGCAATTATCTTCAGTTTAACAGCAAAGGATTAATAAAATTCCATCAAATATGCAGGTCAAATTTCTTCAAAGATTGGATCAAAGTCTGTTTTTTAAAAAGCTATCACATCTCACTTTAAGACACACATGTACTTGCATAATATTTTCCTGCATGTATTTTATCCCAGGCCCCTTTGATTTGTCTTTTCAGATTTGTATTACTGAGAGCATTAATGCCAGCACAAATATTTTTCGGAAAAGTTTTTTTATCTGGATGAAGATAATGGCCATAAATGTTCACTCAACCACTTTGTCTGCATCTCCACAGAAGATCCAGATGTCAAAAGTTGTCTGAGTTAGAAAGACAAAAGAGGATTATGAAGGTAAGTTATTTTTTAATTGTGCATATAAATTCCATTAAGTGAGCACCTTGCATGAGCAATAGTAAGTGGAGGAGAGTGAAGGACATTTTGGAATACAAAAAAAAGGTCCTTTCACTAAGGAAAATAAGTATTTGTACAATATCTGATTCACACATTGTGGAGGAAGATGTTAACTATATATTTCGCGCTGGAAATATTCATGTTTGGGAATATCTATGGTTTTGACAACATAGTTGGTTATGGACATGATCCTGTGTCCATCTGGCCTGTGTCCTGTGACTAGAAAGATAGAAATAAAGTGCCTTGGCAACAGAAATAGTGAATTTCAGCAAATTGACATCAACCAACTTCTTGCAAAATATGCTAGGAAGCCATTACATCTATTGTATATTTTTTCTTTCCCTCCATTGGGAAAGAACCCAGATCCCTTCCAAAACTGACTCAATCTAAGTTTTCTAATGCAGAGCTAGTGAAGAAATTAAGCTACCTTATAAGTTTCTTCATTGACTTATTTATCACTTTAAAGCTTTATCATTGTGTCATAAGACAATTTATCACTCCAAATTTTCATCATACTCTGCTTCAGCTACTGAAAATCAGGTCATCCACTGTACAACTTGCTGGCCAGATATACAGCTCAATTAGCAAATTTTAAATATATAAGATATATATCAGTTCATGTAAACATCCATCACTTTAGTATCTAAGTACCCCGAAAGTAACTATTTACTCTCAGAAATTATCAACCTGACCTATAGAAGCAGAACTGCCACCATTATACTGACATACTAATACAGAGAGTAAATTCACATAAAATTCACCCTGGGTCACAGAGACAACGTACTGCACAGCAGTTTGCTCGCCCGCCAACTTTCTTCTCATTAGGCAATTTTAAATCTTTTATTCAAAGAATTGATCCCTGTAAATATAAATGCGACCAAAGGACAAGGCAACTTTTTTTTTCTTACTTGACTTTATTTTCTTTCTGTTCCCGAAACACAGCCCAGATCAGGGTAAGAAGGGTAGTCATGTTTAAGTATGTGAATCAAGCTTCCAAAGAGTCCTTATTAAGAGGATGGCTTCTTCTAAACCGTCCACTTTCCTTGCAGGAGCCCAACAAAGCCAGTGCAGAAACCCTGTTGGAGAGGAAGATACTCAGCATCTCCTCAGGCTTCCTACTGGAGTTAATAACTTGAGACAGCATGTGCAGCTGTCGTGAGAGAGCTACACAGCTTGGATACCTAGTGAGGCAAGAGAAATCCGGTATTCTCAAAGCAGCTGAAAGGCCTAGAGTGTGTTATTCCCCTTATGGTCAATTAGAAAATTTTGGGTGGAGAAAATAGAGATTTTAAACTAATTTTAAATTATTTATTAAAAACAATATTTGAACTTTCACAAACTTTTTTTTATACCCTCTCTGATTTTGAAAAGCTTTTCCTCAAATCTTACTTTAATTTTACACTGGTGAAATACAGTGGAGCTTCTTTTGTTTTACATCGGTGTAACTGATATCAGCATCAGGCCCATTTTCTTCATTGTAAGCAAGTCATAAATGGCCATTCTTCATAGTCATATAAAATGATACATAGATATTGGTAGAAAAAGAGGTCTCTTGGCACAATCATTACTTTTTCCATTTTCTGTAGACAAACAAACCCATAAAACAGAACTGACAGATGTTATAACCCAAGAAAATGAAAGAGAAAACCCCACAGTACAGAAGAACTAAAGAAATTCCAAATAAAATCATACTGTGTCAACCTCCTGGAATACACCTGTTTGTATTCCAAAATTTGGAAAACATAAAAGCCATAGAAAAAAGTTACTGCAATTACTGTCCTTGCTAGATCAGGTTGCTGCCAGGTGTAGCAAGAAAGATCCCAGAACACTTGTTTGGGTTGTGCAATAAAGTTTCCTTCTATTTGAAATACATCAGGTTTGTAAAATCACTCCATATTAATGTGTCTTAGGTTGTGGGATTTTTTTTTTTTTTTAAACACTGATTTTCTGAGTTTTGCAATAGCTTACTATGTGTTTTAATTACACTCACCACTCTCAACATCCAAAATAAAAATGTACACTTTTCCACACACTGTACCAGAGCATGTTGTAATTTAAAATTAATTTTAAAATAACTAAAAGTCTCAGGAACTCAAAGTTTTATTCTTTGTTAAAAATATGACCTCAAATTCAGCCTCAGCCACATCTGACTGTAGTTGGAAACCTCTGAAGTATCAGCAGTCAGGCTGAAGCTACCCTCAACCCAGAAGAAAAAAAAAATGCAGTTCTTTGAAAATAAGCCTTTTCACAGACATATGCACAGGCTAGAGAGATTTACCAGATTCTCTGATTTGAGAGTGGTTTCAAATGTAGAGATTTCAAAGGCCTCACTTAATAGATACTATGGCTCAGGCTGAAGTTGAAAGTGCTGGTTTCAACATTGCTGGAGGTTTTAGGAATGTAGGAATTAATAATGGATTGCACTGAATAAAACACAAACAGCACACACAAATCCTCACACTGACAAAGAGTTTTTCCTACTTTTCCCCTATCCTGGGGCACGAGTAGCTAAGGGAGACAAATGTAACTAATATTCCCACCAACGAATTAGTGTCTCATAGCTTAACAGCATCAAACCTCGTTAGTAAAGCTGGAAGCTGGCTTTCAGTAGTTTAAGCTGCATTCTGCTCCAAGCTCTGCAGTTCTATAATTTTCTGACTCTGGACATCTTCAGATTCCACCACTGAATCTGATATTTTGAAAGGGAAATACATGTACATACATAGGTATACACATTTTTATTTGCCTGTGTTTGTGCGCATCTCTCTTCTCTGGTCTGTGTGACTACTTAGCTGTTTATTTGAGTAGTAGTGGTAATTGGAAACTGATAATATAGAAATATAATTGCAAATACAGAACTAACCAAGCAAGCTGTCTTGTCCTTGTGTAACTGCTCATTGAAGCACAAAACACACATAAAGCCCTCCCAGGTAAAATGCATGCAGAGCTATTGTAAGGTTCAGTTAATGTTTTTTAAGTGGCTTAGGATGCTGAATAAATTGAAGATAAGCACAGGAGAAATGGTGCATACATGTTTATATGTGTTTAAAATCTGTCTCTATAGCTTTTAGACTTGATATGTTCTGGATGCTTTGCAATACTTAAGCAACACAAAGGAGCCGTAAACCTGCCTTAACCAGCCAGTTAAGCTACATTAACGGGTACTTTGTATCCTTGTAGTGAATGCCTTGGGTCGTCAGATTAATTCAAAGCAGTTGGAGTAAAGGAGGGAAGGCAACCTATGAAGTAGGTGAGATACCTTGGAGCTTGATCCACAGCCAGTTGACATCAGTAGTAAGATTCCCATTTGTCTTAAACTGCTGATCATAATTAGTCTGATTTATGGAGAGCGTCAGCCATTTCCCTTTGCACCTTAGTCTATAGTGCTGACCTGAAAAACTGTTTGTTAGCCCTTTTTCTATTTAACAATCAGGAACTTCTGTGTGACTGTCCCATGGCATAAGTTCCCTTGAATGTGTTTATTTTTCCCTGAAATTACTAAACAAGCAGCATTAGCTACAGTGATTTTTAAAGGTAAATACAAAACTATACTTGTGTTATTGATGGCATTTGTGCAATGAAATTCGGAGCCATATCATTGGTTGCTTTCAGTGACTGGTGTTGCCTGAGTAATTCTCTATTGCTGATGATACACCTTGACTGATTTGAGTTTTGTGGCAGTATCAATGATGAATGCCTCATCTCTTCACTCTAGCTTGTGTTCTTTCTCATTCTCTCTATGTCTCATGGCTGCGACAACATCCTTTGCACAGGCCTGCCAAAAGCTTAGTGAAGCTGACACTGCTCTTCTCTCCTCTTCCTCTTACTAATCACTAGAACCAGAAAGCTTCTTCAGAACAGCATAAATATTGAAAGAGATAGGCAAGCAGAAATGATGAGACTCTTATTCTGGCCAAGTTTCCATAAACTTCAAAAATCCTGATGGTGTTTTTTGCTGGGGATTTTTAATGATAATACCCAGGCTCTAAAACCTCATGTCTAACATGTTTTTGTTACACACATCACCTTAATTCCCCTCGGCCTTTTCACTTTCTTCCTGCTGTTTTGATATCCCATATGTCTGCACCGAAATTGAAGCTGCCAAGCATGGTTTTCTATAGCATTTGTTAATATAGCTACACCAGCTCTTATCTTTAAAATTTCATTAAGAAGCTAAATCCAATCCTTGTAATGTTACCAATTTGAAGATTTTTTTATATATAAAATTAAAGATACAAGACACTGTAGATGTGGGTAAATGCTACAGAAAAGCCAGATTACTGGCTGGCAGTGTTAGCTTTTAAAAACAGTGGGGTTTTGGTTTAGTTCTGGGCAGTTGCTCAGCTGTCAATCAAAAATCTTGTTATACATGAATCTGATGTCAGATCAATAGTTGACAAGATTTTTGACTGGCAGGACAAATTGTTACACATGGATGTAGTGCCACATCCATGTATAACAAGGCCCATGTAGAACAGCTGCCAGTGATAGAATCCTGTCATTCATATATTGTCATAACAGAGCAGCTCCCTGAGACCTCATGCCTTAAGTCAGAGCCTGAATTTCATCTGTAACCCTAACAAAAACTCATTAAAATTATAGGTTTCAATTGAAGAAATCAAGAATCCTGGAGTGTTTGTGCTTTATGGTTCACCATCACTAAAAATGTTGGGGGGGGGGGTTCTCCCCTACAATCTCTGCATTATAGCAATATTCATGTTCTACTTTCCTTCTATTAAAGACATGGAAATGTATGGGATTTATGTTAGTGTGCTTAACCAGTGAAACAGTCTACAAATTAAACTGACAGCTGGTGGAATAGGAGGGGTGGTAGCAAGCACTGAAAGGAGGAGGAAAGAAATGCATGTGTGTTACACACTTTTAAATCCCAAGTAAGATCACCGTGAAAGCATGCACAAAGCATATTTAAAATTCATCAGCTCTACAAAATCATCAAGTTATGCCATATTTACTTGGAGTTCTAGCTTATTCTCTAGATTCACCTCTAAAGGCACCAATTTTGTGGACTGATTTCTGACAAGATGCCAGAGGTATAGCTTTGAAACATTGTCTGGTAGTAATGTCCACAGTTATATAGCAGATTATGGTGTGTGCAAAGCAGTTCAGAATCTTGGTCTGCACAAAGCTGTAAGTCTTTCAACTGAAAAGCAATGGGAGATGCTGGAGGAAGCACAACATTTCAGAAAGGCATTCACCATAAAGAGAGAACCTGAGCTATAAAGAGAAAAACAGGCATACCTAGATCTGTAAAATAGAAGAAGTGAAGGAGTCTGATGGAGTGATAAATTTGCCTAAATACAGGTTATTTCATATTATCTGACATACTCTAATGCACCTGAGGTATAAATGTGGAGCTCAGAGCCAGAACACATGGGAACCCCTTCCCTTTCTGACACAACAGCTGGAGATTAGGAGTAGTACCCTATGTATCTAGGATGGCTCGAGATTATTATAGTGAGTCAGGTGAATCACACACTGACTCTGCTTTCATTTGTCTACCTGAGGCTTTTCCACACTACCTATTACCATGGTAACTTATCAAGGACTGTCTCCTTTCTCTGAACACAGACCATAAAGTGCCAATATCAAATCCAGACTTAGTCCAAGCTGCTGACATTTACATCATGCTATTAATATCTAAAACCTACAGTGACACTGTATTCAAGAAGGATTCTTTCCCAGTATGTGTGCATCCCACGTATACAGAACCTTTTTCTATCCTTAATGTTTTATTAGGTGCCATAGCCTTGAATCTAGTAGCCTTAAATTAGGTATCCTTAAATCTATCACTGTGGCAGGACTAGTTATTTCACGTTCCAGGTATTTTTGAAAATCCCACAAAGAACTAATTTTTTCTGCTGGTGAAGTGCAGTGACTTTTGGACTGAAAAAAAGGGAAATCTTTACCTGCTCACAATACTACAAACTCAGATTTGGATGAGAAATGAAATATGCTTTATCCAAGCAGTATTGTGAAGCATCTTTAAGTGGATAAATACTACTTTTGGTTCTAGAAATAAGACAATTCATAAAAAGTAATACCTCTTCTCTTTTAAAGGGTGTCATTGTGAAGGTCATGAATTTGAGCTTACATTTGTCCATATTCTATGCCTTTGTACTAGGTTCAACACCAAATCTCATCTGTGCTTCATTGCATTCAGAAGACAACTGACTACACAGTGTTTCCTGGCACCAAGAATTTGGTTCAAAACTGAATTGGAATATAGTCCTCTTTTTGGTCCACAGCATCAGAATATTCTCTGGAGGACCCCTGCTTAACCACTGATCCAGTCAAACTTGTAAAGTCCCTCACTGTACAAACAAGCACAGCTATGCAAGACCTACACCAAAACAAACTAGTTCTGAAGGAATGACTTGATCCATGGACATTTGATGGCTGAACATTAAGACATGACTGAAGGAGCTCTAGGCAACTAAAAGACATTGGAGGCCTTTCCATTGTGTCTTTCAATGTCAAGCCCAGATGCATTTGTTCTCAGATCTCTTTATCTTTAAAACAAAAAGGGCAGGGAGTTAACCTGGTAAACACAATTTCACTTTAAAGAGACCTACAATTCTTTGCAGGATTACTTTACAGTAGTAGCACACTCCCAATTTTGCTTTACCCATATTTCTGAATACTATACAGTTTAACACATTCATTTTATTACCCTACTAAATTGTGGAAGATACATTGACAAACCTGTTTTCAGTTACCGTACCTTGTACTTCTTCTGTTTGCTGACAGTATATTCTATTTTAGTAGTTGGTTATGAATTGCCTTAAGTCATCTGAGCTGCATGATCCGAAGATGTTCATATTTCTTTCCTTCCCTGATGGCAAAGAACTACTTTCTTTTCACAGTCTTTTTTTAAAAATTATAATTAGTCTAGAGCCTTGCCTCTACACTCATTCATCATTCTCTCCTATTAGTCTTATCACTCCGTAGGGCTTGAGAGAATTGGCTAGTAACATCACCAGTAACTCAAGTTTGAAATAAGGCTATCAAAACAGATAGGCTTACATGCCAAATCTTTGGACAAAGTGTAATTGTAAAGAATGGGGCAAAGTGGTAATGAGAGGAAAAGCTTCCACCTCTGGGAATCCTGCTGTGCTCCTGTCACTTTTCTCTACTTCTACAGGCAATTTTATGTTGCTCAACAAGTAGAAGGCAAAACCAATGATAAGAAATTTCAGTTAATCATTTAATTTATGTTAATGTTGTCCTGTGTTGGTTATTGTACTAAATATTTATTACAATATTTTGAAGGAAACGTGTTTACAGTTCTAAGCTCTGATATATGAAACTGATTTTGAGATGACTTTAAAGAGCCTTCTCTGCAAATAAATTGTCACTGTACATTTTTTCTTCCATAGAAGTTATTCTGTTGTCATGATCTGCAGCTTTTAATACCACCAAAGAACAAGGCAATAGGAATGGGGAGATTAGAAAGTTTTTCTCTCTGATCTAGTAGTAAAGAAAATACAAGAAGCAAATTGCTATTAAATATATTATTATTTTGTGCTGCTTTTTAACATATTCTAGAGTGCATTAAGGATGCCTTTAAGCAATGGAAGCTCTATTCATGAACGTGATGAAAATTATAAAATCACAGGTGTTTGCAAACAAGCTATTACTAAGCTAATGTAAAGTATTACACAGTCTTAGGAAATCAACTTTCAGATCACAAAACAACCTCAGATCTTCTGAAATTTAAGCAACTTAATCAACAGGAATTGCCACATCTTAGTTGTTTGATTATAAGTAATTAAAGAACCTGAACCTTTTTTGAAGGCTGAAGGAATGCCCATAGTTGCTCAAAATGAATGTGTCAGCTTATCCAACATGTTCATAGCCTATATATTCCAAATAGCCACAGGAGGCTCAAGAAATGGATTTTATTCTTTACATTTTAAGGTCACATTTTTAGACATCTGTAGTCATATTCAGAGAAAGGGATTGACATCACTTAAAATACGTAAAATTTAAATGGTTAAATCTAAGCTAGTTTTCCCTTAGAAGTAATAAAGAGAACTGTCATATTTGAGGTGTGAATCTTCCGAGCAAATGTAGACAAGCTAAGATAAATGCACCTTAAAAGTAATTTTTTCTCTCTATTGACTCCACAGAGATCCTAAGCTGACTGGCCAAGATGACCAAATGAATTCTTCCCAGAATCAGAGCACCATAATGCACTGAAAACTAAAAGCTTCATCCCCACAGGATCACATAAGATGTTAGAATTAGGTATGTAGGCTTGTTGTAGTCAGTACTAAGAGAAAGGCACATCTTACATTTATGCTGATCAAGACGATTCCCAGAAACAATAATTTATGAATGAGACATATTTGAGCACCTGCCCTTTTGTGCGATACAAACACTTCATTCTGTGTTCCTCATTAGATTTGGGTTATAGTTTCCTTCAAACTACAGACTTTGGCTTTTTTCCTGGACTCTGACAATCGTTCCTACATTGACAATAGCTCATCCTCAGCAGACTCATTCAAAGATTTCCCACACACACACTTGGAAATATTTAGTGGTGTGAAAATATGAACTTGAGGAGGTTTAGAACTCATGTCTCTTGCTCAGTGGTGACTGCTCCAGCCACTCGGCTACTATGCAGAAATTAGGCAGAAGTAAGAAGCTGCTCCACTGCCAGCTGTGTTTTGAAGAACTGGATTGCTGTGGTATCTTTGTATGCCAGGCCTGTTCTTTGTCCATCAGACTGCTCCAGGAACTTCGCCAAGATTAGGCATCTTCTCTAATAAGGAGATGAATAACAGTACATCTTAGAAGGAAACTAAACATCTAGTTCCACCTAACAATGCACCTCTGTGTATGCAGGGAAACCACATGGGTCATACCTATATTAGCCAACTAAGGGAGCCCAGAACTGTTCTCTGACATTAAGTCCAATAAGCATAGGAATATTAGCTAAAATCTTCAATCAACTCAAGGAGGATGCTTTTTGGGAAAGGTGCCCAGTCTCTCCTAACTCCTAAACAAGTCTGGGAATTGTATGGGAGAGCGATAATTTAATACCATTGAGGTACCATTTTATTTAAACAATAATAATTAATTAATAAGTAATTTAAACAAATATATTGTGCCCAGATACTAATATCAACACAACACAAAGGAAATTTTTGTTGTAAAATAAAGAAACCATTGAACATGGGCACTTGTGTAATTAGGTGGTTCCTAAAAGCAATGTTATGAGCTGTTCTTTTGCATTTAAAAATAGGCTATTTGAATCACTTTCCTGGACAGCAAACCATCTCCTCCGCAATTTGAAAAAATCTTCAGATTTCACCAGTAAACCTAGATTTCTGAATTCAATTGATTGAGCCCCAAAGGACACTTACCAGGCAGCAGGAGACTGAAGAATAGCCAAGAAGGACTTGTTAAAGGACATTTATGAGCTTAAGTCGTATCGAAAGCCAATTGTTCCTTGACTGCTATGTCATTCTGCTTGGCAATAGCACAGATAAAAGTGGGTTTTATCTCTACTCCTCTTTGAGGAAGAGAATGTAGAAAAAGGCAGGAGACATCAGTGGGTGTAGAGGAAGACGAATGAAACATTGAGATTAGAAGACTCAGTATTATGCTAGAGTCTATCTGTGAGGTTAACACACATTAGCAATGGTCACCTGAGACAATTGTGTTAGTATTTGTTATTCCCTATTCTGTGTCTGTCTTATTTACTTAGATGGCAAGCTCTTTGGAACTGACATTGTCTTTAGGCACTACCATGATGAACATGAATAACAATGTTTTCATACGTGAGCTTTCCAGGACAATGAAGTGTGCATTGGTATGATTAAAGACAGAAGACACTGTTAAAGTAATCTGAATACATGTGTTGACTTTAGAACTCTCATCCATCACTGTCAGGAAAGGTTTCAGACACATGAAAAATCTTTTTTTTAGCTCCCAGTTACATCTTCAGTCAAATTTATTGTCATTTACACTCAAAAAAGATTATCATGTGTCCTGTTACTCCAAACCCTCTTTATGCCAGGACAGAGACCTAGGATACTTTATACTACTCGGAATGCTCAATATCCAGCTGGGAAGGATTTTCAAGTTACAGAATCTGAGACATCATCCCTCAAAAACTGAGGAGTTTGTGATAAGCTAGGTCCTTCAAAAATATATAAACAATATCGGAGGTCTTTCCAGCCCTGAAGTAGGAAGACATAACAATAACCTAAAATACTTTGTTTCTTCTTTCAGCCTCAAGATGAGTATTTTAAGGAACTTCCTACAAACGTTGCACTGAATTTCATCTGAGAATTCTGGGAAGATTAAGATAGGGTTTGTTTGGTTTTTTGGTTTTTTTGTTTGTTTTTTTTTAATGAATATGAAATACAGTGTATAAAATAAATCCTTATCAGAGTTGCATAAAACCTTGCAGAAAGTATGACAGTACCATCCTTCTGCCCTTATCTTCAGTGTTGTAAACATTTTTCAGAAATAATATTCCACATCTGACATGGGGAGTAACAACATATCCAAGTGGAACTCATCCAAATCTACTCCACTAGGCTCTCATAGGAGCTTTAATGACCTCCACTTATACAAATGGACTGCTTAATGCGAAGAAATTATTGCTAGTATGAATGAAAAAGAGCCTTTGACAGGCACAGCTATTCACGGATTCACCAAATGACTAATAAAAATCACCTTTGTATTTGCTTTCTTCTGTGAATTACTGATGTTTCTGGAGACAGAACAAATTAGCAGGTCATGAGGAGAGAAATTCTAGCTCTAACAAATAAGTTAGGTTAGCCCTAACATCCTGTTGGGCTCAGGTCTTTTTCTTGTCTGTTTTTCTTGTGTAGCAAAGAACTGTTGGCATCAAGAGACTTGGCATCAAGTGTTTTCTCGAGGATTTTCTCCTTACCTTTCTTACCTTCAAATAGTCTTTATCAATAAGGTCCAAGCCAGGGGTCAGGTAACTTCAGTGGAGGTAAGGAGAAAATAAAATAGGAAAAGACAGGGGAACAGGCCTTCCTAAAATATGCACTTTTAAAATAATTTTTGCAAACAGTCTTTGGACATACAGAGGCCTGTTAACTGGGAAGAGGGGTGGGCAGCAAATGAAGGAGGAGAGAGAGAATGAGAGAGAGTGAGAAGAAGAAACAGGGGGAAGAGAGAGAGGTGCTGAGTCGGGGAAAGGAAAGGAAAGGAAAGGAAAGGAAAGGAAAGGAAAGGAAAGGAAAGGAAAGGAAAGGAAAGGAAAGGAAAGGAAAGGAAAGGAAAGGAAAGGAAAGGAAGAAAAAGACAAAAGACAGAGAGAGAAAGAGACAGAACGGGCAGATATAGTAAAAAATGGTAGTGCAATCATAATGGCCCCAAGCACACAAGATTTTTTATCAAGTTGAAAAAAATGCAGTTAAACATGGAAAATTTAAATTAAATATTTAATGAAAAGAATATTACTTTGATGACTGAAACAAACTAGACAGCACAGCTAAAAATCAAAGCCCTGCTGCCTACTTACGCTTTGTCATTGCCTTAAGACTACCCACAGAGAGCACTGCTGAACTCAGGTTTCACAGGTTTTATCTTTAACTGTGAATTTCCATCCTTTGGTAATTGAAGGCCAGCCAGTAGAGTTCTTTTGATGTTGCTTTCTAGGTGAATCTTTCTAAGGCCAAAGTGGCTTTTTAATGGAAAATACAATCTTATTTCTGCAGTAGAAAACAAAATGTTGTAGATAGCAGAGCACCTTCTTAAGCATGACCAGAACACATGGAAAGCAGCCAACCCAATGATCCTATACACCTGTTAAAACTGCTGAAGTAGAATAGAAGATAAGCAGGGGAGCACAGCAGACTATGGAAAATCAGCAGGCTACCAACAAGGCTGAAAAATACAGGCATTTTTTCTTCCTTTTTTTTTTTTTTTATTCTCTCTGAAGTACTAACAGTAACTTCAGGGAGAAAAATAATAAACTGAATCTAAAGATTTATTAGATTCCACTCAGCTGGATATTTTACCTGAGGCAATATGTTGGTCGTGTGTTTTGAACGAGGCTATGATTTGACATAAGAGTTGGGATTGTCCCATAGCATCCCCTTTCTGATATACTTTTTTTTTTTTTAGAACAACTGTCTTGACATGAAACTAACAGCTCTTATTCCAGGCAGCATTAATTCCTGCCATATCCTAGACCAGTGGGACTAAAGACACTGCTCTGTGTTCAGAGAGCATCTAGCACAACTAAGCCCTGAGTCTCATCAGAGACTGGGAATTTTGCTGTTCAAACAGTAAACACAGAAGCAACAAGTTGATGTGCTGAAAGAGCAAATTAACTCCTTAAGTACTTGGATATACACAAATTTACTGGAAAAGCTACAAGCAAAGTGGCTTTTATTCTTTTAATAGAAGATGTATAAGTGTATCCAGAAACTGTTTCTAATGGGTGTCATCTTTCTTTGTGAGGAACTAAGTTTAAGAGACGTTCCTCTCCATCCTTTTTTCTAATTCCTTTTTTTTTTTTTTTTTAAATTAACCTATATTTAAAGGGTTTTTAAACCATACTCTGTTCTCTGCATCCTACTCTTGGCCTTTGAAGTGATTATGGGTAATAGCATGACAACTACTGCATTTTTGTATCGTTTTATACTTTTTACCCCGCAAAAATAAGTAGGTATGGGCAGTCTACTTAACATTTAAACATTACTTACTATTTCTAATGAGGAAAATTAAAGGGAAAGGTATTTAAAAGGAAATTGAAATTATTTTAATTTTGAAATGGTTACCCAAAAATAAATGTTCAAGAACTGCAGTTTAAAGCAATTAGGAGAAGAGGCAAGTATACACATCTGATTGTTTTGAATACACCTGTTAATTTTGATTAAAATTATGTATTTCTTAAATATTTATTCCTTAAAACCAAAATTATTTTCCCCTACTAGAAATGCTGAATAAGCAGCTGTAAAAACCATGGGGTTTTTGGTTGTATCCACCCTGGTAAGAAAAAACAGGTCAGTGCATTAGTTCAAACAGTGGCCTTCTGTCATTCTTATTCTTTAACTATAAGCATCCTCCTGGCTATGCTGACTCTCCCAGACAATGTTCAGGCACAGGGAAGGGAACAGCACATGCCAGTAAGGGTTTTCATTGTGGATCTGGATAGGATCTCTGTTTTGCCTTGTGGATCTGAGTAACATAAGCAGTGCCATGCCATTTGGTCCCTGCTTTACTTACTAAGAGGCAATAAATGTTCCTGCACTTCCAAAACCAGATGCTGGTCCCCTACTCTCCAGTCACCCTCACTGAACGAATGTTAATTCATCCAGTTTACCACCTACCAAATCAGTTAGTTCCCTTTGGAACAGGATTTGGGGTGGGTTCTGAGAGACTGGTTTGCTCCAGGAACAGCTTCCAGAAAGTACAGGGGAACAAGCTTTGAATTGCTCCCCACGAAAAAGTCCTCTGGCACTATGCCAGAATGTTTATACCCTCAAATAATCTCGTATTTCATGTGCCATATCATAAGATATGCATAACTTGCAGCAGTTTCATGGCATAAAAAAACATCTTCTGCAAGCTGAATCATAGCCACTATGCCTCATATACACCTGTGCATACATACACGCGCACACGCATGTGGAAGTTTTATCTTAAGTTCAAAGAAGCCAAGGACCAAGTGCTTCATAGGAAGGACACATTAGTCTGCTCAAGAAAAGGTGAGACGTGAACAGAGTGGATACATCACTGAACATCATTTGGCATAGAAGTCAGGAATCACTCCTGGAGACTAATGGTTTTAATATTGTAGTTGTAGCCAATGTCCCCTCTTGGACTTCCTGCTGTCACAACGGGTAAGGATCCCACAGCAGTGGGTGGATTTATGGTCCCTTTTTCTGAAAAGAAGGTTTAGTCTATCAAAGCAAGAAAAAAATTGTGTGTCAGATGGAAATTAGTTTAATTCACTACTAGTCCAAATTCAGACTACAGTCCTAGCATGAATTGATAAGTGATAAGCAATGAGAATGAACAAGTTCGTGAAAGTGTTATTAAATTTTTTTCAGTAAGCAGAGAGTTAGATCAGTGTTGGATATTTTTAAAATACTGTCAGGAAGATTATGACCCATTATCAGTCTTCTGAGAAGTGAACTTCTCACAGCTTTCCTAATATAGAGCAGAATGTGATAATGTGATTTAACCCATCACCAGCTGCTTCATTGAGACAACAAGTAGATTCATAAACAGAACTAATGAAGCCTGGCCATTAATGAATTTGTGTCTCAATTTTCTTTGAATTTTTAACTTCTACTACAGCTATAGGGCCTAAACCTGATCTTTGTTAGACTTACTAGACTTCTGCAGGAAAGAAACTGTGATCAAAGAGTGGAATTTCTGATGCTTATTAATGCACAATCTTTGATTAACTGTTTTCCTATAGATTAGGACAGTTATGATGCCTCTCTCCTTTATGCTAAATATGTATTAAGGGAAGTTGTAATCTTGTATAGTTTCCCTCAGGGATAGCCTAAGTAGAAACACTTTCCTCAACCCAGCTGTTTGTGAAAAAAAAGCTCTCTTTTTTTTTTTTTTCTGTAAAATCTGCTTAAAACAGGCCAAGAGGCTCATAAGTTATTGGGGCAGAATGGATAGGATCCCCTTGTCCTATCTCTTCTTTCCTTCCCCTTCACTCATGTAAAGAGCTGGATCCCACAAGATTCAGCTAGAAAATAAGGCAAAAAAATTAATGGTTCTTCTCATTCTTCTCTATCTCACAAATCCAAGAAAGTGTACTAAAGACATCAATCAAGAAAAAAAAAGCATGGATAGCATTTATGGAATGCTTGTGTTAGGCAATACCTTTAGAAAATAGTAAATGTCTTAACTATGCTATCCAAGATAATATAAAAGTATTGATCCACCCCCTTATAAGAGCACGAAATGGTGTTTGTACAAATACACACACAAAAATGAATTATCTTAGGGGACACTATAAACATGATTGGATGCTCAGACATGAACATAAGAATCCAGAGACTTTGAAGCTCTCTATCTAGTTCCCCAGTTCACAGAGGAACTTGGAGATGAAAACATAACCTTGGGAGAGGAGATCAGATATTGTGATGGAAGGAAGCCTGAGAAGAATTAAATCAACCTCACTAAAGTGCTTTAGCTGAGATGCTAAAATGCATTAGCAGAGACCCCCAACCAACACGTTTTGAGCTGTATTCTACCTAAACTGCTTTAGCTTCATCTCACATGCCAGTCACTGTTCTTTAAATCCAAGTTTTGTCTTCTAAGAACTGTCCCATTACAGAAGTTAAACAATGAATAAACCCACTCTTTTAATTATACTTAAACTAGCAAAAAATGTGTGAAGTTAATCAACTCGTTGGTCTCTCCACTATAACCACTCCCACCCGTGGGCAGTCTTCTCCAAAGTTTTGAAATCCCATGCACTGCTATGATAGTATATAAATGAGACTCACTTGCCTTATTGTGTCCATTGCTTCAACTCACTGCAGAGAAGAGTGCTTTTCACTCCTCCATTCACATCATTTGTTCAGTGTGCACCACCTATGATGTTTCTGCCTTTCAGAGACTTTATGAATCTCCAGATGAACATTTTCTTTTACACCAAGAGTGGTTGCTGGCCCTCAACTTTTTGCTTTTTCATTCCTTCTTATACATGTTCTTTTTCCCTCTCTATGTCAGTAATCTAAAATTCCCTATATTTTATCTTTCTATATTATGTTTGTGATTTCTTCTCTGCCTAGCTGGCATTCTTTGTACCCTTAATTGTCCATTCTCAGTAGTATCAGAAATTTTAACAGTTCTTAGAATGTACTTTCCATCATTTTCTTTCCAAAGGAGCTTTCTATCTTCATTCTTGTCTTCTATCTTGGGAGATATCGATCTGTTCAATTCTACTGAGAGGCAGGGCAGAACAAAGGTGAAGGGTTAACTCAAACTGGCAGGGTAGTGACTCTCTGGAACCTTTGCCCAGTTTTTTTTTTAATTGATGCCTCATTCGGAGGTACTGGGTTCTTCCCATACAGAGAAAAAGAAATGCCATCAAGCTGAGAGGAAGGAACCCCTTTGCTCTCAGACCATAAAAATGTACTTCGAGTGTGTTAAATAAATTCATCTAACCAGGTGCTTACTCCCTTGGACTCTCCCTTCAGACTCCATAAACGGAAGTGGGTAATCTTGCCCAGAAGTGTGTAAGCTTATCCAGTTTTGGAAAAGTGAGATTAAAAAACTGAGAACTCATTGAAGAGCAAGACAAGAGGGAGAGAGAATTAATATAATTCATACAGTGCTAAACTTTTTGCAAACTGAAAATCAAACAGTGAGATTAGATTTAGGGATACTGATAAAATAATCAAGAGTACCTGTGGAAAAAATAATAAAAATAATTAAGACAGAACAAAATATAGGTGTTTTATATAGACTCTTTGATGATCAAAATTCACATTAAGAAACATGGCACCTGTTTTTCCTTCCTGTCTGTATGACTTTCCTTTATCTTGTCAGGACCACTAAACTAAGCACTAAAGGCATTATCAAACTACATCTCTGTGAGGGGCAGAAAAGTGCTATTCTAGACCCAGAGAAGCAGAGAGATAAGAAACAGTACTGAATACAGTCTTCCTGGTGCTTCAAGTTGATGATAGATACACCTTTCTTCCCTCTCCCTCTTGAACGATCCTAATCAACATCACAATGTTACTTCATTTCTTTAAGATTAGGGACCAGGCCGAGGGCAGTTAAAGTGCCATAAATCTGGAAAAAATAATGACAGAATTAGGCAGTCATATTATAATGATGTATGTTAAGACTGAGAACTGAGCATACTGTGATAAGTATTCATATTATGAATAGAAACTGTCTTCAGTTTAAGCACAAATATGGCTGTGCATTATATAGATGTATCTAATCTGGGTTTACACTTGCTACCTGTCCTGGTTTCGGCTGGGACAGCATTAATTTTCTTTCTTGTAGCTGGTACAGTGCTGTATTTTGAATTTAGTATGAGAATAATGTTGATAACACACTGCTAGTTTTGTTGCTAAGTAGCACTTATCCTAACTCAAAGATTTTTCAGTTTCCCGTGCTCTGCCAGCGAGGAGGTGCACAAGGAGCTGGGAGGGAGCATGGCCAGGACCGCTGACCTGAACTAGCCAAAGGGATGTTCCATACCACAGGTGTGGCAGTACATCCCGCCCCCCCATCCCGCCAGCAGGAAACGAAACTTCTCCAGGCAGAGGGAAGGGGAAGGAAACCCCGGAGGCCGCAGGTTGAAATTTGAACTGGCCAATCGAGACGCGCCAGGTACACCGAGGTGACCCTCCTGGCCAAGAGAATTAAACGACCACAGGTCAGATTCGACAGGGGTATGAACGGGGTCCCGCCGGAGGACACGTGGGCAGTCCTCCTCGGAGCAGCGGGTCTGCAGTCGGGGACTCCCCCTCGGGCCGGGGCACCGCCCCAGGTAACTCCTCGAGGGAGAGAGCCCTCAGCTTTAGGTGAGTGATACGCGCGTTTTGAGCCATCACATTAACTCTTGGGGATTCTTAAGTCGGCCGTGTAGAATTAATTCTTTTTACATCATTGAGCCTGTGGTTTTATAAAATGTTACCGGACTTCTAACTAACTTTTGCTGAAGAATAAATCTGAGCTTTAACACCTGTTGGATTTGGTTAGTCGTGCATCTGAAACAATAGGACATCATGCTCAGTATATAAACTGGGGGGAGTTGGCCAGGAGGGGCTGATCACTGCTTGGGGTCTGGCTGGGCATCAGTCAGCTGGTGGTGAGTAGTTGCAGTGTGCATCACTTGTTTTTTTTCTCAGGTTTTATTTCTCTCTTTGTTATCTTCCTTTTCATTACTACTACTACTGCTACTGCTGCTGCTGCTACTGCTACTATTATTATTTTATTTTATTTCAATTATTAAACTGTTCTTATCTCAACCCATGAGTTTTACTTTTTTTCATTTCTGTAATTCATCACATCGGGGTGGTGGGGAGGGGAGTGAGCAAGCAGCTGCCTGGTGCGTAGTTGCTGGCTGGGGTTAAACCACAACACTACCTTCAGTATTAATGTCTAGTTGTGGCCATACAGTTCAAGGGACACCCAACTACTTGTTCCATGTACCATCTGTATTCTGCATTCCTTTGCTGAGCTCTGTATTGTTACAGTTATCCCACTGGCAGCATAGGTGAGAGCTAGGCTGCAAAAAGTCTGATCTTGTCTGTATGAGCTGCTGTCACACTAGTGATCACATCCTGTAATCTTATTATCTTTTCCATCTCAGCAGCGACTCCAAACTGAGACAAAGCTCAGAACTGTTACACTGGTTCCTTTCTAAGTACAAGGTTCCCCTTGCCTACAGAAATAGCAGGAAGGAGGGATTCTAGCTCACGGCATTCAATTTTTGTTAACAAAAAAAAAGATCAAAATTGTCCTGATTAATGTAACAAAGCTCTACCTTCTTACAATTGTAGTCAATGAAAAATTAAATTGATGTGAAATTAAATCAATATAATAAAAATCAAGTCCAAATTCTTCTAGTGTTAAAATAACAAACATGGAATCATACTCAAACATCAGTACTCTGAGCCTACTACCTCTAGGATCGTACTTGTTAGAGCAAAATGCTTCATAGTGATACAAAGCAAAAGAGGCAGGCAACAAGTTAATGGACATCGTCACACGTCATTTTCTTATAAAATGCAAGGGAAGAATTTGGCACCTCTTACTGAGATACCTCAAACCCATGACCTGTAACACAGAGTTAGAAAACTAACTGGTTTTAAACATCATGAGAAGTGAATATTCAAATCCAATCCATTCCCTAGAGTCTCAGTGACCAAGACAGGGTCTGGAGAAGACCTCTGTCTGCTCATAGTTTGTATTTTGGAATACTTGCTTTTGTCATTTTGTTTAAAACTAAGTAAACAGATGGAAGCAAAAGGGAAAAAAAAAGGCAGATGGAAGAGGCAGTGACGGTAACACCTCCCTTTACACAAAACAAGTTAAAAAAATGCGAGACTGATTATGTACCCTTTTTGGCTTGGTAGAGTACATACTGGTATCTTTTGCCTTTCAACAAGTTCACAGACTGCTTGCAGTGAGGAAATGAATTTTATGCTCTGATTATTGAAGCTGTTCATCTTTGGAAAAAAAATCATGATTCATTGAACTATAAAGAGGGAGTAACACACTTCAGCCTATTATTAGTGCACTAAGCTGGGAGGAGAGTCACGGGTTCTAATCCTTGCTCCCTGGACTGGGTCTGTATCTTAAGCTATGTGCATTTAATGTAGAAGGCACAACTGTAGCCAGTGCTGGGATTTGTAGCACTCCTTCTGGGAGTATGAAATCTCTAAAAAAAAAATCCCTAATTACAAGGAGGCTTCTGAATTACAGGGGAACTCACAACAAGGATTAAGTTCTGTTCTCCTTATTGTGCCATTTAGCTGGGTGAAGCAAACAAGGAAAGAGTAAAAAAACCTACAAGAATCTAATTCATGGGACTAAATTCTTAAACAGAATAAAAACAATTTATTTCAGACAGATAACTGGTTCATCATTTTCAATCCTGAATGTTAAATGCTTCACCTGCCTCCTTTGGGGTTTTGTCCTGGCAGATATGTCATTGCCTATAATTAGACATTAGAAAGACCTGTCTACCACTCCTAGGTCAGATTCTGAATCCTTACCTCACTTGTCAGACCGATACATTTATTTTTATAAAATTGACTGGAAAATTTCTGCTCGTAGTTCTGTGGGTCTCATTCTCTCTCAGAATTTGAATTTGTCTGAAAAAGGTTGACATAATCATGGATAATTCCCACTGGGAGAAGTACTGACACTCATTATGGTTTTCTATTCTGAGACTACGTCCTTTTTTATTGTTAAAAAAAATGTACTTTTTTGTCCTGAGAAATGCTAATTTGATTGGTGTATGCAAGAAAGGGTCACAGATAGTTGCTCATAGAAGCTCCATCTCTCACAAATGAGTGTTACCTGAGAGAATTTTATGCTATGTAAATATGCAGCATGACATTGAATCTTATTTGTGATTGGATATTGCCACCTGTTATGAAACTTCTTTTTAAATTTTTGTTGAAATAATCTCCCTGAGGTTATAGTTTTGTAGGTACAGTGGTAATGAATTTTGACAGATTTGTGGTTTCAAAGGACTGTATTTCCCTTTTTGATGAAGGAAGGCTCTAAGGGTTAAGCATGAGGGGCTCAGAAATCAACCTGTGCAAAAGAATGATGGGGAGTAGCAGAAACAGTAGCTTATGCTATAACACATGGGAAACTCGGTGTGGCCAGAGCAACATGACTTCTTTCTGTTCATAGGGCCTTTCCTAGCAGTGGACACTCTTCATTACAAATCAGTGTTCATTTTGAGATGCACTTGTTGTTCTTCTCAATGTCCCATGGAAAAAACTAGCTACTGGCAGTTTGGGTAGCAGCCAAAGGACACACAAGTGAGAAGAATAATCAAATATGCTATCATTCTAATGACAGTGAATACAGAATGGTTCTTCTGTACTGTAGAGTTGGAGTTAACTTTCTGGAAAGCTTCAGAAAATGCAGACAACTTAACTTTATCAGGAACTAATACACACATCCACATCTATACTAGTAAATTGAACATGATCAGGAATATTCTCTGGCACTGAGGGCAACTGTCATGAAATGGTCCACAACCACATCATTAAACTTGCCTATTCCCCAAAATAGGGTATCCATATCCAAACCTCATATTGGAGTTTGGGTTTCCGGCTCATGACTCCCCATATCTAAAAACTGTCATCACAGGCCAAAACTGTACCAAGACCTCTTCAATAATTCAGCATTACAGACAGTCAAGTTTCTGTACTCAGGAATATTTTCCTGGAATGGCTTATTTTACTGGTATAGATGCATCCCAACTGGACAAAAGCCCTGGAGTGGTCTTGATGGCAGAAACAATGAGCTGATTTTTTTCTACTTTCTGCCACTGTTTAGATAATTTCTGGACCAGACTCAATGTTTAATGCAGCTTTCACTTCTTCCTTTTGATGTCATATAGGTAGTCAGTTCCTGGGCTAGCAGGTTCCCCTCCCCCAGCAACTTTAGTTTTAAGCCCTCTTCACCAGTTTGGCAAGCCTATGACCGAAGATGCTCCTCCCCCTCTCTGACAGATGGACCCCATCAGCCCCCAGTAGACCAGGTTTCTCAAAGAGAGTCCTGTGGTCTAAGTAGCGGAACCTCTGGCTATGGCACCAGTCCTGTAACCATTTGTTGATTCACCAGATTCAGTATGCCATCAGTAGTTTGAAACACCTTTGTAAGTAAGCTTAATAGAAATCAGGAAAGTGAGCATACCTGGAATGGATTAACTGGCAAGCTTATTACTTAAAATAATTAATGATGGATTTCAAATTAAATCCATCAGCTGTGAAAATCTTAAGTCATTCACCACTGAGTGCATCATCCATCAGGTGCCAGCAGAGGGAAAGAGCAATCTTGTATTACAGAAGCGCTGCAAATGTCCCTCTGTTTCAGTAGTATGAGACAGTCCTGCTGTCTTCTATCTCCATTTCTTCCTTGCTTAGTGATCTTGCAAGAAAGTACATTAGGAGGATGGCATCACTGAAGCTATCTCAACCAACTGGTTGTCCACTGTTGGTTACCATGGCTACTAGGCCATTATGAAATGTGACACAAAGACACTAACTAGACCTTTTTTCTAAAGAAAGTGGCAACCTTAGCTCCATTTATGCAATGGCCAGTCTTTTCAGTCTGTTATGCATGCTCTGAGAATGCATCCTATGTTTAATCTCTCAGGGAGCTGGAAGGAAGAATATGAAGAGGTGGGCTTCATCTCAATAACTTCCAGTGTTGTCATCTGAGATATTTGTTTAGATTCCCTGTACAGTTAATGGAGAGAAAGACAAACTTTTGTGGCATGATTCATCTCACCTATTTTGGTTCAGTTCAGTTTAGGATGAGATTAATCCCACTCTAGAATTGCCTATACTATTCTACTGATCATGTAGGGAACCTGTCATGATTAGTTCAGAAGTTGACCCTGCACTATAGATGACTAAAAGTAATTGAAACCAAACTTTGTTATGTTTTCTAAATCCCATTCAGGCGTTACTGTGTTCATCAGCCAGGTCAAGGTACTCTTAGGCACACGCAAAGGCATGGACTCAGTGTTTGCTCAGTGTCAAAGATAACAAAACTGTATATATATAAACTTTACATGTCACAAGTCTCAGGCAACAGCTGACCATGACTTTCCAGGTCCTGGTTTCTGGTATCTACTTTCTGCCTGAGTCCCATTTAATGAGTCAGTCGCTGACTTCCAGATCTAGAATGCCATGACTGTCCTGTCATACTTGAAATCCTAAGAGAAAGTCTTCAAAAGACAGATGGAAATGTTCTAATCTTCTCTGTGGACTACAAATGTTAAAGCAACTTCAAATCAATCAAGACACAACTGAAGGTAATACAGTGCTGAATAAATGAGGGAAACAGTACAGCACCTGATCACTGAGCCTTCAGCTAACAAGAATAACAGGAGAATATGGTTTATCCCTGTCACAAACCTCTGTAAAAGAGAAAAGGATCTGACACATACTTATTAGTTTTTTACAGCAAACCAGAGGAGAATTGGAAGTAAGGGCCCTAATCCAAGTGCCAAATGTAATCTTACATTACACTGTAACTCAAATCCCCATTCTATATATATTGTGCAAGACTGTCTGCTGGAAAAACAGCTTGTGCAGCAGAGGAAAAAGGTAGTGACAGGCTCAAGGCAATGTTACTTAGCATAATCTCACTGTTTCTCTAACATTGTTTAATGTCCACAAAGAAGTAATTTTAAACCTAACCTGTCTGCTTCTGTTAATTTAATTTTAACAACAAAAGCTCAGGATCCTTTGTCATAGGTTTAGAAAAATATACTTAGATGGCACTTATAAAGAAGATGGAATGTGAAGCACATATCCTTGAATCTCTTTTCTTCACCTGAGAATGGGAATACTGGCAAAGAGGTGGTTCCCCTAGGAAAGCCAGACAATTTTCAGACCTAGTATTTCAATGAGCACCTTTTTCCATCATGCTGGACATGCTTGCTTGACCATGCTGAGTGTTCTTCCCTGTTACTGGGCATTTTTCACAGTGCTTCCAAGGAATTCATTAATTTCTTCTTTTTTTCTCACATAAAGATGACACTGGGCAGCTAATTAGAAAAAGTCATACATCTATCTGTTGGCTGCTAATTTAGAGGAGAATAAAAGATGAAGGCATATCATAAAGCCCCTGTAGATACTTACAGTCAGGTAAGACCTCCTCTAACTATTTTCTATTCCAGCAGGTTGTACTCTCTTTCCTGAGTTAACAGAACAAAGAAGGGGTTTTTTTTAATTTTATTTTATTATAAATGGCGAAGTCCAATCCACAAATGGATAAGAGTTAAGCTAGCTGGAGTTCTAGACATGAGACATAATTCCTGCTTTTGATGAGTCATAATTTTCAAGGGAATTGGGTGTCTGTAGCTGGAATGGACTAGTTCTTGAACTTATCCTACAGGCCTTTTAATTTATGGCTTACATCCTTTTTTCAAACCTGGAAAAAAATGATCTGACCTCTAAAAAGCACATTTTCAGTAGATCCCATAAAACAGCAGGAAAGAATGCAGATTGAGAATGCAGTTCCAGCACCTTGCTCTTTAAAAAGCTTTTAAAGCCTGCCTTATTCATTCATCTTTTAGCAAAGATGAATGCACATGACAGGTTTTATCCTAGTCTGCCTGGTAAGGCAAGAATAATGTTAAATCAATGCCAAAGTGATCAGGATCAAAGTTCTGATCAGCCCACAATGGATTATTCTGTCTTAAATATTAAAAATAAAATATTTTAGGGAAAAAAAATCACTGGAAAACTAGAAATATGTCCCTGAATGAGCTAATGCATCTCACTGCTAGCATCAACCAAGTTTTACTCACTGATGAAATGACACCTGGAGAGAAAAAAGCTAAACATAAACCTAGTGAAGGATATGACCACTGTGGAATTAAAAAAGAATTAAAGTTCTTGAATACAAAACAGTACCTAAAGAGTTCAGATACCCATGAGAAAAACAACAGGGGGGAAAACAAACATTCTAAGATAATGAATATGTATAGCTGCAAAGTGCCAACCCTTAAATTGCTGTGAATATCTTACATGGGCTACAAAAGATTAGTGGAAATAGAAAGCAACACACAGATCTTCAGCAAGTTCTTTAGACTTTAAATCTCCCATTGCTTTCAGTGGTGTTTAAAGACCTTACAATAGCTGGGCAACCATCCCCAGTGGATCTTTGATGTCCATTTGAGAAAATAGCAAAGTAATATTTTTAGAGAAAATCTGTCTTCCATTAACTCTGTCACTGATGGTTCACCCACAAGGAGTGAGTCCTTGTTCCTGCCTTATTTGAGGAAGCCAGTACACATAACTCAACTGGTTTGTCATGTAGTATCTAAACTCACTTGTAGGCATAGGGCTTCTGTGAGCGTGAAAACGTCTTCACATTTTCAAATATTCCATGTAATTGTGAAAAATTTGTTATCAGCAGTGGAGGAGTTAGTCACCAACAGAGAGTGGAGTTGGTCTTCAGGTCCTGCACTCTGAAGCAAATGAAGCTGCTGAAATGCATGAAGACAACTTTCCTAGCTGAGGATGTCCCCTTGCATCAGCAGAACTCTCTTTTCCTAGTACTCAGAAACAGTGTTAGCATATACAAATATTTATACACTTGTTGTGTAGGTCCAGATACATATTCTCTGACTGACCTTTTTCTCCTTTATGCCACTCTATTCTCTCCTCCTGAGTTCTTGAATTTCATGAGTCATACATGGCCTCATTTCAGAAAACCTTGCATGTGTTCTTCTTGGACTAATAATCCTAGAAGTCCCATTGCAACCAGCAATCTGTCCAAGAGTAATTGGGATAAAAAGGCCACATTTTAAAAAAATATTGGACAGTGCTGCAGAACATCTCCTGGTACTGGGAGACTATCATTTATACCATCAATTTTTTTAATAAGACCCTGGCACAATTCTAGACCCGGGTCCTGCTAGCACTCTCCCAAACCATTCCTGGGCATGGATCAAGGGTTAATGTGTTCTGGGGACCATTCCCAGCAGACAGACTGCATGCACTCCCTGTAGCATTGGAAGGTGCCATTTCTTACCAGCTGATCTCAGTGCCCAGGAAAGTTCCCAGGCATGTTTAACTTGTATAGATATAGTCAATGTGTCCTGCGGCTGATGCATGTGCAGTGCTTGTTACTGTTATAATTTACATTAATTTTAACTGGTGGGACAGTTAACTATCTCAAAATGACTTAGGATACAATCAGAATATTGAAATGTTTCCAAAATTCTTTGAAGTAAGATTTATATGGATTTTCAAGGGTGCCATCTACTAACTGTATTAATCATTAGCAGAGTCAAAAAGAAAACTTAGATTCATACAGTTGCCTACAGTACCCACCATCTGCAGGCCTTATCTTTATAAGCTGTATCAATGCGAGAACAACGAAACACCATATTCCTTGCACCATTTACCTGAATAAGACTTGCATAAATCCCTGTAATATCACTGAAGGTCATCTTCAAGTATCAGAGATTCTCACATTTTTTAGATTTGTCAGTAGAGATACCTAAGGAATATTAAACATCCAAACCCTTCAACAACAATTATCCTTATTAAATAAAATCCTTATCAGCTGTATCTTTAGTACAAAAGAAATTACAAGCACCAAGACACATCCGTAGCATAAATCCATAGCAGTACCTGATTTCTGCATGAGAATATTAATCAAGAAAAGTTTTAACTTTATCAACTGCACTAATGAAAAGGCATTTTCCATTACTTATTACACAAAGCTCAATGGGGTGAAGAAGAGCAAATCTTAAGCCTCCAGATTTTAGCTGATGTATTATTTCTCCAACTTCACAATACTTTTGAAGTACCTTAGGTTTCAAATCAAGGAACATACATTGTAAAGGGGATTTACACAATAAAATTAACATCTGCATGACTTTTCCATGTGGACATTACTGGTCTTAAAATATAAATTGGTACATTTATGAAACAAGTTCATTTTTAAGTAATATTATAGTGCTGTTGGTATTTATTAAAACAAGGTATTTTTACAATGAAAATATGAGCACTTTTTGTAAGAGTAGTGACCAATATTTACTTGGAATTATGTAAAGTGCAGTATAATGATTCAGCTATTATAAAAGAAGAAATAAGAAGGAAAAAATCATGCATGTATGGGAACAGGATTTGGGCCTTACAGTTGAAACAAAAAAATTTAAGCCAAAAATTTGAGCTGAGTTCCATTTTACATGATTTCTGCCAGACTACAGATCTTCAAAAATGTAACATTCATTTTTGTGAATCTAGCTCTTAATCTTATAGTAATTAATGTTCTTAAACCAGTAATCTTTCCAAAATATAAAATAAAACTTCCAATTCAAACTACAGTCCAGAAAGCTTTATGCCAGACTGTTCCCTGACCTATTACGTGTGCATATTTTACATGCATGACATGCATGTAATATGGCTAAAGGCAAGTTATACAAGGTTTTTTCCCATGTCACAGAATACTTAACAAAATACCTTGACACTACGAGATGATGATGCAGTGAAATCCATATTCCATGCCACGTCTGGAGAAGCACAAGAGTGTAAAATAAGTCCTACTAGGATGCGTAGCATACTCCTTCCTGGTGTCTTGTAGTTCTGTTCCATGTTTTGAACATGCATTTTCTTCTTTAACGTAGTTTTTGCATTTGATATTTAAACATACAAGCAGGTCAAAGAATATAATAGCTTAGAAATCTGAGTTTCCACCAAGCATAAATGATTAGTCAGTAGTAAGGAAAAAAATATCCCATTGTTTTTCCTAAGATCTTCTGAAACTTCCCAAGATAAGTATAGCTCTTCTTCAGCAAGGCAGGCAAACCCCTTTTGCAATGAATTTCTACTCACAAATATTTTCTATAGCTTTAACATTGACATGCTGTGTAAAGCAGCTGGGAGACAGGATCGGGGTGGAGCCCTGGCTAATCCTCTGTGATGCTACCGGTTCCACGGCCAATTTGCAAGAGAGTAAATGTCCCTCAAAATTTCAGTCAAAAACGGTGTTGGGATTTATCCCACTACCACAGGAGAGATGAAGATAAAATTCGGCCACAGTTCTTTACATAAGTGGTATCTTGGCTATCCAGAGAAGGAATCAGTAGCTGCAAAATCAGTGTGCTAGAAACAAACTGGAAATATGAAGTGGTAGTGAACTACAGGTGATTGGAAAACAAGGTGCATTGCCAAAGGTGCTGATCTCAAGCATCTTCCAAGCTTTGGAAATGGGCAACTTCTGTGCCTCAGGCACTAGACCCAAATCAATTGACAGGAGAGTATGAGAGTTTGTGAGTCAGCACAGGATCCCTATACCGAGGAGAAGGTAAGGAAAATAAAGCCAGAAATTCCGCTCATTCAGGAAAGGATTTCTTTAAGTGGTACAAGTAAAGATGACTCAGTGTGTCCAATCCAGCTAGGCCTTCAGAGTTTCTCACCATGGCAAAGAACAGCACAGAAAATCCTTACATTGTCTGGAGGAGAAGTGGACAAAAAAGTCAGGATAACAGTGTGTCCATGGTAACTTTTCACAGGGACAAAAATAAGTACTCAGTTAACAAAAGTAAAACTATGGGATCTGTGACTTCTCCTAAGACTGTGCTAACCTTGATTTGGCAAGTCACTGCAAAAGTAGTCATTATACCTCCCGTCTTAACAGCTATTCTGGCTTGTTTTACAAAGGTTAATAATGCTTTCTACATGGCACGGGCTTTCTGATAGCACAGATTTAACATAGATTACAATCCAGGAAAAAAGTTTCTTTAGGTCTTTACTTAGAGCTACTCTCTTTTTAAACTATGAAAGAGTTCCAGTCTCCAAATACTCCCTTACATGTTTGACACTAACCTACTTCCTTCATCTCCTGAGCAAACACTAAAAGAATGAGACTGAGTATAATGTCTTGCGCTGTACTGATTAGCTGGAGAACAGCAAAATATAGCCAGTCTTTTATCCCGGCCCTAGATGTTGCTGTCAAGTTTTCCTTCAAGAATGAAGAAGCAGTAAGAAGGAGAATTGGTCAGGAAAAGTCAGTGTAAGTAAAGATTACTTCCACTTCTCCTCTGTTCATTCTGTTCTGTCGTCCTGGTTTTTCTTCACTTGTTCTTCCCATTTCTTCCAGCTGCTGTCCAGCAAGACACAGTTTTATCAATGATGTTTACCCACCCCACTGTTTAACAGTTTTTTTCCCATGGGATAGTGAGTATTCATTATGATTTCCAGTAAGGAAGAATAGAAAACATGGTTTTGTCTCTGCTAGGTAGGATTCCTTTCCCAAAGCTTTATCTTCCTGAAAATTAAGTAGCTGTTTTCCGGGTGCCATTTTACCACAGGATGGTGTCAGCAGCAAAGCCAGATGTTTAGTGCCCCTACCCGTAGTACTTAGCCCCAGTCAAAAGTTTGTACATTCTTAGCACTACCAAGATTCATGGTTGAGGTGCCACACCATAACACGGTCAGTCAAAGGATGTGTAATAAAGAGAATTCTATAAAAAAGAAACAACAGAAGAGGCAGTGAGCTATGGTACATGGAAAGTAACGAGCTGCCTGGGCAGTGAAAAGAAGGGTGAGGGAAGCTGTGTTCTGTCGAAAAAACAGCACCTCTGAAACTGTACCCTCAACTACATACTCAGGCTCTATAGGACCAAAGTTGAGAGACAGATACCTCCCACTGACCATCATCCCAAGTATCTCTAGAGGTATCTACTGACTATACAGATCAACTTGAATAAAAATTTCTAAATTATTTTTTCAAGGCTTTTATTGCTTTTATTTGAAGAATTTGGAACTCATCATTCCCATTGCAATGCAAGAACTGAAAGCCACGAAAAGATTGGAATTCCACAGAAAAGCTACTTTGTTCTGTGTCTTGAGTTTATTCACTACAGGAAAACTAAAAATTTTCTGAGATAAATACCGATTGTGCATCAGTGTCATCAGTACTACTATGTAGTCCCTCTCCTTCCCTGCATCAAGGTTTGTCTGAAACAATGATTTTTATAGAAATAAATTTTAAAATAAAAAGTTATTAATTTTCTATTTGTTTGTTGATTGAGTTGTGGGGTTTTGAGCATTCAGATTTCACACTTTTAATTTTTTTTTCCACATTTGGGAAGAAAGAGAATAGAAAAATATGATAAATATATATTTTTTTAAACCATCATTTGACTAAGTACTAAACAGTCATGATGAAACAGTGAGTGGTTGGCCACAGTATGCTGTGCTGATTTAAAGGACATTCAAGTCATATATCTGAGACACAGCAGACTGGGAAATGCAAGCAGGAAATAACAATTTCCTCCTGAAAAATGGAATTTCCATCCAGTACAAAATTCTGGGATTCTGAAATACAGTCATAAGCCAAAAACAAGGACAAAACATTGAAATATCTTGAGAGTTAGGGGACCAAATGTATATGCATAAATTTTTTCATTTCAATCCTAACAATATTTTTCTTTAGGTAAAGTGAAAGCTTTGCATTGTACAAAAATAAAAGCTGACATTGTTCTCTGCCCAACACCTGACCCTCAAAGTAATTCTTTTTCCCTACCGGCTTTGCTGGAATTTCCAACAATTTTGCATTGAGTTTTAGTACTGGCCCGTAGCTACTCGCTTTTCTTGGTACTGTTCTCAGTACTTCTTCCAAAACTGCAGTGCAAAACCACTCACTGGCACCAGAGAATGCCAACACAGGAGCAGTGTTTATTTTTGGGGCCCTTTTCCCCAGCCATCATTCATAATGTGCTCAAGGTGGGACTTCCTGTTAAACACCATAGCCAGAAAAAAACTGAAATAGAAATAAAGTTGATTTTTAAAAAATAATTCTTTAGATATTTGAGATACAATTCTTAATTTAACTGAAGCATTTTGACATCTTAATGAAATTTTTTCAAGAATGTGTTCCCATGAATTGTTGATTTTTTCAATCAAGCAACTTTAGAAATAAACTGAATCAACACTTTAACCTTTGTATTCTTCCTTGAGCAAAGACAACTGCAAGCAATTACAGGTAATGAAAATGCAAAACCTTTGTGCTGGAGGAAAAGGAAAAATACTGAAGAGGATTTCCTGGTTCGAAAGGCTAATTACAAACATAACATCTTGCACAGATAAAACACTATTATACATAGGCAAAGAAAAATAATGCATTTCTGTCCAAAACTTTGGTAGTGAGATGAAATGGAACAATCGGTTACTCCATTTCCCTAGAGTATCACCAAAACTGTTCCCTGAGGTTTGGAGACTGGACCTAAGAGGCCGTAAAAGTCAACAAAGTCCCCTATCAAAGGAGGCTGAACGTAAAAGCACAAAGAGACGTGTCAAGCTGTAGGTCTCCAAGTTCTCCAGCCTCTCTACTGTAGGGTACACCGCACACCAACACTGCCCTGCAGCCAGAGATCACTGACGGCCTGAGGTCTCCAGCAGCCCCAAAGTTAAAGCTTCCAATGAAAATGTGACTACTTTGGGTGGTGCAAGTTTATATAAAAATAGAAGAGTTTTAGTAAACGTTCAAGTTTTGGTGGACTGCCCAGTTCTAATAAAAAAAACATGTAAAGGAAAGACTGCTGACTAGCTCACCAAACACTGCCAATTAACAACCAGAAGTTGAGAATCAGGCATGACTTGGCTCACCTGGAGCTAGATGGAAATAGGAGAGCAGCACAGCTGAAGGCTTTTGTCAGACCTAGTGTACTAGCCACAGATTAATAATTTAATTTTGTCCTGGCTCTCTGTCTCCAAGGAACTGATGAGCTTTTGACACTATTCCGTTACCAGAATTGCAAAACTCCCTCCCAGCCCTAGGAGAAGTAGGAGTCAAGAGCTCCTTAAGTTCTAACTCACTTGAATAGTTTCTTTCCCATAATGTATTTTTCAGCAGGAAGAGATAAAGTTACTGTCATCTAATGCTATTAAGTCATTTACACAATTAAAAAGTAATTATGAACAAGTATTGTTGGATTTGATGAAAATACCCTGTATCACTTGTCATGTATAGTACACCATTCCCTTGATACATATGGAGTTTTGAAAGGTGAACTAAAAATGCAATCATTTATGTAATTAAATGTAGACAGGAACACAAAAACAGTGTGGAGGTGGTTATGGTTTGTGATAGGCAGTTTGTATGTCAGCAGACAGAATAAATTTAAATCATGTTTAATTACCAATTTTTGGAAGATCTCAATTGCTTTTCATTGAAATTATTATCATATCATATCCTACTAAATAGTATTTATTAATGCAATTTAAAAATATACTGTATTAAATATGATTTAAACATTCCTTGTAAAACTCAGATATTCAGTGACAACACACTGGGCTCTAGGAAAAAAAAAGGTTTTTACATTAATTACACTGTTTTAGTTAAGAGTATTTAGAATTAAGGTGGTTGTTCTTCAGTTTCCATGCATAAAAGCCTTTGCATTTTAAAAATCCTGTAATGACCAGACTCCTTGCCGGGTCTGAAAAGGCTGAAGAGCCAAGATTGACATATAGAGCTGGGGCTCCCAGAGAGAACATCTAGGGCTACTGACTAGGAAGAAAGCGCGAAGCATTTGTAACCATGCATCAAGCCAATATTTTAGGGGAGAAGAACACAGAGGGAGAGTGGGATGGAGAAAGCAAATTGGAAAATCACCTACTTGGGAGTGAAAATAGATGTCTCAAAAGCTCCATGAAAGGGAATTTCCAAAAAAAGCAGGTAGTCAAAATTCTGACTTGGAGCTCGTGATGTATCACGATGCTGTTTTGGCTTGCAGAGCTCTCCAGCGTTGCGTCAGGCAGCTCACACTAGGGAGGCTGCTAATCTGGGACGCGTGGCCCTTTGCAGTTCTGGAATCTCGGCTACGGCCTCCCAGGTCAGCCCGAGGGCAGGTTTCTGGGGTCTGCCAAATTTGCAGCTGGGATGTGATTGGATCGCAGGGGCCTGTCAAACAGCATAACGGTTTCCTGATGTGATCTGCAGCATGTTTCCACTCTGCAGCACGACCACTGTTCTAGCAGAACTCATTTTAAACAATATATCCCACAGAAAATTCTGCAGGACATGTAACTACGGCAAGGACAGTGTTGTGCCTAAAATAGGAAGTGCAATGAAGCAGACTGATGAGATACATCAGTTCCATCAATTCTTCCTTTTTTGCTGAGCCCTGCAGGTCTTAATGGTACCAGCCTCGCCTCTCTTGCCACCCCAGTCTAGTCAGGGAAGCCAACTGATAAAACTGGTTTCATCCTCTAGTCAGTCTACTGCACGAAGAGCCACAGGCTCTCCAGGCTCATACCAACCGTTAGCAAATGATCTGGTTTTAATACTTAAATTAAATAATGACTTATTCATTTATGTGAAATTTATTACATTATATTTGAGATATAAGCACTAAATTTACTTAAGTAATGTTTTATTAATTTTTAAAAATTACTTGAAAGAGTAACAAATTCCACTTGCAATTTAAATAATTTAATTCCTTAACTGAGTAATTGTTTTACTTTACATTTCAAAAAGTATAAGAAACTCACTATTATGTCATGCTGGGAAACAGCTTCTACCTCATAAAAAAATACCTGTGATTCAGAAATGTTTAAGTGTTAAAGTCACTCCACTCTCATGATCGTCTCAAAACAGGGAATAATAACATGTATAAAATATATATTACTCCATAAACCTCAAATTTTAGTCATTGTTCAAATATTAATTTTTATTTAATTTATATGCTATCCTAATAACTAAGTTATAGTTTATTTTACTGCGGATAGTGAAAACTATAACATAGACAAGTCAGGTGATATCCTTACCTTGGAAAAGCAGAGGATAGAGCTCTTACCTCTGTATTCAGTCCATAAATAGAGGTTGCCTACAGGCAAAAACAAAGCAAAAAGCTAGAGAATATATCTTCTTTCCTCGGGAGAGCTTGGTGCCTTGAATGTCATTTGGAGAACCTGTCTGCCCCACTCGGCCACCCTCTCCATGCGCGCAGCCACACTCCCATCTCAAAAGCAGGGTCCTGGAGAAGGTACAGCGAAGGGCAACAAGGGTGATGAAAGTTATCCTTTCGAGGAACAGTTTTCTTGAGAAGAAAGAATCATTCTTCTTGGGACGAATTGAGTTAAATGGGTATTTTCAGCCTGGAACAGAGGTGAATTGAGAGGGATATAAATGTTAATGGGGGATAACATCATGAATGCCACGGAGGAGGTGCGTACTGCAGCGGGGCCGCGGGGCGGCCCCTGTGAGGAGCGGCCGGGGCTGCCCCGTGCCGGACACAGCCGGTTCCAGCCGGTTCCAGCCGGTTCCAGCTGGCTCCAACCCGCCCACCCCGGGGCACCGCTCAGCCCCGCAGACAAGGTGCTGGCTCCTTGGGGAAAACGTGCTCAGGAAAGGGTAAAAAGTGCTGCCTGGCAGTGAGGAGTGAGGAAAAACGTGAGAGCACCAGCCCTGCAGACCCCAGGTCGGTGCAGCAGGAGGGCAGGAGGTGCTCCAGGCGCCGGAGCAGAGATTCCCCTGCAGCCCGTGGTGATGAAGACCATGGTGAGGCAGGCTGTGCCCCTGCAGCCCGGGGAGGTCCACGTCAGAGCAGATACCCACACTGCAGCTCATGGAGGACCCCACACCAGACATATGATTTTTTTCGTGTTATTTTCTCGCCTGCCCTGTTGACGAGGGGGAGTGAGAGAGCAGCTGGGTGGGTGTCTGGCTGCTGGCCAAGGTCACGCCACCAACTGACTCAGAAAGTCTCTGAATCACTGAACATTGGCATAGAATTACAAAGTTACTTTAATGTGCTGAAGGCATCTCCTGTGACCTACTGTCAGTCCATTGGTCTGATCCATACAGCCATCCCTCTGGAATGCCAGAACAACTTCAAATCCTGTCAGTGGTGCTCTTAATGGTGATATGACATGTAGACGTAATATCAGTTGTTAGTAGGTGGAAGAAAAGGTAGCTAGATTTACCTCAGAAGAGGCAAAGTAAGATCCCACAGGTGGTTTATCTTTACAGTGCCTTACATTAACACATACACAGTCAATTTTTAGAGGAAAGTAGTACAACAAAAAACAAATAACTGAAGCAACAACAGTTTTCTGTGGCAAAATAATCTATATCTCTCTCCTTGTACATAGACAAAAAACTGTTTTTGAGTTTAACAGTGCTTTCAGTCCAAGCCAGTAAGTATGGCTGGAGATATAAACAAGAGCCCACATGCCACTCTTACTCAAAAGGATAACCTCAATATTTGAAGTGAGATTATAGACTAAATTACTCAAGCCCTACTATTTTACCAATACCTTCCAGCAATTCCTCCTGTGTTTTCAGAAGGCCCACATAACTTCTCATTATACAGTGCAAAGAAATCAACAAGAACAAAGACTCACAGGATATACCACTGAAAAGCATACTGATACAGGTGAAATGAAGAGAGAGGAAGTGCAAATGATAACACAAGGATGCCGAAGTGGCTTGCACATCTTTGCTAGCCAGATTAGACTAATGTGGAAATTGCTACAGGGAAGTCAAATACTGGGACTCAATATAATATAAGAATTATAGCTACGTTAGTTCTCAAATAACATACCAAAAGCTTTAGCCTATTGACTAGATGTAACTTTCTGCCAAAGCCAAAAGCTAAAGGCTATCAGGTCTGATCCTGAAGATTTTGACAAATTAAGACAGGCAGAGCTCATTTGCTTAAGCAGCAGAGTGTGCACTGGCATAAGAAAAATGGCACTGAAGAGTGAGTTAAATAAAGCCAAATAATGTAAGGTTTGCATTGTAAAGGTAGTTCAAGATGACAATGTCATGAATACTTTCCAGCCCGTTCTTTGAACTTGCAGGTGCATCTGGTCCTGAATGCAAATATTATCTGCAAGTAAGAACTTTAGTAAGGTCTAACTTGCCAAGAAAAGAAAGCACTCATCATTTTAGGAGCTATGCTAAGGCAAAATCTGTGTTGTATGATTTCCAGAAAAAATTCATCCCAATATAATATAAAATATGAAAACTAGATGGAATTCTATCTTCCACATGTTACAGCACCTGGGCAAAAGAAAACCTTTCATTCTGCAATGTGATAGGAAGTCAAAGGATTAATGCTAACACCATAACAACAGATACTCATGAAAAATGTGTGCACTATCATTCTGCCCATTCCCCTCAGTAAACTCCTAAAACAGCAGTCAGGAAAGCACCAGCTTGAAAAGAATGAATGGCATATGTGTTGTGTTTCTGGCTGATAGCACGGTGTCCAGGTAGTGAGACAATGACAAATTCCATCACATGCTGCTGAGAAAGAATTATACACGTTGAAGCCAATTAGGACTAGAGTTCCAGCATTTTCTAGCAACCTGCAGATCTTGTGTGTATCAATTTTAACTGTGGATGTCTTTTGCTAGGTGTTCAAAACCAAATGATATGAATAAATTATGTGGTATCATTTAACCCTCATCCCCTCAGTAAGTATGGCTCACCATGATTCCAAAATCAAACAAACAATTAACATGTTGAATTGTAAGTCAATTATATCCAACTAATCTCCAATTACCTGTCTACTTTTTCTAGTTTACTTTGGTGAAGTATATAAAATTTAAAGAGCTCTAGAAAAGGAAAAAAAAAAAATTAAGGAGCTCTAAAAAGAAGTGTGCTTTTATGTTAAAGTCATTCCTGTGAACACCTGTGAACTGTTGAGTTTAATTGGGCTACATCTACTCCTGATTTTGTAAGTTCTGACTGATTATCTGTCCTTATACTGTATTGAGTTGTCTCTTCCTCCTTCCCTTCCATATGTCTTCTTGGGGTACAGTTTACAGAGAATGACATACCTGAGAAATGAGCAACCTAAAAATCTGCAAGCTGCGTAACAGGTGGTAGTTCTCAAAGACAGACCTTCAAAAGGCAGACAAATTCACAGACTCAGTTGTTATCATTTTAAAAAGAGTAACTCTGGCAAGCATGTTGCCTTATACTGACCTCCCAGAGACCAATAGTCATGGAGACTCAACAAGAGAAATATAAGGAGAAATGACAGTTTCCAGGTGAAATATTTCTGCCCCACAATGTAAAAACAAGGCTCTAGTTGCTTTCTTCAAGGGAATCCCATGCACCATCACAGGAGACGGTACAAGGCCATATCATGTCCTGAAATGCACTTTATGTCTGCTCATTTTATGCAACATGAGTTATACTGATTCATTGTGGCAAAAATCCTACTTACTTCCTGGATCAGACTCTTAGTGCATCTTTATGAGCCAGAGCAGCAGTACATCACTATTATCTCAATGGATTTGGAAGCAGAGAAAAAGAGGAGAGACTATCATGAGGCTGAACATAAGCAAGACTGTGGTAAAGATCAAGATTTCAGCCCAAAACCCCTATTCGTCTACTCCTATTAAATATTCTTCTGTTTGCATGAAAAGCTCTCTGAGCAGCCATGTTTTGCTTCTGCTCATCTCAGAACTGCCCCTTTCTGGGATTTCCTGCCTCAGACCTATTACAAATGCTTCATTCCTATTAGAGACCTGACCCAGTCTGTATTCCCAGAACACACAAACGTTTGGAGAAACAGACAGCTCATTAAATGTTGCCGTTTTTATTTAGAGGAAGATCAAGTTGTACCTACATGTACTGTTAGAGCCTAGTAGACTGAAGACTGGAGTAGGTGGGAAATTCAGGTTCATTGTCCTGCTCAGCATTAGGCAGTTCAAACTGATGTTCCCAGCATCTCCACAAAATACCCTGATCAGCAGGATGAGAGCTATACCAGATGTGGTATCTCACATGCTTCTTGAAGCCATGATATGGATGGACACATCAGAATGCTATTAATTTAAACTGTAGTCGTTGATGGTCTCCCCAGAGCAAGAATAGAAGAACTCATGGAACTCAGGAAAGATAAAAAATTATACAATAAAAAAATCAAAAGTGGAGGTTCATAATTACAATGAGAATTTTTTTAAATCTCTGTCCATTGAAATTGAAGAGACTTTTACCACTGATATTTAATGCAGCACTGAATGTTTTTAAAAAGTCTGCTTTAACTATCATATCTATTTATTTGAGGAAAAGTGATAGCAAGCCCTTAGGCAGACAAGAAAAGACAGACATTACTTTATGGGTGATTTTAAAAAGCATGTAGGAAAGAAGTGGGAAACAAAATGTTGTTGCTCTTTCCAAATGACAGCAGATCTGCAGCCTGGAGAGAGTTCAATTTTCCCCTGACAGGAGTTCAAGGGTGGGGTAGAAATTAGTGCTTAAATGTAAAAATATTTTATTAGCCATTTGTTTGTGGAACATAGATGACTTAAGTTTATCTGGAATACAGAAAAACATAAGCAGGTTATTCTTTTTCTGGAAACCTCAGCTAAAATATTGTTGTCCTCCAGAAGTTTTCTGACCTGTCAGCAAGAACTATCCATCTGCTTAAATAAACTCTTTATTTTTCCTAAGTGCCTCTTCTTTATTTTTGAGAAACCTTTAATCTAAAGTTGATTTTAAAGACTGTATTGCCTTAGTATGTGAGCTGTAGCTGTTAAGATAAGTAACATAGTTCTGAGAACAAATTTCCAGAGCAGGAAAGATATAGAAAGAAATGAAGTGGAGGGGAAAGAAAGCTGCAATGCATCCAAGGAAGAAAAAGTTTTCTTTCACTTCAAAATAAAATTTAATTTTGATTTCTTTTTTTAATTAAAAATACTATTAAGAGCATTCTATAGTTTGTTTCTTCTAAATTCATTAATAATATTCAAATCTGGGAAAAAAAACCCCATTCATGTTATGGTCAAGAAGACAGTGGACTGAAATGATTTTAAAAAGATATTTCAAGCATGTAAAAATATCCACGTTCACATCCATTACATCCTCTCAGACCCCTTTCTGCTTTTATTCTCTTTACCAAATTGAGGCAAGGTTGGTTTTTTTTACTTTTCTTTCACTTTTTCCTGATTGCCCCAAACCTCAAGAGTTAGCTAGCCTGCTGGAATGCAGACAATTTACAGGAAAAACTACATGTTTAAAATCACATGGACCCTATAATCACTAGGTATAGGTAATGGAATGTCTCCCTCTGTTTCCATCTATGGACAATGTCATCTACAATGTTTATATCTCATTGTTTCATTATAGTCTTTACATTAAAATCATTTGTTATAACAATGGATTTTTCATAATACAGAGAAAAGATGTCAGAAGTTCCCATAGCTTGAAATTTCCCAAGTTAAATGTGATCTGTTCTCAAATTTTAAAATAAAATTTTACATTTTTTCCTGAAAAATATTAAGAGATTTAATGTAATAAAATGTTCACCACTGGGGACAATAAATAAAAAAAAAAAAAAAAAAGAAAATTACCTTTTACTTGACTTGTGCTCTGGGAAGATGCTGAAAACACTAATTAGTCATTAACGCAGCTCAATTTGTAGTCTTAATGCCTCAGAGACAAAAGGCTGTTAACTGTTGTTATTATTTGTATAATAGTAGAGCTACAAGTCCCCATTTCAGGCTCCCCTTGTGCTACAAATTGCAGAAATACATAATAATTAAAAAAAAAAATCCTACCCCAAATAATCTTATAACATAAAATTAGACTACAATAAATGACATCAGTAAAGCAACGAAAGGGACAGTATTCAAAGCAACACTGTGTTTTTCCTGAAACCAGTTGCTCACATAAATAGTGAATCCGCTAATATCTCTAGACAGACCAGTGGGTTAGGTCAGTCAAAGGTCCTATGGCTTCCTTTCATTCAAACATTTTCTGTATTTCAGCAAGTAGAAGAATCTTAAGCAAACGTAAGCTGACTAATTGCAATCTGTCATAATAAATAACTGGATCCACTCAAATTCAACAGCTCATGTAAAGAAAGAACTCCCAGCTGATTTTCGCACATGAAAGAAATGCTAGTTTTATTTATTTAGTTTTCTGTTATTCAGTTGTGTCCCTTCTTGCAGCCTAGGTTATCATCATACAAGTCATATCTTCTGGGGATATATTTTTAGAACTGCTAGTAGAAAAATAACCCTTATGCTTGAAAAGTTTCAAACAAATAAGGAATCCTGACAAATTTGACAATCTGCATGAGACAAAGCTGTATGGTAGAAAACAATACCAAACTAAAAGGAAAATAAAAATAGAATAGCTAATGTGAGGAAAGAGCTTGTACAAGTTTCCTACAGCTCTACACAGTAAAGCTTTTGATGAAACAAGAACTTCTTTATTCTTTACAACAAAAATGCCAATTCTGTGGTATTATGAAGCTAAACAAATGGCTTTTAACTAGCGAATAGACTGTGAAATAAAAAGAATTAAGAAAAGAAGTAGCTCTTGAGGTTGGAGTTTGCCTTTGTGTTTGACTGTTTCAGTATTACATACGGTGTTTTCTAAAATTATTTTAAGTTGAGAATATACAGTCTACTAGAGCTGTTTGGGGGTTTTCTGTCAAAGTACAGTATTACGAACCCTAAGGTTCAAAAACATGGAGTGAAATCTGCTGCCCCCTCCCAGCTGACAGATTTTTCTTAAGGCTATATTGTACATTTTTCCCTGACTAGCTTTTTCAGAATAACCGTGGGCCACCTTCAAACCATGTGGAAGCCACAGTGTTGCTCATTCTCCCAAATTTGTATGTTAAGGAGAGTTCATCCACTGAACAAGCTCTGATTGATTGCATCATATGGTAAAGCATCACCCAAACCATCTACTGCGAGGAATCACAAGACTATGTCTTCCCCAGCCTCTCCATATTAATGCTGTTCCTGCATCACCACTATCCATCCAAATCGTCATCTCTTCCCCACCTGAGCAGTGAAATATGTACCTCCGATTTCTCTGTGTTTCTTTTTTTCTTTTTTAACTTTTCATCTGGAAGTTATTCACCCACCTCTTCCAAACTAGTATTTCAGGGAAAGAAGAGAGAGGGAACAGATTATGTCCATGAGGTTCTCTCTGTTCCCTCTTTCTCCTTTGTGAGAATAACATTAGACAATTTATCTCTCCCTTCCATTTTCCAAAGTTACCTCTCAAAAGCTGAGGGAGAAAGGAAAATCTTGGCTGCTTTTCCAGCAAGGTGTGGAAGGAACCAAGAAGCACTGTCCTTGCCTTAAAATAATGAGTCCTGGCAATAAACTGTCAACAAAGTAGTAATTTTTATGTGTTCTGGTTGTGCGCAGGTACAGCTCTCAGCCCAACACATCCTCCCATGCTTTTTTGTCATGCATCTTCCCCTTTTGTCAAGAGTACTTCCAGCACATCCCTATAGCTCTTTGCAGCCTTAGAGCCACTTCTGTGTGGAGCATTTTCTCTAGCAGTACAAAAAAATATCCTTCACAATATCACCGTAAAATCTGTTTGTCCCATGAGGCATCAGTTTTAAGAAGTCCCAGGTACAACATTGCACAGACGATATAGTTACTCTTTTATTAACTATACTTACCCTTGATTAACTAAACTTACCTCTTACACCTTTCTCTGGAGACCTTTGAGGAGGACTTACTCAGACACTTTCCACGATGATCATCTCCTCCCCACATCAGGCTTGCTAGTTGCCAGTAGCCCCTCAGTTTCTTGTCACCTGAAGAACTCTCCCATACTGTTCGGTCTCTCCATCCCCCTCTTTTCAGCACTGAGTTATCGGCACATAAGACTGTTGTCTTAGCTTTGACTCCTCCTTTCCTTCTGAATTCAGCCCTGAAAAAGGTTTCTGCGGCTCTCCTAACCCTAACCCTTTTGCTGGCCATAAGCTCCTTCCACACATCAGGGGAAGTGTGTTGTTTCTCCACCTTTGTCCATCCTCATCTCTGAATTGCCTGTGGGGGAACATCTTTGCTCATTTTTTTGGTTCTGCCCATAAATCCTGTTGTATTCTGTGTCTTACCAGGGATTTCTCACCAGGCCTCGCTGGGCTTCTTGGGTAAACAGTTTATTCAGTGCAGTGAAGGTTTTTCACTGCAGAAAGGGCAAACTGACAGACCTGGTGGTGAGAAAAGAAATTATAACCTCAGTAAAATGACCTGGGTTTCAGTGTGGACCTGTGATTGGGCTTTAGAAAAGAAAGGAATTTGATTTTCATATCTTAATAGAAAAGCTAATTAGTCTAACAATGAATAATAGTTGTGGCAAGGTATTCTGGTAAAAAAGAATAAATTAGAGCAGAAGATAATGGTCATCATAAAAGGAAACAGTTGAAGAGCAATTTTATTGCTAAGATCTAAAAAAATGATCTGGTAAAACACAAATTTTGCATTAATTTAATTCTGTCTGGGAACATTTTCCACTGACTAATGAATGTTCAGAATATTTATCAGTTTGACACAAAACATCAAAACATTGCTGCATGTCATCGATAAGATTATCATTGCCTCCCTTTATGTACATAGTCTATGCCATTGCAGTATTTTAGTGCATCACAAATGTTGATACATTCATCCTCAGAAATTATTTTATGAGTACAGAATATAGACTTGATCCAAATAAGAGTGTAATTGGCAAATCTTGGGTGAGCCCACCAAGTGTGGAATTTAAGGCAGCCAAAACTATTTGCAGTTTTTCTCAAACTTTTCCAATAATTTACACAAGTGACAAAAAGAAGATCTGATGTATCTTACAAGTTCTTTTTGTCATTCTCCTGTAGGAGGATTGTGCTAAATCACTTTGGAATAGAAAGGATTTGAACCTGACAGTTCCCTTATGTTGGATAAGTCCCCTCTTTGCTGTGCCACCACATGAAAAGTGCATTGGGTGGGGAGAAGAACAGAAACTCACGCTGTTGCTTCTACTTCCTGAATCTGGACCATTTTTGTCTTAGCTTCTACAAAAAGTACCCAAAATAAATCTATCAGTTCAGAAGAGACATTTTTCACAGCCCTAAATAATTTGCTGAAGATAAGCCCTGATGTTCCTCTTACTATGATACCTGAATGACAAGAAAATCCTTCTTCTCTGATTCTGCTGAAATATTTTATCCTTCTTTTTGGTCCCTAACAAAATAAAGCTTGCCTCTTTTGATTTTAAACTCCTCAGGATGGGAATTATATCTTCTTGTACACTAGTAAATCCATTGCACAATGGACTTGTAGTCTTCATGGGGTTCCTGGAGAACTACTATTCTAAAAAAAAATATTACAGAAATTTCACAGGTTTTTCAAAGCACAAAAACCTACCACCCTGTGCTTGCTTGCTGGATCCCAGTTCTGGATTTTGCTAGGACCACTATCTTAAAACTACAACAGTAGCAGTAGTAATAATGATACTATTTCAAACTTTTATTTATCTACAAAAATATCATAAGCACAAAAGAAATATTCATGTACTGAATATGCATATGGAATACAGTAGACATTTCAGTAAAGAGAAATAGAAGACTACTGGAGCTCAGTTGTGACAGTTGTTTTTACCGCTCATGAGATGGTGATTTTGAATGGGGCTGGTTTAAGAGACATCTCAAATACAATTAAAGAAAAATACTAATTGAAAACAATCAGCCAAATATCTTCACAACAGGTGAGTAGTATTATTATTAGGGGCAAATATTGTATATAAACTCATTACTTTCATCTGATCTGGCATGCTAGCTAATAGCGACTAGAAATAATTATAGGCTGAGATGCTTGCGGATAGAGAGTGACCTCATTAATCACTGTGATGGAGATACTGGTAGCTCCCTGCAGTGAGTCATTATAGAAGTGCATCAAATAACAAACAATGACAGCTAGCTAGTAGTGAGTGAAGTCTGACAGATGGTCAATAAATTCAGAACTGACACATTTTTGTAACTAAAAGGTAGGTTTGAAGTCTTTTGGGGTTCTAACAGTGCTTCTCCGGAGCACCAAATCTGGGTCGTAAAAGTTAACATCCAGTTCAAGCCCTTTAAATGTAAAGGAAAGGGTAAAAAAACAAATACTCTAGAGAGTAATCAAACCGCAGTATGCACAAGTTTCTAAATACCAGTGACACTTACTAGTTCACTACCATTAGGAATGCTGCATCATTTCTAGTCTGCCACCACACCATGCTGTGCACCACCACAACGCATTTTATGCTAATGTGATGAGACATCACACAGTTTGATATGATGTGGAACAACACAGTGGTGAAAACTTATGGACCAACGTAATTACTTTCAGATAAGAATTATTAACTCAGCTGGCAGAACTCTGATCTAAATGTGCATGATCTGAGGATAAATAAATAGATTAGATAGATTTACTGAGAACAATTTGCAAGAATGGATATTCCATTGTGTCTGACTCTGCACACAGCTCTATTTAAAGTGCTTCTCCCTATACAATAGTACATACATGTATTAATCTCCCTCTTGCCCTTTTCAAGACTGCCATCTTTTATTAATATTTGCTTGTTTTCTTGGTTTTGCCCTTTATAAGTAATTAAAACAAACATTTTGGGGTGTGTTTGGTTTTTTAAATATCTGAATTGGCTAACATTGTGTTAATGAAATAACTCTCTTTGGAAGGAGGGTTACTGAAGGAGCAATGACAAAACTAGTAATTAAAAATGGATGTCTAGATCCTCAGCAGGAGTAAAGCACTTTTAAACTCTGGAACAGAGCCGGTTTCCTTTTCTGCAGGATAGTCCCTGGAGTCCTCATGACCCGTTTATTGAGGGAGTTACACTGGACCGGGGAAATACAGCAAAAGAAAAAGTGCAAAATAAGCTTGCAAATAACAGCACTTGCCAGTTAATTTGGCTTATAGTTGCTGGGCTCGTTCTTGCAAGCATTGAAGAGAGTAAGATTTTATTCAAAATTCAAAACCCGAAAATGTAGACAAGATTTGTGCAGGTACAAATGTGCAAGAGAGCATATGAATATAGCTACTGTGCTTTCAAAACCTGAGTAAAAGAAAAGAAAGGAGGAAGGTTCCTGTCTAAGCAAAGGAGGCCAAAGTTGACAGTGAGCAGCAGTAGCAGAAGACAGAAGTCATGGAGTGAAGCGATACCACCACAATAATTCAGGAGGGCCCCATATCCTGGAAGACACCGAGAACCAAGGATGCATCTGGTAATTCTGCTGATTGCCTGAACACAACTAAGCACTGACAGAATAGATGACCTTTCAGTTTTATTTAGTTTGGGATACTTAACAGAGCAGTAAGATGTGGTTCTCTAAAAGCCTAAAGAAGAGACCTGGCACTAACACATTCAATACAAGACAAAGACCACTGTGCACATTTGTGCTTCTAAGAATAGAGAATAGCTGGTGACAGCATGACACTAAGTAAAGAGCAGAGTATTGAATCCATGCCCTTCTTCAGCAGATACATAAAAGTGATCTACTGTTTATAAGCAGGAGAAATGACACAGCAGCTTCCTAAACACTCTGGTGTTCCAGCTACAGAACAAAGCAGGTGAAAAAAACACACATCTAGCTTCAGCTTTCTTATTAAAAATATGCTTGATGTGAATTGCTGGGTTTGAAGACGACAAAAGAAAACTGAATGAATTATTATAAAGCAGCTACTAAATCTGCTTATGAGTTTCATCAGACATTTTCTAAATCTGGGATCCATAGAAGAGGATGTTTTGTGTTGGGCTAAGGGCAGTCACCAAAATATTTCAAATATCCAAAAGTATCATGTGCCTGTATATTACCTCTATCTGTCATTCCCTATGCTCAAAGAACAATTAGCTCTAGCCACTATTAATGACAAGAATCGAAACTGCAGGATTTTTTCTTCAGGCTCAGTAGTTCAGAAAACTTATTTCATCCTATCAAGGACCAAAAACATTGCAATGTGACATAGGTAACCATTGTCCTGGTTTCAGCTGGGATAGAGTTAATTGTCTTCGTGGTAGCTGGTACAGTGCGATGGTTTGGGTTCAGTATGAGAAGAATGTTGATAACACACTGATGTTTGCAGTTGTTGCTAAGTAGTGTTTAGACCAAGTCAAGGATTTTTCAGCTTCTCATGCCCAGCCAGCAAGAAGGCTGGAGGGGCACATGAATCTGGGAGGGGACACAGCCAGGGCAGCTGACCCAAACTGGCCAAAGGGGTATTCCATACCATGTGACGTCATGCCCAGTATATAAACTGGGGGGTGTGGGGGGGGGGGGATCGTCACTCAGGGCCTAACTGGGCATCTGTCGGCAAGGTGGTGAGCAATTGCACTGCGCATCACTTGTTTATTCCAATCCTTCTATTATTGCTGTTGTCATTTTATGAGTGTTATCATTATCATTATTAGTTTCTTCTTTTCTGTCCTATTAAACCATTTTTATATCAACCCACAAGTTTTACCTCTTTTCCCAATTCTCTCCCCCATCCCACTGGGTGGGGGGAGTGAGTGAGCAGCTGCGTGGTGCTTAGTTGCTGGCTGGGGTTAAACCACGACACCGTTCATGCAACTCAGACAGAAAATTACAAATAACTTGTAGTGAACTGTTCAGGAACAATTGATAAGCAGCAATTTGTCCAAGCACATGACTCATTCACCAATTATGAATGATAACTAATCAGTGAAAATTATGACTTGATCTAGGATAATCCAAAATCAGATAAAAGAATAAATTCACTGAAACCATAATTGTAAGTAGTGAACCAAAACCAGAACCAGGTCTCCTGACAACCACTTATCACCCATTGTCACTAGCCCTTGCTGACTTCTACAAAAAAGGAGCCTTTCAAATGTGTCTGCATTAGAAAACCACTTCCTTGCTTTGCATTATATCTTTTTTATTTTCTTTCTCGATTTGTTTAATTTGTGGAAGGTTTCAATAAGAACTATTTGATTTTAAAGGCAGCAATATTTCAAAGCTGGAATAGATTAATGGACAGAGAAAAAAATTAAATTGCTTATCTGTTTTTGCTCATTAATGGCAGACTTTTCTTCTTAAAACGGCTATTAAAAAAAAAAAAAAAAGAAAAACATTGCCATTTCCCCCTTTCTTATTCCCTACTCTAAGCCCAGTAATATTTTCATAGGCTGTATTGCAAAACAACTGTAAATGATAGAGTGGTTAAGGATTTCTTCAAGCAGATTGTTATGAAAATGAGTTGACCCCATCCCCTTTTGTCAATAAAATAGGATATTACCAAAAGGCAGCTTTTGCAATCACATCTGAATTGGTTTTCAAGCTTCACAGAAAGGTCGATTCAAACAGTGACAAACATCACCTTGGTAGGCACCACTGCCTACCTTCAATTTGGGAAAGCTTTTATTAGCTCACATTCATGCTGAGGGTCAGCTTTTCAGTGTTCTTTTCTGAGAGACTGAGGCATGAAAGCTCTTGAAATCTCCATTTACTTAATGAAAATAATATTACTGAATGAATGATAATCAAGTGATGTTTTCATTATGCCAAGTAATTTTCTGCCAGTATTTCGATTCCCCTTAGCAACATGTATCTGTGAGGGTTGCAACCTATAGGCCCCTTACAGTAACTGTCTCTCGCTCCTGCAAAGGACATCTTAATCAGTATGGGAGGGTTAACCATTTGAACGTGCCAAAGTAGCTATCTAGAGCTCTCTTTGCTGTTTCGCTCCTAAATGGAAATTTATTCGTCATTTTCTTTTCTACTACTTGTTTTATTTCTGGAAAGTACTACGCCTGTTGATACAGCCCTGTTAAGGGAATAGGGTAGCAATACAGAAGTAGGGTGTCCCTTAGTGAGCCCCACTGTCAGGGAGAGACAGGAGTGGGCTGCTCTGCCAGGGAAGGAGGGCTGGGAGCCACGGGCAGCGGGAAGGCAGACAGGGCAGTGACCTGGTTGACCAGGGACACGGACCCTGAGCAAGGTGAGCAGAGCAAGTCCCGTGACAGTAACCCAGTTCAGCCAACAGTCTGGCAGCCAGGCAAGTCCTCGGTGATGAGACGAACCCAGGGTCAGGGCAGGAATTTGAGTCAGCAGGTCAAGATGAGGATGAGGATGAGGATGAGGATGAGTGAGGTGCATGGGCAGGCACAACAACTCAGGGAAGGGCGAGTACCTCAGTTTAAATGCAGCTCCCGAGCAAAGAGAGGCCGGGACACAGCTCTCCTCCCAGCAGTCTTGACTCAAGGTCACAGCTGCACCGTATCAGAGCTGGATGGGACCCTTCCTTTTAGGTATCTTTTAGAGAGATGCCCATTCTCTCTAACGTGCATTAGGACCATATGAAGGTTATATAGGATCCTAGGGGTGGAAACAGGTACTTCTGTCAAAGAGAGAGTCAAGAGGATGCATAGAGCTAGAGGATACATAAACAAAGAAGAAGGTTTGGAGAGTAATGTTTATGACAGAACGTTGTTGAAAAAAACACTGCAGACAAAACAGGACTTTTCATGGTTTTTCGTTGATTTTACTGAAAAGAAGTTTTTCATTTCATCTAATGAAAACCTTTTTGAAGCCAAGGGCTTCATTTCATGCGTAGGACTTAATAAATAAGAAGATTTAGTCATAATCATAAGTATTTTATAACGCCATATATTTGTAGGAAGTATTTTGTGTGGAAAAAAAATTATTCCCGGAAGAACTTAGAAATCTTTTATGAATTTAAATGGTGTCTGGCTAATAGTTTTACCCTTGAAAATGTAAGAAAGTATTTTTACAAAGAAAAGATATTGAATTTCATCATATTTTCCCCAATTTTTGTTTTTAATTATTCACTAGAAATTGTTGCTAAATATAACTTTTAAAAGAAATAAACAATGATAAGAAAAATTAAATTTTATTTAAGCCAATAGAAATCTTTTGGTCAGAGTGACAGAATTTTTTCATATTTTTAACGCTACGAGTAGCAGAGAGGATTGTCTTATGCTTTTCTGTGGAATTTTAAGTTCATCTAAAAAAATCAGTTATTCACACAGCTCTAGTTAAGACATAAAAATACTTCATGAACACTATTAAATAAGTTTCAACATCTATAAAATCTTAACGTCTTTCTCTTTCACAGAATATTTTACAGTTTTAATCTCTAAGAAACAAAAGCTTATGAAGTGTTAGGTATAATAGCAGACTAAGATTCTCTCATGAATTCAAGAACTAGTATAAGCCTTCTGACTTTTCCAGCATATTTCAGTTCTGGAAACATTTTGTGAATTGTATTAGTGCTAATCCACTGTGGGATAACAGGATATAATAGAATATGAAGAGATGCAATTATGGTTTTCTGTGTACAACTCAATAATTCCAAAATGCAAGTGCTTCTTTTTACAGACTTAGATATGCCTTACTCCCATAGCTTTAGAGTTAGAAATTTGCCATAACATAGGGTACGTCAACATCACTGGTGGCACTGTACTATAACTGTCTACTTATCAAAGAATTAACGTAAACTCATTCATTTTTCCAAGAAGTCAGGTTAGCCTATGAAGCAACCTTCAGCTGGACGAGAAAACTACTTCTAGTATATGAGATAATTGATTTAGAGCTTGCTTAGATGCCTTTCTATCACACAAAAATCTGCAATGTGAACATATCAACATACAAGGACTGTTTGGCTGGGCTGATAAAAATTATTAGATCAGGTTAGGATTGGATTAGGTTTATTTAGATAAAGATACAGCAATTTAGTAGCAGGCATGTGACAATAAAATCTATGAAATGGTCAGAAAAACTGTGGTGAGGTGCATTGTTTATTTTAGGTCAGGATGTTAAGAAGCATATAAACACATACATCATTTGGAGTGCAGGTCCATGTTTAGCAGTTTTTTCTGGTTCATCCCACTCAATCTTGTGAGGTTCATGTTCAAAAAATTATATATGCTACTTCTTCCAGAAATAGTAGCAACAAACCCAGAAGTCAAAGGGTTAGAGTAACTAATATGACTGACACTCTTAATAGGACACCTTGACTGAACTTTGTCAAGGATTTGGATTAATTAGTTAATGGATTAATTAGTTAATATTATACCCCAGGGAAGCTATTATTAGCAGAAGCATGGGTGATGTGTCTTAGGGATATGTAATAATTAATAATAAAGGTAAACAAGAAATGTCCTTTTGTAACTGTAGAAAATAATAGCCGGCAGTAGAGGTAACTGGATGAAAACGCCGTATTACCAGCTGTACTGCCACCATCAGTGTGCACCAGCCCTGTCAGCAACTGCTCGGTGCTGGGAGCCAGCCAGACCATTTTGGCCAATCTCTACTCATCAGAGTGCAATGTAATTTGGGAACTACCATATGGCAATAAACATGGCTACACAGATACAGTACAGCCCCTTTATCACAATGTTATTAGGCGCTAAGAACATTATGTGACAAAAAGAGAGCAGACTGTCTGGGGTTGCCTTGCTGCTGCCTACACATATGAAATATGTTAGCATAATGTTTGTCTTTGCAACCTCAGAGAGATAAGTATCCTTTCTGAAACTGAATAAACAAATATTTCATTACTGTAGTCAGTTTTAATACACAAATCCTTCCATGTGTATGGTTAAAGAACTGATATGAGTCTGAAGGATAAAGCTGAAATGCTTACAGCCTACACAAAAGCTCACAGAGTTTCTTACATAGTTAGACTGGTCACATTTCCTTCCACAGAAGAGATTGTTTACACCATTCTCATGTATTTGGGAACGCTGAAGAACTAAGGTTGTTGTATTTTAAGCAGAAATGTTTAAAGCTTGATAGAATCTGATGCATGTGGTATTTTTTTTTTTCTCTTTTCTTTTCTGCCACGCACATCTGTTGGGAAGCTACAGTGTGCCTCTAATAACATCAACTGGCCTCTGTTTTCTCTTGTCTTTCAGTATTACGCTTAAAGTGCAGCTACCTGCTGAGACAATAAACATGACTTCCCATGACTTTTCAGTAAATGAAGCTCACTTCTGAGGCCCGAGGGTATAGTCAATCTAAAATATAGATATGAGGTCTGGAATTAGAAATTTCATGATCAGCCAAGTGTACTTATAGCAGCTACATTTTGAAGGGGCATTCTTTCATCTATTAATTATATTCCACTTCCCCCTCTCACCAATACTAGCGACTCATCATTTTACATATTTAATGGAACATGACTAAAAATACATCAGAAAATTAATCGGTATTCATACTGTACCAAAGAATTTTCAGAGTTACCGTTTATTTCTTTCAGACAGGCTGCTAAGACTTGGAAAATCTAGAAACAAAAGGAAAGGACTTACAAAAAAAATTATTATGACAAGATAGCTGCAGGATATAACAGAAAATCAGTGTTCACTGCATAGCGCAGTTCAATATAGAAAGTAATTTCCCAATCTTTTTCCGTATCTTTGGCTGCCTACTTCCTTGCATGTCATATATCACAATACAGATTTTGCAAAGTAGATTGCACAGTGACACTGCCAACCTCCCTAGGACTCATCTTTAAAGTTAAAAAGATACAGAAATGGAGAGGGAGAAGTATGCTGATTTGTTTTAGTGATACTTTGATTTTGTTGATCCCTCAAAATAAAGAATACAAAAAAGTAGACTCAAGCAGAGTATACTATAAGGAAAACTTATTCTGCTGCAGTTTTCATACTGCGTATATCAGAAATTAAGTATTTCTTTTAAAATACATGTCCTCCCCTTGTATCTGTGAAAAGACATTCTTTTAAAGGACAAATTTTAAAATATGATTGCTAATTAGGAGGACAAAACAGAGATTTTTAAGGAAATAATATTTGCTTATTTACTCATGGAGAGGTTTTGATCCTAAAAGCCTCACTCATCTGCACTAGGGAAAGTAGGATTTACAACATCCTGTGCTGGAATTAAGACTAAGGAACATGAAAAACTTCATGCCCATGGTGGATTTTCTGTTTTAGACTGTATCATGAAATGCCTGCATGTATTCACCTTTGCTGAAAAGGCTACTAACATGCATACATCAAAATCAGAGACAGTAGAAAATACTCATTATTGCACATGGAATATGTTTTGAAAATTGACTAGAAGTGACAAGATTTTGCTCTTCTCTGAAAAGGAATTTATGAGATGGGAGGGGATGGGATGGGATGGGATGGGATGGGTAAGAATGAAGAGAAGCTGCTTGAAAAGGCTATGGAAGTTGCATATTCCGCCTGGTAGGTAGAAGGAAATAGACCGTGAGACTTTGGTTGCCCAGATGTGAGGGAAGGGGTAATATTTAATTTAGTTTTAAAACCAATGAAAATTAAAGAAAGTGTTCAGAGAATGAAGAATTCTCTGGTTTACTAAAAGAGCATGATCTCAAGATTTTCAATTATCCTAGAAGGTATGACCCCAGTCCAATGAACACTGATGACTGACAAGAAAAGTTATACACTGAAATGCAGGCAAGGTAATATTATGGCTAAATCTGTGCATTTTCTGTGATATAAATAAAAGTACCCTTTAGAAACCGTCTTAAATCAGTCAGTCTGTGTCATTAATTTACCTACCATGTAATGCTGAAGAGTTAAATCCTGCCCTAAATGCCCGTATTTTTTTTTTCTTTTTTTTTTAATCTAGAGCAATAGATATGACACATAGACTAAAGCTTTCAGAAGTGTTGAATTTATTAGGGAACCTAAAGATCAGAAACCTCCAGAAGATCTAACCATGTAATGAACTATTATTTGGAGAAGAAACTGGAGCTTCACCTTTCTAAGCACACTAATGCTACCATGTAGCATCACATAGTTGCTCCCTCTTGCTTGCTCTAGCCCTATGAATCCTTAATTACTCTATGCAAAGTGGAACAACTTCAAAAGCAGGACATCAGAAGAACCTTGCCCCAGAAACCTCACAAGCTTGGTGGTAAGAGGTATGCAAAAGAGAGATGTTCATATCCTCAGAATCTCCTAGCCAGAGAAGGGGCAGAACTTGAGTCAGATGCTTTTAGGCGAGTGTCTTGGATACCTGTGGGGCTGTTGGATAAAAGGGAGAAGCCCTCACTTTTTGTATAGCCTTATTTTGTGAGAAAGTGTAGATGCATACTTCCAGAACAAAGCCACTTCAGGTCAAAGTAAAAAAGTTATGTCCATGAGACATTCATAATTTTAGACACAGCCTTTTGTAATAAATAATTTGAGGAAGAAAGCCCTCAGGAATAATCTCAGATTTATGGGACTTATTTCCAAAAGCACTTAAGAATTTTCACAAATGATGCTGCTTCTAGATTACATCCTACAGTATTTTACCTACAACAAAACACACACAAAACCAAGCAAAATACTGGACTGAGATGGGAAAATGAAACAGAGCAGGTGATAAGTCTCTTGAAGTTTTTAAGGTGTTTGGAAAAGGCTGCTATGTTCATGTTACAGAACACAAGCCATACTGGTAAACTTCAGATCAGATAGAAACCCAATAGGGTATTTCAAGGACACATAAGAAAGACACATAGAAAGATCTGCTTCTGGAACCTATGAGTGGCTTAACTGGCAAAGTGACAAAGCTTTACCTTTGTATTCTAGGATAGTGCTCACTGGAAACCAGGATACAAATAACACTTTAGGCTATGCTAGTTCATACCCTTTTCAGGTATTAGCATGTAAAATATTTGATAAGAAGATGATAATCTTATAATTTATATTGCCATTATTATTATTACAGGCCCAAATGACGTAGGTTTTTAATGTTTATGATGTAAATTGCCACCAAAAAGAGGTTTTTCTTTGTGGGAAGACTAGTGCATTATTTCATTTATTGCTGAAATTTATTACAATAATATACCACAAGCTTGCATTTTAATAGGGATAATTAAACAAAATGTCAATCTAGTTATCTATTCCTAAATTATTTGGAGGATAATTGCTAGGAAAGTTACATGTCTAAAGTAGGTTGCACAGTAGGATTTTGCATAGAAAATAAAGTGATATATTATGGAACATGATTGTTCAGTTCGTCCACTTAAGCATGTAGCACAAAACCCACACTATTATCACAGAACTGTTGAATGCATAAAAGCATTATTTCTGCCCTAGCAAGTAAGTGTCATAGTTCATTTTCTATTCTTTTTTTTTTTTCCAGTTACATTTCAGTGCCCCCTTTCCTCCCTCTCTCTTTACCATTGAACAATGTTATGCCTTCTCCATAATCCCTCATATCTCTACATGCACCTGAAAAGGTACCGCAAAGGAAACTGGAAACTAGAAACAAGAAACCTGATGTACTGTTTCCAGCCTGCCAAACATTTATATTTTCAAGAATTTTTTATTAATGCATGAGATTAATTCACCAGTAAATTTCATTAATTGGAAAAAATATTAGATTTGTCAAAATCTCAGGGATTTATATTCACTAGATTTTTTTGGTAATTGTTTTTACTTTTGCACATAAGGTCTATGAGGATTTGTGGCCAGATTTCTTTTTCAGATTAGCCCAAAATACTAATGAAAACTTCTGACAAAACTCCCAAACTTAAGGTGAAATTCACCCTAAAATATGAATTCATCTATGGCTCCTCCAGGTTGATAAATAGGGTATATGTTGCTTTTTAAAATTATTGTTGTTGTTGTTGTTATGGAAAGTTTTCATTGTGCTTTATTTCAAAGTCTGCTTAATTGGCCTCTGTGTATATTAAGAGAAAGGCCAAATACATAATTGCTTGTCACTTCTGTGCACTTTACAAACTCTCTGTAATGTAAAGCCCGCATCACTTAAGTGGATGAGACAGAGGTTAAGACTGAGGTGTTTTAGTGAGTTATATGGGAAGTTTCCACAGTGCTAACACTTGGCACTAGCCCAGATTTAACTGTAACCTACTTGTGTGAATACTGACATTTACCAAACAGTTTTACATGAACATACGTTAATGTTGTGAACTGCCTGTGTGAAAATATATTAAAAAAAAAAAAAAAAAAAAAGAAAAGAAAGCAAAAAGCTTGAGAGAGTGAAAGAGAAGAACCAGAAAGAAAAGTGATAAATAAAGCACTAACTGAATATCCAATTACAGACCAAAGACCAACAAGCCCTGACAGGAGCAAAAGAATAAAATTTTAATTTTTTGAAATATGAAGATACAAACTGGCATTGTGTAGAACTGGAGAAGTGACAATCCAAGCTGGTCAAGGTAACCCAGTGTTTAAGAAGTCTGGGACTCAGCAGCTGTAAAAAAATCATAGGATTTAGGTTTAAGCAAGAGTCCAAATGAATCTAACACAAAGTGACTATTTCCAGGGAAATTTGAACAATTGGAGATATAAGGATGAATTATACAGATGAGATAAAAAGTAGAATAATGTCTATGGCTGTTTTTCCAACAAAGACAAGAAACATGGAAGTTTGAATTGTAAGCTATGAAGTACAATGTTGATGTTTTAAGTAAACACAGTGAAAATTAGCTCTCAGAGCTTCATATCCAATTCCATGATGCTGCTTTCTTGGCACCAAGGAATCCTCCCTGGAACTGGTATTTGAAACACTGTACTTGAAATACTGTATTTGAAATACCAAATAACTTGGTTGGCACCTCTAAATGAGCATTTAATTAATTATTTAATCATAATTTAGCACCAACTGTGTAAATAAAAAGAGGAATAATATTACGTACATTGCCTTTGACTAATATGCTCAAGGTCCTCTGCTATGACTAGAAGTCATGACCAGTACCATTTAATGGACACTTGCTACACAGTTATGTGTGTATGAATCAGAGTTGCTGTTCACTTCACATACTGCCATCCGAACGAGGCGTACTTCTGTGTGCAAAGGCAGGTTTCATGACTATAGCTTTATTATGGTTATTTCTTATAAAATTTCATTTTGCAAACCGCTTTTAAAACCATTTAAATTCCCATTAACTCTCACTGCAGTATATAAATTAGAAAATTGCAGAAAACACTCAGTCCAATGAAGGGTTCTCTATGGTCTTGGAAAGTGTGTGTTTCTAGTTAATCATCCAATGATATTGCATTGCCTACTTTGCGTGGCAGGTGGGTCATTAATAAAGAAAATAAATGAATCCATAAAGGGACCTCTTTGACACACCCAGGTTAATTATCCTCCCATGTGAGTATTTATTTGCATAGGTACTTCAAAATTTTTCATATGATTTGCAAGTGCTATGTTACTATATTTGATCATGTCTTTGAAGCTTTTCATTAAAGATATTATCATTCCTACTCATTTTCCCAGTCCCAGAATAGAAATTCCTTGCAACTTGACCTTGCTTATACTGAAAAAAAGATCTAAAAATGCACTTTTATGGTTCTCTGTTGACAAAAGTAACAGTTTTTGCAAATAATCTTTAAGGAAAATGAGAATCAAATTGACTTTAATTGTCAGGGATTGCTTGAGATCATTTCTTTGAAGACTGGTTGTATTCAAATAACTTGGAAAATGAGGGAGTTTTACTTGAGGAAATAGAAAAAAGCATAACAAATAGCAGATGCCATCAGCAGAATTGCATACATATTACAGACTAAAAAAAAAGTACCACGTTTCATGGACTGGAAAGCGGGTCACAATGCTGTCAGTTCCATCAACAAAATTAACAGAAACCCTAGACATTTCCTACCTTGTAATCTTCAGGTTTTAGAAGAAGTCCCTCTGGGTTTTCAGGGTTAAATCCTTTGGCAGCAACAGACTGTAAATATGCCTCAGCCATTAGAGAATAACCATTCTGCAAGGCATATATGTTTTGCTGTTTGGAAGGAGACCCACAGTAATTTTCCATGCAACCAACCTCCATATAACAAAAGACAGCCATGTGCACTGTTGTTATATACAGCTGCAGATACTTACTTACACTTCTGGCTTCCGATGCCAAGCTACTACATACTGAGGGATGCAGAAGGGTGAGAAAATGAACATGTACTTCAGCAATCAGAAATAAAAGATGTTTCCCTAGGAGCAGAAGAAATGCGAGATCTTGCCTCCCTAAAGCCCTCACATTTTTGCCAGGATTATAAGCAGAATTAGTGGATAAAAAAGAACACACTAGATAATAAAAGACATCCTCCCTACAGTTTTCTTTTTCCTGGAGGATGAATTGCTCCAGTGGATGGCCTCCTTGCCTTTCATGATGAGGTCAAGAAACTTGCTGTCACTACCACTGTTATGATTAATGATCCGACTGGTAGTGACAGTAATCAAACGTAGTCTCTGGAGTACAGCTTGATTGTGCTAGTCTCCCAGTGGCTTGAGCCACTACACTGGCAGGGAATCTATCTGTTTCTGCTACAGGCATCTTCTTGTGTCCTTCTTGAAGCAACTTTTCATGAAAGTATAGGGAAAACCAGAATGAGTCATAACTATTAAGAAGAATAAAACCCTGAATTACTTTTTAAAAAACCAAATGACAAAAACCTTTGTAACAATTGGAAAAATACTGCATAATGAATAATTAAACTATTAATAATATAATCCTCTTAAAAGCGTAGAACTACTGGTTGAGAAGATTAAGTGTATAACAGCTTTCAGTACAATGAAAGTGGTATAAGGGAAGAAGCTAAGTTTCCTTCTGCCTTTCCCACTTCTCCTTTTTTGTAACAGATTTTCAGTGCACTCACTTTAATTATATTTTAATAAATGTTCATTAGTTGAGCATACAAAAATGTCTGTATATAAGGATTAGTAGGTAAAATGATAGTATAAAAAAATATCATACTGGCTAAAGGATTGAAAGGTTAACTTTCAAAACTGGGATGATGGCAAAGTCCACTGAAAACCAGAAGGTGAAGATGGAACGCAGAAAAGGTGATGACAGTTGAAAAGAAAGAGACTGATAATAAGGTTATATAAAAATAACAATGGAAGAATCCATTAAACTTGCTATATTCTCAGAAAAAAAATTCAACTTCCATCTGGTTAAATGCTGTCTAAATTAATTCTTTGAATCACACAGAAGATACATTACTAGAAATAGAAAGTACTTATAATATTCTTGTATCTAGTTAACAAGTCAACTCTTATTTTGTGTTTCTCAGCATTTGAAGTTGTCTTTCCAGGCCTACCCCATGGCAGGAGTTTTAACACATCACGCTGCCGTGAGGGAGACTAGGCTGGAAGGAAACAATGAACATTGGCATTGGCAAGTCAAAAGGGAGCACATGCAGAAGATGATACTGTATTTGTGGAAAAGACAAGTGAAAATCACTGGAGGCAGCCTAACGGACTGGAAGCTTCCCAGGCTGTCCAGGAATAACTTTCAGTTTTGTTTTGCGTGGCACAACTTTGTTCTTTAATACACGTAGTCAGCCACAGACGCAAGTCTTGGCAGGTGAACTTCTCAGCTGTATCAGGAGGGAGCACAGCTGGTTTGTAGGGAGGAGTTGAGTGAGCTGGATTAGGCAGGATGATGGATTTTAATTGTGGGAAGACAACTATCTTGCCTCGTTCTAACATACTGGGCTTTAGGACAGATGCTGCTATGCAGGTGTGGTCTCTGTGTGAGAGTACTTAGTGTGGAGAAGTCCATAAGCTACGTAACTCCTGCTTCATGGAGCTGTGACCCTGATCCCTTGCTTTGACAGAACCGATTAGCTGCCTATTATTGTATTCGGTATGCCTTATTTATTTATTCATGATGATAAATAAAATAAAAAAAAAGTTCTTACCAGGGCTTGTAAAAAAAAAAGAACCAAAGGTATGATACCCAAATCTCTAGGTGTAACATTATCCTCCAAAGGCAGTCAAGGTCCAGTAACAAATCCAGCACAATAACTGACCTACAAACATCAAAGGCTTTGACAGCTTTTACTACCATGAAGAAAAAAGTGTGAGAGTGATTTCACTCTGATTTTAAGCTCTTTTATTGCAGTTAGGAAAATAATTTTGTTCCCTCTCATAGTGTTTTACTTGAACAATCATCTACCAGATAGACATTGACTACCTTGTCACAGATTGGAAGAAAGTATGTTTCACTTTAAATTGATCTTATCAATAAAACATTCATGGAAAAGAGCTGAACCACATTTATTTGCTGCTAAGCACTAGCTCAGAGAACTACATTTTAATCTCATTATAATACGACCTTCCAAAGTCTATTACTTTGTTGCTTAGCCCTTTTTGGGATGGAGGAAAGAATGGTTGCTTTGTTTTGTTCTTAACTTTAACTGTATTTAAGGCATGCAGAAGAGGATGCGCCCAGTCAAGTATTTAGTTTGCCTAGGTGAAATGTGGATGGGAATGGGGAGGGGAGTGAAGGCAAGAGCAATAAGAAGCTTTAATATGGATATGAAAATAGCCTTCATAAAACAAGGATAAACAACACTGCAGTCTAATTTACCCCCACATAAAATGCAAAATAGAACTCCGTGTGTAATAAAACATTAGTATCTTTATTGCCAGCATAATCTTAACTAATCTTTTCTTACATTATTTCTATAGTTACAGTAATTCATCCGCATGAAATTTGACTGAATAAGGTTAGCCTTGCAATTGAAACCACACCGATTTTTCCCTCCCTTCTATTCACAAAATCCTTCATTACTATTTGCATATGTTCCTAAGTCAGTCCCAGGCAGGATCAGCCTCTAGCCTCCTCAGAATGTCAGCAGCCCAAAACAGTTTTCTTCTGAACATCCCCTTCCTTTGTAATACATAAATACAATCTTCTGGGGCTCTGTAATTATCCAAAATGAGCTTTACTGTTGCAAATTACTTCAGCACCCCTATGATTTATCTGTTGTAAACACACTTTATAATATTTATATTCCTATTAGAACCTCCACTAATAATGAACTGACAGTACATAAATATTTACACGATAGTACATGGACAAATGTTTGATACCTTTATATTAGTTACGTTTCTTGTTCTCCCTATCACATTTGGAAAAAACCCTAAACCTTGGCAATTTGCCGTGTTCACAAAAATACCTCTGAAAATGGCTCAGAACATTAACAGAGCTTCACATTTGCCACACTTTTCTTTAAAAGAATGGCATTCCTTCATACTTATGCAGTCTGGGTTATTGCTTCTTCACATTATGCATCATTACTCTGAGTAGGTGTCTTATCAGCAGCTCCAGTTGTTGTGGAGACGATTGGAATTAAGCACTGGAAGCTTTTTATTTATCTTACATGCTTTATTCCTACAAGATTTTCAGCGTATAAGCTTCTTTGTTCAGCTCAGAATTGGATACATTGCCAGGCATTGTAAAATTTACATCTTTCTTTTTTTGTATTTGTTCCTAAATTGGATTGAAAACAAAGTATAGCTTTAATTAAAGCTCTGCTTAACAATAGACAATTTTTCCATGCAGTGGAATTTCTGATCAGTTGTGAGGATTTTGCAAAGGCCTAATAGGTGACATTCACCACTAAGCCGCAAGTAGAACTGCAATATACTTACCTGTGCTAAGTGTCTGACTGACAATATTCACACAAAGAAAACTGTAATAATGCTGTTGAAATACTGACTTAGCCAACAAAAGCCATGGAATTTAAAGTGAAGGTTACTTTAAACTGCATATGATATGTAATAACTTACAAGTTCAAAGGATAAATGTTGAGTTTAGAGAAGCAAAAGGAAAGAAAGGGAAGACAGTGATGGAAGGAAGGAAGGAAGGAAGGAATGAAAGGAGGGAGGGAGGGAGGGGTACCTAGGGTCCACTGTTCTTCATCAAATCTATTTTGCATAACAGGGACACTCACAAATTTTGGGAACACAGAATTAAATTAAATGTCAACCTTTCTATCAAGGCTGATTCTACACTACTTACACCGTAGATGACAGAAGGATGAAAAACAAAAAAACAACCAAACTTACAGGTCAGATGCATGCATTGTTTGGAAAAAAATTAAAATGTCTATTAAATAGTCTATTATTAAAATGTCTATTAAATGTTCAATAAATGTTCCCATTTCAAAGAGTGACTGAGGCTGTTTTCCCTTCCTTTCCTCAAGACTTGTCAGAAGATAGCTGTAGTTCAAACACAAATTTGCTGCTGCTTGATAAAAGTGAGGATTCTTGTTGTTTGAAGTAATTCCCAACAATATTGTACTTATTCTAGAGGTGATAATGTGTGAGAAAAGCACAGACACTTCCCAGTCCCCATTGAACAAAGGACCGAAGCTTAGAGCTTTCAGGAGGGCTGTCAGGAACACGTAAAGTGCCTGTACAACATACTTCATTTGTAACATGTTTACATGCCAGTAACCTAGTGGATCTGCTTTGAAGAGCTGAGCAATAGGCTCTCCCTGTTTGGGAGAAGACTGAGAGTGGAAGAAGATCAGCCAGGATTCCCTGCTGGGGTCGGGGAGAGAGAATATGAAAGAAGTTACCCAACCAAGTATTACTACAAATTGGCTAATTTCTAAGTACACTGACTTATACTGCTGTACCTGTCACAGAAAACGTGCCCTGCAGATGACTCAGCTTCCTGCAAAGGCTGTTCCTATTGCTGAGTCATTCACATGCTAAAATGGAAAATAATGGGGAAAAAGAGAAAGATGCTGAAATAAAATCTTCCACAAAAGGCAATGAGTTGATTCAGAAGCCCATGATAACACAATAACTTCCTATTGCATGGAAGAAGTGTAAGATAATTTTTGAAGTATCAAGTGTTTTCCTAGTCTGCAACAATTGCCTGATACTGTCTTTTTAGCTGGTTTATGTCAAGAGTTGATGCAGATGTTACATTGAAAAGGAACGTTGTCTTGCTGCTGTATCAAATGGACAGACTGCTCAAGAGAGATATAGACCCACTTAAGAGCAGGTCAGTCTCCAGAACACGGCTGTACAGACACCACTGCAAGGCTGAGGGACAAGACATCTTTTCTCTTTCACTATTTCCATGTGTCATGATTTAACCCCAGCTGGCAACTAAGCCCCACACAGAGCTTCACTCACTCCCCCCTCAGGGGGATGAGGGGGAGAATCGGAAGAGTAAAAGTAAGAAAATGCACGGGTTGAGATAAAGACAGTTTACGACTTAAAGCAAAAGCCACGTACGCAAGCAAAGCAAAACCAGGAATTCATTCCCCACTTCCCACGGGCAGGCAGACGTTCAGCCATCTCCAGGAAAGCAGGGCTCCATCACACCTAACGGTGACTTGGGAAGACAAACGCCATCACTCCAAACGTCCCCCTTCCTTCTTCTTCCCCCAGCTTTACATGCTGAGCATGACGTCGTATGGTGTGGGATATCCCGTGGGTCAGTTGGGGTCAGCTGTCCCGGCTGTGTCCCCTCCCAACTCCTTGTGCCCCCCCAGCCTGCTCGCTGGTGGGGTGGGGGGAGAAGCAGCAAAGCCCTTGGCTCTGGGTAAGCAGGAATGAAAACACCCCTGTGTTATCAACATATTGTTTTGGTCACAAATCCAAAACATAACCTTGTAGTGGCTACTATGATGAAAATTAACTCTATCCCAGCCAAAACCAGCACAATTTCATGTATTTTGCTCTTTCATCTTTTCATCACAAAATTAAAAAATGTCGACTTTATGCAAGTAAAATGAACTGAGAAGTGTGAAATAAAGAGTAAACGTAGCTTTACTACAGCTTTTCAGTCCAGACAAGCTCCAGAAGTATTATACAGCAAAGCAATAAAATAACTTGGAAAATTAATTTTCGCTTAGCCACAATACAAACAAAACCAAATGTACCTCAAAAAAATCAGAAATTAATTCTAAACAAGCACAAAATGTCTAATTTTATTTACAGTATTTTGGATCATTAAAATAGGTATATGCTGCTTTTGTAACTACTAGTGCATCACTTTTACAATATTATCTTAATTTCTCTAAAAGATTCAGGGTGTTTGTCTCTTCCCCAAAACTCTCCTTCGTTCATCCATCTATTCTGCTATATTTAGTATAATTCCAAATATAGAAAAAAAAATTTACAGAAGACTAACAGGTATCACACTGTTTAAGTTTCATGTTCTGTTCAGACAAAACACCTTGTATTTCTAGCAAGTATCTTTTCAGGTAGGTATTGCAGAAGTACCTAAGCAATCAAGGTCTAGGAAACAGATAAAAATAAGAACTGCAATATTAGATTAGACTCACAGTTCATCTAGTCCTATATCTTTTCTCCTGCAATGGCTTACACCAAAGTAAAAAACTCAAACAGTGGATGGATGTCATATAATCTACTAGATTTATATCTCCTTGAATTTCAAATAGCTACAGATTGTTTTAAATCCTGAAAAAGGTGAATACAGTGGCCACAAATCTCATATGGATACAAAAAAAAAAAAAAAACCAACCAAAAAACAATTTTTTTTCTCTGATGGGGCTTTTCACTGGTCAAATGCGGTGAGAAAAGATATCAGATTACATTACAGATAAATCAGATGCCAAACGTAATTTCTGAAACGGAGAATATTTTTAGATTGTATGACAGAAAAAAAAAATATGGCTCTAAAATGGGTAATCTTCTATTTCACTAAATGTGCTCCCTGACTGAGACCTTGTATGCCAAGCTTCAGCCTGAAGCAAATTGTTATAGCCGAGCTATTAACTTCTAAAAATAGGGGGATGTAATGGAAACATTAAGAAACCCACTATTGGGCACAACCACAATCCAGGGGAGGATGAAACAACACTCCTTTATTTTTCCTTCTTTACCTCATCACATTAGTGCAGTTTGTAGCACTGAACTGTGTCTATGCCAAATGTGTTTTGTTTAGCTAGTTTCCTTCTAAACAGCAGCTTATGATGCTGATATTTAATCTCTCTCTCCCTCTCTCTCTTGTTTTTAAAGAAACTTAATAGCAGCCAAATACTTCAGGTCAGGCACTTGCCATTTGTGACTCAGTATTTAAAAAAGGTGCTACTTCCCGGGGGAGAGAACAGACAGACTGGAGGATTGCAAGAGTGATCTGAAATTAAAATGCTTTGCGAAAGGAGGGGTTTGCATTTTCACTTGAACCCTTTTGAGAAACAGAATAGTAGAGTGAACATTTTGTAACAAAATGTGCAGCAGTGATTTACTTTTCTGTCATGGAACCGTGCATTCTCTGTTTTATTGCAGTGTACAACATTTCTCATCATCTGCTATTTATTTTACATTCAGCACTGTAAAACCAAAGAAGCACTGACTCACGAGTCAGCAGGTGGGTGCCCCTCTTCAGAGGCATTCCATGCTTTTTTGCCAAACCATTTAGCACATCTGTAGCCTTCACTAAATCATTTTTAAAAGTAATACCGGTAATAAGAGTCAGAGAGCCTTGAAAGGTATGTGTGGTATGTGTTCTGCAAACAGGCTCTCAACAAAAATCCCCAGAGCTAGGAACAACAGTAAAAACCATCTCAAAGGAGCAGTAGAGAGTGGAGAAAATGGATCTTGGTATAGAGGACATGCTATTTATGGAGGTCAATCTGCATCAGCGACATAACATTTCAGGGCTATTCAGCTATAAACACATTCTCATGAGTCGTGCAGGGTTTTAAGGAAGAGATCAAAAGATGAGCACACAAAATGAGTGTGTACGAGTGCTTCTATCCCAAACCCTAACAGATTGCTTTTCTACTCTGCCCACAGTGGGGTGCGTTGCAATCGGGGCAAAGGCAAACTGGAAAACAGGCTTTAGCACTTCAGAAGAACTAACTGAATCAGTACACTCGAGTCCCAGAAAATCCATTTGCAATGCAGGAATTTTCAGAAGTGTCAAGGATACTCAGAAGCTCGCTAGTGCCCATGCTCCTGAGTCACCTGGACAGTGCAAAAGTCACTCTCAGTACTCCTGCTGAGCAGAGTCTTAATTCTGCGAGCGTTTCCCTGCAGGTAGGTACCTGCTTGGATACAACCTATCACGTTAAAGTCTCTTGGAGTGTGTATGGCACAGGAGGTTTGCCCTTCCTTATGCACAAGCCTGCGGAACTACACAATTCAGAATTGCTTAGATCAATAGGCGACTTCTTAGAGTATTTTTCTTGCTTGTGGGGACAAGAGATTAGATTTTCAGAGCTTAAATTCCTAACTCTATTTGAATCCCACTTTTAAATCTATCTCAGTCCCTTTGGTAACATTGGTTATTTGACAAGCAGGGTAATCACTTGTCATGCCAGACTCTCCACCGTGTTTTTTCAGAAAACTTATTAGCTTCTGAAACAGCATTTTCTGGACATTTTCTAGCTTCTAAGAGTGCCATTCTTCAATTGCTACCATACTATGCTTCCAATCACCTGGTCACCTCAGCAAGACTGCCTCATTTACTTGTCCAGGAGCAGAACGCCACACAGACCAGAAACAGCATGTGACGGTTGTAAAACTTCTTCTCTCAATTTCTGCCAATATAGTTTAGATAATACATGCAACAGTCCCCCAAAAAAGTTTCCATTTCTGTTCATTCTCAAGAACATGAATGTTTATTTGTCTCCAGACCCTTTCTTGTTTTAATCCCTGTTGGCACCAGGAAGTTCCAGGGAATCTGATAATGGAGAATCACTTCTTGTATGTGACATGGAATTTGCAAAGTCTATCAAAATATTTGTTATTTCCTATTTGAAGGAATACTGTCCAGAGCTTGAAATATTGCAACTGTTGGCCTGGAAACTGGATTTCAGTAAATATGCAGTCCTCCATGTTTCAAAAATATTATATTCTACAGAAAAAGCCATCTGACTTTCTACATTTTCAAATGTTGAAATTACTTTGATTTCTTTAGCATTTTATGGGCACTTTGTGCAGGGGTGCCTCTTCCCTGCTAGTCCTGTGAGGTCCAAAAAACAAGACAGATGCAACAAATGACTAAGTACTTCAATAGGTTGAACACTGAAGTACCAAGTCTGCCTCATGAGCTGGAATGTGATGAATATGACATAAGAGACATGGAGTCCACAAAATAATGCTGAAGACAAAATACTGTTAAAAAGAGAATAAACATGAGAAAAAAATCCAGAAATGCTGGAGGGACACTGAAATAGAATGAGAAAGGAAAATGGAAAAACTAGAGATTCCAAGGAATTTTAATGTAAAGGAAAAAATCAGTTGATTTTTAAATAACTTTTACTCTGGAAAGCTTCATGCAAATTAAACAACATGCTCCAAATTCACCAGTGACATGATTCCACAAGGCCAATTATAACAGATAGGTGCATGTAAATCAGTTCAGTTAACTGGAAGTTATGGATACAACAGAGGTAATTTAATAAGCTAAAATATAAATAGAAAATGTGTTTTGATAATAACAAATATTAATTGATAGGCATTTCCTTAGGAGGGATGGGTACATAAAAATAAAAAAAGGCAAAACAATAAACCACTTTGTAGATACATTTTCAGACAGACCAGAACTACCTGCTACGTACGCATAAGAGAGCACTGCAGCTTTACGGGGCACAAGCATTCACCTAAGATGCCATGTTAGCATACAGGACATTGGTCCTAGTTAGTGCAGACAGAATTCATGTCGTGTCCTTTTCCTCCTTGCCTCCACTCATGCGGCAGTGGCCAAGAAGATACAGGAGAGCTCCATTTGTGCGCTGTTGTTGTTCACGATCATGGCAATACAAGATTTTGCTTCCTGGCAAGTGATTCTGCTCTGCAACCACAACAGTAAAAATTTGTTTAAGGGAAGAAAGAAATGCTCTGAAGAGGATCCTGGAGTAATACAATCATGAGAGAAATAAAGACCTTTGAGACAAGAATTTCCTTCTGTTGGTTTGAAGAGGAAACAGTATTATTGTAAACATTTCACTTGGAATGGAGAAGAGATGACAAACTCAGAAAATTTCAGCCTTACCTGCAGCTGAACAGTCAGTATTAGCAGTGATTTTACTGTACAGGACTGTAATAAATGTGTTAGCCATTATCAGACATATTTTGTTATTTCAGGTCCTCAGGTTTTCCCACTAAGCAGGTAACACTCCTCACTACATCCTGCCTCTTTAATACTGGCTTTGATTTTTAGACATAGTCTATGTCTCTTCAAAACCTTGCAGCTTGTACCATCATTTACGCCTCTACAAACTGAGTGTTGCACATGCAAAAAATACCCCCAGACTGTCCTGACAAGATGTACTTTTTTTCCATTGTCATTATCTGTATGGAAAAGATATCAGGCAAATACAATGGTCTCAGTGTCACTGAGCTTATTAGCTACCTTCAGTGAATCCTGAAGGCGGATGGATCCCTCAAGTCTATGTGTAAACTGATTCTGGTGCAAAAAGCAGTAGCCCAAGTACAAAATGAATGTGCTTCCCATTTGGAACGTACACAAGCACTTTAGGAGCAATAGGGTCTGCCTTTCCCTTTCCAGACAGTTGGCTGATTTGATCAGATGAGGTTTTCAAAAAGTGACTTCAGAGCACAAGTACCATTGAAACCCAATTAAACCTGTGTTTCTAATCCACTTAGACGTTTTTTAAGATCCCAAATCTCTGAGATAAGTTCACACAGAAATTTAAGTGTCTGATTGTGACTTAATGTGTCTAAACAGAGTGCCTAGAATTTGCTGAGCCTCATATTCCACACTCAGATACTACCTTGTGTTCAAAGTGCCTCATATCTTTATAGTACCTACATTTCTGATATACAGTCGCACAGACACCGATGTAGGTACCTAGAGGTTGTCATATGTGTTTGACCAGACACTGATCTTGCTGAGTGGCTCAGAGCGCTGGGTCTCCCCTGCGCTCAGGAAGACTTCTCATCAACCCCCTGGGAGAACAGTGTGATAGTCTATTGAATCTAATGAATCAGTTGGGCAAAAAAGAGAAAGAGAAAAGGAATGATTGATTTTTGGCTTGGTGGTTCAAACTCTCACCTGGGATCTAGGAAATCAGATTCTTCGGTGGGTTGTGGGGTTTGGTGGTTTTGGTTGGGGTTTAGGTGGGGGTTTTTTTATATGTAATTATTAGGAAAATATATAGCTTGGAGAGGGAATAATGAAATTATTCATTCCCCCCAGACTGTTGTTTTGTGGGTTTTGGTTTTTTTTTCCTGGGCTGTAGGAAGCTTGGATTTATGTTTCTGCTCCAACCTATGCCACTGGGACTTGAAGATAAGGCTCAGCCCTGTCCCAATGACTGCTGTGTTGGATATGCATAGGTGTCAGGGAAGTCTTTGCTTGCCTCCCAGGAGAAAGAGCTGGCCATAAGTATTTAATTCTAGAAAGTTCATAGCTGACAATCTGATATCAGAGGGATTTCCAGTGGGAAATCACTGCCTTCTTGTGTTCTGGAATATGATGTCTGACCACGTTCAGCTCTCAGGGGTTAGGCCCTGTCTCTATTTTCAGCTTCTCAAAGCAGCTAGCCTGCTCAAGCAGCTGACTCCTGCTTATCTTTTTTTTTTTAATATTATCTCTTGTCTTATTGTAGGCAGAAAATGCTTGTGGATTTGCAGGAATGGGAAGGGTGCAGTTTATTTTTTGAAAGAATCTATTGAAATCATGGGCCTATGGCTCCATACTTACCTATCATAAACATCTGTCTGCTTTTCAGAAATAAACAACACAGAGAATTTCTAAAGAGCTCCCATTTTGTTACTTCTGATTGACAATTTTGCCCTCAAAGCGGAAGGCCGTATTTCAGTGTATCAGTGAATTGTATTTTAACACTTGGCAGAACTCAACGACCTGTTGCAGAAGAGTCCTTATCCCTCCCAAGAGCATGGTGGGGCGAGCATGGCCAGCTCCCTCACTTGGAGTTTAAAGAACAAGCGGGTAGAACCACTGTAACATTTCCACCACAAGGATAAGCTTAAAAAAAAAATCCAGTTAGGTGTACAACGCAGGTGTTGTTTAATCTCTATGTAATAGAGACACAGACGGTGTTTCAAGATAGGCATTGCCTAGCCAAAAGGTGGATTTCTCTGGGTAGCAAGCCCTTATCATGTGTCTTCCACCCAACCGACCTCAACAGAGAATGGCATTATGATCACCAGGCAGCACTCCTTTTGCTAACACATTCAGACTCAAATTCAAATCTGAACATCTTTTTTTCTTTGATCAAAATGCCAAAAAAAAAAGAAAAAAATTACAGTTGCTACTGTTATTTTCGTTGGGGTTAATAGTATTATTCTGTACATTATTACTCTAATTTGCAGAGGTTAAAGAAAAAATTTCGTCATCCTAACAAGCATCTAATTCAGTAAGGAAATTTATCTCATTAGAACTGCATTTAAAGATTTAGTGAAGCTATTAGTGATTATTTTTCTGGTGCCCATAAAAATACCTTTTTCTGTGAAAAGAATCAACCCAAGTTATGCAGTCTTAATTATCATCTCCTTCAGCATAAGAGCACCAAAGGATGGAAATGTAACACTAAATGTAATAAAAAAGCAACAGTGTTCGGATAATATTGCAGAAGAAATCGAATATTGCGAAGCATGGAATTACACACCAGAAATCTCATATAAATTTAAATGAAAAGTTCTAATGGGAGGCCTTTTAATCTAATGAAAACATATGAATTTGCAAAGGACAATGTCTCTCATTTAAGCTATCAAATTTGATAAAATGCTCTCAGAAAGGTTTAGGTCTAATTGTATTTTCAAAAAAATAACAGTTGACAGAGAAATGTAATAATCTTCTTGAAGAGAACCAACAGAAAAAATTAATTAAACCAGGGTGCTACAGCAGACAAAATGAGGCTGATATGCGCCTTGTTTACCAGAGTAGAAACACATTCAGCAAAGTAGATATTGAAACATCAAACTTGTTGTATCAGTATTGTTTCATCAGCATATCAAATGTTCAAATGACTACTTCTTGAAGTATCCTTTCTCCATGACTTGTCAAGTTTGACTATCTACAGTTAATCCAACACATACCTATAAGCCAATGTAACACTAAACAATGACTTCCCTCAGATATGCTTCCTTCAGTGATGAATATTCATATTAGTTAATTAATTAATTAGACACTGTTTGGTAAATGATCTGACATTATTTCTCCTGTTAATAGCAATGATAAATGAAACACTTTCTGCTTGCACAGTCCTATATATTTGGATCCTAACATTATTTCTTTAGGCTTTCTGGCAAGGTTAAAAACCTGTTTCTATCTTATTACTCTTTCCTAAGTATGTCTTAATAAAATGAATGCAATAAGTGATAATGCCTGGTGATACTATAATACTACTCATCATGTTTCTTAATAAGTTTGTATTATTTGGTTTGTTTATAATGAATAAAAACTGGAGAAGTGAACCATTCTGTATACTTATTGCACTGATTACGTGAATGCCTCCCTTACTCTCAAAAAATGTGAAAATATAATTTTCCCTAGACAAATGGAAAACAGTGCTCCCTTTTAGCATTATGATATACTAGTTGAGCTGAGATTTTAGTACATATTTTTCTACTAACTACACTATTTCCTAATATGATTAAATGTATGTTGTTGCTCCCAATCTGGTATTATTTTTAAAATGTGCAGGGAATGTTTGGTTTTACAACCAAATTTGAAGAAGCACAGGCATTATCCACTTTTGTTCTCTAAACCATCTTAGAGCTAATTTTGACTTCAAGCAGACTTCTGATATAATTAGCTATATAAGTTTTAAATATCAAAGAATATCCTAGACTTCTTCTGTCTGAATTATATGCCAGGTCTTGAAGAAAGTTTTAAAGGACTTAGCTCATTGGAAGTCATTATGCTTTTCATGGGCAGTCAGAACAAATGTTATTAAAATGAATATCTCAGTGAGATTCAATTATTTATCACAGGTTTTGCTTATAATGATACCACTTTCCTTTTTTACATCCTGACAAAAAATTATATGAAATAATAGTTATTCACAAGCTAGTATTATTTGACTTCAGCAAAGAAAAAGATTTTCCTTTGCCTCACAGATTTTTTCTTTTCTTTTGCTGTGCTTTCTAAAGAGGGATTCAGTTTTTGTGTTGAGAGGGTTTTTTCAGAATTAGTTTTCCAGAAGGGGATATTAGATGTGAGTGGTTTGAAATTAACTCTTTCTTCCTAATGCCTATAGCTGGACACACTGAGATCAAGTCTACAAAATTAACATTAACTTTGGGACTACAGGAAAAGCATAGCCCACAAGCTCTGAGTACGCTGTCATGAGACAAGGTACATATGTAGGTTTCCAGTGACGTGTTGTCCAGGTGCAAAGTAACAGAAAATGCTTCCTCAAATTCACTCTACAAATTACTTACTAACAAGAATTAAGCAAAATTATTGTATTTTTATAAGCAGTGTTCCTGTAGGATTTTAGCTACTTTTAAAAGCAAGATATTTTTTATAATGTCCATTCTCAAGTATGAAAAATAATGCTTAAATATGTTCTATAAGCTTCCTTTGCATTCAATTACTCTTCACGATATTTTACTAAATGTCAAGAAAATTTCCTAGATAGTCCTGTTCATCAGATCATGAAAGCAGCTCATTCTTCTTAGCAGACCACAGCAGTCTGAACATAAAAGTTCCAATCTGTACAGCTTGGTGGGCTTTTTAACAACCCCAGAAAAACATTCAGACACATATGCAATTCTGTGAACAAAAGTTTGTGCAAACATTATATCTAGAGATTGCATTCATGGAAGGAAACCCAAGTCTAGGAAAAGTTGCACATTTTTATGCTCAGTCTACTCTTTAGCATCCTTCTAGTATTTCTTTCAGATGAAAATTTCCACTCCTTACTGCTGTTATCCCTTCCTTTCATCAAGATTGAGATCCTTAAGTTATTAACGCACCTGCTAATTGCCTCACACGTGCACACACCCTTTAGTGAGGTGACATGCTGTCTCTCCAATTTTGATGATGACCCTGACTGTCCCAACTCAGCCCAGCCTGGCTGAACTTACTGCTTTCTGTGAGGTACAACATCCTTTGCCATCCCATAAGGCAGTGTTCTAACAACATTTCAAAGCTTTTGCATACACAAAATTTGACAAGTCCTTGGATAACACTTTGTATAACTGCTTAATTTGCCTGCTCAACATTCGCTGTATTTCCTGTTCTTCAAGAGCAATGTGACTGAGCAGCCGAGGTGAAAGCTGTCAGCTTATCTTTTCTTGACTTCCATATTCCGCATCCGTAGGACCACTCTGAGAGGGGACAGTGCCCTTTCCCAGAGGAGATGGAGGGACAGCAGGAGATCTTGTGAGCCACCAGCAGGAGTAAGGACCAGAATGCTGTTGGGAAGACCTGGGAGTGGACGTGCAGCCAAACTTCGGGGTGACAGAAACAAAGTAATACTAGGCATTCTGTAGACTTTGTGGTAAGCCAGAAACTGGGTTAAAAATAAACCTTAAGGAAAGAATCCACCCTGTGAGGGCAGGGGGGAGATTTGTTTGTAATTTATATTTTAATTTGTCATATCTAACAGATCTGACTTTTGCTATTAGATACCTCATACGGGTTTGTGTCATAATAAAACTTAGCTTTACAAAAACAGTTCTTTTAGTTTCATCAGTGGTGCAGGAGTAGGGCTGAGGCCATGGCACATCAAAGCTTCAGCCAGCTAAAGCTCTTTACACCAACCACAATTTCCCCTGTCCTCTGCCATGCATATCTCCAGGTTTTTATAAACAAACGTTCTTCGATAATCTTTTCCCATATAAAACTTGTCTGGACAAACTGACCAGTGGAGGACAGCGTAGAAATCTGGCATGCTAAATATACCCTAAATATCATGTTATTAAATAAAAATTGTAGAGGGCAAACACACACACAGAGAAGAGACTGACAGTCAGGTGCTATGTAGGATGGATGCCTCTGTACTCCAGCAGAGTTAGTTACTCTAAATCAGCATGGTTGTGAGTCTACTCACATTTAGCCCCAGAGCTAAATTGAAGTCCGTGGCCACCATACACTTAGCAGTATAGCTATAGTCATTAAATCTCAGAGATCAGGCAGGGGTCTTTTGGACAATTAGACAACTACAGCTGAGGAGCCTATATCAATTTCTTATGAACAGCCAAATGTGATTAATTTGGTTTCAAGGGAGATTCCTGTTTTAACACTTCAAAAATTTCCATTTTCAACATTTCATTCTCAAAAATTAAACCAAATGTTTGGCATTTCTTGTGAAATAGAAGTTTATAAATGGATTTGGAAAATTTCATTTAGGGAAAAAATGCACTTTATTTCAGAATGAAACTTTCCTTTATTTCTGTTCACTTTTAATAACTTTATCCTCTGGACATTATTCTGTTATATGTCCAGAGGTGCATAATGCAATACTGTGCACTATGGCATATTACGTCTATTGTATTCTGTTTTTCACTTTTAAAATATTAGGATAAATGTGACCTAGGATGAATGGAAACATCCCAATTTCTAGATGAGTGCCGCCTTTTCCTCATGAGAAATGTTTGGATCCAAAGGCCATAGAAATGAACAGAAATCTTGCAGTTCATGTTGAGATGCCTTGAACAAATCAGAGAAGAGCAGTGCTTCACAAAACCAACCTTAGCTCAGGGAGGCTAATCTCCCAAGACTCCTGCTACAGCTGATGGAGAGACAGAAGCATCTCTGCAGGCAATTCAGAAGAGGATTCTATAATCCTTAGAAGATGAATCCTGAATCTAATTTTAGATTTTGCTTTGCCCTCAGGAGGAACCTCTCTCTTCCTCTTTACTGTGTTGAACCTGGGGAGATTAACTACCAGAAACAATTAGTAGTCTTTATGTTTACACCCCAAAGGTCAAACTGTTCCATCGTAACTCAGATGCAAGCTGATCTGAAGTGTAAACTTAAATGTTGGTATCTGTAGCAGTTGTCTTGACTTATTTTTACTTAACAAATTTTATACCTTGAAGTATTAAGTATTGTTATTTTTTGGACCCTAGTCAGCAGTGATAAACAATAAATAAAATAATATTAATATATTAAAATGTATTTGTATAGTAATATTGTATACATACACATGTATGCATACTTTGAATTTTGGGGAAAAAATACTTTTTAACAAGTTTTTCTTGTGTTGTGAATAATTATATTGTGACTTCTATTTTTCCTTAATCAAAGTGGTTTAAAGAGAAATTTTGGCTTCAGCAAGGCAGGATTTACTGGGTAGGTTCAATAAAAAGACAAAAAATCCAAGTAGTTCTGCTTTTAGATAATTTCCACTTCTGTTTATTTCATTCTCTACATGGAACTGGGACACTTAATGAACATTGACAGCATTGCAGCAGTAACAACTACACCTCAGCAACCTCCACGAAAGAAACCCTAATGTTGGAAATTAATTTCTTACAAGGTGACAACTCCATTTTGTTTTCACTTCAGCAGATGAAAAACTTACTGCTTGGTTTGGGGTGCATGTAACAGGTAGTACCGTGAATATTCTGTCACAATTGCATTCCCATTGCTCTGTGCCAATTACAAAGGAAAAGGCAGTCAATATAGCAGTCTTTATGAATCATCAAGGTTAGATATGAAAAAGATCAAGTAATTCTCTAATCAGTTTTGCTATCAGTTGATCCAGCCTTGTTCCACAGAGTGCATTTTCTAGAGCTAATGTCTCAAGCCATGGGGCTATCACAGTTGCTCCTTGAGGTTATCCACAGCTACATACAAAGCATTTATTCACATTTAACCCACATTTTCTTCTAATTCGACTGCTGTGGTGGGTTGACCTTGGCCAGCTGCCAGATGCCTACCCAGCCGCTCTCTCATTACCCTTCCTCAACAGGACAGGGGAGAAAGTAAGATGAAAAAGTTCATGGGTCTACATAAAGACAGGGAGATCACTCATCAATTATTGTCACAGGCAAAACAGACTTGACTTGCGGAAGATTAATTTATTGCTAATTAAAATAGAGTAGGATGGTGAAAAACAAAGACAAAAAATAAGACATTTTCCCACAACCCCCTTTCTCCCAGGCTCCACTTCACTCCCTCACCCCCCACTCCTCTAGCTCCTCTACTCCTGAACAGCACAGGGGGATGGGGAATGGGGAGTCATGGTCAGCCCATAACAGCTCCTCTCTGCCCCTTCTTCCTCTTCACACTTTTGCCTCCTCCTGCATGGACTCTCCATGGGCTGCAGTTCCGTCAGGGCACATCCCCCTGCTCCGGCGTGGGCTCCTCTCTCCCCGGGCTGCAGTGTGGGTATCTGCTCCCCCGTGGACCTCCCTGGGCTGCAGGGGGACAGCCTGCCTCACCATGGTCTTCCCCACGGGCTGCAGGGGAATCTCTGCTCTGGCGCCTGGAGCACCTCCTGCCCTCCTGCTGCACTGACCTGGGGTCTGCAGGGCTGTTGCTCTCACGTTTTTCCTCACTCCTCACTGCCAGGCAGCACTTTTTACCCTTTCCTGAGCACGTTTTCCCCAAGGAGCCAGTACCTTGTCTGCGGGGCTGGGCGGTGCCCCGGGGTGGGCGGGTTGGAGCCGGCTGGAACCGGCTGGAACCGGCTGGAACCGGCTGTGTCCGGCTCGGGGCAGCCCCGGCCGCTCCTCACAGGGGCCGCCCCACAGCCCCCCCAGATGGCAGCGCCTGGGCACCTGCACCCGCTACAACTGCATGCCTTATAAGACCATAAAAAAAGTCTTCATCTTCTTGGTGTCAGATCCCAAGACCCCACTAACACCCATGACAAAACTTTGGTACTGTTTTTACCTGTAGCATTTAGTTTTGCTTAGTCAAGACAAACTTTTGTAGTGCTTTTAAACTTCCCTTACAAAGGGGGAACTTATAAACTTCCTTCCTCATAAACTTCCCTTCTCTGTTCTTCCAACACCCTTATTGTTATTGCACTTGTAACTGTGACTGAAAGAATGGAAATCCTTAAACTTGCAGCTAGATATATTACTGTTTATCCTTACTATCTTTTGTTTCTAATTCCTTGGTTCTCAGCCTACAACAAATCATTTCTATTGAACTGAATTTCTTAAGTAAGATTTAATGACATTTTTATTCTAATGCTTTATTCAAACCCTATTGTATCACACCTAACCTTTCATCTTCATCTTTTGAACAATTTTGTCCAAAATCTTTTGTCTTCTAGCAAAGTACATCGTTTGTATTTCAAGGATGCTCATTACTCTAGACTTTGGTTAGCTTTTTTGATTTTGACATTCCACAGTTTTAGCAGAAGTTTCATTTTAAGAAACAGTAATTCCAAAGTAACTGGGTAGTTTTGTGGTAGTAGTACTGGAAACTTTGGAGACCAAAACCAGTAACATTTGAGGGGTGGTGAGCACAGCCAAGAGAGAAAGCATAGATGGAAAGAAAAATCATCAAAATCGAAAGGAAGAAGAATAAAATTGCGGAACACTTCCTTGACTGAGCTAAAGAATAGGCCATCGGTGACTTTCGTGAATGAAATGGATGAGGATGAAATTCATTTGGAAATGATGAAGAAAAAAGTTGAAGGAGAAGGCTAGATTATTCATGTTTTGCACACAACTAATTTCCCAGGATAATACAATTCCATCTGTAGGCAGATAAAGTAGTATAATATGAAATAAAATAAAGAATACATTTTTACATTGTGAATATGCCTAAGGACTGTTAAAGCAAAGCAGATGACAGAAATCCATGAGGCTGTATTTGATAGTGTTTAATAACGTATACCAGGACTGGTGGTTGTGTTGTCTTTTGCTTAAATAACTCTACAGTGAATGTTCTTACGTGACTTGAAAGAAATGAACAACGGTGACCATTGATAGAAAAATTGATTGAGAACAGTACAGCTAATAGTCATTCTTTGGACCTCTCAGAGGACCTAATCTGGGAAAATGCATCATGGGTGCTCAAGTAGGGATTTCAGAGACAGATTTAAGGACTACAACACACAGGAGGCACTTTACCTTTAATGAACACACACATCATTAACAACCTGTCATGTAACAGATGTAGAGCACACAACAAATACTTAGAGACACTATTCCAAGGAGAACAAGTCACCATATTTTTTGTCCTTTTGATATACAGCTGTAATTAGAAACCCTACATTCATTTTATGTGACAAATGCTGCATTATATCTGTTCTAGGAAAAGTGATCAAACTTTTGTAGGTATCATTCTGTGTCTTTTAGTGTTTTACATGTAAAAATTAGGAAAACAGTCTATTTTCTTACAAATGAAACAAAGATGTCAGTTAAAGGTGACCTACAGTATATTTTTAAGCAACTAAATGTGGTTTTTATGTACTGAATGTCCCCAACAGCATGGGTAATGGGAACAATCCTCACATAAATGATTTAACTTTCTTTGCATCTATGCAGCACGAGTCCCTTGAAATCCAGAATAATGTACTCATTACCTGATGCACCAAATTTCCTGTACTCTGCAGTCTGATATCACACCTATGAAGGAACCTCAGCCACAATGAAAGAATTTGGGTAAGTACAGAAATTTTATGCTGATCAAATTTAAGAGTCACATGAGTACTTCAGGGTCCAGAATGCATGTATTGCTGATCAAAAAAATAGGCTATATGGTCAATATATTTATGCAATGCACCAAGTTTAAAAAGACTATAGAATTCAACTTTATTGTTTAGAAAGTTTCCTGCCTGTCTGATGTATTCAGGTGCTGAGTCACATTTCCTTGTGGTTGTATCTAGGATATCAGATCATCCAGACAGAACCTTCATGTCTAGTTGGCAATTATTCTTTGTTATAGTTCATATTATTTCTAACATATAGGAGCAGTTTTCAGGAGTTATTATCACTTTTATTACACTACTATTACCATTTCATGTACCCAGTGGCTTTTTATAACCACAGAAGAAGAAGAAAAAAAAAAAATTAAAAATCATGAGAAATATCTCGACAGTTGTTTTTTTAAAGAGAAGATTGCAGAAAAATTTGTAACAGTCCTATTACAACTTAGAAGACTTTTTTTCTGTGTTAATGGAAGTATGCCCAGACATGCTTACTCACCCTGCATAGAGCCTCTGGCATTTAAACACTACAGTTTAAGGACACAATTGGTTTAAGTTCATGAAAACCTTTGAGCAGTAACAGTTTACAGGCTCTTTACACAAGGTACAGAAATTTGATTTTCATATAGTTTGGCACTTTGTCTCATTATCCTTCCATCACTATGAAATTCACAGCAGTTGACAAAGAAGTTGCCTCATATACAAAAAGCACGATATCTATATAACATACATAACACTGTTCATAAAAGCAGTTGTAATAAACTAATACTCAAGCAGTCAGATGAGGACTTTACTATCTTCCTTACCAAACTACAGTACACCCATTGCCTTCGTACCACAGTTAAAATTATCCAGAGATTATATTCATCATACAGTTAGTACTCAACAACATTTTGTGTGATATACTTTGCTAAGAGAAGAACTTCTGACAAAGATGGACAAAACCTGCAAATCAAAGAGACAGCAACGACCAGTGTTGTCATGTCACAATGACAAAATAATCTAAAACCGCATGAAAAAGTAACCCAGTAGTTTCCAGGCTGCTCCACTTCTGGGATCACAATCTTCCTTCCATTGGCAAAACCTATATTCGCTATTACTTAGCTGGTAGCAGAAGGATCTGTGCTCTGGTCTTCCAGGAACTACTTACGCACACTATGGATAAAACATGTTTTAGGCCCCCAAATGAATTGTTGAACACTGGAACATAAACTCTTCTTATATACTAAGACACTATCTTTTAATGTTTATTTTTTTTATAAACCATCGTAGAGTCACTCTTAATCTTCCATTTGGTAAGATAAATAATCTTAATATCAGGAATTTTTCACTTTGCAGTGGCCTTCAACTATGCTTAGACAGTCCTATGGTACTTCTCTGAATTGCCCCCCATTTATTTTCATAGTATTTTTTGAGAGGACATTTGAGAATTTTCTTACATAATAATAAGAAATTCCAGTGATATTTTAAAATGGTAGCCCAAGGCTTCTACTTTATGTCATGAAGAATGAAGTCCCCTAGATTACAGAAGACAACTTCAGGTTTTTAAATTCTTCCTGAATTTTATAGGTAGTTAAGGAGTCAGTCATCCAGTTTACAGCATGATTTGGCAATCTGGTATTTGTAAATTTTCTCTATCTGCATATCTGTTGAGCAGCATATATTTGTAGATGCTATTCTTTCCCAAGTTTATTCATATGAACACTGATTATCATCCTTTTTTTTTTATTCCAAATTGTCCCTAATTCAAGAAAAGATAGAAGTTTTTTTTAAGAAAAAGTGCCACCCCCCCTTACTATTTTGCCTAAATGATCCTTCCTAAAAGAAGCAGAAATGTTGATTTTAACATTCCAGTCATGTGAATCATCCCCTTAGGTTTCTGTTATACCAACCAGGTTGTGTTTATGCTCATAAATAAGCAATTCCAATTCTGCTTGTTTATTACCCAAGCTCCTATCATTGGTGTATAGGCAATTAAAGATTAAAGAATTTCTTCTCTCTTCGTCCTTTGGTGTCTTGATTAATTTTGTTCTCAGCATCACAATTCTGTGCTGAAAGTTCATGTGTTTCCTCTTTTCACCCTTCTCTTTTATTTGATGTCATCCTAACTACTGCAGTATACTTCTTTGTTACTTCTCTCAGTTGTGTTTTCTAAGGAACTTTAGAAGGTTTTAAGGACTTCCTAATGACTACATTGAAATTAATTCTCAGAACCGATTACCATTTTATTAGCACAGTAACACCTTAATAGAAATCCACAGTTGGCTGGCAACCTAGTATGCCATGCCTGTCTGTTTACTTTTGAAGGAAGCAAATAATCTACTTCAGGATTGTTAATATTGTGCCACATTTCCTATCTTTTTCATCAGAATAAGTTCTGGTACTACAAAATACTTTATAGTAGCTAGGAATCCACTTGAAGTTGTGTTATATACTAACTTTTAACTAGGGTGCTACTGGACCGTGCTAGGACAGACTGAATCAGATGTCACTTCATATCAGTAAAGATCATGCTCAAATTCCTATTATAGCAAAGCAAAATAAATTGTGACATGGTAGTATGATTTCCTTTCACCAAGCTGTCAGGCTACAAAAGTTGCACAATTCACAAAAACAATTATGTTCATAGGCAGTCATTCTTAAGTGTGTCATTTCTTAAGAAAGTTATATAAATAATTCAAGTTGTGACTTTAATTAGTGTTTAAATGATCAAAAAGATAGTTCTGCTTAAATAATGATGTGATTTTACTAGCAGCTGTTTTACCACCATGAAAATCACAGAAATAGAAAACTTCCCAAGACATCTAAACAAACCTGAACAAATACAGCCTGGTCACTATATTTTTCTGTAGGTAAACTCGATTGCTTTAGTCATGCAAGCAGGGCTTAGAGCATATCTCTTGGGAGCATGTAAGGATCTTAATAAATCTCAGTTATGTATTTCAGTTAGCAGATATTCTTGAGACTGACCCATATGCCCTGATTCAACTTCCGTAAAAGTCAACAAAATGTCTTCTATTCCTAATGTTTGAAGGAGGAAAAGGTCCCTATTAATGAGACTCTTGGGGACATCTGACAGGATGTTGTGATTAACATTTTGCAGCTATCATAACCATGGGGTATAATTCTTGGTCCATGGAAATCAGTGAAAGTTTTTGCTCCTGACTTCACACATGATCTCTATCTTAAAAGGTGTGATTCAGTCACCCAACCAGAGATAAACGATATCACTTTTGGCATGCTTTCATGTTGCACCTGATCAGAAGGGCACTGAACCCTAGTGGATCCTGTGTCATACCTGTCAGCTCCATGTGAATGTATGAGATACAGAATACCTGAAATAGCACTAAATGCCTATGTTTAGGTCACTAAATTTTACCCAAAACATTTATTAACTTGGGAGTGGTATATAAGTGGTGGGGAAGATGAAAAAGAATTCCATTTTTATATACATATTTGCATTTTTAACATAACTTAAGCATGAACTTGTCATACAGCCAAGCCTTCTTTTAAGTAGCAATGCCTTAGGAAAAAAAAAAAGGGAATCAAAGATGTAAAGGAAGAGATCCTAGCAGGTCTAAATTTCATGTTATTTTCCATGGGAACTACTGCATACCCTTTTTCCTAACTTTGATTCCCCAATAAAATATTTTAATTTGTATCTACTTGCCTCTAAATTATCTTACTCTATTTTCCTACCTTCTTTCAAACTTCATATCCTCTGTTTTCTCATTATAAGAAACTGGCCTTAAAGTTAGTGCTCTGTTAATCTGGTCTTTTTTATATATTATAAGGCAACTCAACTTAATTTCAGTCTCAGTAATTTCAATCACATGTACAGATGCCTTTGGCTATAGATGCAAAGTCAACCGTTACAAAATCTTCCTTTAGAGTAAACCAATTTTATGCCTTCATGACACACGATTGGGTATGTCTCCTCAAACTGCCTCCAGTTGAGCTGAGTGTATACATGAAGAACAATGAAGTATCATGCAGACATGACAGTTCAAGTCCTAGAAACTATATAAGGACATTACCATAGTGCTGGGACTCCTATTTCTACTGTTGTCACATACCTTTTCCAATTATTTTCTGGTGGAATTCTGAAACATCTGAGACACTTTCCTTCAGACAACTGCGTTCTTCCAATGGTATTTGGTAGAATGTAACCAACTTGTCACAGAAGCATGGTTTCTCACTATCAATACTAACTGGCTCTCTCTAAAGGGCCAGAGGGGTAGGGAAAAAAAAAACCCCCAAACCCAACTTGTTTCCTTCAAAAGAAATAGGTGAAAATCATCTCTAGAAAACAGAATTTGAGTACATAAACTTGTCTACATGTGAACTAAGTGTCTAAGTTCCTAGTATAGTTCACAGAGACCTACTCAACACAGCAAGTGGAATCCAGAGAACTAGTCAGTTGACCAAATGTAGGTGACTACTTTAGCATGCGAAGACTTGCTGCTCTCCACTGACTCTACTGATCAATTTCCATGATGGGAGATGAACACCTGACTAACATGCAGGCAGAGCATTCTTAAATACAGCCTGGAACAGTCCTGGAACAGAGCTGCCGATACATAGGTATTTAGCACCACTGAGACAACCAGAGTACCTGAGGCATTCATGCAAAGGCAGCAAACATAACATTCAAAATCTGCACCTGCTGAAGGTCAGGTGGGGCACTGTACGGTATCTCAGGTGGCACTAGACAGCTGTGTTTAGGCAACTGAATTGAGCCTATAGTGTCTTGCTGAAAAGCTTTGACTAAAAATGTTTCCAGATCTTTATAGGCAGAGCAGAATGCAGGCCAGTCTAGAATTTAGTTCCATGACTATTATTGTTGATGCTGAAGAAAACTATCCATATTATGTCAATCCAATTGGCCCCCAATATGTTATAAAAGCATACTATTGACAAACAATATTCACAGGAGTTTACAATGAAATTCTAAAAACAGTGAAATGCCTGCCAATGGATTTAGTGAGCATTTTATTTACAAGGAAGCACATTTCCAAAACACAGTAAACTTTTTTCTTTCACCAGTAAAAATACATTAAAATTGTAAGGATTCTTGCACTTGTAAAGATTCACTTTGAGCAAGTGGAGGTTATCAATAAGAGGCTGGCAATCTCATTAAATGAGCGCACTCACAAGCATCTCAGAATGTATTATTCCCATGATCCACAAATTTTCAAACTAAAAGGGGTTAAAAGGAAGCAGGGTGAGTAATTAAAAACAAATGAGCAACTGCTTAGATTTCAGATAAATCCAACTTTGTTCATTACAGTGTCTTTCAATATTACAGCAATGGTGGTAAGCTGAAGATATGTGCAATGCAGGGTTTTGGGAGATTAGTCTTCTTAGTCCAACCGATAGTGTTGGAAAACAGTTTTCTACATTACACAAAGAAGTAACACTCTTTTTTCATGGGGACCTTAAGTTCCTAGGAAAAAGCCTAATATTTTTCAAGATACTTTGGAAGGACAAGAGAACAGATGCACAGAAAAAAATTGAATTATTTGTTCTTTGTCTCACATTGTTGTTTCATGAGTAAGTCTTATAGAGAAAGAAGAAAGTCACTTTGCAGTCCTCCTGGGGTACTGCAATCGTGTATGAATCCATAATGTCCTCTCACCCATGCATCACTGGGGAGGGAAAAATCAAAGTAAGCTTTTTCTTCCAGCCCTGCAGAGTGCTTACTTTCTCTTTTTGCTGATTACATGCTCTCTTTACTTTTGAAATAATGTTAAAAACACATAAGAAAAACTTTAGCTATTTGTTTTAAACCATGTTGTTTGCCTTAACATATACAGAAATGGTCATCCACCTCCCAAAACAAACTCCCAGCAAACAAACAAAATCAGCAGTAGCTACCATGAATTAGGAGAGTGTTTTACATTTCCTTCAGCATAAAACAGGGAAAAATAAATCCCATCAGTAAGTAAATGAAGTGGATCTCAGCGTAACCAATCTATGAGCTGAAAATTAGTTTAATTCCCATGGTAGGAAGGTTAAGAGATTCATAGATTAGAGGGCCAGAAGGGACTGTTGTGATCAAATTTATAAACTTATGCAGAGATTTTCAAAGGCACAGAAGACATTTGGGTACCTAATTCCTACCGACTTACAAAAGAAGTTGGAGTTTAATTGTAACTTCATTTAAAAACTCCCCTTTCAAAGAATAGCAATTTGACCAATACCCTGAATCCTAAATCATGATGCATAACAGTCAATGTCACCCACGATTCAGTTATCAGTGTCTCAACGTAGTCAAAATGCAAACAGACTGTAGCACCCTCAGTGCCTGATATTTTCCCTCTGACATTACCTGCAGAGGAGCTAAAAGAAATTTGATCGCTAGACCTGTTCACAGACCTGGGCAGCCATGGGGGTGGTGAAAGTACTTTTAGATTGAAATAGGTAGCACAACTTTTGGACTGTTTCTAACTGAAGTAAGCAGAAGTACATCCAAAATCTTACACCTTGAGGGAGAACACATTTCTTATTTAATTTATTAGATAAAACTATTCCTTCTCTATGCAAGATGACCTGATGACATCACCACATAATGATAAATTACAGGTTTTCAAACTTACTAGAGCACAGGCAAGATCTACTGCATTCAACTTGGAAGGGGTTAAGTGCATTCCAGTTACCAAAAAGGACTATCCTTGAGCAGGAAATGGCACATTCATCAAAAACTTGAGGAAATTTGTTCATCTCCTAGAATAAACTGTTTCTCCACGGTCTACTTCCTATATTTAAATATAGTTTATCTTAGTTTTAAAAATAGCATTTAAAAATGCTAATGTAACAACAGGGAACAGAGGAACAGAGGAAGTGTTATGCTGGATGAGACAGTGATCCATCTATTCCTAGTATCCTGTCTCCAACAGTGGCTGTTAACAAGAACTCTTCTTTTGTTAGATATATCTGGTGTCTCCTAAGGAAAGTTTTAAACCCCTGGTTGTATTTCTCTGCCACTAAGTTTTGTTACATTTATTTATTTATTTATTGCACCATTACGGACTATGCTTTCTGCAGGGTTGCAGAAACACGACTGCATACTTTTTTAATTCCAATTTTATTCCAAGCACTTGATGCTTTTCTCCAGCAGTCATATTTTGAAAATTCCTGTTGGTGTGAAGGATTCTCTCTAGCTTCAGAGACAGAGAGAAAATTTAAGACTGGGAATCCTTGTAGAAATGAAATTTTCTTAACATGGAATAAATTTTTTTCAGTGGAGCTGCTGCTACTGCTTCCTTCCCAAGGTGACTGACATGCAAGCTCTGGCTGCCAATACACTGGTCTCCCATGAACAAAAGAAAAGAAATCTCAGCAATGTGTTTGCTATCTAAACATCTGCAATATTGCTACAATCTCAAAAGCTGAAGAGATCACAGGAGTTCTGTATACATTAGTTAGTTCCGTCTATGGTCTGGGTTCTTTACTTTTATGTGCATTACTGGACTTAAGCTCTGAAATTATACTTTTGAGTAATTCTGGCCAAAAGCTGCTTTATCTACCAAATGGAAATAAAGATAAATTGATCTGACTGATGTGGTTTAGTAGGGGAAAAAGTAGTGTCATCTTTTCTGGGAGGCAGGTTTTCCAGTTGAGTATCCTATCCAAAAAAGTAGGCTTTACTGGCTTCAATAAATCATATTGATGCCTATTCTGAAAGTTTAGGCATATGCAAAACAACAGTTTTGAAATGGTAATTAAATTATTGGAAAGAGGTAGTGCACTTTTTTCTTTATCTTCTCCAACAACCAGCATCACCTTGTCTTTCTCTACTACTGCTAGCTGTAATAAAGATTAAGAGAGCGTAATGCAAAACAGAAAAAATTCTGTTCACAGACTTAGTTCTATTTTCTTCTGTAAAACATAGAAACAGTTTCCACCCAACCCCTCTTTAAATAGTCATGCTCAGAGCTGGGTAAAAAATTATTTTTGAATCTTGTAGGGAAGAATGATTTCTTATGTTCATTTTAGCTAAGAACTTCCTTTCATTTTATAGGGATGTTTCATATCACTATTATCTGATGAGATCATTTCATTTGAATCTCCCACCATCGATTATTAATACATGGGTTCTGTTATACAGACCAGATAGATAATATCCCCTAAGCTGGATTTTCACCAGGCTGCTGCAGCCTTTGGCTTCTATAGTATTGAATTAAAATCCTTTTAAGCTTTCTTTGTTCTTTTTTCTGATTTCCTCTCACACTTCCTCAACAGAGCTCTCTGTCCATTCTTCTTCACAGAAATGAGATATAATGACCCCGATGCCCTACCTCTCCCTTCATCCCATCTCTCTTCACCCCCAGCCAGCACTGACTTTCTCTGGATGTTCATACAGATTAAGCATCCTTTTTCTCAGAGATCATCGTACCTGTGGTAGTAAAACCACACAGATTTTTCAGTCTGCACTTTAGCTAGTACAAGGAAGACACAAGTCTAAAGAAAAGAAAATAAAAAATATTTTCCCTGACTATTTCCTTAGTGCTCTTTGTCCTCCAGTTGTCCTATTGCTCAAAGTCCTCCAATTTGCCTCTGTTGAGAAAAATTCAAGCTAGCTCTGTTCTCTGTTGGCTTCAAAATGTTTGCAAACACCAGGGTTTGTCCAAGGTAGCTGCAATTTCACCAAGTTTACACTGAACACAGAAAGATGCAACTGTGAGAAGTCACTCATTTTACAACAGCAATACCATTTGCATGTTTAAACCAGTATCAAGTATCCCATATCACATGGCTGATGTGGAAGGAGGGGAGAAGAACCTGCTAACAGCAGGGGTGTCTCTCTCCCTCCCTCCCCTTCTCTTTCTCTCCTTATCTACTTTTTCTCTTCTCTGGATCCAAAAACATTGGGTTTTTTGTTGGGCTGAAACGTGTGCTTCCATGCACACCTTGACTAAAATACTAGTGTGCCATCAGTGTGTCGGTTTCATTGCTTTATACAGATGCTGAAACTTGATTTGTTAAGCCTTGCTTAAGTTCACCATATAAGTAGTTTGCTTTCAATCGTCTGACTGGTTTTCCTGAGAATCTTCATTTTTCTTGCTTGCTTCCTGTGGATGTAGAAGCCGATCTACCTCAAGGGTGACTGCTGTGCTTACTCAGCAAGATAATATTGTCTTTGGAATTAATTTCTAGAAGAGCCAAGAATAATCACAGAAACTAGAGATGTGAGGTTCAGAGGCAAACCCCACTTTTTTTTTTTAGTTTGGTTTTGAGGACAGAAATTCAGCATTTCTGGAAAACAGACATATATATGCATATTTTTTAGCATATTCTTTCCTGGGGAGCTGGGAGAAGAAATTGTACTGATAACAAATGCCACAGTATACTTTTTTTAATCCTGAAAGGTGATCAAACATCACAGTAAGAGCAACGAGTTAAAAAACCTCTATAAAAGAAAAACAATTAGAAACATGTAATGTACATTAAAATACATTACATTTCTCTTATTTTCATTTTACGTGAGTACAGAAGGCACAGGCTGCAGTGGGAAAACAGCTGCAGCTCATTGCAAACATGAAACATCAGGAATAATAGCCTATTCTTAACCTTTTAGTAAGAACTTCAAATATAATCAGTAGATATAAAAAATATAATTCTTGAGATTAGTTCACTATAATGGAATCTTTCTTCTCTCACATACATCCACTTTTCCTCTATCCACCTATAATCCTCCTTTCTTGGTCTCCAAGAGAGAAGAGGAGAAGCATCAAAACACAAATTAGACAGATTTTAGGTGCTTAATGTTCCTTTAGAAATACACTGCTTTTACAGTGTAATTATATTTTGATAAATCTTTGCAGTTTGTAAATTTTGAAATGTTCAAAAATGTATATGTTGTTTGAAAGAAAGGAGGATTTTAGACATTTGAGTAAAAATTATTTTGAGAAATATATTTTAGAGAAGTATTAAATTCATTTCTAAGATGTCTTCGGTATCAGTGTGTTCCTTGATAAATAAATAAATAAATTTTAAAAACTATTAAATTTTTCATCTTATATTTCTCAGTAAATATATCTTCAGCTTCTTACCAGGGAAGAGGGAGAGAAAATATCAATTTCACATGTGCAGTGAATGATATTCCACTGTTTTGGACGCTTCAGTAAACTAAATGTTTATCTCTTACTAGTCAGAAATTATAAAATCATTAGCCTCAATCTTCTAATTTCACACACTTCTTTTATTCCACAACAGTTCCTTTGAAAACTACAATTTTGTCAATTTTTTAATGCTTTATCACAGTGGCCACAATCAAACTACTGTGCGTAAGAGAACTGCATCCAACAGGCACAACCTGTAGAAATTGCTTTTAACTTTATAACAACAGTCCCGAAGTAGATTTTGCAGAGCAGGCTTAGTGTTACATGAAGGAGAATTAGCCTGCATTTTGAATTAGCACACTTTTGGTATTGTTTAGTCACAAGTAAGTAATGATTATGGTAGTTTTCAAATCCTGTTCTATAGTGTATTGGTAGCATGCTTATTTGCGGTATAAGTGAGAAAGGTAAGAAAGGTAAATTGCAAGAAAGGTAAAATTGGGGAAAGGAAAATTGTGCCTGATTTCTTTGTGGAGGTGTAGCAAAAAACTGTAGCTTTCCCAATTAAGATGAAGTGATTTGAGGGATCTTTTCAACTTTGAGATATAGCAGTCTTGGTTTTATTTAGGATCTCCTAGGTAAGCAGACTGAGAACCACCTCTCCCTTTTATGAAAGTATAAAGACATTTTTCTTTCACACAGAAAGGTTTCTTTTTCCCTCCCAGATGATTTATTAAGAGTTTGTACAAAGATTTCAGTCTCCTGTGAAGCCTCCTAATTTGTTCATCTTTGAGCACACACAAGGATGTGATAACCTAATATTTTTAATGCAAAAATATGCAGAAAATGCACTTAAAAATACCACAGGGACACGTAATATACCAAAAGAAATTGGAAAAGCACATCTGCATTTTGTTTTTCTCTCACTTAAGCCACCCTTGGAAATGGTGGCTTGGATATTACCTGTGTGACATTCTGAATACCTTATACCTTGTTAGTGAAATTTGTCTCAAAGATTTTCCTCTGCATGCAGTCTGCCAGTACACAGGCCATCTTGAAAGCATCCTTTAAGTAGTATCTTTCATACATTGCTCTATTTTTTATTATTAATGCCTTTCAGAGGATGGGTTGTGAACACAGCTCTCTCTACTTTTCATGGACAGGACTACTATTCCTGGAGTTGTCAGCTCCAGCTGTGTCACAGAAGTCTAAAAATAAATGGATGTACTGCAACCTGGTGAGACTGTTACACTCCTGTGGTGCTCATTCTTGCTCCTCAGTGAGTTACACTAGTTCATTGGGTCTAGTCCAAAGGAAGTTCCGCCCTGCTCTCATGTATTTGTAGAGAAAGGTTTTGAAATAGTAGCCTCTTTCTTGGAAATGGGGAGGAAACTTGACTATTCTTGTTAAGCATATAATAAAACGCATTGAAGATCCTTTCAAGTCTGCAGCAGTTCTGACATCGCGTGGTGCCAGCACAGGTTATTCCTGCAAAGACCTAGATTGTGAAGGAATATATAATCAACCCCTTCCTACAAATAAGTGGAACAAAAATCATTCAGTGAAAAACACTGTCTTTCCCCCAAAGCATACCCTCTTTTTTTCCCTTCATACCCATTAGTCTGCATCTTGTACACATGAGAGTTAGCCAGCCTCTGAATTCAACCACTGATGTGTCATTTACATAGCTTTCCTTCTTCCCAGCTGCTTCTGTAGGCATTTTTGCTATTTTCTCCAAACAATGTGGTATCTCAGTGTGGGTTTTCCCTATCAGAGGAAAGTAACACCACCTTAAAATAAAATCAAACCCACAGCCTCAGAACAAAAAAAGTTTCAGAAATGTAAAGAGAGTGCATTAGAGGTGTCCTCCCAGTAGTTTAAAAAAAGAAAAGGGGAGCGGGTCTTAAATAATTTCAGCAAAACCCAGCACAGCTCAAAGTAAGCACTAACTCCGTTCTCTGGAAGAGAGAGGCAGAGAAAGCGATAGAACCAGCTGCCTTTATAAAAAGAAATGTGTTAAGTCACTTGTAATAACTATCAGTAGCTACAGTTAAAAAAAAAAAAAGAAAAAAAAAGCCAAGTTCCAACGATAACTAACATTGCTAAAATTCAAAAAGTTGCTTCAGGGTTTTCAAATTTGGTAATAGAAAGACAGACATTATATATACTGTCAGCTCAGTGATTTGGCTTCAGCTTTATCTACTGCAAAGCAAGAGGTCGGGGTTAAAGAATAGCCAGAAGACTCCTGCCTTTGGGACCCGAAGGGATGAGAAGGATCTGCCCTTCTGGACTCAGGGGACGGAGGAGGTGCAGCTCACTTCTCTCTGGAGCACTCCCCAAGTAGATGCCTAGCTACAGCAATGACAATAATAATCACAATCTCAAAGATGGCAGAAGAGCTGAAACAGCATGGGGCAGTATTAAAAAAAGTAAGAATCCTCAGGAGCTATTGAGTACCCTCTGGAAGGCTGAGTGTATGTGGAAGACCTGAGTCTGCTTGCTTTAGAAGTTCCCCTTAACAGTGAATAGAGGGATTTAAGACAGCAGGCATAAAAACATGTGTTGTTGGAATCTAAGACAGCGGAAAGCAAAAAATGTGGATCATCATTAGTCATCATAAGGAAATAAAGGGATATGTTCTGAATACAGATGAAGCCCTTGACAGAGGCAATGACAGCTCCTGAAAAGACAACAGAGCTCTCAAACCTCCCTTATAACGACAGCACTACAATTGGGTTTTACATAAAGCATAGTCTGCTTGCTGCTTAGTTGTCATTTCTGAATCAGGTAGGGTCTGACACATTGCTGCTCCAACAAATAACTTCTCATTGAGCTCACAAAAGGTTAAAGTTTTCTTTATTTATAGATCACAAGAGCGGAGTAGCAGTGAGAGACAGTGCTCACTATTCACATTCATTTCTTGAAATTGTGTCCCTAAAAGTTGAACTGTGACACAGGCTTTCAGCCAAGGATGTTGTTAGTACTCAGTCATTGTGGCGACTGTGCAAAGGTGTGCTACGCTGCTCCGCGGAGAGCATAGAGGGGTATCATTCCCTCCAGCTCAGGAGCAACCCTATATCTCTGCAAGAAATATGATAAGCAGAAACAGACTTGTCTACAGGAAGAAAAAATGAAACAAACAAAAAAAGCAACAACAAAACAACCGTCCCAAAACAAACAAGCAAACAAACAAAACCAAAACCTTGTCTTTATTCAGAATAAGGTAAGTATAGAATCAACGTATTCTGAAGTTGATTTTTAAAGAAAGTTGGGGCAGGTTATCAGAAAACATTTTCATATTGTTCCTTGCTAGAGTGTGCACTGACCCTTACCTCAGATTTCACATGTAAATCAGACTGTAGGAAATTAGCTCCAAAATCTCATCTATTTCCTAGTGTAGTAGTGATCACAGAACTTTTCAGGTTGGTCTCGCTGCTCCCCACCCCCATCCCATCTGTCATCTTTTCCCCTCGCTAATTTCTTGTCTTCCCCAACACCTGTCTTCACAGAGGGATGAAGATGACTTCCTGTCTTCCTCTGGGATCCAGCTCAGCTTATGCCCCTCTCCAGTCTCTCCAGGACTCACAGCGCCGTCCATCTTTTTCCACAGGCAAACAAAAAGAACAAACAATAATGAAGTTTTTAACACTCCCAAGACAGTGACAGACACTTACACCTCTTGTCAAGAGAGTTCAATGTGGAGGCTGCACAGAAATTGTGTAGGCAATAATCTCTTTTAATTGGATCACAGCATAAGACCAGAAGGAATCATTAGGTTATTTTGTCTGACATCTCATATATCACAAACCATTATAACTTAGACCATTACACTTCATCCCATTTACGCCTTTACAGAGCTCAGTAACTTGCATTTGTTCTAAAACAAATCTTCTCAAAAGGTATCTGGAAGAAATAAATGTAGAATTTCTCACTTCTTTTGGTAGTTTGTTCTACCAGTTAATCATCCATTAAAATCACTGTTAAACACAAAGGTTTATTTCCAGTTTGATTTTTTCTTGCAGCAGCATCTTGCTATTGGTTCTTTTTTTGCTTTTTTCCACGAGATTAAAAAGCTCTTAAGTATATGGGATGTTCTCACAAAACAACATTTAAACACAATAATCAAACTGCTTGTATACCTTCTTTTTGACAGGTAAAACTGCCAGAATATCTCACTGGAGTATATCTCTCCACAGTGATTAAATCATTCTTGTGGCTCTTTTCTGCCCCACTTCCAATTTTTTAACATCATCCTCAAAATACATAAACCCAAACTGAATCCTGCTCTAGTATCAGACTCCCACTATAATATTCAGGAACAGTATAAAGGTCATAGGAAAAAAAGACAGGCATTGAGGAATTATAGGTAATGACCTTACACTGTTTGATGAAAGAGTCAATGTTATTTTACTATTAAAGTGCAGGGTAGTAATTCAAATGTCTGGGGTTTAGTTCTCATCATATTGAAGTCTGTTATGTAAATTTGGGTAATTATTTTTCAAAATTTTCTGATTTTGTTACACCAGATGTACTAAACTGCAAGTAGGACCTTCTCAAGGGTGTTGCAACATTTAATTCTTTATAGTCTCTAAGTGCTTTGGGATCCCCATCTGGAAATCATTATTACAATTAACACTCATATACCTCACCACATTTTGTTAATGTGACATCAATAAAGGTATTCTAGAAATCATTACTAAAATCTCTGTAAAGTACTTCTTTGTAATCTAAAAGAATATTCAATAAAGTTGAAGAGAGAGAGGAGTGTTTTTCTGATTTCATGTCTGAAAATTAAAGGTTTGAAAGACAGAAACAATTCTTAAGAAGAGACTTCATCTTCCCCTTTAGCAGCAAAGTCCAATGTATTTATGCATCTCTACTCATCAGTATAATTCTTCTATGCACACAAACAGGAATACATATTTATATACAAAGTTTAATTCTAAGATTGGGAGGTATAATGGAGCCTAATTTTATTATACTAGATATTTTTCCTAGAGGTGCATACTGATTTCACACTGTCAAACAAACTGCAAAATACATTATAACAAAACAATTAAAACTGCTGATAATTATTACAATTAACTCGCTGCTTCCTACTAATGGAATGTTCAAGCATCCGAGAATTCCTGATTATCAGAAACTAATGGATGTTCAGAAGAGGATGTCATTTTCTGTAGCAATTTGTTCTTGGCCGATTTAATGTTCCCTCAAAACAGTTTTCCATTCCCAAATGTCTCATTTGTGGCTTTGCAAAGGAAAGGATCGTGACAGTATTGTTTCAGTGCTTATTTTGTCTTCAGAAGGCTCAGGTCTGTTCACTTTGCTGTTATGTCAGTAACATATAATCCAAAATAAAAGAAGACTTGAGTCATTTTATACATTCATTTGTTAAACAGAACTGGAGAATTCTCATTTACAGCAGTGTTAAATGTGAACCAATTCTACTGAAGTGTATAGAGTTTTGGCTGAAAGAGGGGCACTGAAGCCTGGTCCATTTTATCTAGCTGTACTTCTGTGTCATGGGTGCTACTCCGGCTGTGTGAAACCTCTCTATTATACAGCTCGATCCCTGTTGTGCTGCTATAACACTTGTGATGCTGTTCCACTGCCTGACCATGATGCTGTTCTATCTAGATTTCAAGAACAAGCATCCAAATGGAGTTTAGCTATTCAAATTCAAACGGTGCCTGCAGTAGCCCTTTGATAGAAAGAGCAAGTTGGGAACAGCAAAGGACAATCCCTCCAAGCTTACTTCTGTCCACATGCATTTCTTGCACTTGCAATGCCAGCTGCACATCAATTAGATGTTGCCCTGAAATGGAATCTTTTCTGCAGGGAGTCATATAGCCGATTTGGCAACCCCTGTATTGTGCCACTGTAAAAGTCATGATACAACAATTTAATCCGTAATTTGCTTTATGAAATACTGTTATGTACTTTTCAATAAGGAACACTGTGATCAAGGATGGCATCAATTCTATAGGACACCTGTTTTACAGCACAAAACTTCTCCAGTGACTAACATCTTGGGAAAACACATTGCTCAAAAGCTACAGTGTCTGCAAAAGCATGAGACAATTAAATTCCTTTCTGAGATTTGTATTTCCAGTATCTTCATTTTGTTCTTCAGAGGAATAATGTAATTAACAGGGACAAGCAAGTGTTATTAATCATTTCTTCAACATCACCCCTGTGTTTTTGTGTATTGAACTTACAGGAGAACATGGCTTTTGATGTAAAGGTCTCGCAGTCTTTTACAAATAAACAATATAATTCAAATAAATAAGCCATCACAGCCTTATGAACCTTCCCATAGAAAACAAAAGAAAGTGAGTGAGAAGAAAAGCCTTATATTCCTTCATTAGATGTGTTTAAGATATGATATAGTCTGAGGAATAACAGTCTCTCTTTGAATTTTAAATGAAATTCTCAATAAACTGGGGCAGAATTTCCAAGGATTACTTTAAGACCTTTAATCTTTTTTTAAAGCAGGAAATACATTAGTGTTTTGCTGATTTTTAAAGCAGGAAATACATCAGTGCTTTGCTGAATCAGGGCCTAAAAGAGCAATCCAGTCACACTCTGGGACAAAAATATCACAGTGTGTAAAATATCCATAATGTGATTAAAAAGAAAAAGGTCATTTTGAAGCTTAAAAAAAATTTAAGAGTTGAAGCTTAGAAATGTTTCCACACCTAGGGTAAGCAATATATAGCTTCACTAATATGTTCGCCTAATAACATGGCTTAGCTAATTACACAGCTTGAACAAACAGCTTTGTGTCACTGGAGATGGAGGTAAGAAGCAGGTAAGTCCATTCTGGAGTTAAATAGCAGAACAATAGTGCTTATAAAATGCCCATAAAATAGACATGCGAGTGCAGAGTACATTGCCGAGGGATGAATGCAAATGCCATCAATTGCATATTGACCGCTGAACTCACTTGTGTCTGTGGGAAACAAAAAGGAACCGAAAAGCAAGCAAGAGAAGCACTGATAAAGGCTTAAGGGAAGGCACGGAGACGAGCAGTCCGTGCTGTGCGTCGGAGTACAACACAGATGCCACAGCTAACAAAGACCAAAGGCAGAAGTTCTCATCATGCCATACTTCTGTTACACATACCTGGAGAAGGAACCAAGTCAAGTATCTCAGCAATCTGTGATAAGCGTTAAGTCTTGAGGGAGAGCACTGAGCAGGGAAAGATTTGGAAGCAACTGAGCAACGAAATTGCCTGTTGTTGGAGCCTGACTGTGCTTATTAAAAGAGGACTTTTTTTTTGCAAATAAGCAGGGTGGCAAGAAATAAATACCTGTCTCTATCAGGAACTTCTCTTCCTAATGGGAGGACCCCATAATATCCCACTTAGATCACACAACAACATATTAGTGGCATGAGGCATGAACACTTAATTAATTAGTGTGACCAATATATGTCTCTACATCTGCTGTATTCGCTTAGAGTCCAGTGTGCCAAATGACATCACCACCTTTTTGTGACACACAGTATGTCTGGTTATATATTTGTACTGCATTTAGCCAACAGAGCCATGATTATAACTACAGACTTTAGGTGCTGCTACAGTACAAAACAATTTTCTTTTTCCTATTTCATCTTAATTTTAAAATGGCAAAGCAGAGTAAAATGCCAGTGAAAAATTAGAAAAAGCTATAAAGCTTTTGAAGGACTTTGGAGTACTCTGCTAGAATACAAAAGCCCTATTAGCTGCTTTTTCTCAAAACGTAAATGTGGGCTCACATCTTTAGCAAATATCTGGGAACAGTTGAATTGTACTACAATTTCTAGCACAGTCTTCTATGATCTTTTTTTACTACAGTCTCTTCCCTCCCACCCCTTTTTCAGACTCCATAGCCAGGCTGTCATGAAGAGTTGCTTACAATGATTCACATTTTAAGACTACTATGGATATGTAAAATATGAATTAGTTTTACTAAAAGTATTAGAATCAGAATGTAAAGCAGAGAAAATACTCTTTCAAGTAGCTGTGAGGTTTGCTGTAGCCTCAGTACCAAATTCAGCTCTTGGGCTTACTACCGCATGGAAATTACACAAACTACCACACAGGGCAGACAGATCCCACAGTGTGCATCTTTCTCTGCTGAGTCCAGTTAGACATGTCGTATGTTCACAAGCTGGGCATGCTCAGGCCACTTATTTGTGTTTTTAAAGCAATCATTTTTTAATTCTTTTTTTTTCCTAAAGAAACTTTCCCAAATATTCCCATGAATCAAAGACTGCAGAAGTAAAGCATCACATCTTAGTTCTGACATCTCAGTACCCTTCTTAGACCTGAAGGTCATTATGACATTCAAGGGTCTGAAATGCACATAATACACATTTTAATTCTGGCAACGTGACAGAGAAAACCAGGAACAAATGGATGAAGACATGTGTCATCACAGATCCCTGGAAGAACAGCAGGAGGCATTGAAGGTAAACACAATAACAACATGTCCCAGCCCTAGCTGAATTTCAGCTGGAAAATGAGAAAATGAGCACAAGGATCAACTGAAGTCCCAGCTGAGTCTTATGACACCATTAAGTGGAGAGAAAACCTTTCTTTCCTAAGATCAAGACAGTTGAATTCAGGGTTATTAGCTGAGTTTTTAATTCTTCAATGTTCACAGCAGAATGCCCCTCCCTAAAAAACTCTAATCGGTTGGCAGGCTATGCTAAGGGGATTGCTAACTATTGGTAAGTGGGAAAACCTCTTTAATTTGGGCATTTTATGAAGGACACAATAAAACGAAGTAAGACAGCTGAACGACTTCTTGCCTCCTGCAGTGAATTTTAAATACCCAGAGAAATAAAAGGCTGTCATCACCTCAAGCAGTTTATGGTCAGCCTTGTAGATGGGCTGAAGCAGTGCGCCGTGAGAGCGTGGGGCCAAGACAGAGAGTCGAACTCAAGAGTTTGGCTTCCCCGCTGAACAGAGGCTCAGACAGGTCACAGAGGTGAATTGCGCAGAGCTTTTGATAGAGTGTTTGAAACAGGAAAGTATTTTCCACTGTTCACTTCACTTCTGGAGGCACACAGAAAGCATGTTTGTGTCGCCAGTGGGAAAAGACTTGCCTTTTTACCATGGGAGTGTTCATCTGCCATTTTTTTTGGTGACCAGAATATTGACGACTCGCTGCAGAACAAATGTGATGGATACAAGAGTAATCAAGCAGTGAGTGAATCTGATGAGTGCATTTCACATCTGAGACTTGTTTCCCCTTCTCCATACCAGGCTGAAGTAACTGCGAATTATTTTAATTAATCTGCCATAGAATGTCATAGTCTAAATGAGTTCAAAAGATTTCGATACAATCCATAGCACATCACAAATATCACCTTCAGCTACAGTCATTTCTGTAGTCTTAAATCTGAGAGACATGCAGATAAGATGACAGGTGTAGCATAAAAGAATAAAATATAGTAGAAATCAATTACAGTCGAGTCATTTTTCTTCCTTAAGCAATTTTTTTTTATAAAAGAGGAATTACTACAACAAAAGTGACTGTAATTTCCTTAATGACTGAAAGTTCTACATATTTTCCCTAAAAACTAAATTTCACTCTTTCAGTATAAATTATAAATAAATTGTCTAGTTTTCCATGATTGCTATAGTTCATCACATTGGAAACCGTGCCACCTGCACTGAGAAATACATTCAGTAACTCATGTCCCAAACAATCAGATGTAATTAATATGATAGTCACAATTAATATGATGTTTTCATATCTAAGATGAAACAGGCAGATGGGGACAAGAGTCTCACATGCATCTGGTACCAAATAATAGGAGCCTGGCAAGAGATTTTTTGCTTGACTTGCTATTTACATATTTGATTAAGTACTAAGAGATTTTATGTGTGAGTAAGCTGGAAACCAAGACATCCCATAAAAATTCCACCACGGTAATCTTCCAGTTTCAAACGTAAAATATATAGTGCATGTACCGCACCATCTTCCTGTCCTAAGAAGGGCGTCAACCTTTTCAAGCCATTCAAAAAATACCATTCTCAGCAGTGCAATAGACTACATAATTAGCAATGAGAAGCTCTCATGATAGTAGAAGTCCAATTAAGAAATGAAACACAGACAATGAATGTATTTCTGACATTTTTTTCCAATTTGAAAATTTAAGTCCCACAGAATTTTACTGGGATAATGGCTATGCTACCAGTGTGAGCAAGTACGGACTGCCCCTCCCACCTCTGTCTGAGAACGGCTTTCATAAACTTCTTCAGTACAAATTGTACGTCGAAGCAGGGTGTCTGACAGCCTGACACTGTCTCCTGCTGTGACATTTCCAGGCCCATTTTACCTCAGAAAATTCAGCCAGGGGAGGAGGAAATAACAACTCTGTCTTTTTAATAACAGGTTAATTTTTTGAGCTCTCATGATATATGAAAGATACATCCTGTAAATCCATCTCCTGCATGTATTTTAGTGCTTTCATGAGAGAAGGTATATCACTATTTCGTGTTGAAGCTATTCCACCTTTTTATGGAATAATTAGCATTGGGTTAGAGCAACACTCAGAATGGCCCTTCACTTCTGTCAGTTTTGAGATAGGACTTGGGCTAAGATCCAGTCCTAGATAGTAAGTAATTTAGTCTCTTCTTTCATGGACATTTTCTTTGGTTTTATACTTCTGTTTTCTTTTAAATATTACTTTGGGCCATAATAAAATACATGTTATTTGCTAGTGCCAGTCTGCCTGGGCAGTTCAGGTATTTTTGTGACAGTAATCCATTCTCTTCACTATTATGTGGCTGTTTTCCTTCAGTTACTGTATTATCGCCAAACTTTACCAGTGATTATTTCCAGGGTTTTTTTGTTGGGGGTGGGGGGGTGGGGTGGTGTTGTTTGGGGGTGTTTTGGGGTTTTCTTGGGTGGTGGTTTATTTTTTTTTCCCAGGTCATTCCTACAAATGGGAAATAGATCAGTCTTGGTTCAAGGGTAGAAATGCAGCTGGTCGACGTTATAATTATATATACAAAGGCTGACTATTTCTGATAAATTCATGTGAATTTGTATGAATTATATTTCCTAATAGGAATTCTATGATAGTAGAGACTTATATGAGGCACTACTATTAAAAACTCTTTAGCAAGTGGTTGTAAGTGGTGTAACTTTGGATCAAGAGGTTGTGAGTGACTCAGCTGAAATGAAGGGGAACCAAATAAAAGCACCTCTATAATTAAGGTTTTAAATTCAAAAGAGTAAACTTGCAGGAGTGGAACTGAATGTGGCAGAGACTTAGAATCTGAGTAAGTCAAAAGTACAGGAATTTTCTTCAATTTTCATTACGAACAAAGTAGAGGAAACTTGGAGAAAAGGCCCTCAGATCTAAGTGGATGAAAAAGTGCTTTCAAAAGTGAGAAGAGCAGTAACGCTGCAAGAAAAGGAAAATGCGTTTAATCAGTACTGAGAGTTATGTGTTACAGGTCAATATGTTTAGAGAAGAAGTGAGAACTGCAAAAGCCAAGATAAATTAGATCTTGCAAAAGATATTAAAACAAATACTGAAAAGTTCCTTATCCACATAATTAAAAATAGATCAAGGAAAGAAATTAAATATAATCTAGATATGGCCCCAAAACCTGAATTAATATTTTGCCTCAGTTTTCAGTAAAGTTGAAGGCATTAAGCATACTAGAAGTGGCAGGCTAGCTTATCAGGGTCTACAAATGTAAATTACCATAAGCGGGATGTAAAAAAATCTCACTAGATCTTCAGTGCACTCAGGTTGGGGGACATGATAAGCCCAATCAGAAAGATGATATGATATCTCAGGTAATTCAAAGTCTTTCAGCTGAGCGTAGCTGCTGTTTTCACTCCATATAGTACCACTGCAGTTTTGAAAAGAAAAATACGATTTGGGCACTCATTGTTATGTAATGAATTAGAACCTAATTTGAAGGAAAGAATGAGTTAAGACTTAAAAGTAAACAGATAATAAGATAAAAAAGACTCTGTGAGCTCATAAAAATTGTGATAGGGAGGCTAACAGACTACCTAGATGTTCTTCGGAGATAATTTTAAATGAGTAGCAGATAAATGAAATGAGGGAGAAATGACCAATACAGACCTCAATAAAGAATTTGGTATCGTAAATCATACTAATACAAATTAATATTATAGACCACAAGGTCATGTAATTTGGGATTAATAACAATACTTTTTGTATTCAACTAGGATTTCATTGATTTGAAGGGATAAAAGGGAAAGAACAGCATTCAGCTGACTATAGGGTAACTATGGGCCATGGAGGTGAAGTGGCTGCAAAACAGATAAGGCAATAGGAAAATGCTGGGGTGGGGGGAGGAGTAGAAAACCTAAATTTTTAAAAGGTACATATATGAAAGTTGTCATTAGGACAAAGCTGCCTCTGTCAGTTGAAAGGTTTACCTTTGGATTTTTATGCCACATGCTCCATGCCACAAGCTCCTAACATCTATTAGTTTAATGTGACGCTTAATAAAATTATATATCTTTTATTAACTGAAAAACATCATGTAGAATAATATATGGGTTTTGTTAGAAATAAGAATACCATTCCAGATTATTCAGACAGATATTCACTCCTCAGAAACGGCATTACTAGAACACAGATACCCTAATAATGACATATAAAAATAACATAATGACACAAACACACGCACAAAAATAAAAAGAATATTTTGGCAAGGGTTGAACATATATGGGCATGGGATTGATGATAATTTTTCTTCTGACTAGATCTTATGCACTGTTTCCCATAGATGAATATTTATATAGAGTATGAAGCATAGTAACATCCTTATAAATAATAATTTGATTAGCATCATAGCTTTAGATTAGATTTCTGGCAAAAAAACCATAAGGACACAAGCTCTGCTGCAAAGTTTTCAACTCAAGCTTCAGTTAAAAAGTTTACTAAAGGGTATTGTGCAGAGAGATGGTGTCAAGGCTCGACAGGTAAAGTCTGTACCTTGACTACTGTGAAATCTGTTGGCCTTATGTTTCATTCCTAAGACAAGACATGCCATACATATCTTACATACTTCTACTTCCACATTCCACAGCTGATTGCATATTTCAAGAGAATTAGAGAAGAAAATCATTTTTAGAGCATACAGAACTCAAAACAGGGTTTAACAACACTTGACTGACCAAAAGGAAGACACAGTCTACCAAAGTCTAAATAAAAACCATTGATCAGAGGGAGCTGCAGTGTAATTATTTGCTCAGAAATAATTTATAAGTTAACATTTTTCACTGACAATCCCTCCCAGATGCAACTCAGTAAGGACCGTTCTGTTAAAAAATATACCCAAGGGCCCTTTCAATTTCTGGAATATAAAACTGAAAAAAATGAAAAAGCTTCCGAATTTTTTCATCTCTTAGGCTATTGCCTCTAGTTTCTAGATGCCAAGGGCACACTTGATTATATAATTTTACTGGCCAGAAACAACTTCATATTTTGATAAAACTTTGAATAGGAAAGACTATTTGCTGTTCTGTACAGAAAATTACAAAACTTTAGAAGAACCAATTGAACAACCACAGAGATGTTGTGTAAGGTTTCCTTTCAGAAAAATCAGGTCTACTTACTGATGTTTAGCCACCATACCTTCTAATTTTTCTGTAAACATAGTCTAGTATAAGTGCTTTGTAAGATGAACTATTCTTTTCCACCCAGCATGACACAACCCCATATCTGCAAGCATCTAATTCAAAAACATGTTGAGATTCTCAAATATTTTATGAACAGACATGAATATGATAAGATAAATGTCAGTTAGTTTGGTATAAAATTTTACATTTTTTAAATGAAAAATGACTGGTTTGTTTTCTATTGTTCTGAATGTTCCTTTATTCAAACCAATTTGTTTATGTATTTGGATAAAAGAAGTAATTTATGTCTCTCAAGAAGAGTTCCTACAGCTTTTACAGGCTTCCATGGATTAATCATATGCTAGCTTTTTTTTGTAGCAAGTTTTTACTGAAAATTAAATTGATCTACAGAGTCTCTCACAGTGGCAATTTGCCAAGCAAGGATATCATCAGTACCCATATAAATGAATAAAAGCATAATATCAACATTGTTTAGAGACAACATACTATTCTAAGTTAAACAATGAGATTATATGCCTTAATGACATGATAAACGAACATACCTTCAAATTCTTATTTTAAAAATATTATGACTAAATTAAATAATTCTACTGTGATATCACCACCTGTATCCTTTTTTTATGAACTTCACTGCTAAATAGTTATTTCAGTGATTCAAATATCTGGAATAATTCACTATCCTGACATGATGAACCATTCACAGTGACTTCATGCCTCCTGTTACAAACTCCAAAACTGGCACTTAAAAAGTGACAAGGTTTTTTCTTGTTTTATTTGGCAGAAGTGTTCTCCTCAAGAGGAGTATTCTTTCTGAGACTTTATATTTTCTGCAAGTTCTCTGACACTATTGCCAGGATGCTCTAAAGTGAGAATCAATACGAGTTGCAGCAGTTTTGAAAGAAAGGACAAAAAAAAAATCCTAAAAATTAAAAATCATGGGGCTTCTTTCCCACTAAAATTTTGTAACTGTCTGTCTCTGCTTTCCTATACCTGAGACTGGCTATGGATTACTAAAACTACAGATTATGTATACCTAAACAATTAACCGTTAAACCCCTTTCAATGAGAAGCATTGGAAGTGTGACCAGCAGGTTGAGGGAGGTGGTTCTCCCCCTCTACTCTGCTCTCGTGAGACCCCACCTGCAGTACTGCATTCAGCTCTGGGGCCCCCAACATAAGAAGGACATGGACCTGCTGGAGCTGGTCCAGAGGAGGGCCACGAAGATGATCAGAGGGCTGGAGCACCTCTCCTATGAAGACAGGCTGAGAGAGTTGGGGTTGTTCAGCCTGGAGAAGGGAAGGCTCCAGGGAGACCTTATAGCAGCCTGCCAGTACCCAAAGGGGGCCTATGAGAAATCCAGAGAGGGACTTTTTACAAGGGCATGTAGTGATAGGACAAGGGGTAGTGGCTTTAAACTGGAAGAGGGTAGATTTAGATTAGATGTAAGGAAGAAGTTCTTCACTGTGAGGGTGGTGAGGCACTGGAACAGGTTGCCCAGAGAAGTTGTGGATGCCCCATCCCTGGCAGTGTTCAAGGCCAGGTTGGATGGGGCTTTGAGCAACCTGGTCTAGTGGAAGGTGTCCCTGCCCATGGCAGGGGGGGTTGGAACTAGATGATCTTTAAGGCCCCTTCCACCCCAAACCATTCTATGGTTTTATCATTCTGTGATTCTTCCTCTCATTCAACCCACTCTGCAAAGACTCATATCTGCTGCAAATCAAATAAAATTTGATTGTAAGGTAAAACCCTGTAATCATGGCCCCAAGAGCGTCAGTGGGAATTTTGTCTTTGATTTCACTGGGGTCAGGATCTCACCCATAATGACAGTGCTTGGGGGGACCATAAGAAATGCTGTCAGGTGACTTAAACCACTTGGCAACATACTTGCTGTAAAGGATCCTGCCCCAGGCAAGAAAACTCTCATTTTACAAGGTGACATGAACACAGGTTAGAGACTATTCATGTTCTTTTCACATATATAATACTGCTGACTTTTCCTTAATTGGAATAAAGGTCTGGTTATCCCCAGAGACACCTCAATGTATTTCTTTAGACCAGACTTTAATCCCTCTGCTGATCCATCATTTCTTGGGTCTATTTCACTTGACAAGGCCTTGACCAAAGCCATACTCCAAAATTCTCTAATCAAGAGCATGTAATTGATTGCTCACGAACAACTCTAAGACCTGTGCTCCCACCAATGAACCATAGGTCATGTATCTTGGCATCATATTACAGCTTGATTGGAGCCAAAAAACTCTCAGATCACTTTTCAGATCAACACATAAGCAGAAGCACTACTTACACTGCATACACATAATTATCATTTGTTAAATAAAATCCATCTGACCTTGACTGCATGCTAGCTGAAGTGTGCATACAGCACAAATGTGGAAACAACGAGCATAAGCTCATTCATTGCCTTCAGGATAACGGATTTATTTCTATGCTCCGGGTAGAATGTACTCATCCAAGAAAGCAAAGGAGAAATCCCAAATTGTAGCCGCCTTTCTCCTCTGTTGGAGCTGGATTCTAACTCCTCTCCCACAGAGCACTTCTGATGCTTGTTTGGTCAAGAATGCTATTAGAAACAGCAGAATAAATCTTTAAAATAAATGTAATATTTAAGATCACCTTAAGATCTGCTGAAAATGTTGATTGTGGAGTTTAATTTTCATTTTTCACTTCCAGTTTTTCACACTGTTCCACAGAGGCTGCTGAATTTCCTCTTTTAACGTTAGCATTCATCAGTAGATATTGTAAAATAGCTTTGAGTGATCCATTAGCAGGAAGAGGAAAATTTATTTGAACATAACCCTACCTGTTTTTGAGATGCACACTATATTTCAGGCTTTTCTTTTTCTTTTAACCAGTAGTTGATGTGATATTACAAAAGTGCATGTTATTAGTTTACATATGGTCATATAAAAGGAACTGTTTTCAAGTGTGAAACTGAGCATTCACTGTATTACATATAGGTGCTGTTAAGTATTATTCTGTGGTAGTTACACTTTCATTCTCATTCATCTTAATTCTATCCCTAATTATATTTTTGTGAAATGAAATGTTTGTCACCTAGTGTACAGTGCACCTTCAACCTTGATAAAAATAAAAATAAGTTATTTTTAAAAAGCCAATGGATTACTCTCATACTATCACTGGAAATCCATACTGTGTTTATACTGTTTTAGGGCTTCTGATGACTAATAGTAAATGCAACTACAGTACATATGATTTAGAAGTTGAATTAAGTTTAATATTTAGGGCTTACTTTTCATGAAGTGCTACTGCTACGAGGGGAGAAGGTTTACTGGAAGAATGCAAGATTTTTTCATTCTACAGTTCTGTTGAAAATTATTTCCTTGTCATCAAGTACAAAAGAAGGTCACTTCTTAAAAAAAAAGAAGAAAAAGGGCAACAGGTCAAGGTCAACTGATGGTGATCTGATGTCATTTACACTTATTTTACATTTCTACATGATGAAGCTACTTTGATTTTTCACTCTTCATGGGTCAGAATTGCATTCCCTATTTTAACGTCACTGTATCGCTGGATTTTTTTCGCTTCTCCTTCATTGTTCTCACTTGCTAATGTCAGCTTCCTTCTTTTGTCACATTCTGAAGAAGATGCCAAAGGAAAGTATCATTAGCAATACAGAAGTCTTCAATGACTGAGCTCCCATTGCTGGGAAAATCAAGGCACTGATATTTAAATACAAATTCCTTCATTTGACAAAGTCAATCTGGCAGTCCTTTACCTGCCAGGATAACTGAACTCCCAGTCTAACATAAAAATGAGCCTTTTGGATTGCTGGGGGTTAAACCAAGCTGCCAGGAAAGCCAGGGGAGAGGATCTGACTCCCAGATGCCTCTGCTAGAGAAATTAATCCTGGAGTTTAGCATCTGGATCCTTCAACTGCCAAGCTTGCCCCAGTTGTGTGTTTCATTGCTGGGCCAGATTAAAAAAGAATGATGAGCAGGAGCAGGTTCTGCACCATCAGTGACAAAAAAGGAGAAAAAAGGAAAAAAAAACCCAAAACAAACCCAGAAACAAAAACCCTTTAAATCAAGCGTGTCTTGCCATTGCACGTGTATGCTAATGCACTCTGAAACAATGCCCTGCTTTAAAGTTATGTCAAGAACAGCCAGTTGGGTCTGTCGGGTTTTTTTGTAAACAGCGTGGAAGTTAGAGGTGGCAAATTTGTGCAGGTTCAAACTCCCATTAGGGTGCCACCTGTCAAGATTTTCTTTGAGCACACAGGTTTATAAAATGTGTTTTGTTTCAGGGTGATAGCAACCCTCATCAAGCATTCCACTCTCACATACACCCCATACACTCATGTAATGTGATTTCAAAATACAGATGGGCTCCACCTGCTAAACTCAAATCCAGATCTGGGCGTAGTTCCCCTTACAAAGTTCAGACATTATATTCTGGGGATTTGAGCTAGTCCCATCATAGTTTGGAGTCCATCTGCGAAGTTGGATGTGTATTCAGATTCTAAAATCCCTACTTCGCAATTCATGTCAAGATCCTCGTATTTTTATTTGCATAAATGTAGGATGCCCAGGAGCAAATTGTGACATTTTGCCTATCCATACTTCAAGAAAAAAAATCCTTTGTTACTCCACCATTTTGGAATCTAGCATTTTTCCAAAAGTCAGTAAAATTGTCCTTTGCTTTTCCCCTTCTCAAAACAAACTTTGAGAGCTTCAATCATATCATGGGGAGACAAAAAAAGAGGACAAAACATCACTGATCCTCTCACCATATTGATGGCAGAGATGGAGTGAATCAGTAAGGTGCGATCCAACATAACAAACCTTATTTTTAGAGCAGTCCCTCAAAGATAATGAGTTCCCTGGTGAGGTCTATCTGATTTAGAGGGAGGAAAAATTAAACCAGCTCCATAGTTTCAGTAAGACAGCTGTGGTTTTATGCTGCAAGATGACTCTGTGTATGCTACCTCTAAGGAAGACGCTGTCTTGGTGGTAGGAAATGTATCTCCTTGAACAGCTACAATCTACTATAGGGAAGGATAATTTATTTATCTGCATTACAGAGAGGCCAGGGCATGTTGAAGTTGGTGATAAGAAGAAATGAGCACTGGGAGAGGTAGCAGGGTGAGAAACCTGTAAATACTATTCAGCTATTCTTGCTGATGCTGGAGGTGTCTGTAAGTATACATCAGAAAACGGGGTACAATGCTCAGATTAGCAGACCAGAAAGATCACACAGCAGAGCACATTATTCAGTCTTTTCCAACACAAGTCTATATGCAGCTGCTGTCTTCAGTATAGGTGGTCATGCCTAATAGCTTAACGTCAACATTGTGCCATGGCTGGGTTCATGTGGCCAGACTGTATCCAGAATACCCTCTCAGTGTTAGACTTTGGCTGTTATAAAATATGTTTGTAAACATAAGCATAAGCAAAAAGCAGAAAATTGCTCTTCTGCAGCCACTTTAGACAAAAAAATTCAATTTTTTAATTTGTCCCTTATTCCACAAATAATGGTTTGGTCAACATGGCTAAGACTTAGAAAAGCTTCTATTGCTGCTAAGGGACACAGTTCTTAAGATGATCTAATTTAAAGAAATACCATTTTAGAGAGCACTGTAGTCAAGTTGTTTTAAAAATTCAGTTTTCATTTTCCTAAGTAGGAAAGCAGAAGGTCTGTGTTATCCAAATGGCTATTCATTTTGAAAACACTGGACCACGCCACAGAATATTGTTGCTTACATATAGCATAGCTACAACATACATTTGCTGTTGCTGCAATGGAGATGAATACAACTACAAATATTTGGGAGAACAGAAGGAAATGTTCATACATACAGAAAATGTGGTTTATCCAGCAAAAAAACCAAAACACTTCTGAGAGTAGAATTTTTTCCACCTATAGAAATTCCTTTTTCAGTTATTTTTTTGTATTTCAGAAATTCCTTCTTTTCAGATTCTTAGGGCAAAAAACCGCATATCTTTTCCAGTCCTCCTTCATAAATTAAAATGTAAGACAATTTCTCCATTATTTTCTGGCAAAAAGAAATTTGTGTGTGCCATAGGACAAATTTAGGCTCTAAGCTCAGTTATTTTCCACAAATGATCAGAAGTAAAGCAAATGAAAAATTCACTAGATTTGTAGATAAGTGTGTGAGCTGTTGTAATATTAGGAAAATTTCTGTTATTCATTTGCTATAACTTACTATGTAAGCATTATGATGTTTGTTAAAAATTGAAGTAGCTGGGGCTAAGGGAGGAAGTTTTCCTTTGTGCCTTGTTATGCCTGTTTCACTCTGGACCAGGTTGACTCCTGCCCCAGAAGACTTGGCCTTTTCTCAAGAGCGACTGAGCAAGCTCCACTGGAAGAAATATCTGAAACACACAGTGAAGCAGGCAGAGAAAAACACAGAAAATGGGGAATTTTAAATATAAATGGAGCCAAGAGACTTACAAGAAAAACAAGGAACTTTCTTACAGCAGAGGTGAACAAGGGGGATCCAGACTGTATAGAAATTGTTCAATTTAAGAGTTGCTGGCTGAAAAGCAAGACCCTTTTTCCTAGTTCGAGTTTATTTTGGAGTCTTTTGTTTGTTATATTTCTGACAAAACACAGCTTTAAAGACTGAAAGATATAAAGATTGATTTTGTTATCTTTTAGTATGCTCTAAAGAAAGAATGGAGCAGTTCCACTCCATGGCCTTGGCTGCCCGGGGTCCTATCCCAACACTTTTATAAGCTCTTTGTCCAGCTCCTTAAAGCAAGCACAAAAGAAACTCTGGCATAATTTAGGCTATCTGACTGTAGACTGAAAAAAAAAAATTACAGAAATTATCCACCAAAGAAAGAAAATCTGTACTGTTTCATGATGATATAAAAGCTAAGTTGATAATATGGGACACCTCGAAGATACAAAATAAATGGAACAAACTACAGCTGGTACTAATTCTAGAATTTTGATTGGGAAATCATAAATATGGATATGTATTGTTGAATCATACAATCTAAATCAAGCAATGAAATTTATTAGCTGATGAGAAATGTTGAAGAGGTGACAGAAAAGCTCTCAGAATAGAACCTGTTTCCTAATCAGATCAGAAACACATATTCTGTCAAACAGATGAGTCAAACTGGAATTCAGTAACTTTAAATACATAAACTAGATATTATGAGTCATCCTTGTGAAACAGGGGGGCATTGTCTACCTCTACAAAATATTGTGTGCGTAATCTTCTCCATACCACTTCATGTCATAAGCCATTTTATTGAGGACTAGATGCAATAAAAGACTTAAGTGTCTATCTAAACTAGATACACTGTAACATTTAATTTTAGGCCTGGTTTCCAGAATGAAATTCAAATCTCAGAGCTAAGTAAGTACACATAACTTGTGTACAAGGCATGAAGAGCATCTCAGAAGGGTAATGAAAAAAAGCATATGATGAACAAGAAGCCAAAAGTAAGACACGAGGAAATGCTGATCACTAAACTTGCATGAAATCCAATGTTGTGTCTGGAACTTGAGTCCCATGAACCTGGGCACTCTTCTTCATTCTGGATTCAGGTCTGAAATTCTCTCCTGGACCTAGACTGCAATTACTGTTCTTTCAAAGAATGGGATAACCTTGACAGGGCTTAAGGTGCATTTACATTTTGGAAGAAGGAACAGTGCTTGCCATGAGAAAAATGTGGGGCTCAGCCCTCCTGAACCCTAAGGAATTCTCTTTTCTTCAATCAGAATTGTTTGTTGGGTTTGCCCAATGCCTATTCCATATAAAATACATAAATAAAAGCTGGCAGATAAGAACCTATGATGATCGCCTGGTAGGGGTGATCTATGGAGCTGAACTATGGAGCTATTCTTCCTTAGAATGCTCTTTCTGCACATTTCCTGCGGTCCTGCAGTGTTACAGTGGTACAGCATCTACAGGAACATGGATCCATATCGCCGCATAACTCCACTTGACTCACCCTTTGTTGCACATGCTGTAAATAGTTTTTAGGTGGCACTCCCGGCAGGTGGCAATGCTGGGCTAAGAACTTCTATTTCTCCAGTGATTGCCCTTCTTATCAGGGGAGAGAAAAGTGAGGAGGGAAGGAAAGAATTTATTCCGGTCAGACTTTAAAAAGAAAGCAGTTTCAACAGCATTTTATTATAGGCTTAATTCAACTCGGTTGAGCTCCTACTTTCTAGATCCCAATAAGGCATAGGTGGGTGCTCTTAGCCTGAGCAGTTTTGGGTATGCACAAAAAGAAGAAACGAGAACAATAAAGACATTTCAGGCTGGACGTGAACATTGAATTTTAAACATTTTTACATATAGGCAGATACTAAGCAAAGATTTCTTTACATAGTAATACTGGCTGTAGTGTACATTTGCACTGCTCAGTGGAGAGCAGGTCCACAGGAAGGATAATGTATGTTCCTTGGCAAGCACTCTATACAGTTTAAATCCATTACACTCTACATAACTTAAAATGAGTCCTAAAATACCTATTGATCAGTTCCATACATATTCAAAGCAACTTGCAGCATGTGGTATTCAGTTCTACAAAACAGCCCAAACCAACTTACCTGCTCCATATTTGCCATATGGCATCACCCCAAGGACCTTTTGGAATATACATATAAAATGGACTTCAAACTGACAAATTCAGGGCCATGCCATCACCTGGCCCATCAGTGCTACAAGAAGAGGAATGAAATGGCAAGAACGTTTCTACTGCATTTCAGAATCACTCAAAAATGGCACCATGCATGTTTGGAGAAGGGCCTGGACCCACACTTAAGACACAATACACATATTTTTTGAGACTGCCTGAGTCTTGTTTTAGGTCCATAGTACCCCTTGAAACTGAACTTTGAGGACTAATTTTGAAAGGTTCTCATGTGCAAAAAAATTCTGTAGCTAAATAGCCATTTAGAATCTCTAACTACGTATCAGCAACAATAGGTTCTTAATTTCATACATGAGCAGCATTGAAACCTTGCTGGAAAATGCCAAATAAAATTAAAATATGTTTTTTATTTTATTTGGATGAAATCAGCAAAATTGATCTACTGTTAACTGGATAAAAATGGGTTAATTGTGAAACTGCATAATCTTCAACATGAAGCCAATTTATACAGAGCAACAGGAAGGATGAAGAAATGTAAAAATATAATTTAAAAGAAACAAACACAGTATAAGTAGATCCACATTCTGAAGGATAAGAGGTATGTATTATTCAGAAAAAGCAACATTACTGGCACTACTAAAACAGGTAAAAATAAATTATACTGAAAAAGTAAAGGAGATGTGGAGAATGTTTAGTTACGTTCTGAAGTTCCTATTAAAAATAAAAGATATTTAAAAATGCCTGTACAAAATAATCACAAAACTGCTGAAAGTGCACTTAATAAAACATTGTTAATAGTCATCTAGAATCTGCCTGTGGACATGAAATCTGCTAATGTAGGAGACCTGTGACTGCTGAATCTCTTCAAGCGGTGGTCACTAGCATCCCTCAAAAATAATATGTTCTGATAGTAGTTTATCCCTTTTCTGTACATTTTTAATTGACTATCATTTGTATCAAACAATAGGGAATTGGGTCTTGTACCTTCATCAGCTACAGGACATAACTCTTTTTCATTCAAATGAATCTATTAGTGAGATTCATGAACTGAATAGTGTAGAAATAAATCTTATGACTACATCACTACAATAGTAAGGTTTTGATGACAACTAAGGCCCCATTTTGCCTAAAAGGAAAATAAAGTTTTCTAAGCTATAATGAGAAGACAGAGGGATGATTCATTCTGGGATCCTTAGAAATGAAAAAGAATTATATTTCAACAAAGAAGGGAATCGTCCACCTTCATGTGGCTATTAAGCAAAAAAAGGGAAGAGTAGGAAAAAGTATTTTAGATAGAGAAATATCAATGCAAAGCAAAAAATGACAGATCACTGAGTCTTATGGAATATTTTTGAAGAACCTGCCCCGAATGATATTGAACTAGAATCGTAAATGGCATCATCTAAAGAAATTAGGAAATAAGCTTTGAGTTTAATTACATATATATATATGTCTAAATAAAGTCAAGATACTCAAAAAATCCTATAGGTATGACTGCCTTATTCCTTAGTCAATTTAAAAAAAAAAAATCAAAATAGGTGAGTAAATACAACTATGTTACATAAGCTATTACCTACCTTATTTGTCAGGAGTCAGACAGAAATGGTCTTCAATAGCAGTAGCAGCACCCAAAGTGTGTTTTAACACTGAAGCAACCAGATGAGCAACCCACTGAATTAGCCCTGGCAGTCTCAAAACTCACAAGCAATGGTCCAGGTGGATTCATGCACTACTGCTTTATAAAACAGCAGAGGTACAAATGGAATAGAAAGGACTATTCCTACATGTATATGGATCAACAGTCATTTTAGGAACCATTTTGAACTGCATTGTTAGGTCCCTTCTGTGCTTTAAACTAGGATAGGTCTGTTAATTCAATTCACATGTTTCATGTGCATTATGCAGGCATCAAAATGAAGAAAACCAGTAATGAGACAGGCAACTATTTCCAAAATTCTTTGGGGATCTCACATATCTATTTACTCCTCTTCCTGTTCCCTCTTCTGAACAATCACTGTCATTGTCTTTGTCTTTACTCTTCTCCATCAATGCTTCCACTGCCTTCGGCGAACTCCTTGTTACCCTCTGGAGTTATACTGCTTCCACTGAGGACAATGCAAGAACTTCCACTCATTTTAATGGTCCGGTGCCAAGGCCTAATTTACTAACTTTTCCCCTTTGTCTGAATTTCTCTATCTCTGGTTTTCTGATTTTTTCACTTCTTTGAATTAGCTTATGATTGCATACTCTGCCTCCATTAGAAAATCTCTCTACTGCTGCTGCATTTCACTTATACTCCATAGTATTTATATTATTTAATTATGTGAAGAGTTCTGGGAAATAGTGTAACGAAAGGCATTATACAAAGCAAATGTACATTGTATTGTAATTTGGTTTGGTTACTTCAGTATGTTTATATATTTCAAGACTTTCTTCCCTAATAGTTAAATTCATTTATGTCACAGATGTTTGGTTATTGGTCTCCTGCCTCTTCTTAGAGGTACTGTAATTGAGCACCTGCGTGTGGGGACAGAGGGAATTGGGGGTTCTTGATTAATTTTCTCCAGCTATAAATTATTTATTGGCTTGTACCGTTCTCTTGTCATCCTCTTTGGGACTCTTTTAAACTGTCAGTGATACCTATTTACTTTTAATTGATTGCTACTCTGTGCTCACTGAGTTTTCCTAGATGACAAACACAGAAGAAATATTAAAACTAGCCGTATCTAACTACAATAGGAAGGGGTGGCACAGCACAAATTATTGCTAATAGTGGAGTCTAATCTTTTGAAGTACTGAATTCCAGCTAGGAAAATCACATTAACCTCAGAGAATGACTATTGAGTTTACACTTCCTGGGCAACCTGCTGCAGCTGACCCTGTTTGAGCACAGGGATGGACTATCTGAACTCCAGAGGTCCCTTCCCACCTCAGCAATTCTGTGATACTGTGACAGAGCTAACTAAGCATCAAATTATCTTTTTCACAGAAAATTAGGAGAGTGAATTTGGCTCCTTACAATCCTATGCACAAACTTGGGCAAGTCCCACTACTTCTCCGATCCGTTTCTCTGTATGTAAAATGAACTTAATGGTACTTGCCTTCTTCAGTGTGGCACTACATATATGTTTAGAAAAAATAAATTACATTTTGACTACATTTTATATTAATATTATAACTGTCTCTGTTTTAACACTCTCTGTCTTCAGAACCTGCCAAGCATTTATCTCACAAAGATTAATGGGCCATTGAAAAAAAAAATGCCAGCTCTTCAGATGTTAATTTTGTCATTCTGGCTCACAAAAAGCCCTTGAATAAGAAGAGAAAAAATAAAATTGTTATCTTGTCACAGGAAAATATTGTCCACACTGTCATGTGGAAAAACAGTCTACCTGACGATATCTGGAGAACAGCAGTAGCTGTTACCTCACAGTAGCAGAATCATTATAATATACCCAATAAATAGAAGGTCAAAGGTATGGTGCCAGAGAAGTCAGGAAAATAATAACATTTGTAGGAGCTGGTGGAACTGTTAGCAACATAACATCCGGGTTCAATATCTGGCTGAAGACTCAATACACTTATAAATGGATAACTGTGAGACAACATGATCTGTGGAAAACATCAGGATGCAGACAACACATATTGTAACTGACTACTTAAGTGACTTTAAAAAATACTGTAGGGAGGCATGACAGAATCTATAACAATCTTCAGCCATATTTTAAATATATCAAGAGTAGGATTTTTTAAAGCATTCAAATGACCTGGGAGTACAAATCAACATAGTCACATTTTACTACATTGAAATTACCAGAGGTAAGAAAAACATCACAATTCACCATATCATCTCTGTCTGAAACCCTGGACCCTAATTTCTGAAAAAATGTTGTTGTTGGAAAAGGAAACTTTTAAAAAGAGGACACTCGCGTCTGCCTTCAAAGTATTTATTTATATATCCCGGAAGGACAGCACACTCAAAATACACATTGTCATACAAAATGCGTACAAGGCCTTATCAGCAGGGATACAAAGCTATACAATCCCATTAGGTTTTAGCGGGAAGAAAAAATGATGATACATAACATACTGTTGTAGCTGAAGCTCCTGTGACAGTGCTGCTGGTGTGCTGTTGCTCAGCTTTGATCAAATTACTTTACACCCATATTTTACACATGTGATGAGACATCCACAAAAAGATAATTGAACTCCTCTTTCCTGGACAGTCAAATAAATCCTTGTGCGCCCTTGCACTTACTACCTGCAAACACTTTAAATGGTCTACTGCAGTCAAAAGCAGACACGGGAAAGTAAACTATGTAGTACCTTCTCTGTATTAGTGCTACATGCCATTAGCACCCCTTGCTGAAACTTACAGGCAAAGAACATGTGATGGAACACAAAATCTGCATCAGGAATGTTAAATGACTTATCCTGATTATTCATTTAATAATCTCTTCAGCTTTGCGTATTATTGACTCTCTTCACAAAGCATGAAGATATTTAGTAGAACATACCTTTTTATATGGTTTGTATGAGCTTGGGCTTTTGTATTTACGCTTGAATTTAAAAAGATGTCTGCAATGGTATTTGTTCATCCCACCTCTCAGAACAGGACTCTTTCAGAGAGGGTTGACTCTTACTCCCAGCAATATTTCTATATGCAAACACAATTACACCAAAAATAAAACCATCATAACAGATTACCCATGTGTACATTGAAATTCTTTAAAGGAAGAATTGGAAGATTCACTCATTTAAATACAATGCATGAAAGACTGGGGGTTTCATTTCCTAACCAAGTATATTGATAGTATTTTAACTAAGCCATCATCTTTATTGCACTTCTACAAAGACCTTATCATAAAACAGCAGTGCTTGAGGCACACTAAAATTGTAAGGATTTTCTCTCTCAAAGAATTAACATGATGCCCCTCTGGCACTGTTTAGAAATTCTTCATTTGCTCCACAAATGTTAAAATGCTGGCAGAGCATGAGTGTAAGAGAGGACACCAAATTAGCATTATTTAACAGCATTCAAAATCAGCCTAATTTTTATAAATTATTTCTTGAAGGTTAATATCATGTAAGATAATTACTAGTAGAAAACAAAAGGACAGGAAATTTTCAAAATTAAAACCAAAGTTACAAACATTGTAAATAACAGTGCTTTAGCACCATGGCTCAACTACTTTTGATTAGCAATGCTAAAGCAATGCTATCAATCCTCCTAAAGCAGTAACAGTTCCTAGTGATCAGCCCTGTCTTCTCCTCTTTCTCATTTTTCTATTAGTCTGTTGTAGATGGATATCAGGAGTATTCTTACACAAAGGTATTGCATTTTAGTCAATTTTGAATTAAAAGTATGTAACTTTTCTTCCTGTTCAGGACAGTTTTAGTAATTTCAGACCCATCCCTAGAAGGCAGCTTGCAGCTTCTCCAGAAACTTGATCAAACAGTGTTGAGCTTTTGTTCCAGCTGACTCCTGACTAGGGAGGGTCACGCACCATTTCAACAGGTACTGGGGAGGTCCCAGCGTAAGTACTGGATCTAGAGTGGACCTCAAAGAGACAGCATTTTGTGCAGATGAGAGCAAGAAACTCTGCTGAGGACAATGCACACATGCTCAGCAGCAGTAGACGCACCACAGAGCAGAGTCCCCGGTACCCACTGGAGCAACTATTCCGGCTCAATGGAGACCTCAACCCAGTTGGAGCTCCCGAGGACAGATGAAGCTCTGCAGACCTGGGGCTACAGGGACACCTGGGCCCTCTCGCTGGTCCTGGGGTCAAGGATGATGGGCTCCTCACCTGCAGGACGTGAGCACAGGGAAGGGTCTGTGTCACCAAGTAAAGGAGCTGTGGGAGGAGGTCAGCAGGCTGCGCAGCATCAGGGATGACAAGAAAGCGATTGAACAAATCTTCTCCGGGACCCTGCAGGATTCAAGAGCCTCAGCCCTCAGCTGCACTGAAAGAGGGGCAGGAAGGGTCTGTGCTTATTGAGCTGGGAAATGGAGACTCCCAGGATGGCAAGGGCTGGAAGCTCATAATTTCTGGCAGGAAATTTTCAGTAGGATGGCTCCTGCTCCACTACAGAATAGGGTCAGTGCCCTGGGGGCAGACAGGAGGCAGGGAGCTGTGTCCAGCGAAGCCTCTTTGATGATCACAGACTGCTAGGAAGAGGTGGGATCCACGTGACTATGTGGGGAAGAAGCAACTTCACTAACAGGCCAGCCAACCTTATGAGGAGACCTTTAAACTAGGAATGACAGGGGAGGGAGATGATGACCCACAATCATGTGAGGGTGGACTGGGGAGCCGAGCAAAGTGTGCCAGATCATGTGGACAGGAGAAACCTTATAAGCAACAATGCTGTGCTAAAAGGGGCCAATGTTAAGCATACGCACTTAAATAAGGAAGTGCCTACAGGACTGCACAATAGGGGAAGTTCTTGTACGTTTTCTGGGAAATCAGCAAGTGCCTGTCCAAATTGCTTCTACACTAAGGCAGAAAGCACAGGGAACAAAGAGGAATTAGAGGTCTGTGTGCAGTTGCTGGGCTATGATTTTATGGGGTCCCCAAGACCAATGCAAAAGTCCAGAGCAAGGAATACTTACCCTCAGTGGAGGAGGATCAGGCTAGGGAACATTTAAACAAACTGGACATACACAAGTCCATGGGGGTCTAACAGAATCATAGAATGGTTTGGGTTGGAAGGGACCTTTAAAGGTCATCTAGTCCAACCCCCCCGCCAGAGGCAGGGACATCTTTCACTAGATAAGGTTGCTCAAAGCCCTGTCCAACCTGACCTTGAACAGTTCAGATGATGGGGCATCCATAATGTCTCTAAGCCACCTGTTCCAGTGCCTCACCATGCCCTTCATAAAAAATTTCTTCCTTGTGTCCAATCTAAATTTACACTCTTTCAGTTTAAAACTGTTGCCCCTTGTCCTGTCAGTACAGGTCCTAGTAAAAAGGCACTCTCAATCTTTCTTATAAGCCCCCTTCATATATTGAAAGGCCACAATAAGGTCTCCCTGGAGTCTTCTCTTCTCTAGGCTGAACTACTCCAACTCTCTCAGCCTGTCTTTAAAGGAGAGGTGCTCCAGCCTTCAGATCATTTTCATGGCCCTCCTCTGGACCTGCTCTAACAGGTTGATGTCTTGCTTGTGCTGGGGACCGCAGAACTGGATGCAGTACTGCAGGTGGGGTCTCACGAGAGCGGAGCAGAGGGGCAGAATCACCTCCCTCAAACTACTGGCCACGCTGCTTTTGATGCAGCCCAGGATATGGTTGGCTTTGTGGGCTGCAAGTGCACATTGTGAGCTCATGACTAATTTTTCATCTACCAGTATCCCCAAGTCCTTCTCCACAGGGCTGCTCTCAATCCATCCATCCCCCAATTTGTACTGGTACTGGGGATTGCCCTGGCCCAGATGCAGGACCTTGCAGTTTGCCTTGTTGAACTTCATGAGGTTTACATGGGCCCACTCCTCAAGCCTGTCAAGGTCCCTCTGGATGGCTTCTCTTCCCTTTAGCGTATCAACTGCACATCTCAGCTTGGTGTGATCTGCAAGCTTGCTAAGGGTGCACTCAGTCCGACTATATATGTAATTGATGAAGATATTAAATAGTATTGGTCCCAGTACAGACCTTTGAGGGACACCACTCATTGCTGGTTTCCACTTGGACATTGAGCAGTTGATTGCAGCATTTTGCATGTGGCCATCCAGCCAATTCCTTATCCATCTGAAAGCTCATCCATCAAACCCATATCTCCAATTAGCAGCAAGAATATTGTGGGGGAATGTGTCAAAGGCCTTACAGAAGTCCAGGTAGATGACATCCGTAGCTCTTCCCTTGTCCACGGATGCAGTCACTCCATGATAGAAGGCCACTAGGTTGGTCAGGCACAATTTGCCCTTGGTGAAGCCATAGTGGCTGTCTCTAATGACCTCTCAGTCTTCCATATGTTTTGACATAACTTCTGGGAGGTTGTGTTCCATGATCTTACTGGGCATTAAGGTGAGGCTGACTGGTCAGTAATTCCCAGTGTCCTCCTTTTTACCCGTTTTAAAAATGGGTGTCATGTTTCCTTTTTTCCAGTCACTGGGATCTTCGCCTTTGTAGGATGCACCTACAAATGCCAAGGAAGCTGTATGATGTCATTGTGAAGCCAATCTCAATTACTTTTGACAGGTCATGGTGATCAAGGGAGGTTCCTGAAGGACTGGAAGAAAGCAAATGTAACCCCTACCTTCAAGAAAGGCAAGAAGTAGGATCCAGAGAACTACAGTTTAGTCAGTCACATCTCAGCCCTGGAGAAGGCAATTGAGCAAATAACCCTAGAAACATTTTCCAAACACATAAAAGGAAAGACGGTGATTGGAGTGGTCAGCATGGATTTAAAAAGAGGAAGTCATGCCTGATCAACCCTGCAGCCTTGCACAATGAAATGACTAGCTCAGTGGATGAGGGGAGAGAAGTGACTGCTGCTTATTTTGACTTTAGTAAGGCTTTCAGGACTGTCTCCCATAACATCCTCATAGACAAACTGAGCAAGTATGGATGAGGTAAGTGGAAAGTAGTGTGGATTGAAAACTGGCTGAACTGCTGGGCTCGGAGAACTGTGATCAGTGACATGAAGTCCAGCTGCAAGCCATTCTGCAGCATGTCCCTAGATCAATGAAGTATGCCTGAGACACCAGCATGCTTGCGATAATAGAATTTCTAATCAGAAGTGTTTCAAACACAAGAGTCTCCAAGATCCCTTCAGAAAGAAAAGCACGAGTGCCAAGCAACCACCCATTCAAAGCAGTGTAGCTATTTATCTACAGTATTTCTCAGACATTCCTTCGAGCACTTTTTTTTCACTTAAAGCTATCTTCATAATAGTATGTAAAAATGAAACTTACCCAGAGAGACAGGCATCAGTCTCAGTCTTAAGATTTGCTGTGAATCAGTTTGAAAATAAATACCATTAGAGAGTTCATGTATTTAGAAGTGAGCTTTAACCTTATCTTTTTTATTTGGTTTATCACAAATGGCATAATCCCAAGTGAGGTCTATCTATTATGCTACCCCCAAGAGTGTAAATACATGGTTACTTGCAGGAGTTTACACCTACACATAGCTTTCATACATCTTTAAGACCTTTAAAGTAAAATAAATTTTAATTGTGAATTATAGAGGGGCAAATAAAACAAACCAAAGGCAAGTATCCTAGGAACTTCCAAGAAAAACAAGGAAGAGTGCATGCTTCTTCAAGGCAACAGTATAATGTAGTTCATTTAAACATTTTCATTTTTTAAGTTGTGATGAGTCAAAACAATGAACCAAATGCAATCATAGGTAAATGCAATGCAAAGGACAAGAAGGGTAATACAGCTGAGATACTAAGTTGATCAGATCGTAAAGACAGGTGGAAAGGAGGAGGAAAGACAGAAAAAGAAAAGGGAAGATGATCTGCATGGGGATTCTGCGAACTAACGGTGTAGAACAGCAACCTAGCAGCTCTGGGCCACCATCTCTGAGCTCGGCTCTTTGTCATTCTTCATTAAAAGATTCTGAGATCCGAGTTTCTGCTGCAAGTAATTGCTACATATTTCCAAAATTATACCAGCCAGTGATAATTCTCTCTGTGGTGAAGGTAACTATTGCCCTTGAGCATGGAATGCTCTGGGAAATGAATTATCCTTCTAATGCTCGGAAGAGGGGATATGACGCTAGTACAGGAACAGACACTGGCGTGTGCAGCAGTCATGGGTAATGCTTCATTTACTTCGATAGCTCTCTTTTTCCCTCTCTCTCCTTCCAAACTCCTTCCCAGTTACTCATTATTGCTGCACCGAGGTGAATTAGTGGTGCTTTAAAAAGAAGGGGGAAATGGCATAATAAAAGAATATCTAGAATGCAAAATATGTGAGAAACATACTGCATTGAAAAATAAAATTGCTAAATTAATGAATAGAGTGAATCTATAATATTACCACTTACTCTTCAGCAACATCTATGACTTAAGAGTGCTAGCACCACATAGCACAGTCTTTGTTTCAAATGAATAATTTAATTAATTGCTAATAAAAAAGAGTGTCTTGAAACCCTATATGCATACATACAAACAGATGAAGATAAGGAATTTTTTTTTAAATTGTTTAACATGACCCCAATTAAATTTTACATTTGTATAATACTTTTATATAAATGTTTGCATTGATATAATACCTGCTTTGTTTCAGGTAGAATAGGCACATGAGGGAAAACTGAATAAATAGTGTAATTCTTAGCCCTGGTGATCAATTTCTTCAAATGGAGCTTGACTGTTTTTTCATTTGTTCAAGTATAATTAGGAATAAATTCATTGAAGTTGGAGTTACAATTAGACACACCTTGTGATATATGAAGAATCCGCTCTATTACTATCAACAACAGATTTATGAATTTTTATGAACTTATTAAACATTAAGCAATGATTATATCTAGTGCTTTGTTCTGGAGCAAACCATGCGATTCATCTCAGAGTGTTTCAGTTATTGCAAAGTTGATTTCTTTAGCAGGAATCTAAATGCAGAGTGTGACTTCATGTATGCATGAAATGTACCCCCACGTCACGACGGACATAAGGGTGTGAACAAGTGACTGGTCCTTTGGACTGCTTTGAGCCATGCACATAGCAGGGATGCTCAGTTTAGGAAATCATGCTAAATCCAGTGCAAAGCTAAGACTCCAGACTTCATGTACGGCAGACATAAATGCCAACATGACCTGCTTTGATCTGCTGATCCTTCCCCATTGGACTGAATTACATATTAATGTAAATGTAGCCAATAACTTCTGGTACTTTACATTCAAACTCTTGCCCTTGGTGGGTGTTATACAACCATAACCGGGACTGCTCCACAGTAAACCTCTTTCTGTCCACAAATTCCTTCCCCGCCCTGCCCCCAATCAACTGTTTAACATCTCAGATCCACTTTAGAATTCATCTCTGCCAGAACACATCTGCTGATTTTATGTGGCAGCAGGTGCTCGAGTCCTTGCAATCCTCTGAATGCCACAATATTCACCTCACTGGGTCTTCATTGATCCGAGCTGGTTTTGACCAGTCTCACCCCTCAGTTTGTATAAGGAGATACAGGTGTCCATTTTTTATACTAAGTGGTAGTGCAGTGAGTTCATTCCTTAATTTTAAAGCAACATCCATGACAGCAGACCCCCTTGGTGTGAAGAAATCGGAGAACCTCTGCAGCAGGAACCAGTGCAGTACACTGCAGAAGAGTATTGTCCCCAGTTTAGACAGCTTTGGAAAGCTCAACTTTGATTTCCTTGCTCTATTAAGTCTCCTACAGCTATCAGGCTGAATTTGCTGTGTCTGTATACTTCTTCCTAATCTTCTTTGACACAATTCTCTTTCTCTTCATATCTACCCACTGTTATTCTCCCATCCTTGCTCATATTTTCACCAACAGGTGGACAAATCAAGTAAACCTAAGAAACATGTTCACTGCAGCAGAAAACAAAAGCATCCACGTCAAAAAAGAAAAGCAGAAAAGAAAAAAAATGTACATTGACTCACAGTTTCATTAATGTACTCAGCTTTAAATTGAGATTTCATGAGGTAAATGGCCCAAATCAGGCTACAAAGACATTTGAAAATGCATATATATCTTAAGGCTCTATATGGCATTTGGCTTTAAAACAATTATTGGAGAATTCAATTAATTTTGCAGGGTACTTTATGCTGATCTGTAGATGTCATAAAAGAGAACTTCAGGCAAAAATAGTGCTGTCTTTTGGCATGAACACTGCAAAGCAAAGCGACTCTCCTGGGACGATCTATATAGCTAGCATTTCTTGTAGCAGCGTGGGGGATTGGAGGGGAGGTGAAGGAGGGAGGGAGGCTGCTGTCAGCACTGAACACCTTTCACCTTTACAATTACCTTTGAGTAATGACTCTTGAGTAGCCATTTCAGGGTGGCATCCTTCAGCATAAAGGCAGCTTGTACATGGTCAGCCTGAAGAAAGAGAACTGTGTGGGTGCAGTGACAAACAAGTTGAAACCAACTAAATTGTCATGAGTGCTTTTCAAGTCAGTATTGTAATTTGCTATGTTAGACAAAGTAAATTAGCTTCATATAAAATTCTTTCCTGTATGATCTTAGACAAAGTTCTGCGCGACATAGCACTATTCAAATAATCTGGAGAGAGACATAACCTAAACAAACAAGGCTGATACTTCTAAATGGCTCTGGTTTGTTCCGTTTTCATCAAATGCAGTGAAGGGGCAGGGCACCTGAGATCTCAGATTAGAGATATTCTTAAACCTCATTTGTGCTTACTGGGTGGAATATAGAGAAGTCCAAGAGCTGCAGTAAATCTGTCCAATGGATAATAGCCTTAACAAGTCCATTCTGCAGCAGGATGAAGCCATGCCATAGCAAACTACCAGGACCCAAGAATGTCCATCTCTAAAGTAAATTAACCACTTTCTCTTCATTAAAAAAAAACCCTGCAAGGTGTCAATAAGCAAAGTCTGACCCAATGTTTTTGCCTCTTTCTATAAGCCTTCATAATTTCAATGCAAGAAGGAGACAGGAGAAAGGAACATTTTGCTGCACAGAGTTATCAACATCTCTGATATATGCCTTCATCCACTTAAGGAGTCCATTTAGCATTTTGGGAAGGATTCGGTTGCCAGAACATTAGTGTCTAATGACTTTCGAGATACTCCAAGGAAGTAAAGATGTGTATGCAGGGCTGACAGATACCACACAGGACTTACGAGGGACTTGTACCCTTCAGTAGCAGCAGCTAGGAGCCGAGCAGGAGAGCCTACAGCATCTCACGAGCAAAAGGCTATTTATACATGGCTCAAGCGCATAAAGCTATCCAGGTATTAACAGATAGCCTGACTCTGTCAGAGATGCAGAGTATAATGACAGATCTGATAAGTAGGTCTGAAGGACAGTAAGCATGAAATCAGCCCAGGGAAGGAATTTCCTTCCCGTCTTTCCTTCTCCTTCAGTGCTGGACTGTTGGCACTCTTAAATTCTGTTGATATTTAATAAAAGCTAGCATCTGTGCCTTGCTTGCCTCCAATTACAGAGCTTCGTCCTAGGGCCACTCTGGAGCTTCTTACAAGCGCTGATGCTTGAAGCACAGCTATAACAAAAGAATGGACTGACAGTTTTTTCTGCCTCTAGCTACCTCTGTGTTCTTTTTTATTTTATTTGCCTCATTTTTGGTTTTGGTTGGCCACCCTAAATGACCAGCCTGCAGCAATGGCATGCCTGTAGGAGACCATTTGATCAATCCTTTCTCTATGCAAGGCCTCTCAGGAACAGAAAATATCAGTGAAGGATGCTTCCATGCCCCAATTACATGCAAACACACATCACCACCACTACAGCACTGTCAGGGCTATTGAATTGGCTAGAGAGAATCACAGGGATTCATTGTGATAAGCCATGATAAATAATGTGAAAGTACAGTTTATAATTGTTAACAATGAACTCAATATATGAAGGTTACCTCAGAATTGCTCTATAAAGCTACTTTAGGGATAAAATTCACTTCAGATCATGGTCAACATCTGTCAGAGAGAAGGAAAAGCTGGAGAAAAAAAAATCTATCCAATTTTATCCATTCTTATCTCTCTAGGAGTCTTCTCTGATAGCTAGATGACTAAGAATAACTGGTTTAGAACCTCACATTTAGAAAGTAGACAATATGAAATAAGAAAAGAGAGAAAGGAAGAGAAAATGTAAAATGAAAATAAAACCGTTCAGCTGACATCTGAGTTATATTGAACCAGGCATGCCTTCACTATCTAGCAAGCACTTACTAGTTACATAAATTCAAATGGGTTTTGAGTTTTCAGTCTCTAAATATTCCAGTTTTTCTGCAATGAAACTGTTGGTCTTTCCTGAGTCATGGCTGTTAGTGCTATTCATTTGTATAGATTATAAGTAAATCAGATATGATGCAAACAAACCATTTAGGCCATAAGATGAATAAAAGTCCTGTTTTCCTATGTAATCAATTGTAGCTATAATATAGAATTTCTTGAAACTTTTGTACATTAAAGGACTCAATATATGTATCTAGATCTATACCTTTAATGTATACTTTGTTAATGTATATATTTACAAATAATATGTATTTCTTATAGACAGTATGTAGGAAATACTAAAGTTGGTGTAAATCAAGATACAGTTTGGTAGATAAATTTCTGCAGTTATTTTGGACTGCATGTTTTAACATAGACTATAGAATTTGGTTCTCTCGGTTCTTTCCATACCATCCAAGATATGATTTTCATAATGCTGTGAAAATTCACATTTTAAAAACAAGGCCTTTCCAAGGTACCTAGGCAGAAGAAAAGTTTGGACATTTGGCAACTCTGAAATTCTTGGATTTGATGTTAAGAAAACAAGTTCTCTTTTGTAAACTGGCACGTACAATATCAAGGAGCATTACTGATCCAGCTCAGAAGTGTATATATCATTTGCTGTGCTAACATACAGATAACTGCGTATTATTTTTGCTGTATTGCGAAATGTTACTCTGGGGAGATGTCTGATATTCCCATCACACTAGTCAAAGCCAGGATTAACACAAGGTATTGCAAGCAAGAGAAATATGCTACTTGCATGCCAAGAATTCAGGTTAGATCCACCGGTCTCTGAGACACAGTAGATTTTTCCCCTTTTCCCCTAGGGACCTCCAGGTTATTCAGCAAATGGAGCTGAACCACTCTACCATTTTTCAGTCACTGCGCAATAGGCCCTAAATGGAAAAGTAGTCTGACCGTGACATACAACTTCAGACACTGATTTGTCATCCAGCTCAACGAAATGCTTTACTGAAGAGAACTGACATAGTAAATTTCTTTTCATATTCATATCTGCAATTAATTACAGATTCAGCCTCACTACCAAAAAAGCCCAGAACAGACAATCACCACTGATGAGCACTGGGTCAAAGAAAAGCTAAGCACACACTACATCTGTATTTTTCATTTTAACTGAACTTCCTTCTTAAGAGCAGCAAATACAATCTCCTTTCTCTGCTCATAAAAAGCGTATATTTCTGCATCTTCAAACTCTTGTTTCACCCAGAACTACATAAGTATGTCCACTTTTCATAAATATGCAGTTGATTATAAGATAATGTGTATATCCTTCTGATTAATTAGCACAGCTTTTATGACTTAGACGCCCTCCTATAAATATCAGAACTACAGAATACCTGTAAAGAACCAGTAGGGTTTGGTTTTTTTTTTTAATTAAATATAACAGGGAGGCATTACTTCTTTCTCTTTTCAAATCAGTAGATTTTCCTTAGAAAATATGACTTCCTAATATACAGGATGAGCAGGAATCACAAAACCTTTTTTTATATCTAAAATGTCAGAAGGTAAGTCCATTTCTTTGAGCACTTGTAAGGCTAGAAATTAGAGCTTTATGCTACTGGAAAGGATCAGTTTCCCAGTTTCTAACTTTGGAGTATCCCAAGATACTGGATGTTAATGTCATGACATTTTAGTTATAGAGAAACACTTTTAAGCTATATTTAGAGGTTTCAAAGGCTCCCTCTGAAACTTGCGCACAATTGAACCTACAGTAACCGAGGGGTCTAACTTTATATTAACAGTACAAGAGATAATCCATAAACATACTTTAATGCTTTGAAATGCACCTAAAATAGTTTATTTCCAACATACGTGGCATGTACAGAAAATATGATGATATGATTATACATTAAAGGTTTTACCACCATAAATGTAGGTCATCCAGAACAAATACAACTGATAGCAAAGACTTTCAGAAAAGGTAGCCTAAAGTGAAAATTTTCAGTCCAGGCTTAGAGTACTAAAGAAGTCAGCCATTTGTTTATTTATTTATTTATTTAGTCCACAAAGCAAATGTTCCTCTTTAAAGATATAGCTTTCTTTCATTGCAAAATTCAGACTAGAAAATGCCATTTGCCCCCCCACTCCCAGCCCCACCCCCAATGAAAATTTCTTGGTCCTTTCTTCAGCACCAGGAGTTCTACACAACAAAATAAGTATTTATGAGGCAACAGGGGGTTTTGTATAACTTTTTGTATTTTCTTCTGTTGTTTAGCTATGTGAAAAATTTATTCAACAGTGTATCTTAAACTGAAAGAAGAAATATACATGCTTTTAGAAGGTGAATAGACAGGACCCTCAGGCCTTCATTTATAAATTTATTTGTAAAGTCCACTGGTGTTTGAATTTATTTCATAGATGTTCCTCATCATCCTCACCCAACTTATCACCTCACCAATCTCTCACCTACTTACAAAAGAATTCTAAGCCACCATCAATGTGAAATTTAGCAAAATAAGAAAAGTCTAATAGTTACTTTGGTTATCATCATTTTCTAAAGGGAATACACTAACAACAGATTCTCCTGTATTCTTCTCCTTGTTCCTGGAGGACAATCATTTATTCATTTGTCAGACTAGATAGAAATAAAAAAACAAATATAATCCTAAGCATTTCCCTTAGGCTAATATTATTTCTATGCAATTCCTGTCATGAAATATTTGCTATTAAGCTTGGTTTGAATGGTGTCTTTATGAATTAAAGAATAAACCATGGCCAAACACCCCTCTCTGTTACCCCAATGAAATCCTATGCAAAGCAGTAGTGTTTTACAGGTGCAATGCTGAGAATTTTGATTAGCTTGAAACAAGGTATCAAGCATGTCTTTTTTCTTTATTTCCCCTTACAAATATTATAAGGTCATCCATATGCAAGCCTATCATAAGATACATACTATATTGTAAGTGTTATTACTCAGCAGAATGCCTAAAATTTAGGAAGCAGACCTCCCAGAAAGTCAGCAATTTAGAGATTGTCTTACAAAGCACTGCAAAAGTAGATGTTCACACACAGCCAGTTTTCCCATAAATGAGGTTAATTTGTGTTAGCAAACCGTCAAAGAACCTGTCATATTCTATTGTCTTTCCAAGTACAAAAATGTTCAACAGATTACAAGACTGAAAAAATACCCCAAAGAAATCCCACACAATGAAGAAAATCAGTTGCTTTATAGCTTCTTATTTTGAAATTACACTTACATCCAATTCTAAGGAGTATTTGTTTGCCTAATTGTGCATATTGAAGAACACTATTCTGTATTTTTATTTTCATAATTTTTTCTCTGAAATTGCTGTAATAATAGCAATAGTTCTGGGGAATACATGTGCAAGGTCAAATGTTTCGCTCCATTATAAAGTTGATCCTTTTCATTCTCTGCATTTTTAATGAAACAAAAGATAATATTTCACATATTTGTGAAAACAAACACAGCGTAGAATTAGTAAGAAGTGTTAATTTAACACAACTCTTTAAAACAGTAGAAAGTATACCAACATGTACTGGAAGTATTCAAGAAAGATTCTATATGTGTTGTAGCTACCACAGGGCTAACGCAATTATTGATACTAGATTTGTGATTTTAGAAGTTTTAAGTATAGGCTGTACCCCTAAGATATTTTAGAAGTTAACACTGCAAAGGTACATTTGAAGTAATTCTAAAGAAATAGGAACCAAGAGTAACCTGACACATTAACAAGGGACAACAGTGCAAAAAGAACTTAAAGCCCAAATTCACTATTTACCAGGAAATACCATACTTAGTCTGATAACATGGAATTCAACGTATCTTAACACGAGGCAAATTCTGGCCTCACATTGCTTTCTATGCGGTTTTCAGAATAATTGCTTTGATTTCCTAGGACTGGAGTGAGCACAGAAACATACAGTGAAACATAGTGAAATATGTACCCCTTCTCTTAATGTTTAATAAAAACATCCAGTAAATATGTTAAATTTCATAACTATGTTACCTTCTGGCAGATATATTTACTACCACAAGTATGAGAAATTGACGATTTTACCTCTGTTTTTTCCTTCCTTTTAAAAAAAAAAAAAAGTATTCAATCAAATGCTTGATGTTAATATAGCATACTGAATAAATAAGTGAATACTTCTCCACTAAAATACTTTAAAATTTCTTCTTTGTAGGCAACCTCTGAACACATCAAATGCATGCTGAAATCCTACAACATTTGCTTTTGTATCACTGAAAGCAAACAGCTATCTTTACTGTGTAAAGTTAATGAGTCCAATTAATGAGTCTCCAATACATGGGAAGAGATATAGGGGAAAATAACATTGAATTCAGCTGTGTTACCTCAGGGAAGGATTTGTCTTATTGTGCCTCTGAACTACAGTTCTCTCTGATAGCTACATTAACCAATATTTTAGTTTAATTCTAATATTCCAAAGAGACTTTTGAAAAGTTTAATAAAAAGTGCAGTGTCCTTTCAAGACTGAGTCTTCTCATGCTTCAAGCACCAGGAAAGTCTTCAAAAACCACTGTGTCTACTGGTTAGCATTCATTAGAGTGGCATTTATAATTTCATGTGCCTAGAGCAGATTCTTATCATTTCCTGTGAGGTTCAAGTACCTTGAACTCTTATTGATTACAGGCCATTCAGCATTTTTCAAGAATCAGACAAAGAGAGACATGAACATGCAACCACATGAACAATTTATCTAGATAATGAAATTAAAACAGTACAAGCTGTGAATTTAAAATATTGTAGTCATATCTGCATAACTCTTGCACGTAGAACTGTTTTTCTAAATATAGTCTATATATATATATACACACGTGTATACACACACACACACGCACGCATGTAAATAAAAATCTCCAGATAGTTTGGAAGTGGATTAACCAAACTCAAAGAAGTATCATACTCTGAAATAGGAGACTCCACACAGGTCTTTATATTGGTCTGTTTCAGCTTCCTCTGCCCTGCTATTATAGCAATATAATCTAAAAAATCTTCAATGGAAACACATCTTTATGATGCAGGAGTATTTCTGGAATATTTCTAAATGGTGGAGACATCACTCACATGAAAAAAAAAAATGCAATGTACTAATCCTTCAGTGTGATTGCTATTGAAAAATGTAGCCTCTGAAGTAAAGTTTTAAGATTTTGATTCACAGATACAACATATTTAGTGGCCGACCAAATTCAAATGTGTCTGTTATACACAGTACACTGGGACATATCCTTTGACTCATGTCCTGAGTCATTTCATCTGTTTACCAACACAAAGCTGAACTGAATGCATCCCTTTCTGTGTGCATAAATACATACCATCTATAACCTCAGACACAGACTTATCCCCTAGAAAATATTTTCTTTAAAGTGTTTTTGTTTTCATTTTTTGCATTAAGCATAAAAGCAAAAGTATTTAAAATCCCCATTTTTTTGTTTTCCTTCATTATTGTTTCACAAACTGCTAATTAGAAAAGATATTTCATACAAATGATTAGCTCTTATGTCTGCTTTAACACTTGAAAGGTTACAGCAATAGGAAAAGGAAGAGCTTTAATTAAAGAATGAATTATTGAATACTCCATTTTAATTGATGTAGCCCTCTGCTATTATTTTGTGTGTTTATAGATATTTTATGTGATTCTGTAATCAAGATGACACATACACAGACACACACATACACAAAGCAGGACTTTAACTACTGAGGCTAGAGAAGGAAGGGCTGCTGTATGATCACATTCAGCCATTTAAGTTCAAGAATCATGTGAAGTGTGGTTTCCATGACAACAAGTCACTAATTGCTAACATAAAATAAAAATCAACCTTGACGGAATTTGGCAGCGATATAGAATCTGAAAAACCTTCAAAATAATTATATGACAATTTTCCTGTACGATGAAGAAATACAAGCAACCCCACCTTCTGAGACAGGATGAAAGCACTTAGAGTTCCAGGGTTATTTTGGATTTGGCAAAGCTGGCTGCATACAGTAGTCATTGTGTATTACACTTGATAGTCGACACCTACCTTCAGCAAACAGATAAGAAGAGATGTTTGTGATGAGGTGGTGAAGGATTTTTGCATCCTTGGGCTACAGATCAGCAAAGGAAAATGCTGTGGAGAACGCATGAAGTAAATGAAAGACACAAATAACAGGATTTTAGCATAAATTCACAGGGTAAGAAGAAAAACAAATTAAAGGAGAGCAGAGGGGAAGAAAGGAGCTAAACTCATACATGCCTCCCATGCTAACTTATTAGTAAGGGTTTCAGACACCTCTAGCTTGCAGACAAAAAGAGTCTTTTGAGACTAGGGGAAACTATTCGGGAAGCACAATGGTACCATTCAAAATTTACTGATTTATGAACTGCTGCATATCATTTGTAAAAATTGCTTCAGCCTGAGTTACCTTTCACCAGCTCTGTAAGTCAACTCACTGGGTCACTAGGAGTGAACAAGAACATTTTGATAAATTCAGTTTCCATGACAATGAATTAGCCATGGAAAAGGGGGAGGTGTTGAAAGATCTGTGTGCTGTAGAATACTCTTCAAATGTTTGCCTGTTTTCATTTTTAGCCATTTAGTTCTCATGGCTCTATTCCAGGACTCTTTAATTCGCCAGTAGCTGTTTTTCCTCCACAGATTAGAGGAGTAATTCATCAGTGAATGTTTCACTCAGTGGCCCCATCTAATGTAAGAGACCATAAAAATGATTTTTTCCAATTATGCTTTTTTGTTTGTTTAGAAAGAATGCAGCAAGCTCTTTGTTGTTGTTGTTGTTCCACTATAACCTGGCTACAGAATGCTTAATCTTTCTTATTTATTGCCCACTACTGTACTTATGAGTACAATTGCTACTTGCAAGACGTTGGGAGTTCGTTTTAAACACCCGTGAGCCCGCAAAACAAAACAAAACAATGATTTGGAGTTTGCTTCAAAAGGAACAAGCCAATAAAAGAATGTCATATTCCAAAGCCTGCTATAGCCTGCATCAATGGGAACTGCTGAGAAAAAGACCTTAGAAAACAACCGGTATTTATTTTTGATAGAAGTGCTTAACATTATTTTTCATTTGTCTGACTGATGAAAGGCTAAGCCAGTGGGACATTTGTTAGTGTCAGAACTAAAGTCTACTCAAATTTGTGAAAGTGTCTCTCCCTTTTTCAGTGGGTCCTGGGTGAGGGCCTTACACTAATGAGATTAAGAGTGAAGGTGTTTAACCATTCACAAAACATACTTAAAATTCAGAATAAAAGGTAGAGGGAGAGCTGTTTCCACTGACTATTGGGACAGATAGTTTTCCATCCAGAGACAATTGAGACAGATTTGGCTCCTTCAGAAAGTAAACCTGTTCTTAGTACCTCCAGCAATATAATCCCCATTGCCATAAATAAAAATTGAAAGTGCTGAACATCTTGCTTCCACTGTCTGTCAAATGGCATCATTTCATGTGCTGTACAAGAAATGGAAGAGTTTTTCGAGAAGTTGTTAGTGGCTGTGCCAGCCCAGCATGGGCTGAAGTGTCTGAATGATTTGCAAAAGAAAAAAAATGTTACTAGCAGAAAAAAGAAAGCAAGCCACTGCACAGAAAGAAAAAAAAAAAGAAGAAGGGAAAGAAGGAGGGAAGAAAAGGAGGGAGACGGGAAGAGGGAAGGGAGGCTGAGAGTTAGGGGGGAGTGAAGGGGGGACAGGGAAGGAGGGAGGAAGGGGAGGGGAGGTGGGAGGGGGAAGAGAGGGGAGGGTGCAGGAGAGGAGAAGAAGGGGACGGAGGTGGGAAGCGGAAGAGGAAGGGGAAAGGGAAGGGGAAGAGAGAGAGAAAGGGAAAGGAGATATCACTTTCATATGTACCCCTGCAAAACTGTTTTATGTGTATTTCAGTAAGAGAGCAATTTCTATTCACTAATATATACATACAGATATATGAAATTTGCATAGTTATTTTGGTTTCTATCTGTCTCCACAGGTAATTTACACAGACATGAATATTCACAAATAAGTGCATATTTTCACTCACAGCCATTCACTCATAGACACAAAGAGGGAGAGGAAAGCTTATTTAAAACTGTATTGCATGTAAGGCATCTATCCCACCCTAGAAAACGTCTAACTGAAAAAGTACGCCAATTTTCCAAAATGCAAATGCCATTAATACTAGCCTATTGTGAAAATACTGCAGGGTTGAAAATCAAAGTAACCGGTTTAGTCAATGAGACTTAGTCATTCTGAAGCAGCCCCTCACAAAAGAAAAATAAGAGGAAGAAAAGATGAATCCAGGTTGATTGAAATTCGGTAAATCAGTAGCCTTGAGTCTCTCAGTCTTGATTTAAAATAGCAGGGGCAGTTGCCGTCAGGCACTTGAGTGCATGTGGACAAGAATAAGCCTAATGACTTCTTTTGTTCGTCTGCCATGTGGAACTATTTCAACATTCTTATCTAGGATGTGAACGAGGTGTGCTAACAGCTCCGCACTTCCACTCCTGGAACCGAGGAATGAATGCAGGTAGCATGCACTCGGGTCCCATTGATATTAATGGTGTGAGATGGCTCAGCCTGCTGCTTTCAGTGAAACACGGTGCAGTGCCCACTGCGAGAGACAGATGTCAGACGCTTCTTCACTCTAGCCATGACCTTCAGCTGGCACCAGACACTGCTGCACGTCTCATCTTGTTAACAATTTCACAGGTGAGAGATGGATAAACAATGGTTTTCTCAGACCTGTAGATTGTTAATAAGTGTCAGAAAATACACACCGGAGCTCAGGTGCAGATCATTAAAAATGAAGCAAGAACGGGAGGAATAATGACACTTCAATCCACCTCAAGTCAAGTTTGACACCCCCGTGATACTAGTTAGCACCACGCGCAGGGAGTTTTGCCTTCTGTTCTTTGGAACTTGAACAAGGAGGACGGCAGCGGAACTTATTTCCAGATGCTTTTGGTTAAACTTTGAGACCCCGTTCAAATTAAGGAAGAAAAGAAGAACATTCAAACATTCAAAATTTCATTTTTTTCTAATAAAGGTTTAAATGATCTAGTCAAACACTGTGAACTTTAACTAATAGTTTCATGCTACAGTAATGGCACCTATTATTTGAATTCATTTCCCGTACTGACAGCACAACTCAGGCATACTCCAGACTATGACATTTTAAGTGACTGGTGATTTTCAGTTGTGCTTTCTACAGTACACATATACGAACTACAGGGTGGAATATATATGCATCTCTGTGCGTGTGTGTCTGTGTAGACTACAGTTTATGCTACTTTTACTTTTGCTGTTATATGGAGAAATATATTTTTAAAAAGTGCACTATCTTCAGAATATATGTGTTTTCCCATGCTAAATTTGATCAAAAAGAGGAAATACTTGAGATATGTGACAAAATTTTGGAAGTTTTCATTGTTTCAATCAAGCCCATGCTATTCCAGCCTTTATCCTTACCACCGCATTTCATAACCTGATCTATGAAGCATAGATAATAAATAGAAATGGTAAATCCAGTACTGAGCAGAAAATTAGTCAAACACATATTTTTCAAAGGATCACTCATGTCTCACGGGACCTCTCAAAGCTACCAGACATTTAGTCATTCAATTTGTATGTGGTATTTCTTATATGTAAAAACCCAAGTCGCTGGCTTCCCCCTCCAATGCACTACAAGCAAAAACATAACCACAATTTGGAAAGCTGTACCTCTGAATGGGGAGAGACTTCTGCTTTGCCACTTTTTAAGCAGGAATACTTGAGGTGCATAAAATTGGAAGATGATCACAGACAATTCAAAGAAAAATGTAGCAGGAAAGTACCTCATGCTTCTTCTCTCCTTTCAGCTCACAAATACATAGTTGGAAATTTCATTTCAAACTAAGAGAAAGGTTAGGGAAAGAAGTCAAAAATTGGTCTGGATTTTCCCACACAGCCTGGGATTCCAGCCCTGTATGAGGCAAAACCTGGCCCCAGCATGTGTTATTCTGATGCTTCATCTTGCTTTGGCAAGACCACTTCACCATGACATGTTAACTTCGGGTTAATTTCAGTTAAGGGATAAATCCTTGTGTTGGTTTTGGCTGGGATAGAGTTAACTTTCTTCATGGTAGCTAGTACAGGGCTATGTTTTGGATTTGTGCTGGAAACAGTGTTGGTAATACAGGGATGTTTTCATTACTGCTGGGCAGTGCTTACCCAGAGCCAAGGGCTTTGCTGCTTCTCCCCCCACCCCACCAGCGAGCAGGCTGGGGGGGCACAAGGAGTTGGGAGGGGACACAGCCGGGACAGCTGACCCCAACTGACCCACGGGATATCCCACACCACACGACGTCATGCTCAGCATGTAAAGCTGGGGAAGAAGAAGCAGGGGGAGATGTTCGGAGTGATGGCGTTTGTCTTCCCAAGTCACCGTTAGGCGTGATGGAGCCCTGCTTTCCTGGAGATGGCTGAACGTCTGCCTGCCCGTGGGAAGTGGGGAATGAATTCCTGGTTTTGCTTTGCTTGCACATGTGGCTTTTTCTTTATTAAACTGTCTTTATCTCAGCCCACGAGTTTTCTCACTTTTACCCTTCCGATTCTCTCCCCCTTCCCACCAGAGGGGAGTGAGCGAGCGGCTGTGTGGGGCTGAGCTGCCGGCTGGGGTTAAACCACGACAATCCTGCAACTCAGAAGTTGGCAGCTTATTTCTCCTGAACTTAAGATAGGGATTCATGTTAACACTTGAGTATTAGCACTGACTTGAAGCTGACCTAGAAACCAAATCATAGACATAATTTATCAACACAGAACAGAGACCAAAGTAGCTCTTTGAAATGACTAATCTTGTATATTTAGTAATCAATCCCTTTTCTTTTTAATGAGTTTGACAAAAAATAAAATCTAGGAATTTTTAAAATAGAATATGTTCTTTAAAAATACACATTTGCAGGCAGTGTGATATTAAGAATATCTCCATGCATCAGAATGTGAATTACCATTATTCATCTGTGCTCTTTCCAGTCATGTTATGGAAATAAATTAGAAAATGTGAGTATGTTTTCCACTTCTGTGGCATGTTTGTTGCAAACTCCTATACATTCTCTGCACAGTTGTGGGGTGAGGGTTTTGTTTTCTTTTTTTTGTTGGTTTTTTGTTGTTGTTGTTGTTTTGAGAATTAGTGGTAGTTCTGAGAAATACAAATGAAACCTTTACTAGATCTGCCCTTACAGAATCTTGTCAGTGTTAAAAATCAGTAAAACCTGACTTCACTAAACGGTATTAGGTTCTCAATAATGCCAAAGTCAATAGCTGCTCTTGTAACAGTGTTACAGTTTAAGCACTGCTGCAGGCCTATGCTAGTCTTGAACATGGGATCAAAGAGATAAAAGTGGAGTGACAGCATCTCTTTTGCTTTATATTCTGCCACTCTAAGGATCTTTACGTGAGTTCGATTCTCAGTGACATTTTGTCATTGATCTTTTTTAACATATCTCTTGCATCAATGTTTTTCTCAGGAACCTCCTCTAAGGAAGATGACATCTGAACAAGTTAAGAGCGTGAGTGTCTAATGTATGAAAGACTGTGGGACATTTACCCACCACCTCTACTAAAGATTTGTAAGCGGTCTGCTGGAAGAAAGATCTCTATATCCTGTTGACTGAATCTTTCTGTGTCATCTATCATTAAAGACAAATTCTTTTGATTTGAGTATAAGAAAAGATGATGGGTACAATCTTCATCCTGGTGAATTCAGTGGCAAAACTAACATATCAAACAGACATTGATCTAACTATTGCACGCTTCATTCAGACTTATTAAGTCTCTGCTGTAGTATAGTACAAACCATATTTTGAAGTGAGTGGGTGACTCTCATTGCAACTTTTTGTCCAGAGCTGCATTATGTACAGATTTTTTTCCTAAAGCTCAGCACATTCACTGCTGAACTCTTCTGAAATCTGGCTACTTTTTTGGTGACATAAATAAAAGATGAGCTCTCTTTAAAAAGCTCTTCTTGCATACCGTAATAAAAAAAGTATCAGAAATTGTGCTTTTCATTGCTTCCAATCTTGTGTAGATGGCTAGGAAACTAAATAACAGTACACAACTCAACATAAACAGTTGAGAAGTCTAAAAAATAAGTTTTTATGAAAAATGCTGATGTTTAACTACTTACTTTTTGCTGTGCTTTAGAAAGGAATTGGGACTTTAAAAAAAATCACTGAGTAGGCAACCTTGTGATGCCAGGTTGTACACTTCACAGACACATTCAACTTTTATATATGTAAGCACAGATCCACCCTACCTATCAATTCAAGAATGAGCAGATGGTCTCTAGAAAGAAATTTGGACTTTAAGAGAACTGAATATTCTGTTGGAGGTCTTTACTTCACAATGGAAACATTATGAAAAAAGGGACCATTAATTAAGAAATTGTAGTGTAAACATTTTGGTTAAGTGCCTAAAATAAAAAAAGAATGAAATTTGGACCAGTTTGGTGCCCTGAATACTTTGTTATTCACTCAAACAATCTTTACAGGAGAAACTGAGAAACTAAGTCTAGCAACAGACCTAAATCAGAGGTCTGCAGCTGACTCTGCCACAGTTCAAGTGAAATCCACAGGCACTGAACTACAGACCATTCAGGAAATTCTCTCTCGTCCAGGGCATAAATTTCATCTACCCACAATATCTAAATTAAAAAAGTAGAAGTAAATGTAATGTAAAATTACATACTTCCACTCAAGCATTTATTTATAATTAGTCAAGACACTGAAGTCATTTTAGATTGAAGTCACATTTGATAAAAAAAAATCTGACACTTCTTTTCCTGATTAGATATGCAGTTACTCTAGATAATCCAACCTTGCGTTACAAGCTGTAGCCAGCAGCCCCATGACTGGAAAAAGGGGATAAAGTTGACAGTCTCTAGGAAAATGAAAGTCAGTTAAGTATCAGAACCGAGTCCTTTAGGTTTCCAAAGACAATCATGTAGTACCTGTGGAACTTTTTCAGCCTGAAATGTAAAAAAAACCCTTATGCAATAATTAAAGAAAGAACCTCTTTTTATTTCAATAAAAACATGATTCATCAAAAAATAACAGGTTAGAAAAATGTAAGAAATATAGTTGGGAAGTATCATCAGAAGTATGAAAACTATATTTGCCCAGCCGGAACTGGAAAAGATATATTCATTAGAGATGACTAACAATATATTTTTGAACAAGTTGGTGAAAGAATTAAAGTCAGTGAAATTAGTTGACAGATAAGTCTGGTTGTCCTAAGCCTAAACAATAATGCACAGGAAAGTAATTATATAAAGACAAATGCAACAATTTATTCAATTTACTTTCTTATATTTATCATTATATCTAAGCTGATGCCTTGTGCCTCAATTGCTGTGTATACCATATGTGTTTCTATTATGAGTTTGTCTGCAAAAAGTTCTCATTCAGCTCTGAAAACATAAAGTTTTCTCACCACCTTCTTTTTTTTTATTATTCAAGGATAAATGTATTTGTTATGGTCAATTCAAGGAAAGTCCTATTTCTTACAGAAAGCTAGCATACCATTGTGTCTCAACAGAAAAATACAAGCCTTCTTCACCTCATAAGCTATTTTTTATTTATTAATTTGAGTTTGTGCTTGTACTACCATTTGTATGGTGGTGATATCTCACAATTTTCTATATCAGTAGGTAGGTTCCTTTGGCAACACAGTCCATTATTTTCTTTCAGAAGACGAGTAGCAATATGAAGCAATATAATCATATAATTTTTTTCAATAAGTGAAACATTGGCAATGTAACCAAACTGCTATATGTGAAACCTGCAGTATAAGCAGACAGCAGAAACAGTTTTTTAAGATCCCATAAAATCCTTTAAGATACGTTATTTGTAACAAAATACTAGGCAACGATGTTGCAGCTGTGGCGGTTTAAGCATGTAAGAGACACAAGGATCAGGATTCATATCATCATAACATACAGAACATAAACATTTAAGTCTTAGCCAACTTTCTTTACAGCTCAAGGTGAGAAAAGGCCTCCAGAGGTAACTCACCTGACCTACCCTAAATGTCTGCTTTAGGATGAAGTGAATTCCTCTCTGGAAGTGTTTACTTTTACAAAGGCAATTTACAGAGGCTCACTCAGATATTGTAATCTAACCATAAAATCCTTATCTGAGAAGAGAGAGTCCTTACTCAAGGCTAATTGGGAGGAGCCATATATCTCGTATCTTCCAGTAAAGTTGGGAAAAGCATATGTCTAATCCATTGACTGGACTTTGTGCCTGGCAATGTACCTACAGTTTTTTGACTCTATAATCTGGCCTGAAAAGAGGTGTCTCCTCATAAACTTTGTGGCTTTACGTTAGGCTCTTACGTTATCTGACAGTCTTCCACCTTCAGAATACTTTCAGTTTCCCCTGTATCCCTGGGTTCCTCATTGTGCTGGCCAGGTGATGCGGTTAGGGCTTTGAACCCTGCGCACTACACAGGTTATGGTTACTGTGAGTTTTCATACTAGGCTTAAACCTCGCTTTCTTTGCAGCACTTTGCTTCTTTTCAGGTATGTTGTTTTGCAATGAAAAGGATTTTATGTCTTTACATCTTATATTTGCATGCCTTTTCTATCCAAGGAGATAATTCCAGTAGAGCTTAGGCGTATTTTACTGAAAGATCCAAGAGCATTTATATTGTCTCAGTCCAGATTTAATATTCTTCAGTGACTTTCTCCTTTTTCTGACTCAACAGAATCAACAACTTCATGATACGTTTATGTTAAATGCAAATGGGAGGGGGGGGGGGGAGGAGGGAATTGAAAATAATTCTCGAGTCCCTCAGGAACGTGTGGTGATTACCGCTCTGCAGCAGTCCCTGCTGGAACAGGACACGTGTCAAACCCACGGGTCTCGCCACAGCTACGCCTGTCAAACCTGCTGCTTAATCACTGGCTAGTTGCGTTCCAGCACAGTCATCGATGACCTCTAGGTTCACCGAAACCTGGAACTGGTTCTCCTGCCATCTGCAGAGTGGCAACTGCTCATTCTTATCACAATGAGCCCCGAATGCCAGAAGAATAAATAACACTTATGAGCCTTTTCTGACATATTTGTAGCCTCGAACAATAAGGAAACTGAAAAATATTAGTCTAAGAGAAGCAAAGCCATACAGTGTAAGATAAAGCACCTGAGAAAAGCTTTACTTAAAGTACATGTCATGACAGAGTGTCCAAAGAACATTTTTCATAGAGTGAAAGCACATTAAATTATGCTAGTGCTGTCTTCTCTTCCATGTGGTTGTTGACAGATGTTTGGAAAAGAAAAATCTTCCTTTCTGCTTGACCTTAAAAGCTGTATATTGTATATTTAAAATGCTAAACAGTAAAACAGTAAAACAAAAAGGGGAGTTCTTCTGCGATAGAAACAAAATACTTTTGCTTTGTTACTCAAATTGCATAGGAAAATATTAAAAGTTGTTTTTTCTAATAATATTAATAACAATGACAACAATAATAATACCACTTATCATTTGAAATACATAACTAGAGTGGAAAAAAATCCAGTGATTGCAATTTGTTTTGCCATACATCCATGAAAATTCCCTACAATGGACAGAAAATACTGCAGGCAGGTTGTGGTAAAAAAATATCTATTTTCTTGTATTTATCACCACATTTAAGCCATTCTTCCCAAACAGCTCTGTAAAATGTGTACATTTCTAATAGGGGTCATATTCCCTCAGGGTTAGGCTGAGTGAAAAACAGTAGGAATAATTTACATGAAAGTGATTCATGGAATGGGGAAAGCTGGAGGAGGTGGGTGTGGGGAAGAGAAGGGATGGAACAATGGAAGACAGGAAACAGGACACAGGAAACAAACTGATTTAAAGACTAGGAATGACTGGTTATTTTTGCACTAGGAAAACTGTCTTAAAGAGGAAGAGTCATCAAGCTTTAAACAATGACAGACACCAAAATACATGTAGCCTCAACAGGAACAGTACCCTGCAACGGAAGACAAGTGCCTCTGGGCTACCTCCATGAGGAGTTTCATGTCTTGGAGTTGTTAGAGGAGCAAATGGTATTTTCCTATACTTTCACAAGTTCAAGTGGACAATTAGGCTTTTCTACACTGTAAGAGAAAATCAGAGGGACATGACTTTTTTCACATTTCTCTGGTATGTGATACACAGGCAACAAAGGCTAGGGTAACAACTACACTAAGCAACACAAACATAAAACACAGTAGTGAATTCAGGAAAAATAGGACTATAGAGCATGTGGGTTTTGTCAAAATACAAATAATTTCCTCTGCGAAAGATTTTCTTTTTCATTTTTTAAAATCTAACTTTCAAAGAATAAATAGCTTCATTATTTTGCCAATATTCACCTCTTTATTTGGAGGGAATTACTTTCCAGGCTGTTTAAATCCAAGAAGCAGACTGCTGCATTATTACACCAAAGTTTCCTTAAATAATCTAATTGCCTTACAACCAAACAGGGTAGAAGAATTGCATCAAAGTATTTTTACTCCATTTGTCTTGTAGCAAATATTTGATACAGAGTTTAGTAAGTATTACACTGTTATACTGTTAACAGAGAGTCCGTTCCTGGCTGTAAGTAACTACTGACTAGTAAATTTGGGGAAATTCTGCCCTCAATGTTAGGCAAGATCTGAGAGGAAGAAACATAAATAGAGGTAGAATGTGAGGGCAAAGGGCTCTGAAACTGGGCACTGAGTCTGTAAATATGACAGGTTAAGTTTACATCTAATGAAATTTGATGCCATATTCAGGAGATAAACTACTTAAAGATTTTTACACCTGTATAAAATATTGCAGTTCTTAATTTTCTGTGATTATCTTCACAAAGACCAAATTTCAGTGAGGAACTAATATTTATATTTTTCTCCTTCTTCCAAACAGCAATATTCGATAGACAAATATGGTTAATGAGCTTATATAAACAAAATCTGTCAACTTTAAAAGTCACCTTGGGTGTTTGAGGTATATCACTCTTTTTAATTAAAGGACATACAATTTGTTATGACACCTTGAATAGAAATCAATACACTAGAAAAAAAGATTTTTTTGCTTAAAAATGTCGTGGGAACTTAGCATAGAACTTAGCGTCTGGGTGAAACAGGGAACTTTGGCTTCATGCAACCCTCATTTAAAAAGAAGTAGGCTACAAACGAGACAGTGTAAGTCCTCCCTCCCTGTGCCTGCCCTCCAGCTGCCAGCGGCTCGCCGCACTGCTACCCAAGAAATATCATTGCCACAGACCGATGCTGGAAAAGTCACTAATGTATTACCATGGCCAGCCAGCAGAGCTCTCTAGAATTTATTCATTGTTAATGAATTAGCAATACTTGGACACTGTTTATATGCTTTTTCACAAAAAAAACCCCAGCCCTAAAGTTTCATTATACCAATGGGTATTTGTACCTTTGACAACCTTCTTGGCAACTACTGTAAAAGCTATGTCTTTGAAAAAAACGTTGTAAGGGGGCAGCTTATTAAATTTTGTAAATCATAAGGCCTGTCTGCAAATGCAGAGCTCTGTGGCTGATTTAGTTGTTGGCCTAGAAACTCTGCTGTTAGGACCATTAAACAGGTCCAGAGTTTAAGTTGCACAGTAAATTATACTCAGAAGGAACAGGCACAGCATCTTGCCTCGTGTTTCCTCCCTTTAAACCCTGGACTGGCTGCATTGCAGCATCCAGAGACTCTGACAGTATACGCTTGTTGTTGGGCTCCAGTTTAAACAGTGATGCACTACTTTCCACAGCCTTGATCAATCCAGGCAACTGAAGGTTACCGCACACTTTACTGAAGCCAATGAGAAGGATAAAAAGGAATAAACTGGACTGAGAGCAAAGCTGGTGTGATGCCAGTGAGGGGCCCCGAGCCAATGCCCTGTTATGGGCCTTCTTTTCTTAAATCATAAATTACTTAAAATGCTATCTAAATCAGCCTTGTGTGGTCTTCATCATCTCAATCTCTGCAAATGCTCTAGCTGCTCTTCCTTAACACCGGATCCAGCTTTACAAATAAACCACACTGCCTGCACAGTTTGCAAAATACTAAAACACAAGGTAATTACTGGAGGCAGCGTAAGATGATGACGATGCAGACTTTAACTCAAGACAAAGGAAACATTACTTCTCTATTTCCTCTCAGATGTTAAAGGTGAGTATGCAATTACCAGAAAATAATTAACAAAGTTACATACTCTCTTTTGATGAATGCCCAGCTAGACACACGTCAGGTAGCGGTCTCAAACAAAAGAATGTTAATTCAACTGAAGTGCGATATAGATTGTTTTGATTTATAGTTCTTAAACTGCTTTCTCCCTCTAGTCTGACTTACGGTGCGTCGTGTTGAAGTGCAGTGTGATTAGAAACAGTCTGAGACTGTGGCCTTTCACGAACAATGGAAGCAAGCATGTCACTCAAATAGGTTTGGTTTACATCTACTCAGCAGCTCTCTTGGAGCTTAGGTTTCTATTATCTAGCAAGGATTTTTTTTCTAATAGCTGAACACAGGACTCAAGATTTTTACATTCAGCATCAAGCAGACTGTCCTTTCCTATTTAGGTTTATAACTGAAATCCTATATGCTGCATATTTTGAGTAAATAAAGTAGTATACCTAAATAATGAAAATCTGGCTACATGCTGAAAAATGTAAATCGCTGTATACCAGCTGTCACCAGGGGGAACTATTAATTCATGCAGCAGCTTTCAAGGCTGGAGTGATATGGACTGGCATACCATACAAGTACACAAATGTTTAGAAAACTGAGGACTGGCAGCTGTGTAATGACTAACCAAAGGTTAATAGCACAAAGACATATGACACAACTTGAACTAACATAGCAATTAAAAACAGGCAAAGAGTATATTTTCTGGAATATTTTATGGATATTGACCACCACATTTACAATACAACATGACCCTGATGTACTTAAAAAATTATTTTTGCTGAAATAAGTAAAATGTGACTTAATAAAGACAAGTCCACAGTGGCTACTGTAGGGTGGCATAATCAAATGTACCCATCAGTGACCCATGATAGCTTCCCACCTAAAATCCCCCAATCTAAAACAACAGTGTTCTGGTGTTTCTTTGGCATTATTCATACTCTCTTGGCAGGAGGGCTGCTCCTGGCCATGCAGAAAAGGGCCAGAGACATGTTTGTCAAAGCTGCTCAGTCATGGGTTTTGTTAAAAAAGTCAAGGAATTGTTAGCTCTTTAGCAGGGACATGTGAAAGGAGAACATGACAATGGGTTTGAAAGCACAGATCACAACTCAGTAATATGCTAGTGAACAGTAGTGGTTTGACAAATTCCACCAAACTTCTCCTCTCCATCCCTTCTCACATGCTCTTCAGTCCACCAGAATCTCAATGGACCCTACCCATGTGTAGGTGACAAGGTTTCTTCCGAGTCAGATTAGTGAGAGACAGCAAACAGTAACAGTAATGAGAAGAATAAGGGAAGTATATTTACAGAGTCAGTGGGTACAGAAAATGATAGCATGTTAGCAAGAACAATGCTACACAAAAAAAATTGGCTTTGCTGTAAATGGAAAACTAAATACAATTTCACAACAGCACACTGTCACAAAGACAAACATTATATTAAATAGTGTTAATAAACATATAACATGTAAAAGAAGCAAGGTAATTATTTTGTTTTCCTCGACACTGATTAGGCCTCTGTAAGGTTACTGTGTTTAGTTTTGGGCACAACATTTTCAAAAAGACAGACAAATTGGAAAGGGTTTAGGGGAGAGCAACAAAAATGATAAAAGGTTTGGAAAATAAGTTCTATGGGAAAAGGTTAAGTGAACTGGGCATGTTCAGACTAAAGAAAAGAAGACTGAAGGGAGGCATGATCTGTCTACAAATACATAGAGTTGCTATAAAGAGGAGAGGGACAAATTATTCTCATTAGTCAATGAGGACAGAACAAGAACTAATGGGCTTATGCTGCAGCAGCGAACATCTAGGTTAAGTGTAGAGGAAAAACTTTAACTAATAGAACAGTTAGAAATACAACATGATGCCAAAGGAGCCTGAAAAACTCCCTCTGAGATTCAGGTTTTAGCTTATTCCTGCTTTATATCTGGTAGAGGGAGGATCACACAGCGGTTAGGGCTCTAGCCAGTTTCTTTCTGCACTGCAGATTTCTTACGTGACCTTGCACGAGGCGGTTAACACTGCATTTCAGCTCCCTAGCTGTAAAACAGTGACAAAAGCAATTCCCTAGCTCTCAGAGATGCTGTAAGGATAAATAGTTAAGGATTCGCAGACACTCTATAAGCCATCTAAATAACTATACGAATTAAACATTCAAACCTGCCACAATGTAAAGGCACTAACGGCCCGGCATACCTGTAGGTCCCTTCCAAGCCAAAAGACTTCTGTGACTGCTTCAATGTGCTTTAGCAAACACATCCAGTCTAGGATGTATTAGGATGATCCAGTCTAAGCTGTATCTAAGAAAAAAAGAGTAAAAAGTAACAATAAATATCTAGCTGTGTGGCTGATATGACAGCTCACTAGCAGCCTGGCCCAACTAACTGCTGAAATCAGTGGACTCTACTGTCTCAGTGTAAGATGGATCAAGACTGAGTACCTGTTATTAAGCATGAAAAGGGGCCAGTTATCAGGGTTCTGTCCTAGCTGTCTGCACAAGTTCGACTACACCAATGTTGCTGAGACCAAACCCGGAAAGCAGATTAAAATCAAGTTAGAAAGGCAGAGAACATTAAAAGTAAACAATAAAGATATTAAAGGAAAAGATTTTTTTGTAACACTTTTAATCGAAGATTTATTCCTATTTGTTGCTTAATTTCATGCAGTGAGTTTTGATGGTTACAAAGGAGCTGCATTTCCCATCTAAAAGTAACCATCAATAATAAATTCTATGAGAAGCTCAAAAATAAAGGAGCAGCAGCAACATCCCTTTAAAAGAATTGGGGGTTTGTGGTACTAAAAGTAGTTGAGACTGTGAAAGCTAAAATATTGTAAATAAACTTAGTCAGTTCAAATTTTTCATTTACTTCCCATATGTTACCCAGCATGGACTCTGCAAAAAGTTTAATCATATCCTTTTTTTTTTTTTTAATTTTCCCATATAGCACTGATGCATTTTTGTCTTACTTGTTTAGCTTCCCCAATAGATAGAATACGCATCTCCCTGGCTCTCAGTACAGTGAGAGTCACAATAACATAATGCTGTATTTCTGAAGCTATTTTGTCCTGTACCTTCTTCAACTGTAGCCCAACTATTCCTGCCCCTCATTAGCTCAGCTGAGGCATCAGACTGAGGTTACCTATAGTACATACAGTTACAAGAACTACTTTTCCAAACACATCTCACAAATCTAGGCTTTGCTGCTGTAGTAGAAATACTCACTTTGAAGAATTCATACTTAAAATATGCAGTGTAAAAAAAGTTTAGCATCCTCTAACTCCTCCATTGCAATAGAAAACCCTGAATAAACATCGAAATAAAAGAAAGTTATGAGAAAGAACTGATTTGCTATTAGCTTATAGAACACAAGAGGCAACAAAATAAATAACAAACCACTGCCACCTAAAACATTTATGTAAAAATAAACTGAAACCATGTCAGATTTCAAGTGCTGAAGCATAAAATGGGACACATTTCAAGAAAAGAATAAATGTGTCTCCCCATGGGCACAAGTGGTTTCACTGACTGGCAGCTATGCAGAAAAAAGTGATGTAAATCACAGGATAGCCGGAAAGTAAAAGTCGTGAACCCAGGTGGAGCAAATGAAAAGCATAACAGAAGATCTCAGAAGACCTCGACAGCACACAGGCACAACGAACTAACTACCATTAACCCAAATACTATAGGCATTTCATCTGGGAAGTTAAATGTTTACTGCATGGAGTTATGTGCTATATGCTTATTCATATGCATCTCTACACTTACCGCAAAAGCCCAAGTAGAATTGTGTGAACCATGGATGTTCTTTTATTCAGTTGAGAAACCAACAACAAAAATCCAGCTTAATATTTGGCTTTGTTTTCAAGTTATTTCAGCCATCTTCTAATCCTCTGGGGGGAAAAATGTACAGCAGAATTTGAAATGAAAAAGTTTGTTTGAAATAAAGAGCTGTAACGTTTTGTTTCAAAAAATAAAAAGTAGAAACAAGAAAAAGACTGGTAGGGAAGAAAAAATCTCCAAAGGGAAAACAGAGATGCAAGTCTAACTTTGAACTTAGACGCTTCCCACATTGTAATCAAGTGACTTGCCAGCCAACCACACATGTATACCAGAGAAACAAGTGAGAATGAGACTGTGGGGAGTGTGGTAACAGTTCTGCACTCATAGTACTTTCATCTCGTAGTACATATATTTGTGCAGTTGATACATTTGCCAGTTGCATTTTTTTCATGTTGCAGATGACAGTTTGCTCAATAGCTTGTAGACTTCTAATAAAAAAATAAAGTAATTAAAGGGTTTAATAATATGCAAGCAACTCTTGTACACACTACACAGAAGGCAGTCTGTGAGGGTTTCACATGTGTACTCCTCAGTGACTCAGTTTTAGACAAATTATTTTCAGGTTTTAGATCACAAAGGAACTAGAGAATTCCTTCCCTCTCTCTTTGAAATTTTCTTAGAAGGTTATTTCTCTTAGCTCATATGGAAATAATACAGATACTCTATTTCAGACTTCAAGGAGCACTGGACGTCATGGAAGAAAATTAGGATGTTGCAAGTATTTCCTGGCATTATTTAGTACTGAATCATATTGCAATACATAGAATCATAGAATCAAAGAAGCATTTAAGTTGGAAAAGACCTTTAAGATCATCGAGTCCAACTGTAAATGTAACACTGCCAAGTCCACCACTAAACCATATCCTTAAGTGCCACATCTATATGTCTTTTAAATACCTCCAGGGATGGTGACTCGAGCACTTCCCTGGGCAGCCTGTTCCAGTGCTTGATAATCCTCTCCATGAAGAAATTTTTCCTAATATCCCATCTAAACCTCCCCTGGCACAAGTTGAAGGCCATTTCCCCTTGTCCTATCACTTGTTACTTCCTTTCAGGTAGTTGTAGAGAGCGATAACGTCTCCCCTCAGCCTCCTTTTCTCCAGACTGAACAGCCCCGGTTCCCTCAGCCGCTCCTCATAAGGCTTGTGCTCCAGGCCCCTCACCAACTCGGTTGCCCTCCTCTGAACACGCTCCAGCAACTCAATGTCTTTCCCGGAGCGAGGGGCCCAAAACTGAACACAGGACTCGAGGTGCGGCCTCACCAGTGCCGAGCACAGGGGAACGACCACCTCCCTGCTCCTGCTGGCCACACTATTGCTGATACAGGCCAGGATGCCGTTGGCCGCCTTGGCCACCTGGGCACACTGCCGGCTCATATTCAGCCAACATGTTAGGCTAGAGTCATAGCTGAACATTTCAATAAGTTTCATGTATTTATTTGCATTTGCCTTCCTTCAAGCTTTATGGCTTGAATGATGCCAGTAATAGAGGGGAAGCATGTTTGTCTTTCTTAACTGTCAGTGATGACACAGATAAGTAAAATGGATGTGGGTGTTTCTGTTTTGTTTCTTACTAATGAGGCTTTTCAAGTATTTCAGTAATGAAGAGTTTGACATTCGAAACGTTTGCATCTATTGCCCTCAGCAGGGTATGTCATGAAGAAGGCAGCCAAAGTTTTGTACTGATAAGAAATACAGGGGTAATCTAGCAAAGACAGCAAGAACTAGGGAAAAAAAAAAAAGACTAAATGTAATCCCTCAGGTTTGGTGCAGCAAAACACACATGGAGGGTCACTTTGACCTGAAAATAATGTATTGCCACTGGTGCAGCTAGTGAGTGGACAGACAGTGGAATGACAGCACAGCCCACAGGCCTCTCAAGAGCTAAAATCAGAGAAGAAAGAGGCAAAAAACCAGTATTTAGCTGGAAACGACTGTTTTCATCTGTGCACTTGGGCCAATGCTGACTATTCTACTCCCCTGTGTGCTATTAGATTATTTGACCTGATCAATTAATCTAATTTTAGACTGTTTGGAGGAAGGGAAAGTCAGTTAGAGGAATACATTGATGGTGGCATCAAATATGTTTGATTCAGTCTTGTCGTCTATCTACAACAAAATGTATATAGCACAGTTTCCTTGAACACAATCAGAATCAGACAAGACAGTTTCCTTGCTGACTGCTTCAAGCTCTTGTTATGTAAAGTTCAGCTTCAAAAACAACCCTTTCAGCCTTTCCTCTATTCCGTGTTAGCCAGCTACTGAAACCATGTCTGTTCCTTCCTTGCTGCCCTGTTTCTTTCCTCCTTTCTCTGAGCTTTTGCCTCTCTATCACAAGCTCTCAGACCCCTAAAAATACAATACCCAAGAAAATCCCTCCACACTGGTATGTATTTCAAATGTCCTGCTGGTGATTGCTATTGCTTCAACTGTCTGGTTCCACTGGGAATTTTCACAGGTTCTCACCTTTATCCCTAAATGAAACAATGCTGTTTACATTCATTAACGAAAACAGAAGGCATAACCAACTTCTAACCATATGATTTCATGAACAATTGCTGTGCATTAGGAATCCTGATGGAAATAACCTGACTCTAAAGCTAAGCCACAAGAACAAGACTGTTTAGAAACACATGTTTAAATAATAGATCAGATGATCACTTTTGCTAGACCTGGAAAACAAATCTGGTATACAGAGACATGGAAAGGTAGTGTCAGAAAGAACATTGCTTAGACCTCCAAACTTCTAGCTGTAGCATTGGCTAAAGAACGTAAGAAAATCTCTTTTAAAATGTTCATTTATAACCCTTTTTCTCTGACAAGAAAAAGAAAAAGGAGTGCAAGAAGAAGAACTGATTTAAAAATAAAAAGAAAACCTACCTCTTCTTTACTATTCCTAATATTTTACTGCAATCTCACATGAGTTTTAGTACAAAAATGGTTAAAATGTAAAAGTTATTTCTTTCCAAGTGAAAAGCCAAAGCCAAAAAGAAGAATTCTCATCAAAATTTGTTTAGTCAAAATGTGCATGTTCTATCAAAAAAATGAATAAAAACTATGTAATGAGCCGTATTTGTTCTCTTCCTTCATCACTAGAGCACACTGATATCCCTCCCTGCACCCCAATAAAAAGGAGATGCAGCAGCTCCTTTAAAAAATCTGACCACTGGAAAGCAGAGTGAGACTTGGCAGGAGCAACCTTCCCTATGGCAGAGATTGAGTTTGCATCAGCAGCAGTCATGGAAGTTAATACTAAATAAGAGAGTAGATAGTAAAGTGGCATTCATGTCACTTACTTTTAGACTACCACTATTAGACACCTACCTTTTTATTATTCGCCCTAGTCACTTTTTACAGTCAGTAGAGAGGAACAGGCATTTTTAAGGTGTTTCAGCTGACCTGTTTTAAATGTTTACACTGGGATGAGATAAACTGTATTCTAGTAGTGTCTTAGTTTCTCTAGGGGGAGTCATAGGAGTTCAGACATAGACATCTACATTGTACTCCTTCACTGCAGACATCTGCATTTAGTGATCTAAATCTCAGCCAAAAAGAAAACAAGACCAAGGGAGAAAAAGAGGGAGAAAGACTTAAGGGAGATATCATAACAGTGGAGTCCCCAGTATGTAATGCAACCTAAAATTTAAAAGCTAAGAAGTCACAAATTTAAAGTTAAAAAAAGATAAAACAGCATCTCAAAAAGTACTCAAATATCTCAGTTCATATTCACTAGATGGATCAGAAGCAGCATGTAGTCTTCTCCCCTTAAATCAAGACTGAAAGGTCATCTAGCTCACCACCCTGGCACTGCAAGTTTGTTCTGCATGGTAAATCTGTTAGTGTCCTCATAGGTGTCAAAATATATGAACTCAAGGAATGTTATTCTTTCCCTAAGGAAAAAAGGAAACAGTTTTTTAAAAGCATCTTCAAAGGATTATTTTTTTCTGAGATTAACTACAAATATTCTTTTTCCTGTTTTGGTTCTATTTCCTTCTTATACCTTCCAAAAAATTCTATTTGTTTTCATACATGTTAAGCTACTTACAAGCACTAATTGTGGAGAAAAGAGAAGGGGTTAAACTCTACTGTACTACTGTTATAGCTGGACTCAAAGCCATCAACTCAGCAAGGGGGTCAAAGTGTAATTAACAGATTTATAGATGAAATTATCTCATGACACTAAATTACAATTACTGCAAGGGATTTTTTAATTTTCAAATTACCATGCTGTACAATTTCAACAATTTGAAACCTTTCCTTTTTTTCAGAATGAGAAGGAATTCAAACAGCTGAGAGTGAAAAAGAATATTAAGAAAAGAAACAATGCAGAAAATTTTCACTCCATCAGTGGAGGAGACTACTTTTTTTCTTTCAGTTAGGGGAAAATTCATACATAAAAACCAGTCTTTTTCAGATTTGTATTACACTTTTTTCACTTTACAAACAAATATAAATGTGTAGCATCTTGTAAAAGACCACAACTTAAAAGATCACAGGTTTTGAGCACTATTTTTTAAAGTTTGTAAAGCTTTGTAACAACGGAGAAGGTTGATAGCAGGAGTATTAATGGGAGGTAGAACTGAGTATGACAGGGAAGTTTTTAGAGTCTTTTGTCTCTTTTAGAGTTGATACATATCAGTTCTTCAACCGTTCCTAAATACTTTCTTTCTCTACCAGAGTTTTAGCATTCAGTTATACAATATTGCACTTCAGGTAATCTTATTTGTAAATGAATCTGTAGGATTGATGTTCATATGTAGTTTAATTTGTTAGACACAATCTTGAAAAGTCATAAACTCACTTTGCATCTTTACGTACTCATATATTAAAGAGGTATAATTTATAATAAACATCTGCTTTATAATACCAATGTGACAGAAAGCATTAGGCAAGGAAAATTGACTGTGGGTGTGAGAGACACCAAACACAAATATGCACATATATAATTAAACCTTTAAAATATAGCTGAGTGATTTTCTTATGCCAGTCCAAGGATTATTAATACACATGTCAATGTCAAAATTAATAAAGCTGTTGCGTTAATTGTAACTATGGTGCCTTGTACTAACACCTGTCAAGGTATTTCTGGTGCAGAAAATCTTTGTCATGAGTGAGCTAGATAACATAAATTATAAGTGAACTAGCCTTTTACCTCTGGAGATCCGAATTCAAATACTGCTTTTAGTCTCAAATGAGTTGTTTGTCACACCCCACTGAACCTCCAAATATGGCACAGTTCTGCATGGCTGGAAATCCGGACTCTGGAGATGTGAAGGATTGGAATATCAGGCTGTATCACTAATCAAGATTATGGTGTATTGGCAGAGACAAGTAGGAAAGTGTGTGTGTGTGTAGTAATTGCCAGCTCCTTCCCTCACAAGCCAGCAATATTCATGTCTTAAATTCTATAAGCAGGAAGTTTGTTAACAAATTTTGGACAGAAAAACAAGCTGCTGTTACTAATGTCAGCTTTTGCAGATCAACCTCATACAACTGTCGATGATATTCTCCCATCAGAAGCAATGGTATCCATGTGAATGCCAGCCAGTGCTGCTTGATCTCTGAAAATGCTGAACGCCATCTTTTGAAGCCTGAATGCAGAGATCTATGAAAACTGCAATCCTATCAGTTTCAGCTTTCTACAGAACTGCTCTCATATAAAATAAAATTTTAGAGAAGTGTCTCATTCAAGAAAAAAAGGAAAAATTTCCAATGGAAAGTCAATAAAAAGTATTTTTAAGCCAGTAACTACACCTACTAATATCTCTCTGCAGAAATCATATCCCTTAAAATTAATCCAGCCAATTTTCATTGGAGGTAAGAAGACTGGCACAGAGCTAGAATCACAACTCGCGTTCATTTACACAAACATACAGAGCCAGCTACAGGCAGCTCCTGACATGTTCAGGTATACGATATTCAGCAACCATGGGAAGATGGCACTATCTTTCATCAGTAAGCAGAAGAGAGAAGAAGAGGGTGCTGGCAGCATGGTAGAACCACACAAACATTACTAGAGGCTATGGTGAAACCACATGTCCACCTGAAGATCTCATCATTGCATGTTCTCTTTTTTACACACCTAACTCCCAGATGCGCCTCAAAGAGTTTCGTGCCACAATATGTGTCTCAAGTTTGCGTAGGCTTAAGCAATACATCACTAAGAATCTCTAGGTTGAACGTGGAGATGCAAAGCCCCAACTTAAAAGTAAAATCTTTATATTTTTAGAATAAAGCAAGTAAAACCCTTGTTAGCACAAGACCAAGTTGTTAGCATGCAAAGCATTAGGTTAACTTCCAACAGCCCAAAGACTGACCTTCTGTACTACCTCAAAGAAAGGAAAAAGGAAACAACATACACTCAGTATACATAAGGCAAGCTGTAGAGGGTGGATACAAAGCAGAAAGTGACAGTTACAACATCGCATAATAAGCCTTGAGTCCTCAATTAGCAGACACTTAACATATACCCTCCCAGTTTTACTAGCACAGTACCCTGGGAGATCACAAAGAGGAGGGGAGAACCATTTTACCTTTCCTGTCTTCTTAAGTGAAGGATCCCAGCTGAACAGACTGAGATGTCCAAAGCAAAGAAGGGTGAAAAAGACCTACTTAGCAGGTGGTTTTTTACTATGAGTTTTCAATAAATAAAACCAAACTCACATCCCCATGTGAAAATCTGCGGGGAAAAAAATAAATCTGGTGTTTGCAATGTTCAGAAGCCAGCCAAGATGGCAAATTTTTTGTGTCTTAATAAAAAACTGTCTCACTCTGCTCTTAAATAGGGATTTCATTACACTAATGTAGATTGGATTTTGTCTTAGTATAGAAACTCCCAAATGGCAGTGTTAAATGAAAAAGATCACTGAAATTACAAAAAAATTTTTAGAATTACACGTTAGTCAAGAGCTATGTTATGATCTATCAGTCCAATAAGTAATATGTATTTTATAAAAGGCCTAATACATATTTACATAAATAGACAATTAATGCTTGAGAAGGTAAATGTGTATTCAGTTATTTATTTAAATAGCAATCCTATTTCAACCTCCTTTAAAAAAATAAAAAAATAGTATTTATACAAACTTATACAAGGATAAGAATATGAAAACCTACTCAAAAACCAAAACTCCTCAATAATAAACAATAAACAAAAGTCAAAATGAAGACCAAATGCTATGCTTAGTTATGCTTATTATGGAAAGAGATTGTATAGGAAAAAATAAGTCTCTGTAATTCACATGGTCATGCCTATGTCTTGTAGCTGATATAGTCTTCTAGAACTGCACAGAACAATAAGCAATGTTTTGACACACTGATTTTGTAATGGGGTAGGAAATAGATAGTTAATAAGTCATGTGTAATTGGTAAATAAGAAGCATACAGACTTAAGGGATACAGATCATTCAGACTAAGTTTTCTGACATTTATCTTCAGATAAATTAAGCATTAGAAGGCTATAGATACACACACGTACACATATATTTGTGTCTGTCTTCTAACTAAACGAGGGGATGTAAGTATTGTTTCACTCTCAGAGAGAAACTGGTAATAGAGTCAGATGTTTCTTTGATATAATCCTGTCTGTTTACGAAAATGTTCAGAATCCTGCTTTTCATAACAAAGTAGGAAATAAATAAAGGAATTAAAAATGCATTAAATGTTGCCTTTGGTCACAGTTGTCAGTGCTATTTTCAATCAGAACTTTTCTCAAAAGCTTTTGCTTTTACTCTTACCTTTTCTTCAAGCTGCATTCTCAGGATTTGTTCAAAATACATCTGATCCTTACTTACAGTCTTGCTTATTTGTTTGTCCCAACTTGCATCTCTCTGTCACAGATGCATACGTCTTCAAAAACAGTAACTAGCAAAACTCCTTCATCCATATGGGCCCATGCACATGCTCTCAGTGCTTTGGACAGTGACAGATGGCTGGATTTGGGGTGGAGGGTGCTATTGTTTCAACTATCTGGTTCCATAAAGGATCATAACTATCGATTATAATTATCTTAAATGATCTGAAAGTGGATTTTGTCCAATGAATAAAAGATGCATGTTTGAGGGCACATGGATTTAAAAGTATACTTTAAAACAATTCATGCAGAACCCTAACATTACCGCAGTACTACATTTATTAGAAGTACAAGAGACCAAAACTATTTTAGAAGTTTGAGATTCACTTTCAAGGAACAAAGAAAAGTTCAAAATGGATAAAGACCAATCAAGAATTAATTAAACTCATTGCTCTAAGATCATAGAGTGACAAGAATGACCACCAAGTGAGTATACTCAGTGGTCACTGAGGGGAAAAAAGCTCACAAGCAGTTACTGAAATATAGGTAAAAAGAATTAAGTGAGTCTTCTAAAAAAGTAAAAAGAAAACAAGGAGAAAGATACTGAAGGATTTAGCCAGTCCAAATATTATTTTGTACTGTAGATATCAAAAAATTTGACAGAAGTTTTTAAGTAAAAAGCCTACCTTTGTCCATTTACTATGTCTTTTGATTCTGATGGCACAGTAAGTTCTAAGAGTGAGAAAGCTAATGTTTTGATCTGGAGAAAAAAGGCAGAAGAATATCATCCATATCTCTGAAAAGCTTTGGAAAAAAACAGAGCAACTGATTTCAAATTAAACAATCAACATGCAGATTCCTGGGACTAATAAACCTGGAAAACACGGCAAGTCAGAAAAGGTTACGAGTTTGCTCTTGATGTGGTTAAGACTGTGATCATCATGCCAGCCCGAAATGACAGGAAAGAGATAGAAGGAGTCCTCGGAATGGTAAAGCATGAAAGAACATGTATAATGAGAACAGGAGCGCTACCGTGGAAAGCAAGCCAACGACAGTTCTTTGCAAATCTTCATAAACACTTTCAAAGACCTTAAGAAAAGAGTCCCTAGTCCAAAGGTGCTTTGGCAGTGAAAATGAAATTAAACCATCTCCAGATCAACATCCAGTCCAGTAAGAGCAGTCTGGTCACAATTGTTTAATGAGTCATAAGTGTTAATGAAACCTGCATGTCAGTACAGTCAAACACAGAAGGAGACTTTAGCCTTAGTGACAGGATACGGTATGGCTCATCTCTCTAAGTGCAGGAAGGCAGCATTAGTTGAAAACAAACTGTTTGTTTTGACATGTATTGTTAAAACTTAGGCATGTGAAACTTCAGCAGACAGGATCTCCCTCTGGAGGCATTCACAGGCAGCTACTGCTTTTTATTGACTGTATAAGGAAGTGAAGCATGCATTTTTAGAAAACTGGTTCACTAGCTGCTAAAATGTAGTTGCCAGTTAGGTGACTAAGCTGGAACAAGTGGGTCCCATTCCTCAAATATAAAAAGTATTTCTTTGATTACAGATATCAGATCTGCAAATTAAACATGAGTCTAAGAAAGATTTGAAGGCTGCCGACTCTCTTTCTGGAACATTTGGCAGAAGTGAGGTAGAACAGATTCAAGTGCGAGATATTGATACATCAAACTGAATTTTTTCAAAGTAGCCTAGAAAAGTATGGAGACTGTGATTCTCAGAACAATTGCTTAGGAGAGGGAGCTGCAGAAAGTGGTCCCAACTCTTAAGATAGGAATGGTTATCACCTGTCACTAGTCTTATCTGAAGTCAAAGCTCTCAGGTTTATGTGAAACTTTAAAGATACCACACATGGTGAACTCAAGTAATATGTGAAAAAATGTTGAAACATATACAGTAAGACCATTTAGGCCTACCAAAACATTTGGAAACAATATCTGCAAGGTAAATATCAGTGTTTAGATCATACAGCAAGAACAAAAGCCTAGTTAGAAAAAGAACTCATGTTTATATGTCTCAAAGGGATGGAAAAGGTGGTGATGATTGATCAGGATGGAACTGAAGGTATGGGAACTGAGCATGATGTCAATGGTATAGAATAAGGGGTGGATACTGTCCTGGTTTGAACTGGGATGGAGTTAATTGTCTTCCTAGTAGCTGGTGCAGTGCTATGTTTTGGGTTCAGTATGAGAAGAATGTTGATAACACACTGATGTTTTCAGTTGTTGCTAAGTAGCGTTTAGACTAAGTCAAGGATTTTTCAGCTTCTCATGCCCAGCCAGCAAGAAGGCTGGAGGGGCACAAGGAGTTGGGAGGGGACAGAGCCAGGGCAGCTGACCCAAACTGGCCAAAGGGGTATTCCATACCATGTGACGTCATGCCCAGTATATAAACTGGGGGGAGTTGGCCTGGGGAGGTCGCTGCTCAGGAACTAACTGGCATCGATCGGCGGGTGGTAAGCAATTGCACTGTGCACCATTTGTATATTCCAATCCTTTTATTATTACTGTTGTCATTTTATTAGTGTTATCATTATTAGTTTCTTCTTTTCTGTTCTATTAAACTGTTCTTATCTCAACCCACGAGTTTTACTTCTTTTCCTGATTTTCTCCCCCATCCCACGGGGTGGGGGGGAAGTGAGTGAGTGGCTGCGTGGTGCTTAGTTGCTGGGTTAAACCACGACAGTGACAGGAGGAACTGCACAGATTTGTTTATGTTAACTAAAGAAATTTATTGCTCCTACGCTTATAGTCTCACTTCCCTGAGACAGCTTTGCAAATGGATATTACAGCTGACTACATGGTTACGTATATTGTACCCATTCCTGCCAAACATACCACACTTAACACAGTAATATCTAAATATGGACATAAGGATTTTGGTTACAAACAACAAAAAATCTTGCAGAGGAGTTTGATGTAGCCATACATATGAGGGCATGCAAATTGCAGCCTCTAGATCTAGAGCTGTTACATTTCATCTTTTACTGTTTTCCCTTTTAAAAGGTTAGAGATGGCTTTTTTTCGCTTGTAGTTGGAAAATGGTGTCTGAAAATACAGCTCATTCTAAAAAAAGCTTATGAATTCAGTCTCTGATCATCTTATAATATAATTAAATTGCAGGATAACATCAACAAAGCATAAGACCATTACATCTTGACAATTTATTTTTTATGAGAATTAATTATAAAAAAAATGAAAACAAAACTGTCTTTTCTGTTAGAAACTTCTAGGAAAGAAAACAAAAATTTGCATACGTTGAACTTGCAAAGGCAAGTTCAAATAAACAAGCATTAAGAATGGCAAGTTGCCAAATTAATGTAAAAGTTAAATGAATCTTGCATATAACATCTCTTGCACCTAACTATTTTTCCAATAAATTGCTGTCTATCAGCCAGGATGACAGAATGGGTGAAACTTTTTCAACTTTCCTAAGAAGGAAATAATGAACACTGTCCACCATTTTGTCCTAGATGCTTTCAACAAGAGAACAATTTTATCAGAATAAGGCAAATAAGAGATCACACTACCTAAATGAACAGGCTAACCGTTTTTTACCAACAGCACTTTCATATCTCCAGAGGAACTTGCAAGTACAAATTATGACTGGGCAACCCCCGTGAGGCAAAAAAATCAAGACGAAAAACTAAGTTATGAGCAAACTTAGACCACACATAAGTATTGCTTGAGTGAATATGTTGAATTTAGAAAAATGAAGATACTTGAATGTATTTTCCCATTTTGAAATGAAAATTGCATTGAAAAAAAAGTTAAGCTGATTTTATAAAACCTAGATATCTGAAAAAGAACCCTAATATTAGGGCATAAATTATTTTTTTGTCATGAAAAAAAATTTCTAGAACTTTTCATTTCATTTGGATGAAAACTAAACTTTTCTACATAGAATGAAACCCAAAGTAATTTTTCCAATGTTGTAATTTAGCCACGTAACAAAAAGAAAAAAAAATATCAATCTCAGAGTTTTTCATACTAACCCTTCTTTTATTTATGTGGGAAAGGAATAAGTAGGCATTATACTTTTCAGATGCTCACATAATGTAATGAAGGGGTTCAAGGTGAAGAAGTACTACAGACATAATTTTAACTACAACATGAGTGAAGCAAATCTCTGCTGACCACCCTGTTTTAGGATGACCTGTATATACTCCATGAGTACCTCAGTGCTGGCAGTCAGTGGATAATGCTTCCAGGTATGCCAGGATTTCACCATAAATATTAACAGAAATATTAGCAGAATATTAACTGTTTCATCATGGAAGAAAAATTTAGGGGCCATTGGTCAACAGTGTGAGTATGAGTGAACTAATGAAAGAAGCTCCTTCTAAATCCCCTTCCAGTACACTAAAATAAATAGGCTGGTTTTGTATGGGACCTTTCACCCTGAATTTCACAGCTTCACAAGCATATAGGAGAGATTGATAGACTAGCACAGTGCCTGCGTGTGTGAGCAGCAATATGCATTGGATAATTAAGTAAAAATGTAGGTACTAACTGCAGGATCATTGGTGGGACTACGTACATTACAAAAGTCATGCCCAGCCTACATGATGGGTTTTTAGAAGCAATATCACTTAAAGTTCTTTTAATAATATGTATCCTTCCTCACAGAATTTATCGCCACATGGGAATGTAACAGCTTTTTTTCGATACAGCCTATGGATGTAGCCTGACTCTATCTGGAGCTGAGCATAAAGGTATAAATCAATAGATCCCTGCTAGTGCGATCAAGAGCCTATCTTTCAAAAATACCAGGAAAGCCAAGGCCTTCATATGCAGAAACACTATTTGCAGCTCTCCTTCAGCGCTACAGACACTGCTCCCCAAGGCTCCATCAGGTTTTAAACAAAAAGAAAGGCAGGGCAATAACACAATGATCAGAAAATTGAAAGGGTTCCTCTCTACGAAAATAAAACCCAACACATTATTGTTAGTGTTGTTGCTGCTGTTGTTATTACAGCTATGATTAAAGATTGTGCGTTTATGTTTTTATAATGGATTTTATAGGGTTAACACAGCAAGACCTTACTTATTCTACCACCTTCCACTGGGTACAACTGAAGACTTAATGAAAGCCTGCTTTCATTTGCCCAACAACTTTAATTTCTAATTTTGTCAAACTGCAAACAATATATTTAACAGGTTGGGGGCGGGGGATGTTACTGTAATGAGCATGTGTCTGTATACTTTCATGACTGTAAACCTATACCTCACACAGATTACACATGTGGTCATGTATTTATGACAGGAGTGCCCACATCTGTCTAAACAGATGCGGTGTGTATGTATGTTTGTGACACTCGCAAGGTACCAAGTAGCCCAACAGATAGCAAAAAAAGCATAGGTGGTATTTTTCCCTGAAGTATTGAGCAGCTTACAATAAAAACAGTATGAAAATACAGATTAGTCTAATGAAGCACTCAATAGCAAATCAGGACATGTCTCCAACAAGCAATGGAGTGCAGTATGAAACCCCTGCAATAGTCTCAGCGCTGTTCTCTCCTGAGCTCGAAGAGGTATAGACCTATCAGCAGAGCATATTTTAAAACTAACTAGCTCTGCTGAGAAGCTGGGATCACTAGCTCAGTCACAGAAGTCACTTACAGCACTGGTTTTGGTATCTGAGCTTGATCCTTGGCACAATTCCGCGCTGCAGGATGTGACACACCAACAAGACGAGCTTTAGCCAAGAGGTATCTCCAAAGCCAACATGTGGAAGTGTTTGCTGTTTTTATACCTGACCCTATGAGCAATCTTGAGTGTGCTCTCCAGTCACTGTCATGTGCCACACCATGCAATAGTTTCCTTGTGTTTTTTTCCTTGAGACCACCCCGTACCTGAGCCCTAAACCACTTTTCTTGCGGCGTAAGCACTTGACAGACTGTATCTTTAAATGGTAGCCTTTCTATACAAAGCACAATTCCTGATTTCTCTGAAAGGTACAATGAATACAGAACACAGGTAAAAATATATGCTTAGATATTCTCTTGCTTGCTTTATAAGTTCTCAGCGCAAAAGTAGCTTTAGCTGGGAAAAACACACTACCTACATGCCTGGACTTTAAAAATAGGAAGGCATTCAGAAACATCCCTTTCTTTCATGTTTCTTTATGGATTGCGTCTAGACAGCATCTGCACACTATGCTACTTACTGTGAATACATTCTTCAGGTGTTTGTCTCTCCCTATGGATCGCACAAAGTGCAAGTGCCTCAAGAGAATCCTGGACTGCAATCCAGGGTCTGAGGCATAAAAGTTAGGCATTGTAAAGCTCAACATTATGTCTTTTTTTTTTTGGATTGAGCTTTCTAGCCCCAGGCATGTTCAGTCTGCATCGACACCTAACATAGAAGTCATTGCAGCATCTCAAGCAAGACCCCTACAGCATTTTCCCTCCGCCACTTTTATTTCTTGCCTGCAGCATCCTTATTCTGTAACCCCATCACATAATCCTACACAGAGTACTGCCTGACCTCGGACAGCAAGAATTCAACAGGACTTTTGCACTTCACTCTGCAGCACCCTTTTGACTTGCTGCTTGTGTTATTGAAAGAGAAAAGATTGCAGACAATTAGTGGTAAAGCTGCAAAAAATTAAAATCTGGTAGGCATTTTTCTCCTCTCTCTAAACCTTTCAGATGAGGACAGAATTTCACCTTTCACTTCTGAACTTCCTGTTACTTGCACTAAAAAAACATATGTAGGTATGTCACTACCAAAGCTCTTCCTTGGTGCTGTTTCCCAGGACTGTGAAATCAATACATACTTTCTGAAGCAATAGTACTGAAACGTAAAATGTGAATTTCTTAGTTTGTAATTTTTCCCAGGTTTCACTTTTTCTTTTTACCTATGCTTCTCTGTTCTGTATGCTGTTAAAACGAAACAAACAAATGAATCTTCAGATGGTTGATAGCAATTGATCATAATAATTCTTATGTATTATTATTAAGGAGAAACTACAGGAGTTTTAATCTACAGTGTATCAATATCATACATCAAACTACCTCCTTCAGAGCAGTTGCAGTCTATCATCACAAAATAATCTACCATCAGTATCATACAACATGCACAGGCAAGAAACCTGCATATTAAAGCTTTTATTAATGCAGTCACATTGTATGCAAGGCAACTTTCTCAGTATCCAATGCATGTACTTTTCCAATAAAAATATTCAAACTTTCATCATACGGTCTACTACAGAGAATGCTTTGTCTTAAGACAAAAATCTGAGCTGTGAAAATACATGAAAAAATGTTTTACTTCTGTACAGCTTCTGTGCACTTTTCAGACAAGGATATTAATTCTATTTACAACCACTAATGAAAACTTTCAACACCTCTGTAAGACAGTAAGATAAATTATTGTTAGTGCATAGACAGGGACTGTGAGCTGCAAGACCAGCAAGTCACAGCAGACCTTGAATTATTAGTATTGAATCCAGATGCGGATTATTGCATCATCCAGATCCAGATTATTACCCAATTATTACTGAATCCAGATCCAGATTGGTCCAGATCACTGAATTATTATTACTGTTGAATTCAGATTTTGGATTCATATTTCTTTTCACTAAAATAATAACTTCCTGACAGGGTGGCCCTATACTGTGATCAGTAGGACCTTACAGAACTCTTGTTCCAGGAGGTTATTGGTAGTAAACAACAGCTTAAGTAAAGGAAGAAATAAGATCTGGAGGCTTTACTGGCTTTCTGCTCTGCTCCTCTCTTCCCCCCTGCCCCCCCTCTTCCTCTCTCCTCCTTGACCATTTTGTGCCAGAAATGAATTTCAAGAGAAATGTAAAATCAGATACAAAAAGAACAAGGAAAAAAAAAAAAGAAAAGAAAGAAACTAGGAGAAAGAAAAGGTCACAACTTAGCTGCATAAGGAGATGAGCATGAGAGGAACTTCCCTGACTAAGTAAGCAATCTTTCACCCATACAAGGAAAACTGCAAAGTAATCCATTTAAAAAGGATGCAAACTAAAACTGTCTCTAGATTGGAGGCCAAGACTATGCCGCTTCGTCCTTTCCCTTGATTGCTCAAGCTGGAAGACAAAACTAAAGCGCACCATGACGCTCCTGCAAATTCAGATTTCTTTCATACAGGAGCAAGGGCACAGAGAAGGGGAGGACACAATGTCATCCCAAATTGGAATGCCAGTGCAGCAGACAGATTCATCAGGGCTCAGATCTGGGAAGCACCGTTATACTCCGCAGCACAGACAAGCCCAAGAAGATAGTCTATAAATTGCAATGCCCCAAGCTCTAATGGAATTTATGTATTTCGGTGAAAATTCTGAACAATCAAACAAATCCTCTCAAAAAGCTTTATGTGGACACAAAGATGTTATATGCATTTTCTCAATAATTTAAAATGAAGACTGATGAAATAAAAAAGTATATTGCTAAGCTTCACAGGGTAGCTGGTGTGTATATCAGAAATTTTAGGAAAGTACTGGGTGTGGGTGGGATGGAGTTAATTTTCTTCATAGCAGCCCATACTGTGCTGTGTTTTAGATTTTTGACTAAAACAGTGTTGATAAAACACCAATGTTTTACCTATTGCTGAAAAGTCCTTACACAATGTCAAGGTCTTCTCTGTTTCTCACTCTGACACCCCCAGCAAGTAAGCTGGGGCACTGGCAAGATGTTGGGAGGGCACACAGCTGACCCAAACTGACCAAGGAGTATGTATGGTATACCATACGATGTCAGGTTCAACGATAAAACTGAGGAGGGATGAGTTTTTCCAACGTAGCCATTGCTCAGAGACTAACTGGACATCAGACTGCTGGTGGGAGGTGGTGAGTGATTGCCTTTGCATCACCTGGTGTTTTTCTTGGGTTTTTTTCCCTCCACTTATTAAACTGTCTTCATCTTGACCCACACTTTTTTCTCACTTTTGCCCTCTGTTTCTCTCCCCCATCCCATTGGGGGCGAGGGGTGAGTGAAAGACTGGGTGGGGACTTACCTGCCAGCTGGGGTCAACTCAACACAAGGACATAAATTAACCTGTGATAAATCAGTAACAGAGATGAAAAATATAGCAGCTGAAATGTAAATGCTCGAGAATCCCAAAGAAGCTCTTCAGAAAGCAACAGGTATGTGCAATCCAGAAGACTAGGCAGAGCTTTAGTGGAGCAGACAGATGAGTAATTTACTGATCAGCATTGAGAAAGCATGGAAATAGGGAAGAAACACCAAAATCCTCCCAAAATAATCAAACAAATATAACTCAAAGAAATATTGAGGCTGTAAGGAAGACTTGAAAGCTCAGTGGTGGAAATGCTTTGCATATGATGACATACACAACTATTGTAATAAAGAGAAATCAGTCTGCTAAATCAAAAAAGCAAGTATCGATTCAATGGATCTTTTCTTGCACATATATCACACTAATGCAGTGGAAATTAACGAAAATAAATGGTTTGCATAGTGTGGACTATCATCAACTGCAAAGACAAGATAGTAGAAAATATAGAAAATTTAAGGGCAGATAGCAAGTTCACTACATGAAGATTCCCTTAGCATTACATAAGCAAAAAAACCCCCTGCAATCAGGCTAACCTATTTTGAAATCATATGATGATATTTTCAATAACAACTGCAAGCACAAAACCAAAGAAAAGTATAAATGCTGGAATTTCAAGCATCTTGTTTAACACAGGAAAAATGCTTTCAGATAAAATAAGTTAATCCATAAATTTAGCAGAGTTCAGGCAGGGAGCAATGATTCACATTCTAATCAAAATTAAAAAAAAAAAAACCCACAACAAACACCTACAGCAGGCAAACCCACTGTGGTATCTGTCTGCTAAAGGTTACCATGATGTTTCTGAAAATCTGAAATGGCTTCTTCTATGCTACATATGAAGATAGCTGAAGCAATGTTGCTGGAACAGCACCTGCCTTTCAAAGTGTCCAGTGCATTAGCAGAAAAAATATATAAAGAAGAGGAGCAAATAAATACATGATAGATAAAGACATCTTTATGAAAGTCACAGAGCATACATGTTGGCTAAGTAGTGTGGTAGATATTGAAATGTCACGTAAGAAGTGCATTTGTATAGACTTAAGATATTTAAATAAAACACAAAAAGTGCTTACTGCCAAATGTCTACAGTTATGAAATATTACCTGACTTGGCAAAAGCAAAAATTAAAAATTACAGGAAAAAAACCTAGTGCCAAATTCCAAAATGCAAAGATAGATGTTGGCAAGTATTCCTGAGTAGCAAAAGTGGCTACCTCACCACATTCTGCACAACAGAAGTGTATCCAAATTGTCTGAGGATGTTCCCTGGAATGAAAATTAGTCCAGCTATACCACAGTTGATGTTGGACAGACACACTATGGTAGAGGGTATAGCAGACCACAACCATAACTTCCTTTGCATGATATAGGAATTGGGGAAATCAGTCACAAACTGTGTAAGTACAAGATGGCTTCACGATCAGCAATACTTACTGCTGTACAGGTCACCTATAACAGTCCTCTTTTTTCCCCAGCAGCTTAAATCTAAGAAAGTAAAACAAAGTGAGATATGTCCATACTTGAGATACTAATTGCTCAGAGGCTACTAGTAATTACAAAATACTTTTATGGGGAGGGGGAAAACAACCTGTGTGTGCAAATCTTTGAAGCTACTGCTGAAAGAAGATGACATATGACAATCAGTTCAATAAAACATAGCCATTAGATGTATCAATACATGGATGTAAATAAAGAAACTGCTGTCAGTGTGATGTTAGCGAGATGGGACACGGGGCAGTACTCTTACAGAAGAGACAGCCTGAAGTTGTCATGTCTCGGATTATTAGCATCACCCAAATCCAAATAAGTCAAAATTGAAAAGCAGTTTCTTATAACAGTGTTTGCATGCAAAAAGTTTGAACAATATGGTCAAAGATAGGAAAACTATCCCAGTAGGAAGTACCCATAAATCACTTGGGAGTGCTTTTTAAAAAACACTGTCAGTCACAGAAAGCCTTTAGTGTATGCTACTGAAACTGTAAAATGTAAGTATGAAAGAGACTGACAAATACATTGCTGATTTCTTATCCAGAGAAACCTTGCAGTGCACAACTACAGCAACTGAACGAGAATGTGAAATCTCTAGCCTGATATTAATGCAGAAAATGCAGAGAGACAGAAGCATCAGCTAAGTCTGTTATGTGCCAGTCTCAAGGTAGGGGCTACAACATATCTAAGAACAAATGATACAAGACATAGATTTACAAGTGCTTGCATCTATCATTCTGTCATAGTCTGTCAGGACAGCCAGACACTGTGGGAGATGCCTTGTCTGCTTCCCAAGAATACTGGAACTGACCAGATGAGCTAGGAATCCAAGATAGCATCATATATAAAGCCAATTGAATCATAAACCCAAGGTCAGTAAAAATAAATTCTTTCAGGTATACACTGAAGCCATCCAGGAATAGTGTCCCGTTCATTCAGAATGCAGTGCCATTGCATACTCTGCAGCAGTGCTGCACTAAGCCAAGGTATTTGAGACCTCAGGAGTAGCTTTGTAACGCCTATGATGAAACAGAAGCTAGGCTATAGGACACCATGCCTGCTAAAGGTTTTTATTCTAACGACAATAGTTGATAAAAGGCAATGAAATTACACAAAATCCCAACAGGCTTTGAACAGCCCACAGTCATAATTATAACTGGGCATTTTGTTTGCATGCCAATACAGATTATTTCTTCATTGAAGTGTGCTATTCGGGCATCAGTGGCAGAATTCAGATTCTCTAAATTCTGTTGTCTGCAAATGTAAGCATCTACATGTGAATTAGAAGCGTAAGATCCTATTACAGTCACTGGAAGTATAGCCAACACAGCCAATGAAGTCCTTAGGACTGTTCAGCCCACCAAATATATCCACCTACTTTACAGAGGATAACTACTCTCCAGTCTCCAGACTGGTGTACTGACAGGCCACTACCAACTATGATGAAGTTTAGATACTTGGTGCACATACAGATGTATAGATGTATTACACACAACTAAACTTGGGTATTTTAACCTTGAGCTGAATCCCACACTAGTGACATCATTCACGTCACTTAATTTCAGTTATCTAGGATTTAGTATTCAGCCAAAGCGTGTTGCCAGCTTCTTTCTGTAGTCAGCAGAAGCTGGAGAGCTAAGCCCTTCCAGAGGATGACGCATCACACCTACCAAGGCATCTCTCTTAAAATACCATATGCCTATTAAGGGATGCTTGTTTCTCTCCACTGACTACAGAGGCAGGCTACTGAAGGAGACTAGGGAGAACTAATCTGAAGTGAGACAAATCCCACCCAAAGACAATACGATAGTCACTGTCAACACTGTAGAGAAGTATTTTAACAGGCACTGCATCTTATATCATATCTAAATACATGGGAGCAGGACCAGAGCAATTTTGGTTCCCTGCCTTCCTCTATGCCCACATGCTCTCAGGTGGGACACGAGGGCTTTCCTCCATGCGTTACATTTTTCTAAGCAGCAGAAGGAAAAGAGGACCCATAAAAGATTCCTTGGAAAGAAACAAATGAAGGTGGAAGGAGAGGAGAGTCTGTTACTGACCCTTGATGGCACAAATTGTCAAGCTCACTAGGGAGAGAGGTGCAAAGCAAGATGTTCGGGGAAACCACATCAAAGAGAATCTAACATTCCACTCTGGGAATCAGACACTTAGAATTTACTAATTGCAACATTCCTTCATTCATTAAAAATGGATAAATAATTGCAAAGGTTTATTAACTAAAATGGTTAGTCATTTTTTAAAGAATCTAACAGAATAGTAGAGAGCTTGTATCTATTGATAATAACTTCTAATGAACAGATTATTGCCATCTACAAAGTATTTATTAATAGTTTACCAGTATATTATGGACATTAGTACCATCTGTTGCACATAGTTGTAATCATGTTGATAGGTGCTTGAACTGATTATAAGACACATATGACTCACTTAAACTTTATTATAAATGATTAACCATTTCAAAGAATCATTTTGTAAACTTATTATAACTGATTCATAAATGAATCTTTATTTAAAGGATCACAAGCTTCATTTGTTTTTCAAGATCAGATGATATACATCCAAATGCATGTTTTGCAGTTAAGAAAGTCTGCCAGGTTAAACGATAGCCATTTAACGTATATATTAGGGTAACACATTGAATAAAAATTGCCACAAATACACATAAAAAGACTGAATTATGGAGTAGCCTTTCATGATATGTGCAATCTGGTATGCCGCTCATTTAAGTGATTGCCATGACTAATTTATGTTCACATTTAGCTTTTGCTGGCATTCTGGAAAATATGCTATTAAAAAATTACACAAACCAAGGGCATAAACAAGGGTCTAGGCTGAGACTATTTATGCCAAGCTTTGTTCTGGATTGAGAAAAAAACCACCTTAAATTAGAATCTTCAGTTCAATTGCACACGAAAGCAGTAAGAAAATAAGGTTTTATGATAAAAACACTGACAACAATGGCAGTATAAGTCAGCACCACTAAAATATCCCCATCTACGGAAGAAAATGTTCATGTACAATACATGCTTGTACTACAGATGGACACAGCTTAGCAGAGACATGCTCGGTGCTTTAGCTGTTTACTTAGGCAGCAACGGAGTTCTAAGAAATAGTTGCTATGCCAACCCATCACAGGACTATATATATACATTCACGACCAGGGCTTATTTTGAGAGCTCTGTTACCCTTTCTTTCAGAAGTTTAAATACACTACTGCTATATTGTTTCCATTAAGGCAAAACTCCGTAGTCTGTGAACAATTCGCAGCCCTGACTTTTTAAAGGTAGGGTGTGGAGTATATAGAATAACACGATGAGATTTCAAAAAAGGAGCAGAACAGCCTTTTGACGTCACGTTTCTACAATCACTGAACAGACTGTTCTATTTGCAAGCCTCTAAAGATTTGGTGTTTAGATGATAAAGGGCACTGCTTTTTATAATCTATTATTAACTGTCGTGTGTGTATTACCGCAGGAGTTCTCCGAAGAGAAAGCAAAGCATGTTTTGGTGGTGCGATGATGAAGTGCTTTTTTGTACTATTTACGAGAACAATTTTCCATATTAACTCTGTCCAGTCAGTCTTCTTTTTGTAATACAGGAACAAGGCATAGTAATCTACCTCTGGAGCTTAGAAGTGATGTCTTCAGATAAATATGCATTTTGAAAAAATAAAAAATCATAGCAGGAGATCTTTAATTACCTTTTTCTGTTTATAGTACTTTAGGGGCTGTTTTTTCAAATGCATTTGAATTTTCAGTCTATTTATTTCATAATTATTGGATGACTACATGCAGCACTGCCATTTCAATTAGATTTTGATAGCTGATAAAATCATTGTTGACAGCAAGTGTGCAAATGAATGAAGGGAAACCAGATTTGCAATGTTTGTGTCATTGCATTTAAATAAAACTAAATGTTCGGGCAGCAATGCGATCAAATCTGGAGTCTGAAGAGAGAAGAAACACAGTAAATGGGATGGCAGGGAAGGGATCAGGTCACAGATAATCTTTCTTTAGACATTGGGTTTTCTGAAGAAGAGCTGTTTCCTTTTGAGACATAATTTTAATTCCTGGAGAGTATAGCCACTTCTTTTTCAAACAGATTAGAAACCCAAAAACATTTTTATATGTCTTCTAACAAGAGTTTTGCAACTAGACAGACTTCCTGAAATGTGAGAAGAGCAAGAAGATAGGAAAGATCTCAATGCAGATACAGAGAGCTCAACCCACTAGAATTGATAAGGCAAGAAAAGCCATTGTGATAAATTCCAAAGGTTAGGACTTTCTGTCTATTGTAAAAATCAATAACAAGGGGAGAGGAGAGGATGACTGTGATAACACCTTCATATCCATTTAAGAATGATGATATACATGCCAGATGAGAACCTGCATCAGACAGTTGTACTTTTTAAGAATATAATAGAGCATCACTGAAGCAACTGTCTCTTGTGTCTCTCAGATTGAAATGAATGACATATTTGGTATTCATTCAAATGTCTACAGAGAAGACACATGAAACTGAGGACAAGAAAAAAAAAACCATATTAAATGCACTGAATTAAATTTGATACAATGGGGCTGCCACAGGCTGAATGCAGTTCGCTGTTCAGTCTCAGAGCCCGATTCAGTTCAGTGTTTTTTTAGGTTCTACAGCTCTTTTTAGAATATTTCTCTATGAAGCAACAAATTAAGCCCATTTTTCAGTGAACTAACTTCATTTTAAAGATTAGCATACTTTGATTATTAGAGAAATGTTGCATTTCTTGCTGAAAGTCTATATAAAAATCTAAAATTTCTTAGAATTAATTTGCTTTGTTTACATCTCACACAAATTCATTAATTTCTTGGCTTTTGGACTTTTTTCTCCACACATTTTCTACACGGCATTTTTCTGTTTCTTGCCCACCTTCCATAAGGCCATACAGGCTCTTTGCAATATGCATCCAAAAGGCACCTTACTCTTTGTCTAAGCTAGGTCCATACTGTATTTGTCATCCAAACCCAGTCCACAGACACAATCGGCAGATGTGTCTCCTCACTTAGAAATGGACGTAACACAACTTTGAGGAGCAATAAAGAGAAAATATACTGAATTATGCATCTCGGTAGCAAAAAGTGTGAACTTACTTGCACGGTAAAAGGACAAAGACTTCTGAAGGTTACTGAAATTGACTGCAGCACCACCACAAAACCCAGAGTTTTCATTTGAGAACCATGGATGTAGTCTGTCAAAGGGCAAATAGAAAGGACCATTGAGAAGGTTTGCTGTTCAAAATCAACATGCCAGGGCTATTGCAGCTACAGATGTTCCAACAGCAGCAATAGAGAGAGAGAGGAGGTAGCTCAAGAAGCACATCACATCTCTCGTCTGGCCTGGCAAAGCCAGTTCAGACTGTGCCACAGTAACCAGCCATCCTCCAAACACGCTAACCAACACATACCTTTGGCTGTCAATAGCACTGTGGTACTTGGGTTCAGAGCAGAGCAGCCAGTGAGAATTTGTATTGCAGAAGTGTTTGAGGCAAGGAAGTGTAGACACTGAAGTAGTGAAGAGGGTTAAGGTTCTTTTTGTATTTGCCTTGACCTTGAAAAGAATCTTAAAGTCTGGATGACTCCCAGGATAACTGCAGAGCAGGGGAGGAAAAGAGGGGTGACCAGTTCTGAAGGATGTCACGATCCAGTTTACAAGAGAACAACAGAATAGATACCTGCATTTTAGACAGTATCATCAGAATGTATGTATCAATCCTTAGTTTCTACTTGACCTTTGAACTGCTATTTGAAGACACAAACTTCTAAACAAATTTGTAAATTTCAAATGTGATCTTAAAGAAATTATATCTTTTAAGTTTACCACTATTAATTTATTAGATAAAAAGTAATAAAAATTTTCTGTGCATTTTTTTTAAACGTAAAGGCAAAAAATTCCTCCCTACAGTACATTCCATCAAATGGTCAAATTCAAAACAGTGTGCAGGACCTCACCCTAAAGCCAGAACACAGCAAATCAACAATGGAGCAGAATTACTGCAACACAGGAAGTGTGTGTGTGGGGGTGGGTCCTCCTTTTTAAATTTAATATAGCTGACTTTTCTAAATGACTTAGGGGGCGGAAGTCCTGCCTCTCTTATCCTTTCAAGAACAATCACAGTAGGCTGGAATGGCTTGAAAGCCTGAGGTAAGGGAGAATCTGCATCCTTTTCACCTGTAACACTCAGGTGCTCACTGATCTGTTTTCTCAGATTCCTATTCACAACAAAATTGCTGATCTCAAACCAGCTGCGTTATTTCTGTTTTAGTGCTCAATCTGTAAAGAGAGAAAAACATGAGAGATTAATGAGATCTTTTTCTTCTCATGTTGCTCCATTTATCTCATAAGATCTATTTCTTGAGTCTTTCTTTCAAGAACTGCCTGATATCTCTTTGTATCCTCCAGCACACCTCTCCAATTTCTCATTTTCTTTTCCAGTACTTTCTCAGCAGCTTCTCAAATTACCATGTTATGGGAGAAAAGGTAATAATTAGCCTCACATTTCCTGATAGATTCTGGAGTCACAAATATCTAACTACAAACTAAAGATGAAGTAAAAAAAAATTCTGCTGGCCACATACACCACATAAATTCTTACAATTAACCATTCTATGCCAGTAATTTGGATTTTTTTAGTTATTCATAAAACCAGTGGAAGTCAATATGGTTCAATATGAAGATGTGTAAAGGACATCCTAACATGAACCTAAAAATAAGAAATATAGTAATATATAGTCATTCTATTCCCTTTTGTTATTATTATTCAGTCGTACCAGAAAATTGATAGCATTGCTGAATTCTACTAACCACTGTGATTATCCATAGTTCATATATTCCTATGAAGTAAATACCAGTGAAGCTTACTGCATTATTGCACAGTGAAACTCCTGTGCTACTGTAAATAAGGGAACAGTACTTAAAAACAATACATACACAAACCAAACCAAACAAACACAAAACCAAACCCAAACAAACAAGTAAACAAAAGAGCAGTTCTACACTGGAAGACAATATGTTTGTGTAAAGCTGTTTGTGGTGCCCTCTCAAAGTGCAGAAGAAATTCCCAGATACCATGATCATTACAGGAATTTCAGCAGCTGCCATTTCAAATCCAGTAAGAGTTTACTTGATCTTACTTTCAATCACAAATAACCATAGTATCTCAGGCATGAATTATATATATATTTGCATCTTCCTAGGTCAAAAAACTTCAGATAATTTCCCACTTGAAGGAAAGGAGTGAGAATAAGATGTGACAAATGCTAGTCACATCAGTTAATGATCTTCTGGGATATGCTCACATATTACACTGGTGAGGGCTGTATAAGAACCTGGGTAGAAGAGAACAGAAAATTCCAATGTAAGTAATTACATTCAAACCAGATTTTCTGTTACAGTTTTTCAATTACATACAATAATATTCTCTACTCCCCACCATGCATTTTTGTAGTGGTGCTGTATGTTGTTAAGCATTTACTGAATTTGTAATACAGATGTGACTATGTGTCGGCAGTTTGTCAAGCTATTTTATATGTTCATTTTATTGAATGCATTTTTAATCTTTCTGGATGAAAAGTACGTTTATACATGTAAGTCATTATCATTCCATCTATCTTTGGAATGCCTAAAAGTAAAAATAGTGTGCAATATGTTATCTGTATAGATTTTCTTGTAAAGCTGAGAAATTGCACAAGCTATTTAATAGAGCTGTCACAAACTGCATCCTATCTTCCATCCCAACAGAGTTTTGGGGCCATTTTGGTAAATTAAAACTGGCTTCCAATGGCATAAATGGTTCAATCCATAAAATCCAAGCAGGACTTTGATTTTAATTACAGTGCAGCAAATCACAAACAAGCATGCTTTTTCTTTGCAGAGTAAATCTAGATTTTAAGTGAGATAGCCTCAGTACGGTTAGAATCTGCCTCTATGCTTTTCCACCCAAATATGTGTCAGTGCTGTTTTATTTCAACAGTCAAATGAAATTACTCTCGCATTTCAGCTGTGCATCTTCTAAAATTGCTGTTGTGAAGTCTTCCCTCAAAAGCAAATTAAGGGGAGTTTGAGGTGTGGGGAAACCTCAGTTGCCACTATTTGAGTTTCATATGAATTAGTGTATTTCACTTATTTGATTCACTGAAACAAAATGGATTTGTTTTCTTTGGTGTCACTCAGAAGCCTAGAATTCAATTCTGAAGAAATACTGAGATAGAAACTGTATTAGCCTGCTCTAAAATACTTACTGAAGATACTTCTTTGGTAAGCTATGCTCATGTCAACAAAAAAAAGATGCACTAGAGATCACACACACAGCAACAGGAGCAGAAGGAGGATGGAAACCTGTGGTTCAACTGTCCCTGTAGGTGAGTAAAATTTTATTACAGATATCTCGTGCAGCAACTGTACAGCTAGCCCCAGTTGGCACCAGCAAAATCTTGGCTTGTAAGGCATATAATTCCTGTCTTCTATAGAAGTATGTGCAGCTTTAGCAGCCTACGAAGCCTTTGAATGTCAACACAAAACCTTCTGGGAGTTGCTTCTGATAGCTGATTAGGAGACAAGTAAAATGAAAATCCTTGTTTTATTACTAAGTGTGATGTTTAAAAATATATGAACTCAGGGGAGATATTTTTAGGTACATATATTTTCTTTTTTTTTTTTTTTCTGCTTTTCTCTTCTGTATTTGAGTATGCAAACTTAATAGTTGTATGTTTTCTATACATGGCAAATATTATATAGGAGCAAATCCAGCTTGGTCTCCATGCCAAGGAGTGGAAAAAATAGTATTATTTTTTACCTATCTTATGATGGATGGCAAGGGAATCTTTGGCAGCAGGCTGGCCAACTTGGTGAGATGGGCTTTAAACTGAAGGACTTGGGGAGTAGGTTCCAAAGTAACAATGTTCACGCCATTGCATCTAACTGGGGAATAAGCCAGGCCAAACAGAGCAGCGACAAATATTCGTTAGCTGCCTACCAAGATGAGAACCAGAAGACCAACCACCTGAAGTGTATGTATAGCAATGCACACAGCCTGGGGAACAAACAGGAGGAACTGGAGCTCCGCTCCCAGTCAGAAAGTTAAGATATCATACGAATAACTGAAACATGGTGGGACAACTCACATCACTGGAGGATTGCGATGGAGGCTGTAGGCTGATTCGTAAAGACAGGCAGGGAAGAAGAGGAGGAGGAGGAGTCACACTCTATGTTAAGGAGAACCTTGAATGTATAGAAGTCAACTACAGCGATTGTGGAAACCCTATCGAATGCCTCTGGGTCGAGATCAGAGGGGTCATCTCCAAAGGGGATCCTACAGTAGGCATCTGCTACCGACCTCCAAACCAAGATGATAAGGCCAACGAAGCAATATTTGGGTTACTTAAGCAAGCTTCGGGTCAAGAGAACCTGGTTCTTATGGGTGACTTCAACTACCCAGACATTTGTTGGAAGAAAATACAGCAGTTCACATGTCATCCATCAGGTTCCTGGAAAGCTTAGAGGACTGCTTCCTCATACAAATGTTAGATGTGCCAACCAGGAATGAGGCACTGCTGGACTTGCTACTCACAAACCAAGAAAACTTGCTTTGTAATACCTCGTTTAGCGATAGCCTTGGCTGCAGTGATCACAATATCATGGAGTTTGGGATCCTGCTGAGCACGCTGAAGGGTAGTACTGAGAAAAAAGCTTTAGATTTTAGAAAAGCAAACTTCAGCTCGCTCAGAGCTCAGTTGGGAGGGATTCCGTGGGAAGCTTCCATGGGGGTTAAAGGAGCTAGCGAGTGCTGGGAGTTTTTCAAGAACACTCTCCTGGAAGCACAAAAACAGTTCATCCCCTGTAAAGGTAAGGGAAGTAGGCAGAGCAAGAGACCCCCCTTGGCTTAACTGCGAGCTTCTGAGTCTGCTCAAAACCAAAAGAGAAGCGTACCAGAGATAGAAAAGTGGACAAATACCTGTCGAGCACTACAAGGGCATTGCCAGGCAATGCAGAGATACAGTTAGAAAAGCAAAAGCTCAGCTCGAATTGAAATTGGCCAGAGATGTCAAAAGCTACAAGAAACGATTCTTCATGTACATAACCAACAAGCAGAAACAGAAGGAAAATACTGATGTGCTGTTAAACAGGAGAGGTGAATTAGTCACCAACAATGCTGAAAAGACAGAGGTTTTCAACACTTACTTCACCTCTGTCCTTACCAGCACTCTTGGGTCCCAGGCTTTGGGAACAAAAATCCAGGTTGATGTAAACACAGACCCAGCGTCAGTGAAGGAAGAGTTGATTTGTGAAATATTACAGGAGCTTAACCCCTACAAATCAATGGGCCCTGACAATATCCACCCCAGGGTGTTAAGAGAGCTGGCTGACATCCTTGCGTCGTTCCATAATCTTTGAGAAGTCATGGAGATGAAGGGACATCCCAGAAGACTGGAAGAAGGCTAATGTTACCCCCATCTACAAGAAGGGCTTAAAAGAGGATCCAGGAAATTACAGGGCCATCAGTTTTACTTCAGTCCCTGCAAAGCTATGGAACGAATCCTCCTGGGGGCTATCACAAGTCAAATGAAGCACGTGACTGGGAAAAGCCAGCATGGATTCACCAAGGTCAAATCGTGCTTGACAAACCTGATCGCCTTCTACAACAAAGTAACCTGCTCAGTTGATGTGGGGTGAGTTGTGGACATTCTCTACCCGGATTTCTCCAAGGCTTTCGATACGGTTTCCCACAGCTCCTCCTAGAGACACTGATGCATTGCAGTCTAGACAAGTGGTCTGTGCGGTGGGTGGGCAACTGGCTGACACGCCGCACCCAGAGGGTGGTGGTAAATAGCTCCTTTTCAAACTGGCAACCTGTCACAAGCGGGGTCCCCCAGGGATCGATATTGGGCCCAACGCTGTTTAATATCTTCATAAGTGATCTGGACGATGGGATCAAATGCACCCTGATGAAGTTTGCCAATGGTACCAAACTGAGTGGGGAAGTGGACACTTTGGAAAGAAGAGCCACCCTGCAGGAAGACCTGGATAGGCTGGAAGGGTGGGCTAACAAGAACCTTGTGAAGTTCAACAAGGACAAGTATAAGGTCTTGCGCCTGGGAAAACATAACCCAGGAGTGCAGCACAGGCTGGGATCTACCTGGCTGGGGAGCAGCTCTGTGGAAAGGGACCTGAGGGTCCTGGTGGACAACAAGCTCAATGTGAGTGAACAGTGTGCTGCTGTGGCAAAGCAAGCCAACAGGATACTGGGTTGCATCAACAAGGGCATCACCAGCAGAGATAAAGAAGCCATTATCCCACTCTACACAGTGCTTGTCAGGCCACACCTGGACTACTGTGTTCCGTTTTGGTCCCCGCTCTGCAAAAAAGCTGTGGACAGGCTGGAGACGGTCCAGAGAAGGGCCACAGAGATGATCAAAGGACTGGGAAGCCTGCCATGTGAGGAAAGGCTGAGAGAACTAGGCTTGTTCAGCCTTGAAAAAAGAAGGCTGAGGGGAGACCTTATCACCATGTTCCAGTATTTAAAGGGTGGCTACAAAGAAGATGGAGACCCCCTTTTTACAAGGAGTCACATGGAAAAGGTGAGGGGTAATGGGTACAAGTCATTCCTGGGGAGATTCCGATTGGACACAAGAGAAAAATTTTTCACAATGAGAACAATCAGCCATTGGGATAATCTCCCCAGGGAAGTGGTGGATTCCCCAACATTGGACACTTTTAAGATTCGGCTGTACAGGGTGGTGGGCCATCTTGTCTAGATCCTGCTTTTGCCAAGAAAGGTTGGACCAGATGATCGTTCCAGTCCCTTCCAACCTGGTATTCTGTGATACTATGATTATCCTGCATAAATTAAAAGCACTCAGAATTGTTAGGTGTATGCACTATCCCTTCTTTGCTCTTCCAGGAGCCCCAGTGCTCCTGAAGGAAGAGATATGAAGAAGATGGAGATATAGCTAACTCGCCCCCCCGAAATGAATCCTATCTGAGTGAAGGTAATCATCACTTTCAAAGATGTTGCAGTTGCAACCACATATTCTATGCACACACTGAAAATTTTGAAGAGTTTTGCAGAAAACCTTCAAGCATTTCTCCTGAGGTGGTGTGGGTCAGTGTTTTTTTTCAGTCAGCTAAAACAGTCACAGTGACATTAGCAGAAACTACGCAGAGGTAAGAGTGAATTAATGGGAGAGTGGGAGGAAAAAATTTCATCATGCTTCTGAAGATAATGCTTTTGGCACTGTACAATAATTAGCCTTAATTTGCTACATTGCCAAAAAATGTCCTGACTCAAATTTTGAAGCTTTGGCATATTTTGCTTGTGTCTTTCTTTTCATGTTATTTTCTTGATAAGACAAATGTAAGTAATATATAAGGACTAATTTAAATAATATTATAATGTGTATTGTGGCCCTAGTCCCTCATGCTCACAAAGGAAGCTTATTGAAGGACTGAATTAGTGAACCCTTAGTAACAGCACACCAGTGGTACTAGACAAGCAGAGGACGGTCACTCATTAGAAAGGCACAAATTCTGCTAGCAGGCACTCTATCTGACCCAGTTTGATTTCAAGATTATTACTGAAAGTAATATTCAACTTACTGTCTTGTTCTAATAATTTTTTACAGTAATTTCAATAGTACCTTAGAATCTCTTGAATGCAATTTATAAAAAAAATCTAAAGGGACTGAACCTCACGATTTCCATTGAAAAGTAATAGGACTCTAAGGTACTGTGAGATGCTCCTTAGCATTCTACCTCTGGTTGATAAATTTGAGGAAATTTTTCCTGCACCAATTGTAACTCTGGGAGAAAAGCTCCTGACTGGGAAATTACAAGGAATCTTAGCCTCAGCAATATTGATACTTTATGGTGGATATATGCTCAAAGAGGAGTCAAATTCTTCCTGAGGAACAGGTTTTCTCACTTAGCTATGTCTATTAATTACACATCTAACCTGTTCAGCCCTGGTGAGGCCAAACCTGGAGTACTATGTCGTATTCCAGGCTCCCCAGTGCAAGAGAGACATGAACATACTGGAGGCAGTCCAGCAAAGGGCCACAAGGCCAAGGGCAAGGTCCTGCGCATGGGCTGGGGCAATCCCAAGCACAAGCACAAATACAGGTTGAACAGAGAATGCATTGAGAGCAGCCCTGAGGAGAAGGACTTGGGGGTGTTGGTTGATGAGAAGCTCAACATCACCCGGCAATGTGCATTTGTAGCCCAGAAAGCCAACCATATCCCGGGCTGCATCAAGAGAAGTGTGACCAGCAGGTTGAGGGAGGTGGTTCTCCCCCTCTACTCTGCTCTCGTGAGACCCCACCTGCAGTACTGCATTCAGCTCTGGGGCCCCCAACATAAGAAGGACATGGACCTGCTGGAGCACGTCCAGAGGAGGGCCACGAAGATGATCAGAGGGCTGGAGCACCTCTCCTATGAAGACAGGCTGAGAGAGTTGGGGTTGTTCAGCCTGGAGAAGGGAAGGCTCCAGGAAGAGCATATAGCAGCCTGCCAGTACCTAATGGGGCCCTACAAGAAAGCTGGAGAGGGACTTTTTACAAGGGCATGTAGTGATAGGACAAGGGGTAGTGGCTTTAAACTGGAAGAGGGTAGATTTAGATTAGATGTAAGGAAGAAGTTCTTCACTGTGAGGGTGGTGAGGCACTGGCACAGGTTGCCTGGAGAGGTTGTGGATGCTCCATCCCTGGCAGTGTTCAAGGCCAGGTTGGATGGGGCTTTGAGCAACCTGGTCTAGTGGAAGGTGTCCCTGCCCATGGCAGGGGGGTTGGAACTGGATGATCTTTAAGGTCCCTTCCAACCCAAACCATTCTATGACTCTATGATTATTAAAGAGGTGAAATTCATCATCAGAAATGAAGCTCAGAACAACTAGCCTAAATCTTTTAGGATGGAAGAAGTTATTCCAGAAATAAAGTGTGTTGGCTAGATGGTGGAATCTAGCTCAGACCAGATATTTAACTTTTCCCTGTCTGAAGTATATGAGACAAGTAACGGCTGCTTGCAGACTTTTGATCTTTTTCTTTGGTTTTTTTTTTTTTTTTTTTGTCTAAAGAACATTGGGGTAGAAGTCCTAAGCAGCTTGAAGTGAACTGCAGTGAGGTTGAAGATCACACAAATATTTGAAGATGTAACGATTTGCAATTTTCAAGTATATGAAGTTTGGGCCTAACTTTACTTTCATAGGAGTCAATAAAAGCCCTTTTGTTTTCAAAAAAAGCACAATCATGACAACAACATCCACTTTGGAAAATTACATGATAGGAATAAAACTGTTGTTGACAGGAAATACAAAAAAATTGGATCAAGCAAATAAAAAGGATGGGGACTGACTGAATTAGGACTGTTGACTATATGCTCATGTGCCCAGGCAAGGTTACAGGACTACTAGAGCCAGACCACAGTGCTGTTACAATGGGACGAGTGTGCCCATTGACACTACTGTATTATTGATTTGATGGATAGTTCTAAGAGATAAGTTGGGTAGCTATTTTAATAAAGCACTTATTAAAAAAAAACATTTGGCAGCTTATTTCTCACTCTTACCTTTTAGGGAACTTTAGTCAACTTTACCACCCCAAGATAACAGTGCTATTGTCTGCCGCCTTTTCCCCCTTCCTTGGTCACTAAAGATGCTCTGCTTAGAATAAACTAAGAGGAGGAACCAAATAACAGAAGTTCTTTCAGTATGTTCTCCGAAAAGAAATGGAACCCCAGCCTCCTTTCTAGTACTCCCTATCTTTTTTCAATTGCTCTATCAATCTTCTGTGTTCCAATTTTGCCATTTACTCTTCTACCTTCTTTGCACTTTGATTTCATGCTAAAATCGATGCTGAACCTACAGAAAAGGATTTGTCTGCAACAGATTGACAAAAATAAAAACAAACAACAAAAAAGGCAAACATTTTGCAAAGCCTAGGGACCCTGGCATGGTAGCAGTGGTCTTGTCACACATCCTTGCAGTCTCTTAGCAAATTAATTGGCATACATCTTCAGAATCCACTTTCTTCTTATCTTCTCCTATTTTTTCTCTCTCCATCTCTGTATATATCTTGTTTTCTCCCAAGAGGAAATGCCAGATTTCAAAACAAAAAAAGCATAGGAACAACCAATTTAAATTGACTCCATTCTTTTCTTCAAAATGAGGGACAAACACCCCTCCCTTTTTTCCCTAAGCATGCACTAGACAGAGATTATATGTACTAAAACAAAGCAATATAATGAAGGTTTCTTCATTTCTTCTGTCTTCAATATAGTATTAATAATAATTTTGTATGTTCAGTATAATTTTTCCTTGATAACATGTCAGAGAATGTCAGTGCTGCTTGATATAGACCACTAACAATCCACAAACAAAAGGAACTTCAGAGGCAAAGATGTGGAATAACTTCTGTAATATTAGAAACTATTTCACACAGAGGTTTATCAGCAGATAGAGTATGACATTTTCATTAATTGAATGATCACTCGGTCAGTCCAAATCTGCTGAGGTTTATGGAAATAGCTGAGTTACAGGAAGTTGGCTTAGAGCTTAATGCAAGTCACAGCACAATGACTCTTACATTATCATTACATCATTTCATTTACACAGTCACTCTAATTGACTTTAATAGGTTTTGGATCAGAGCAAACACACAGACAAAAAGATTGATTATACAAAACCAGAATGTTTTTATTAAACTTGCCTCAAGAATATACAATCTCGCAAAATTCTCTAAATTAGCAGCTAGAGGCTTTAGGGATTTGTGGCAGCCAGCGTGGAGACATTTTGTCAGCTCCAATTTAATTTTGAAAAGATAAGGTTTCCAGAAACTTCTTTGTGGGATGTGTTTAAACATAAAATCTGTCTCATGGATGGCCCTCTGCTCACAGTGACCACTAACAACTAACTAATGATTACACACAGTAACAATCATTTGCATGAAAACATAATGTTAAGAAATTATCTGATGATCTTTTTTATTATTTCTTTTTTAATATGACTTATAAGGAGAGAAGAAAAATAAGAGGGCTGGACTACATGATCACCAACAATCTATATAGATGAAGCAAGGTTTTTTTGCAAATAATAGGCAGTCCACAAGCTACAGTTTAGGAAACTGTTAAAGTTGATCCTGTCCTACAGAGCATCATTGCATCGCTCCATCAGAGGAAGCAGATGTAAATCACAGGAAAAGCAATGCAGTGTGTTTTGTGAAAAAAATGTTGTAGCCCATGCTGAGAATCAAAAATCACCAGTGTGTGTATTTTTTGCCACAAAATACTAAATAAGAGTGTGGGGTGAAAGGTAGATCTTTATAGCCTATTTTCAAATTGGTCTCTGCTTATATCTAAAAGACTTTGTATGTGTGGACACCTGCCTAGATGCTTTTCCAGTATCAGTTCTGCGGAGGTCCAAGGTCAAAATTTCCATGCATATGTCCATATATGTGGATATGTTTTACATGTGGAAATTCTAACTCTAGCAACTGTCAGTGTTAGCATTTATCCGTCATGCAAAAATACTCATTCTGGAAATATGAGAGTACAAAATTCTAGGTGCATGAGAGTGCTATACTGAAATCTTCTTTCAATCACAGTCTTAATTTCTATATACTGTAGCCCTCTTTTGTCTAACCATGCAATCATATTGTTCCTTTACTGTTAATATATAAGTGAAAAAGAAAAATGTATTCATAGAATTAACTAGTTTGTAGAACAAATTGGTTCTCGTTTGTTGTACTTGTACATGTGACAGCAGTTGATCTTGGAACAATCATTCCTGTTTTGTTTTTGACATAAATTTCTCAAGGCCTATTCTGCATGTGCAAACTCATCTAAAGTATTGGTAGACTCAGAATAAATTCCTCTCTCACCCTCTGCTCCACGTTTTCCCTCTTCTTTCCATAACTGTTTTCAGTCTGTCAAGGATTTTTTCTCCTATTTCTTAAGCTGGTTGGTTGATTTTTTTTTTTTATTGGGCTCTTCAACTTCTCTGATTTTTAAAGACAAGAGAAATGAAATGAGATATATAATCAAGATAGTTTTCACTTCGCTTGTTTCTCTAAGAGATATTTAAAAAGAGATTTTGATGAAGGGGAAAAACAGCTCTACTATGTAATGATCTTTTCTATGGTAATCCACCCACAGGGGCATTTTAATATGTAAATCACGTTATTGTCTCACACATGACAATCTGATGGATTTTAAATTCCTCATTTGTTAAAGTATAATGAACAGCACTTTTGGTATTTTTGTTGATGCAATAGCACTTTGTTCACACAAGAAGGTATAGTTGTGCCAAGCTACATAAGGTGATACTATTAATGAATCATCTGAGAGCCAGCAAATATAAATAGTAAGGAGCTCATTTCCACAGAAATACTCTCTAACCCCATGCTGGCAGCAAAGAGGTACAGAGACCAATTTCATGTCAGCAAGCAGGTGTCCTCTGGCCTGCCCAGGCAAAATAATCCCCTTACTAATATATACACAAATACATAAATATGCACTAACACATATATTCTCATTGTACAATGATTTCTAGAAACCCCAAAAATAAAACCAAAACCAGGCAAAGCTCTATGGACTGATGGATAGGTATCAAAGCTATGACAATAGAAACAAACTCCTCTTCTTACACACTGCTCTCCCTTAACAATTCCCAGGTATATATAAGCAAACACAAACAGAATGAATCTAAAGAAGAGATAAAAATAACTGGAGTATCTCTTTGAAAGATGCTGTAAATATACTTTGGCATGTATTTATTTGGATGGCATTTTCTTTGCTCTCTCTGTGTCTTTTGGCGAGTATATAGCATATTCTTTTTTAAAAATGTAAACATGAAAAACACAGGCTCAAAAATTGTGTGCATGTTATATTGTGATCTTAAAAACCCAACTCTATTTTCTGTAAAGGGCAGAAGTCTCAATACTGCTAATATAGCAGAAATGAAGGGGTACAGAGTCAGAACAAGTCCATTATTGACCTTATATCGTCTAAACCTTCAAACACTAGAAAACAAAACAAAACAGAACAAAACAAAACCCTCCCACCAGATCACTGAAACTGTAAGACTTATTTTAGAAATATCAAGAACATTTAAAGATCATGAATAAAGGTCACTTCTTTGTACTGTCACCACCTTTTCATACACTACAATTGACCTACAAAAGATCCTTTAAATGGTTTCAAAAGCCATAACACTTCTTTCAGGTTCCTTTGCAGGCAACTAGGATTTGCCTAGAAGTTGATGGAATGATAATTCACCACTGCTTTTGTATTTTTCACTCTCAATTTGGAGACTTAGGAGTGTGAACATTTCTGCAAGAAAATTGCAAATGTGCATAGACACTTTTTCAGACTAGTTAAAAAAGCCATAATGGATTTAACATGAAACAGGTATCCTAATAAAGTCAAACTCCAAAGAACTCTAATGGAAGGCAAAAAATATCATTCCCAGATGGATTATCAAATCTTTTGCAGCTTTGTCTTACAACAGAAGGGAAACCACTAAACAACAGGAAAAACAGTGGTTTACTAACATTATGACTTTGCCATAAGTATCAGGGAAAAGGGCACAAAATATCATTTTATTGTGCTCTTAAGTAGCACCTAGCAAAACAGAATAGGTCATCAACGGAATAGTACTGTACAAATGTTAAATGGAGAAATTAACACACATCACGAGTTGGATGGCACATTAAATAGTACTACATATTTAAGATTACTATCTGCAGCTAGTGATTCTCAAACATTTCAAACTACTGCATCACCACTAAAGGTTAAATTTCTACTGGATGCTGCACTTATCCTCAAGCTGTTTATTTGAAAATGCTGTGCATTTTATTGTTTAATTGCAGCTATACATAAACTGGTATGTTAAAGAGAGGGAAAAATGCCATGCCAGGAGCAGCCAAAACTTGGCAACTGTGAATTTATTTGTACCCTAACAGTCATTTTTCCAGGTTATTTCCTAATCACATATTGCACATATAACAACCACTCCACGCCACTATATGTCTTCTGCTTTACTGCAGTCTTGCATTTCTTTCTGGTTTTCTCCATGCTTGCAATTACTGAGGTGAAGAAAGGTCTGTTTCTTAATAGATGTCATATTTTCAGATAGGCTCCATCTAGAAAGTAAGAAGTGCCAACTGTGCTGTACGAATTAAGGATATCACAAAAAAAAATCCCCTACAGACTGGACTGACTGAATTGATTTTTTTTTCTGCTCTGGGAAACTAAGCAATTTTGATATTGCCCTGATGTCCAAGATACTATAAATACAAGGAAAGACCTTAGGTAGGATTCCTTTGACTAAATGTAGAGTTCTAGAATGTAAACATTTATTGATATGTCAAGGTAAGAAACCATGGCCTAGCCCCCAAGACTGATTGACACTGCCTAGCTCATATTCAGCTTTGTACAGGTGACTACTTCTCTGGGAAGAGAGAACTAGCTGGAAGAGTCCAAAACAGAGCCGAGAACTGAGATAGCCACTAGTTGGTGCTCAAAGGTTTGCTCCTGGGATCACTTTGGTGAGCAATGTAGAGTTGCCTTATGACTGAGACTGGCACACTAAGTTTCTTTCCAATGGATGACAGTAGGTACTTCTCAGGAGTGATTCATCTAACAGGATTTGAATATTTAACGTTAATCATGCCTTGAAACACTTATTTCTCACCACTATAGCAACTAGTTAAGCTACAGAAAATTGCAGCAGTGACACCTAAAGTTAGGTGAGGTAAGTCTCACTTCTGTGGACACCAGACCACTGAAGAAAAGGTTCTTTGAAGATTCTGTTTGCTCCCATTCATCTCGGTAAAGTTGTCACATGGAGAAAAGAAGGAGGAGGTAAAACTTCAAACATGTTTCTTCTAAAAGTAAAAAAAATAGGGATGCCCTGTCAAACATGTGCGCAAGTTCAACCAATTTCAGAAAGAGTACTATGGTATATATACATGCAACTTCTATATTTGGGCTTCAGCCAAATGTGAGAAAAAGTCTTTGTACCATAGCAGCCTTTAGAGAATGATTAATATAATAATTCACTCAACTTAATAATTTAAAATTTTATTATTTTAAATAGTAATTTTAAAATATGTCATAGTTTTAGCCTAACAGAAAGGTGTTAGATATACTTGGATATACTTGTATGACAAGTATGAGATGATAATGCAATCAGCCTCATAAAAGTATTTTTCAAATGAGTAATTTTATTAAAATTATTTTGGGCAATATACTTTTCACCTCATTTTAGACATCCATGGTACAGACAACTACAGCTGTGTCACTCACCTGAAATTCCATTTTCAGTCAAAGAAGAAAAATGGGCATTTGAAGGCACAAGTCTTTTGACCTATTTTAGAAAGAGATGATTCATACCCTACAAATGCCTATTTCCCTTCATAAAGGGAGCTTAAGATGACTAACTTGGATGTAGTCCTTCATATTCTATACTCACATTCATTGAGCTGGCTCCCATCCCTTGAAGTGTTTCTTCAAAACTTCATGTTGTTTTCTTAACCTGAAGAATTAGAGGAGATCTGAAAATTAAGTATTGTGGGTTTGGTTACGTATCACTAAGAGATGAGAGGGACTATTTCCATATTTGGGGGTGGGGCACGGGGGGAATGGTAATGGTGCATATGTATACATATATAACTCCAAAGAATATTTGGATTATAGTTTTACCTGAACTTAATTTCCTTCTGAGATGGTTTGAGCACAGAGATTCCCAGAAACTGGAATTTTTAATTCTTCTGGCCTGCCAAGCATGTCAGGTCAGATTCTTTCCACTCATAAATTGTTTTCTGATCTCCTAAACAACACTGCACTGCATTTTTGTCTTTAGAAAAAGGAAGACTTCAGAAAAGGCATGTTGTTGATTTTGATAGGCATTTTTTAAAAGGAAGTCCTTGCAGTTTAAGTGCTGAAAGTTAGCTTACAATTTTGCACTGTAAATTGTACTTAGATACTTACATTTTACTGTAATCATTAAAACTATAGGCCTAAGTATGTTATTTACAACCAACCAAAAGCATCTAAATCTGTTGTATTTCTAAAAACCAACCTCTTTGTCATGTGTCATTCTTTAGCGTAAACAGACACTGCATGCAGAATGAAATACAAATTTAGGTGGAAATGAATGTGCTGAACTTTTTTGTTAAAAGAACCATACAGTCAGTATGCTACACTGCAGGCAAAGAATAGGCTAGAACCAAGTGTGCAGAGTTCTACCATTTTATCATGTGTTTCTTTAGGTTAAATTTCAGTTTTCTGCTTAAAGCAAATCAAAACAAAACAAACCCTCTTTTCATGGTAAAGACGACAGTCTATCCTTTCCAGAATAACCCATTCATATTGATACAGCCACATGCATAGGATCAGTTGTCTGTTACCTTTCTCTGATAAATACAGTCCTCAGGACTTTATTATCTTTTGATATCAGTTTTAATATCAGTTGTTTTCTGCCTTGCAAAGCCCCACCTTCTCCTGCTGTCTGCTTGAATCTTCACAAAAATTTGGGGTGATATAATTTTGCTAATTCCTTTTATACACCAAGGTGCATATCATGCAGAGTCAATAATTTCTATGTGTTTAAATTTCACAAGTATTCCTATTCCTAATTTTCTCCTATTTAACTTGTGCAATTCTTTTTATATGTCTGGCTTTGTACAGATCATATTGTCATTTGGTGAATCAATTCTCTTCTGACTTGACAAATTTTGTATTTTTTCTTTTTTACTGTGAAATGTCTTGGATTCAGTTAAAAATACTCAGCAGTGTTTTCCCATAGGGGTTAGCATTCACACCACAATGAAAGAACAGTATCATATTCTCAGTGAAGATCCTAGGTCACTGAACATTTTATCAGGATTACTACTTTTGGTACATAAAAGAGGGAAATACATACATTTGTCATAGATTTTTGGTCCTTCTTTCTTGTACTCCTAAAGCTATGAATGTTGTATTAGACTTGGTACAGCACTGCCACTAGGTACTGGAGATGCACCTAGTGTAGTAGTATATGTTAAATAAGTACCATTCATTACTTCCCCACAGACGAGGAATTTAAAATCCATCAATTCCTCACATGTGAGGCAGATTGTGATTTACATGTTAAAGTGCCCCTGTGAATTGATTTGCATAGGAAAGACTTCTGGGGCACCGAAACAAAGGATTAGTGAGCATGACAAGAGTGCTATTAGCATAGAGAATACAGATTCTCCTACAACACACCCTTCAAACAATGTAAATATATTCATCATGAATATATAGATCTTGGTGGGTTTCCCGGCCAGGAACAAAACACAGGTCTTGTCTCAAGAGCCGCAAGTCTAAAGACGTAAACACTGAGCGATCCTCTAAGCAGAGTCAGAGACAGGGGTCTGCAGACAGGCCTTCCTTACACCAAACTCAGCTGGACTTTTGGGTTACTTCAAGTCATAAATCATAAACATTTACACCTGAGCTAATCTGCTAGATTTCCTTTTATTGACCGTGTATGGAAATAGGATCTTAGTGGTGTGTTTCATCTTATCCTAAGGCAGACCTCTAAAATAATAGGAAGAATTTCCTCTTACTATAATTGCATATTTCTCTTCAAGTTTTGGGGTTTTTTTGGTAATAGAAAACAACTATAGAGACAGTTACCTAAGCTTCTGTTATAGACAGACCTCATTAACATTGGAGCCTTTTGGGCTATTCACTCTAAGACAGCTACTTGTAGGTACCTGCAGTCCAAACCTGAACGCCTGTGTTGTAGATACATGCAATAAAACTCAACTGGCTAAACAAAAACTTGTGGCTTTGTATGGCTTTGTGGAGTATCCTTCCTCCCTTACGGCTAACTCTAGCAGGGAGCGGATTTGCTGCGTGCCATATCTGTCTGTCTGGGATGCCTGGGGAATCTCAAATGGCACTAGGTGCCTGTGTTTTGGCGCCTAACTCAAAAGTTACAATCACACTTTGCAGTGAAATAATATCTAGAAAGGCTTTAAACTATTTAAACTGGGTAAAAAGGGTAGAAAGGAGGACCCTGGGAACTACTGACCTGTCAGCCTCACCTCTGTGCCTGGGAAGATCATGGAACAGATCATCCTGGAAGCTATGCTAAGGCACATGAAGGACAGGGAGGTGATTTGAAAAAGCCAGCATGGCTTCACCAAGGTCAAGTCTTGCCTGACCAACCTAGTGGTCTTCTGTGATGGAGTGCCTACATCAGTGGACAAGGGAAGAGCTATGGATGTCATCCACCTGGACTTCTGTAAGGCCTTTGACATGGTCCCCCACAACATCCTTCTCTCTCGTCGTGGCTTAACCCCAGCCAGCAACTAAGCACCACACAGCTGCTCACTCCCTCCCCGCCCCCCCAGTGGAATGGGGGAGAGAATCAGGAAAAAACAAGTAAAACTCGTGGGTTGAGATAAGAACAGTTTAATAGAACAGAAAGGAAGAAACTAATAATGATAGTAATAACAATAATAAAATTACAATAATAATAAAAATAATTGCAATACACAAAACAAGTGATGCACAATGCAATTGCTTACCACTCGCCGACTGATGCCCCCTTCGTTCCTGAGCAGCGATCCCCCCAGGCCCACTCCCCCAGTTTACATACTGGGCATGACGTCACATGGTATGGAAGTAAGGCTTCCTTATTATTTGTAGAGTTCAGTGAAGTCTGTGAAGGAAATCTAGAGGAAAAACCAGCCAACTTCTAAAGCACACAACAATTTCAAAGGTGTGAATATTTTCCTAGAGTTCCATACGGCTGCTAAGGTCAACAGACAGTTGCTGGCTATGTGAAATAATCTGTGAAATCTATAGGTGATTTCTTCTAGGCAACAGAACTGCTGATCAGGAGTGTTTCTCCTTCCCTTTTTTGCCTTTACACATGTGAAATAAAATGCTATTAATATAATACTTCTCAATTAAGTCCCATTTTAATACAACTTTACTGATATCCACTTAACTTTCTTTCTAACTGATTTTACCTTTATGTGATTGGAATATTCTAATATAATATTCTAGTAAAGTGGACTTTCTGTGTACTCCACAGAGGAGTTACAGTGCCCAGTGTAATGGCTGTATGTTTTCATATGTATCTTTCTAGTCTTGCTCATTCCACAATACTTCTTGATGCAAATGTGTTCTGCTTATTTTTGTTTGAAATTTATGAAACATCTGGCCTGAAAAGTCTTTATAGATCAAGTATTTCAAGTGTTTAAAATTGCAGATTATTTCCAAGGCCTTTAATGGCACAAAGAGGACTTTCCTGCAATGGATAATACATCAGTGCAGAGCAAATAAAACCCAGACCTACAGCCAAGATATCTAAATTATGAGTCTTAAAGAGGAGACTGTGCAAAGTATTCACAAAGTCTATCTTTAGCATTATCAAGAGCAGTTTGCGTAGTCTTTGTCTACAGTCAGTAAAAGGAGAGGTTTCTCCTGTAGTTGATTCAGAGCAAAAACCTAATTTTAGATGCTTGTAATCAGCCCCATCAAAACTGCTCCACTTCACTGTCTGTAAAGGTAGCCTTGGTAAAATAGTCTCACTCAGGTAAATCTAACCTTTGGAAGTATTTCCATTTATCTTGCTTCGGATGATTTGAAACAGAACACCTATGCCAAAACACTGGCAACTCAAAGTCACTAGAGCAGATTCCAGCTCTGGAGTGTCTCCTGCAAGCTCTAGTCCCACCTTTCACTGCTGTGGTCCCTGTTGTATGTGATGGGCTCCCATTTAAACCACAGGGCTAGATATATGCTACAGCTAAGGTAAAGGAATCTCAGTTGTGGTCCCTCCTTGGTGACTTAGCCCAGTGATCTCTGCTGGGTCACTCACATTTACAAGAGAGGTACCTTCCAGCACGTTATTACTCCTCCCAGTCAGAGTGGCATGGCTGGCAAATACAGGACTACGCAGGAGCAGGGAAGACACTGGACTGCTATCCATTTCTTTTGAGGAATAGGTGGCCAGAGAAAAGTAATCTTCAGGCTGTAGGCTACCAGTTGTGAGGAGGCAGAAATTAATTCAGGGTCTTTGTACACTTTCATGCTATGCTGATTGAAAGTTCATTCTGGACTTTACCTAACCCATCTTCTGCTGTTTCCCCTCCAGGAGGTTTGAGTATTAAATGGCATTGATTCTTCCTATGGAGAGAGAAGACTGCAAATACATTAACATTAAAAGGGATATGCCCTTGAGAAAGCCATTGTCAAAACACTGAGCTACAGAACATCAGCTTTAAAAGATTTGGCTGAGGTTAGTGTTCTTGATGTCTTAGTATGTGGCACTGACTGCAAAAGTGAAATTCTTGTCTTCTGTAACATATTGCCCAAGGCACTAATGCTACCAGGATTTAGAACAGAAGTATCTTTATACACAGGCACAGTCCCACTAAAGTCAGGTTATTTCAGGGTTAGGTCCCTGTTTTCTCATTTTTGAAACAATGCTGCATATCCTTACATAGTGCTGTTGGTCTCTTTAACTACAAAACTAATTTTTAAAAAACACGACTGTGGTTATCTAATGGACATTTGCAGGTGCTTCACAGCAAATCTTTTTACCCTTAAAGATCCTGCGATTGAGTGTGCAAGAGGAAATGAGGAAAAACTTTATATTCATTAAGTTATACGAATTGTCCATTGTATATGGAAGATTTTTAGCATACTTATTTTTATTTTACAACAATAAAAAGCCTGTTCTATATTGCTTTTCCTCTATTTAGAGCACAAATTAATTGAGGTCATGTTTCTGTTAGGGGAACACAGCCATATTTCTAGCGAAAACACCATGAAAATTTAATCTGTGTCTGAGAGACTTTTGACCTTTCAAACTTGCAGGGTATTTATTATTCCTATTTTATTTTACGTTGGGAGTCCTCACATTCATCTGTTCTCTTTAAATATTTACATTGTAACTTCTCCAGCTAAAGTACCAGGTGCTTAGCTTATACATAATGCTCATTATTTGTGCTGCTGGCTTTCTTGACCATCTTACATTTTGTCAAGGGGTCTTCCAAAATTACAAGTGAAAAAAAAAGTTCATCTTGACTACTGTTTATTAATTATATATTATAAATTATCTTTAATAATTACTTCAATGAAGTATGAAAAATAACTTACTGAATGCAATCGCAGCCTTCCATTTTTAATATATTAGTCTCACCTTCCCACTTTTCCCTCTATGATCATTCACTTTCCTCTTTCTCAGGAAATAAATCTAAGTCTTCCAACCTCATTTATACTTTATATTTCATATTTTATTTATAATCTTTGTTTCAATTGCCTTTACTGGTAATTTATTCCACTTGTTCATTTATCTTTTTATGAAATACATTAATTCTGTCCAAGTTCCCTAATCTTTCTGGTTTGTTTATTATGTCTTGTTATATCTTCTAGATTTTAACCCCCTCTTAGCATAAAGACAAGTATCCATGTTCTGAATTGTTCCTTTCTTCCCTACTCACAAGTTTGTATTTTCCTTTCAGTGTTTTGTATTTTATATTCAAGTATTTTCCAGTGCTTATTAGACCACACTGAACAACACTGCTGTAGTGTTACAAAAAGGGCTAGTTATGTTAATCATGTAGGGGATGATTGGAGCAGATTTCTTACCAATGACTTTTAAAAGGCTTCAGGTTCTAGAACAGAATATTGTTCAAGGTCTGGTTATTTAAGTAGGCATCCTCTTTAAAGCACTGAAATCATATTTACCGTACAGTTACTAACATGAACCATAATATTCCAGATTGTTTTTTGAGATGGTGTCCTTATTCAAGAAATACAATTATCATATAAGAGTTTTCTTTCGTTTGTTTTCCCTTACTACATATTCTTTGATTCTTTTCTAGGTTTCCTGGTTGGTCCAAGACAGAGTATATAGGAATAGGTTTTCACATCAGTTTATCTAAAAGATTGTTGTTCTTCTTTTTGAGGTCCTGTATGGATCTTTTGTGATAAGGAAATATAAGAAAGCATCTGAAGAAAATATTTTAAACACAATAAATATCTGTAGGAATTATATTCAGATCATCTGGATTTAGCCCTCTCAAATACAGGCAAGTGGTCCTAACTGGTCATTTATACTCCTTCATTAAGGAGTGGAAAAAGACAGGAATTTCCACACAGGGACAGGATTTTTCCTGTGCTAAGTGCCTAAGTTGGGGATAGGTATATGCTAATAAAGTAAGCAATGCACAGGAACCCTTCTGGGCACTGGAACCGGACCATTGGTGTTATGAACCTACTCAGACTTTGCCTGGCATGATTTTGGGCAATGCCAATTACCACTTTCCCAAATAGCTCCTGGGCACAGTTCAGGAACTAGAGCTTACTAGGGACTATTCACAACGGGTATGTCACACATGGCCACATGGTTTTGGGGCCACAACATTTTACTAGCAAAGACGCAGGGCATTATGTACCAGCCTGCCCCACTGCCTCAATTCTGATGAATGTTCTGACAAATAGAGCCTAGATGACTAAACTTTAAATTACTTGAGAAAAAGATTATCCTGTGGGCACATTTTGCATTATGACTACAATTACTCAGAGTCTTCTCTTCATGAAATCAATTGCTAAAGTGACAGCAGGACTTTAAACATTTGTATTTTCTTTAGAGAAAAGTAATGAATGAAAACAAAAGTACCAGCAGCCAAGGCTCAGATTCACCATGTCCGGCTTCAGTTACTAGCAGAGCCATCCAGGATAGAAGATCAGTCTCTACAGTTAACAGGAAAAGGTGTGCTGAATTATTTTCGGTGACTGCACTCTGCAGTTAAGTTCAGCCCATAAACCACCATTTCAAAATATTTCTAATATGTTAGTTTTCTTTTCTATTTTTAATAACTGAACAAAAGGAAAAAATGTACCAAGCACAGTCTCTTCTCTTTGGGGACATCTTTGAGCTGGCTGTAATGTCCTTTCATCATTTAACAATTGGTAATAATATTCAAATGGCTAGAAATCCTCTTTAACTTTCTTATTTTGTTATAGTTGAGAAAATGTCATCAGCTGTGGAAAGCAGATGGATCAAAATTCTTTACTAGCTTTTTCCTTTGTATTATACTACAAAAAGATGATAACTCATAGCAAAAGCTGAAATACATAGAAAGTATTATTGAATTTAAATAATAGCAATTCTACCTTGTCAGTGTAATTTTTCAGACTCTTTTTACTATGTCTTACTAATGGCTCAAAGTCTTCTTTTTTTTACCACTTTGCTGATATAAATATCATAATACCACATTTTCAAGGGGAGGAGGGGAAAAAAATATACTTTTAAGACAAAACTAAATTTCACTTTTCATAATACACAAAGAAGTAAAATCTATACAAAAATCAGGCAAAGGGCCAGACTTTCAAAGGGTTCAACACACAGCAGGTCTACCTGAGAGAAACCTTTTTGAAAATTCACTTATTTAGGTGTTGTAGTAGGACATGCCAGGTTTGAAGTATTTTGAAACTCTGGGCATTATTTGTGCTTACTGTAAGAACATGAGAAATGCCCTACCACACCAAAGGCTCACCTTACCCAGTATTCTCTCTAACTGCGGTGGACAGCAGTTGCTTAGGGACTAGTATAAGAAACAGGGTATATATGATGAGTGATGTCTTAGCTAGGTCTTCCTAAATGCCAATGATTTAGGGCATTCCTGATAGGGGTGCTATTCCATAGGTCCTGTAGCACGACCCAAAGCTCACTTATATTATCAGGCATACACAATGCAATTGTTTTTACAGCAGCAGTAGTGTATCCTGCGGCAGTAAGAAGCTGTCCACAAAAGGAGGATTCTGAGGAGGAATATGGTATTAGTGTTGGCTGCAAATGCACAAATACCTTGATTAGCTGCACTATTTCACAGAAATCACGTGATTCTCGTGACTTTTTTCCCTATTTTGATTTATTTTACATTTAACTATATCATGAGTTTGTCTTCTCATTTTATAAATGTAATGGAAACTTTATATAGTTGCAGGTCTTCATCCTAATCCTTATTTCTTTATTCTACTGGAATATTTATGAAACAATGTCGGGGTTTTGGGGGTGGTTTTTTTAGGCAGGGAAGGAAATAGGAAGAAATTCTTTCATTCCAAATTAATTAACACAATAAAGAACAGATCCTTATGCACAATGAGGGAGATTAAGAGGTAACTACTTTTTCAGGGACTTATTACCAAACCTTCTTTTTCAAGAATTAGATTTATAGGTGAGAGTTAAGGGACTATCCATGTAAATACAGACATGTTGACAATATTCTTCTTTTAAAACAGAGGAAAAGTAAATTTATGCACTCCAAACACAGCTCCCTCGATAACTCAACAAGGGACTGACTTTGTTTTCCTTTTACTATCTCCTCTGGGGTACTTTATGGACCAGTTCTCTCATCTCAAGTGTCTGATCACAAGACGTAAATTAATTTTAGATGCACCTTTTATTCTTTGTGGCTGCTAAGGCAATATTCACTATTTGTTTTGGTTGCCATGGAGATAATTGACTTCCTGTGGTGGCAAGAGCCTTGTTTGGGGTATTAAAGGGGCTTGGGTGCAGGGATTCTTTAATTTTCATGCAGTGAAGAAAGTAATTTCATCAACAAAACCTTTGTAAGATTTCTCTCCCTTATAATTTGAGTCATTCTTGTTATAATCTTGTGAATATTTGGAGGGTTTTTTAGCTTTCCTTCCTTCCTTTTGTAGCTCAGCCTGCACACTCCACAATGCTGACTCAAACCACAGGGAAGAGCAGATAGTCTATTTATTAGTGTTGTACATTGGTCAGGCACAAGCTCCCAACAGCATATTATCTGATAGAACATCAACAGAAACAAAGATAATAAAACATTTGCTTATAACATAGCCTTCAAGATGAACTGGTTAGGATTCAGAGACAGAAGTTTCAGACAAACAGTCTTGTACTGAGGCTGTCAATAAAGAAAAAAAGCAAAGGCCATTGAGTTCATATTAGCTGTCTTCCTTACACAGCACTAAATTTTGGGCACCTCATATCAGACCTTCAAGCTAGAGACCTCAGCATCTGTATACTCAGCAAAGAGAGTAAGGCATGTTCCAAAAGTACAGTCCGCTAACCAAAAACTGCTCAAAAGTACCTTCTAAGGAGTTCCAGACATAGGGGTGCTGTGTAAATCCTTGAACCAAGTGCTTCCAACAGGAAAGTATGGCAAAGGATTTTGTGCAACACTCAGCTGAGTTTGGGGTTTTTTTGTTTAGTATTTGAAAAAATATACTTCAGCAGTTTGGCTCTGGCCAAGAAGATACAAAGTCAACATGGTTAACTTCGGTGAAATTCTTGTATGTACTATCCATCCCTTTCCTTGCATCATTCGCAACAGTTACCATCCCCTCTTCTGAGTTCAGGTATTACCACATTAACTATGAAACAAAATCGTTAAATGAGCAAAAAGAAGCTGGGACCCTGTTCAGATAGTATTGAGCCTATTTATGCCTGCTCAGGATTTATACACTCTTCAGAGTAACCTGGTGCAGCTCAGCATCACTCTGTGACAACGGTCATGAGCCAGGATGGATGGCAGCATGGGACTGGTGGCAAGCACTGGTCTCCACATCCGTGTATTCAGCTACGGTCCTTTCTGTAGCAGAACAGACTGCGACGTGATGTGACGTAACAACAGATGTGCTCCCACCATGCACATCTTGAACTTGAGATGGTACTGCAAGTCCCTGAGGAATAATACCTCTAAGTCCTCCAGCTGCAATGGTAAGCTTATGCATTTCCCAAGCACAAGGCTTCCACTGAAGGCACGATAAAGCCTTTGGACAAATCTTCATTAATAACGAGAATTAAAAGGGGATTTGTCCTGTTTCCACACTAACAGTGGATAAAAGCATATAAATACAGGAGGGATTATAAATTAAATCTACATTAATCCCACGATTAGCTCTCTGCCCTCCAACCCCCACCTCCTATACTGAGGGTTATGCCCTTTAAAGCAGCAGATCTGTTACAGTTAACAAAAGAACACACAATAGTCATTGCAGTTTTTTTCTAATGCATTGGGGTTTTTGGTCTGTTTTGTTTTGAATTTGGTGTACAACACCAAAATGCTCACAGGTATTACATTCAGGAGTATACTTTTGCTCCATGGAAATGATGTCATTTGTTCCTAAAGCATCTCACAGTGAAGAAAAAAAATTAAAATCAATAATAAAAATGGAAATCTTTCAGAACAAGTAATAGTAAAACAAAACTTTAGAAATCTCCTTTTAAGTGTACAACACAAAATCAATTTGCCATGACCCTGAGAGTCAGCTATTCTTGCCCTTGTGACAGCAGAAGAAAAAAGAAAAGAAACAAATTAAAGCAGTACATAAGTCTTTTGCTTCCCAAAGACTTTGGAGTGCTTTTGAGCTAGGAGAACATTTAAAGCAAGCTTTTGAATTTTTATCAATACTGTCTTACAGTATTTTTTTAGTGTCTGACATAGCATTAGCCTTCTAGTGTATCTGTCACTTTTCTTTTCTTTGCATGAAGATTGTTCTTTAGGTAGGGTGCAATCTGAGAACTACTACTGCTCTTGTAGTTATCCCACATCCTGTGTTTATAGTCTGTCCACCTAATCCATTATTGTTTGTTTATTAAGGTTCCTTTTTAATATTTATCAAAATCTGCATATGAATAATAACTTAAGATCTAAATTTGAAGATATCCAGACAATATTAAAATACTCGTACTGGACAAGAGGTTGATCATACTAGAGCAACATACTGCATTTTTAAAAAAATATAGAACAGCAATGTAGTCTTCAGCAATCATGAAAAAGCAATTTTTAAGCAACTGTCTCAAGGTTTCTAGGTTGCTTTTGTGTTCAGCTGAAATTTATATTAATCTCTTTCCTTAAATTAACTGAACTGAAGCATTCAGGGATTCTTTCACAAAATGTTCATTTCTCTGCAATATTTCCAAAAGAAGAGCCTAATACAATGCACAGTGAGAGATATGAAGAAGAGACTACAATAGGAGTACTTAATTTTTATTTCCTAAAAGCAAAACTTAAATACAGCTTCCTTACCAGCACTGAAATTGTAGTTACTGTAAGAGGTGTTTAAACCACTATGATGTCTTTCTCCCCACATCTGTACTGATACTGCATTTAGAAATCCTGAATAGAAAAATCCTATTTTCCTATTATAAGGTCAAGTTACATCAAGTTCTTGCTAGTAAAAAAAGATCTTTAGCATCCTATTGGAATGTTAATACATCTAAAACCTCTGAGACTCAATATTGTGATCTTTCATGATGATTTACTGCAGATAAAACTCCTGCGCAGCTCCAGCAGCACTTTAAAACACAAGATTTTACTAAGTAGAAAAAGATTTTCAAGCTAAAGTAACCATATGAAAAGATTCAATCTAATGTCACTGAGTCTGGAAACCTGTTTTCTAAAAATCCAACATGCAGACAGTGTTCAAATATAATATCAGCTCTTTCCCACACAGATATGGTAAAGGTGAACTCCTTGCATCTTAATATGATTCAAGAGCACAGTACAAATTTTATAGTTGTAAATAAGGTACCCAATAAAAGAAATTGCTAAAGTCTCTAACCCTTTTTTTCCATCCTACCCACTTCATATTTATTCATCATCTGCTCTGAACTGTGAACACAAATATCAGGTTTACAAACTGCAAGCAGAATTCCAATAAAGGTATGGGATTCCCATATTTTTGACCAAATAAAATATGTGCATAATTTCTGCAGTGAAAGATGAAATTCCCCTTCCAACAATGTGAAGTTTGAGCCTGGTAAGGGACTAAACTAGAAGCAGTAGCAGGTGTTCACAGTCCCGAATTCGTTAATGCTGAGGGTTAATAACCACAGGTGGTAAATACATTAAAAAAAATAAACAAACAGCCATTCAAAATTGAACATTTCCTGTTCTTTCACTGAAATATTTTCAAGAAATGCATCTTTCAGATATCACAAATATACAATTTTAGGCTTACAATACAATCACAGGGAACCTGACACTTTTCTGATGAACAGTGATGTTACAGCTTTATGGATTTTGGAAAACTAGTGATTGGATTTTCTAAAATAAACCTTATTTGTGAGTAACCTTAAGCATGCATCACTTTGCAAAACTACCCAGTTAAGGTCTGCTACTTCTCTTACTCTATCTCATTAAAAGCTTTATTAACTCAATGGATGTTGGAATAAATTCTTTAGGATTGTTTCCAAATGACTTCTACTCCAGCTAGTACTGTATTCCCACACAGAACCATGGTAATGAATCAACACAGTGGAGTAAAATCTTGGTAGTCAGGGATACGTTGGACCTTTTAGCGTCAAAATTTTATATTTAGTTTTAAATGTATTTCTGAAGTAAATTTTTTCAGACACAGAGTATCAAAATCATGTTTCCCCTGTTTCCCTTCCTATGCATTCAAATAATACTGAGCCCCAGAATAGGCAATTCTCTCTATCCCATAAGTAACATGTTTAAGGGCCAATATCTTACAACCACATGAGGCTATAAATGTGAGCTCTACACCACTGAAAAGGGGCCTCAACTTCTCATAATGGAAGGTCAGGCAACATCAGGCCATAAAACAGTGACATTATTATGTATAGAAAAGCTATTTTACAGAAGGTAATTTTTAGAGGCTTCAAAAATTTATTAGCTATCATTTTCCTCTCCCTCTGTATCCCATGCTCTGGAGGGCATGGTAAAGGAGCAAACCTGACTCAAAGTAGAAGGGCATGAAAAATAGTAATAATAAAAAAAAAATGAACTAAAATATTTCTAAAACTTTCTTTTTTTTTTTTTCCAAATGCACAGCATAAACAACATGTATAATAGTATAGTGTGGTCTGTAGGATTTATGGCATATGATAATGGAGTAATAAGAGCAACTAAATTCTCAGGTGGTAAAAATAGTTGTAACCATTGTAGCCAAGCTATACATACCAGCTCAGGATCTTTCTCTCTTTTCTGCTCTGCCAGATATTCAAGCTATCAAAACTGTCAAGATATGCTAGCCCCCGATAGACATAATCTATAAGTCACATTAGTTATTTATGTGCTTATACACACCGATTCTTTTTTTATTATTATTAAATTCCTACCTCCTTCAGTTAACCAGAAGGACATGAGAAACTGGCAAGCTGACTAAATACAAAGATCCACAATAGGACTTCTACTGGACATGGGATTTAGCTCTAAACTCGTAACTATTGAATGCTATTTTATGTTCGAGTCTATATGTATGTATCCCCAAATCACATTTATCATGTATGATTCTTTTCATTTTTCTTTTGGACATTGCTCTTGTGTTTCAGAAATTTGAAATAATGTATCTCCAAAATACAGATTATGCCATTGTCAAACTGGACCACTAAACTAAAATGAGATTTAAGACTTGCCTTTACATATCCTACACTGCACTACTGGGAATGTCACCTGGTGCGGAGACTCTTGAGCTGATGCTGGTCCAAGCCAATGAGCTGTCATGTTTATTGAAGAGGGTATGGAGGCTTGAAATTGGAAAGGCTCTTTCTTTTGGATGCATAAATTGTTTCCAGAACTAAGCTGACACATCCACACAGCACAACACAAGTGTCCATTAATATTTTGTGCCAAATACGAAACATCTAGAACCTGATTTTCTGTGATCAAAATGCAGCTTCTTTTGATTTCACTTGCAATTTGTAGGTGTTAGGATTTCTCCAGTTATTCTCAAGATGGAGAACAAGAGAGGTCAGGGGGATGACAATCTAGTAACATCTATTCCTTTCCATTGTCCATAAAGGAAGATGAGTTCAGTCATTCAAACTAAATTAGAAGAATTCCATTCTCCTGATGGAACAGGCAATGAATGAGAAACATTTACTGCATCATTTTTCATTTAAGGGCACTTGTGGCAGAGGTATGTCCAGGGTGACATTTGACTACATTAACCACAAGAAAAAACGTCTTATGCTCCTCAATTCCCTGTTGAATTCACTACAAACACACCAGTCTCTTCAGTAAACAAGGTAGGAGTCTTACAGACAAAACCTCACAAATTTTACCAGTCTGATTTTACCAGGCACCTTAAATAATACATTTGATAATTTAAGTGCTTGACTTTGCACCTCTGATATTCTGGTAGTTTAATAACATAAAACTGTAAAAACAACTCTGTAAGATCCGGATTTTCAAACCCATAATTACCATTTTCTAGCAGAATCAAACTGAAAATAAGGTCTATTTTCCGCTACAGAGAACTGCACAGAACACTCAGAGTAGCCATCAGGAGAGGTGGAATCTGTAGCTCTGCAGTGAAGGTCTCTGTCCCCTGAGCTAATGGAATAACCACCGATGCTGCCACACAGCCATCCTTCATTTGGGACGCGTATCCAAAGGGGATAAAGCATAGATTTGGTGTGCCTGCACACAACCCCAGTGGGGTTTCACAGAGATTGGCTGACATTATGATACTGCAATTTTGTAGTCCTGCCTCCTATTCTCAGCAACGTCTGCTATAAGCAAAGCCAGCAGAAAAGTGACAAGGTTCAACTGAAATATTAAGAGAGAAAAATTTCTTTTAAAACTTATAAATTGTTCACACAAGACCAAGCATACACTCTTCAGACAAAACTGACATCTATAGGATTGAACCCAACAGAGAAATTCATGATGAGGCTTTAATGGCATACCATAGGGAAATAAGTGAAGAGACCTGCTCATGGGATGTGTAAGATTGATGCATATGATGGGATTATTCACTGGTCTTTCTCAATAACCCTTTGTTACCAGCTTGCCCTTCATCGCTATTAAAAATATTTGTATTTATAAAGGTTACTCACCCTGAAAACAACTTAAGGCTAATGTGCTCTGTCCAGATCAAGCTTTTCATGAGATTAAAGCTTTTAAATATGTCTGCATATTTCCTTAGTGAACAATATATTTATATTCCTGAAAAAGAAAGATAATCTTTCCAAGCACTATTAACATGCTTTATTACACTGGGTTTTTACACATATTTTATACAAATGTTACTTATACCTAATGTCCAAAATATTTGGAAGCATGCTTGTTTTTCAATTCCATCATCTTTTTAGATGAAAAATTCTTACTAAACAAGCTGACTAGAACATCATTAAAATTTCTTCGCTTTTTAAGACACTGCATGATTGTTAAATATATTATTTTGTTGCAATACATTCAAAGAAAAAAAAAATCCACAAATGTCTTCAGCATAATTCCATGAAGACTGACCATCTGTTTGCTGTCATTATTTTTAATCATGTCTATATAATGCTTGGTGCTGAAATAAAATGTATCACCAAGGCTCAAACCAGCTGGCTTAACATGTTATTTAGAAATTCTCCTGCTCGCATTGTCTGTCTTCCTCAGGCTTCTTGAAGAAACGTGGCCAGAACACTTTTGGACTGACACAGCACCCCACTACTATAGTGGTTCCTCAGGGCTTTCTGAAGCGGTTTTGCAGGACTGGCCTGACGCCTCACAACATTTACAAACATATGTGCACACCCAGAAACTTGAGATAGGATTCACTTCCATTCCTAGTATAGAATTTTTGGCATGAAGAACTGACACTTCAAAAGACATACAATGATCAGATAAGAAAAATATTGGGAAAGCTATCTGAACATGACTGATTTAGTTTGTTAGAAAGTGTAAAACTCTTAACTGAGCCATGCTAAGCTACACATGCTAGCCAAAGTATTGATAGCAGAGGTTGATCTATATTGTCAGCTTCAAAACCACAAACATTTAAACTAATAATAAACAATTTCTTTTTTAGGAACACAGGACTGAAGAGGACCTCTTGACCCTCTGAATTTATTCTCAGGCAAGCGATGGTTACTCCAGGAGACTTTACTAAAGATCTTTTACATATTCTTTTACCATATTCTATAAAATGCTTCTACACATCTAGAAATAAAACTAAACCCAAAATAAAGTTAAACTCTATAATACAGTTTCAACACAGCTGTGTAACATTGGCAGTGAGCTAAACACAGACCCTGGGGTATTCCTTCTGGCTTCTAGATGCTGGTCCAGAAGAGCGTGAGTCTTTTGTTTCTTCTGGTCCAAATGTCTCAGCCTCAGGTATCTCCCACATATCCTAGAAAATTTTGAATGGCACTCAACAGTTATGTTTAGGGAATTGAACAGAGCTTAATGAGACAAAATGGGTGGGATTTAGCTTACAGGTTGTGAAGACCAAAGGTAGGTTGTCTATAGATAGAGATGTACACGTGAACTAGCTGTCTAAGTTTCCATTATACTCAGTGGTAATCTATGGCTTGATTCAACAATCCATACACAAGGTTGAGTGCAACTTAAGCTTCTCTATGATTTCCTTCCTGGCCTTTCAGAATGACACAGTCTACCATAGGTCTTACATTGTATCTGTCAGCCCCATGTGAATATCTGAGATACCCTAGGGCACCTCAGAGATTGAGATATTTATCCTGCTTCTGGTCAATACAGTCAGAGGAGTCTGGAGAGCCATCCAAATGACAAAATGTACATGACTAGTGTAGGATAAACTTGTGTGTCACAAGATAGCTGCAGACTGAAGTCTTTCACCTTAATTCCCATTAGAGTAAAGTACAGATATATATAGTATTAGTGGCAACAATGGTCCTAAGCCAGGTGTCCCAAGTGGACAGAAGAACAGCAGAAGGTTTAGTCCCTTTATGACTATGTGCCCTCTCTTGGGGAGACTATGTATAATGGGCCCTGGTTCCACTCTGCTCTTTTCTCCCTCTGCAGAAGAGCTCAGCATCCTTGACATCTATTCCTTTCACCCTTTGACACTAAGAAGAGAGACTGGCTTGGTCAGTGGAAGCATAAATGTTCCTTTTCACAAAGGATGATCTTTGTGCAGTATCTTTTAAAGTCAGGAAATGCAGTATGCAGTAGACCTAGTGAAGTGGAAAATCCATTTCTATAGGTTCTGTAGAATGAAATACAGTTTAAAAAAAAATCCTCTACAAAGTTAAGAAATTTAACAAGAAATTAGGTTCTTTCTGTTCAAGGTTTAATCCAGTCTATAGAATTTAATAGAGAATTACATCCTTGCTATAGAGTGGTTTACTGTTCCTGAAGAAAGGTGATTATTCTCTATTTAATTCTCCAGATCTTATTCTATAAGGGTAATTTCAGATTCATTCAACTGTTATGCTTCTTCTGCCACCTTGGAAATTCTCCCACTTTCATGAATTTGGCATGCATCCATCAACAGAGCCAGAAACAGGGAATTTCCATTCCTAATACAAAAGTGCAATGCTATACTGTTTTATAACTTCCCATTTGATAATTCATATGTAACAGTACCATCATCTTCCATTCTATCTAGACTAATTTTTAAGTTTTATTCAGAGAAAGGGCTAAAATGATTTGGAAAAAATCATGCTAAAACTCTGGTATTTCAGGCTGCAGTACAGCTATGCTAGTATCTTACTTTATTCAGCCAAGGTACAGTCCATTTTAGTGCTAAGTTAGCCTTCCAGAATACACGAGGCAAGTCATCACTTACACAGCAAGTGAAATATTTGAATTATTTTTGTGTTGCAAGTAAAAATCTTAATTATAAGGACAGAAACCTTCCCTCCTTACATTTTGGTAAAATGCTGTATTGGGTTTGAGTGGCAAGGTTTTGGTAGCGGGGGGGCTACATGGGTGGCTTCTGTGAGAAGCTGCTGGAAGCTTCCCCTATGTCCGACAGAGCCAATGGCAGCCGGATCCAAGACGGACCTGCCACAGGCCAAGGCCGAGCCCATCAGCGACAGTGGTAGCACCTCTTGGATAATGTACCTAAGAAGGGAGGAAAAAAACCCAATTGCACAACTCCAGCTGGAGAGAGGAGTTGAGAACATGTGAGAGCAACAGCCCTGCAGACCCCAGGTCGGTGCAGCAGGAGGGGAGGAGGAGCTCCAGGCACTGGAGCAGAGATTCCCCTGCAGCCTGTGGGGAAGACCATGGTGAGGCAGGCTGTGCCCCTGCAGCCCGGGGAGGTCCACGGGGGAGAAGATCTCCACCTGCAGCCCGTGGAAGACCCCACACCAGAGCAGGGGGATGCCCAAAGGAGGCTGTGACCCTGTGGGAAGCCCGTGCTGGAGCAGGCTCCTGGCAGGACCTGCAGATCTGTGGAGAGAGGAGCCCACGCTGGAGCAGGTTTTCTGGCAGGACTTGTGACCCCATGGGGCACCCACGCTGGAGCAGTCTGTGCCTGAAGGACTGCAGCCCGGGGAAGGGACCCACGCTGGAGCAGTTCTGAAGAACTGCAGCCCGTGGGAAGGACCCATGTTGGAGAAGTTCGTGGAGGACTGTCTCCCGCGGGAGGGACCCCACGGTGGAGCAGGGGAGGAGTGAGGAGTCCTCCTCCCCCTGAGGAGGAAGGAGCGGCAGAGACAAGGTATGACGGACTGACCCCAACCCCCATTCCCTGTCTCGCTCTGCCACTGGTGGGGGGGTGGGTAGGTAGAGAATCTGGGAGTGAAGCTGTGCCCAGGAAGGGATGGGTGGGAGGAAGGTGTTTTAAGATTTTGTTTTATTTCTCATTACCCTACTCTGATTTGATTGGTAATAAATTAAACTGATTTCCCCAAGTCAAGTCTGTTTTGCCTGTGACAGTAATTGGTGAGTGATCTCTGCCTGTCCTTATCTCGACCCACGAGCTTTTACTTATATTTTCTCTCCCCTGTCCAGCTGAGGAGGGGAGTGATATGGAGGCTTTGGTGGGCACCTGGTGTCCAGCCAGGGCCAACCTACCACAAAGGCCATGCACGTAGAAACACATAACTAGCAAGTAACAATTCCCTGTGTATTTTGTTCCATACACAATGGCTTTTATGAAGACCAATGTGTTTCAGTCAGTGAAATGCAGTATAAGGTGGGGGGCAAGGGGCAGGAATTACATTTGGACAATCATTAAGAATTTGTCACTAGCATTATGAAAGTCTTGTTCATATAAAAAATATTTATATGTATTTTCTGTATATTTTAAAATCAGGTAATCTCAATATAAGTCACTAAATATATTCTATATTCTGTAACCTGAGAAGTATGAAAATATTGAAAATAGATAAGCCAGGGGCCATTGGATTAGTACGCAGTTTTGAGTAGACTGTAACTGTAATACAGGGGTGCAGATGTCACTCAAACAGGACAAAAGTTATATAAACAAAGGTAAATAAAGAGTAAAGTGCAATTATATCATATAACTTCAAGTGTTTCTGCTTGTGGCATCCACCCCTGAGCTAATGACCTTAGGTTTTTTTTATTCAGGAGAGACAAATGTACATGTTAAAGTTTACATCAGAGTCATTTGACCTAATTAGGATGAGAGTGCATGTCCTATATACACCTATGTCTCTCTACTGATTATAAAGACAGTCTATGGCAACTGGTTCACCAATACTGTAGAGGTCAGCCCCTAGACAGATGAATAACATTGTGTCTAATCGTAGTAAAAAGAAACAAAATAGCCATCACCAAATATCCATTTTTTTAAACCTTTGTCCCTAAAAATATTTTGTGAGGAATCCAGAAGAGCTGATCTTTTGCATCATAAAGCATTGCTTTATATTAATGTAAAGGAGGTGCTGTAAAGCTGATGCTTACTAGCTCCAGTGAACTGTATGCTGTTAACCACAATTTTTCTGCCAGTGTTCTGCCAATGTTTGGGAGATTGCACTCTTAATGAATTAATAGACGGACATGCTCTGTAGTTTCTTGAGCAAATATTTCAGACTCTGCCATATCAAATTCAATTTGGATAGCAATTAATAATAGCTTTCTGTAAAGTTAGCTCTGATTCTAATAATAGTCACTCACTTCTGCTAGAGATGGCTGATTTCTTCACAAATTGGTCTCTGATAATTTCAACAGATTTGTTGTTATATCTGTATGTAAAAGTTTCTGTGAACTTGCAATACATTAATTCTAGATTCCCCTCCTTTTTCAGGGCATACATGAAACACACATCCTTCCAGTACTGTGTTCCTTTTTTTTCTTTAAGTTTCAAATTGTTCATTTAAGGTGAATCTGAGGTAACTATACAATTGTCCTTGAGAAGAAGCATCGTGTAAATACTTCTAAACAAAAAACTCAGTTAAAGTTTTGTTAAGACCATTATGGAGTCACTGAGTGTCAAAACTTACCTGCCTTCACCTAAACTTCTGCTGAGTTCAATTCTGAAGGCACTACTTGAAATTTAAAGTTTGAGTACAGATTTTGATATTTCCAAGATACTTTATGGTTTTAAAAAAATAGTTCTAATAGTTGTTAAATTACATAATTTCAATCTGTACTTATTAAATTACTTAAAAATTTACACACTGCAAGAAATTCACATTAATTGAACAAAACAGAGTACTGCTAACACCATAACCACACAGAATTGATTGCTGTGGATGCTAGGGAATGAAAATAAATAAATAAATAAAATAAAATCAGAGAAATTATTAAATATAGCAATAAAGCTAAAATTTAAAATACAGCAGTACAGATTTCTCCAGAACTATATAAGGAGAAAAACAAGCAAAGCAAGATAAAGAAACTAAAAAACCAAGGTGAATTCACCTTCTCCTTAACATATACAACAACAAAACACTGGAAAAATTCAGTGCTTTTGACTTAGGTGATAGAAAATTCAATATTGTCAGAAGAAAGAAATTAAAGAAATACAGGGGAGAAAAAAAATCACCTGGACTTGCCAACTACAGTCCAAAAGTATTTTAAGAAAAATTGTGTATAACAGAGTAATAAGTGTGACTGTTACCTAACATGTCTATATGTGACATTTTCCTTCAAGCAACAAGCTTCTGTAATAGTATGTATGTGTATGGGTTTGTGTGTACTTCTGTAAAAAAATAAAAAAAAAAAAGGAGAAAGAAAAAAGGTTCCCTGTAAGAAGAAAAGTGGATTTTTTTTTAATTCCTGAAAGATGAAACATGTAAAGATAACCAGAAGCTAGTTTTACTGCTAACTAAGTGCTAGAGGTTCATTTTGCTGAGACAGATATGAAGAGAATAATGCTAGTGCTCATGGATGATACATTCCCTATCTAAAATATTTACTTCAGAGAAATTTACATTGGTATAAATTGTAAACAAGCCCTGGGAAGCCAGAGCCTTCATAAAGGCTGGATTTTGCCTTTAGGTTCACATATGGGCAAAGCAAAATTTAGTATAAATGAAAAATTTTTCATTTTGTTTCCATTTAATAGACCTGAGGAATTATTTTAAGAACAGCCTTAAAACAAATACACAATTTGTGTCAGCATTTCAATAGAATATATTTTTTTTCCTGAACATTGCACTTTGAATGTGTCCTGATATCCTGCACAACTCCTCATCGAGATGGCAAAATCTCAGTGTGAACATTTATCATGAACAGCTTTCCTTATTTCCGTACAGAACATTTTTTTTCTGCTGTAATGATATTTTCTATATCATCAGTCATAGCTTATAATCAAGTCCATCTTAAAATGAAAAACATTTTAGGGTTTTTTTTGCACATGCTCTGGATGAAATTTTGTTTGGTATATCCTCTTTATTTACATTAATATGGTTCTCTATGTCTTTTAAAAGTGTATTTGTCTCTAGTATTAAAACACCCTGGCTTCTGGTGCAGTTCTCTGTGCCCACAAGCAGTCTCACTGAATCTCCCAAAAGGACAGATTCCAGGTCTGCAAATAACTAAAAAACCAAATTCAAAGTCTGCATGTTAGGATATTAATTTAAGGCTGAGGGGAAAAAGTGTAACAAGTATTGTCTGCCAGAGAAATAAACTCAAAGGAAACTGAATACAACAGTCCTGCTGAGTCACTAGATAATAGCTCTATATCCTCTGTTTTTAACACAATTGCTCATTGGATGGGGAAAAAAAAAGAAAAAAAACCCAAACAATTAAACCCCCCAAAACAACCACTATTTAATTTTCCTGAACCTGGGAGAAATTGGTAAGTTTTAAACTGCTTCCTAAATTTAAAAAAATTATAAATCAACTTACAAATTTATGTGTCTTTCCCTTATCTATTTAGCAGTTCCAAATATGTTTGTTTTTCATGTCTTATAATGTGCTCTTATTGTGTTATTTTTATGGTGTCTTAGTTGGTTTATGCTTTGTAACCCAAGTAAGAAGCATATGTGGACATATGTGATATTTAATGAATAAATTAAATCTGAGTTGATTTATCTGCTCTACCTTTGTTTTCAAATTACTGTTCTGCAGAGTAAGAGGATAGGGTGTGTGCTGCTTGTTTGCAGTAAGTATTTGAGAAGGAAGCCGTAATTTAGAATAGCTTCATTTGCATTAAAATCTAACTAAACTTATTGCTATTAAAAAAATAGTTTAAATGAACCAAGAGTGAGGCTTTGGCAACTGAAAATGGTAAATCTTCATGAATAATTTACATAGATGTTGTTTATGCTAATGAAACCTCTCATTTATCTCTATTTTGTGCAATTACTACACAATTGCAAAGATTCAAAGACAATAAAAACTAAAGGAGAGGATTTGGAACAGTTTTGTTGAGTACTGTTTGGCAAGTCAGCAGAGTTCAAGGTTATCTTTTTAGCAAATGTTACAACTCAGCTGCAGATTAGATTTGGGTACCCATCACAGATGGAAAGATCGCATTATGACCCCAAGAAACACTGTCAGAGAGAGAGTGACAGGGCAGAAGAGCTTCTCTGTGTTTTCTGGGATTCATAAAGTGGGAGCGCAGAGAGGAAATAGGACAAACAGTTACATCTATACATACCCTTTTATTTTAAAATGGGCTGACATACTTTAGGCTATTCTGTAGCATACGTATTACACCTTTAATTAGATTTATTTGTATTAAAAGCAAAACGCTGAAGCAAATCAAAACACATACATGATTTCTTTTTGGATTAAATTTAGGAAAATATATCATTGGTAAATGGAGCAGCAAGTTATTGCTGCTTCTCCTATTTTTGCTAAAATGCTGTGAAGAGAATGGAGGACATGTGAATCAACAAGCTAATTTCTAGGTACATACTACTGCTGCAAAGTTCAGATCCAGACCTGATCTTACCAAGTTTCATGTACAGGCTATACTAGTAATAATTTTTCAATGGAAAAAAATGGTTCCATCCTTTGTGGCTACGGAACCCCCCTAAAAATACAAATGAAGTATCATGATGACTCAAAAATCAGTACATCATATCTATTAAATCTAAAGGTATTCTAATTTTTAAAATGTACATTTAAAATTCACTTTTTTTTCTTTTTTTTTTTTTTTTAAGGTATTAAAATGTAACTTTTGAAAACTTGGGTGATAGATAAGCCTGGACACTCAGATTTGATTTTCAGTAGGAACAAAACCTAAAATAAATCTATTTTAATAGCGGTTACATGTTTAGACAGGAGGGATTTGGCACAGCTGCTTTTGAATGTCAAAAGCAAGTTTCTGGGGCATTTCCATTCCTCCTTTTATCTTCTGCCACAGAGATCAGAATAAAAAATTATCAGGAGGACCCAGTGTCATACAGGTCTAAACACAAATGAGACAAGTGAAGTCTAAAACAATTCTTCCAATTTCAGCTTTCCCTCTGGCTTTATTCTTACTACTCCAGGAATATTAAAAAGAAATGGGATGTTTTTAATGGATTGTCAACAGCATTGTTTTCATTAACAAAAGGGAACTCAATCAACTGCTCTGCCAAACCTCTCTGTCTGTTCTTTGATGGGCATGATAAATGGTGCCAAGCATTGTCAGATCCTGCCAGATTAAATTAAAATGATAGGTGTTCAAAATCTTTTATGACTAAGCCTAATGTAATTTTGACCGTGTTTCTTCCTGAAAGAAAAAGAATAGTTAAAAAGTAAGCAAGAAAGACAATAAAAGTTTAGAGATAAAGTAGATTAACGGAAACATTCTATCATTAAAAGTTTCTTTCCAAGGCAATGATAGAGATTGACTGAATTCAGAACATGTCTATTTACAAATGACTGCCAGCACTAGTGAGAACAAGATGAAAAATGGTAACTCACAATAGCACTACAGAAATAATTTTCAAAGAAGTGACATAAAACTAAAACATGTTTAGTGAGCGTTTTAAAACACCCCAAAGTTTATCAGGCTGTTAACCAACTATGTTAAAACAGTAAGATTGTGCCTGGGATTATTGTCAATCCTAGCAAATAAGGAGAAAATGTAAAGCCTTTTTAGGGGATAAGGGGTTAGTGTTTACAGATACAGGGTTAAACAGCAGTAGTAGTTTTATTTTTACTAGCATGAAATATTCAACTAGTTTTAAAATGTAATGTGCTTAAAAAGGGAAATTCCACTGAATCTTTCAAACCAGTAAATTTGTTCTTCACACAGCCACAAATTAAACCCTCTCAACGTATTTGCTCCCTGCCTCTTTAAATTTCAACGTATTTGCTCCCTGCCTCTTTAAATTTAGAAGCCTGGCCTGCTGTCCCACTTCATTTTCAGAAGAGTAAGCATCCTCACAAGTTTCAATGTGAGTGCTATATTATCTGAGTTTGCAGGTAGTATAATCCAGATTGTAAAAAAAAAAAAAAAACAAACCACTGTTACCACAGTGATATTTTCAAATACAAATTTTAATGACAGAAATGCGAGTTTCAGAAGATGACTTTGTGTGGCTGCTGTTCTTGGCAATGAGGGAAAAGCTCTGGCCAAGTAGCACGCCCTGGAAGTGGCTCTTATACCAAACAAAACATTAACACAACGTGCAGGATTATATTTTGCTTAGAACTGAAGTTTGGCAGCTGCTTTATAATAAGTCTTCAGGAAGTGTTGTATGATTTACTACTATTATATTTATTGTTGGTGGTCTTGTGGGCCAGCGCTGGATAATATTGAAGACATTTATGAAATATTCTTTACCTTTCTAACTCTATTTTATGTCAGTAGTTCAGACAATTTACAACTGCTGTTATGTGTACAACTGTACAGTGAAATGGAGCTTGTTGCAGGAGCTCCAGGTCCATGTCTCCTCCTACATAGTATGTGTCTTTTTAATTTGCAGTGCTGCTGACACAGTATGCTTGATTAGGGACTAGTGTTGAAGATAACTCTGTAGGATAAAATGCTTGCTCTCTTAGCTGCGTTGTTATATAAATTCTGCCATGTATACATGCCGAGGGAGAACTTGAGAGACGTAAAATGTAGCTTGGTGCAAGCAGGAATACCTCTATTGCTTTTAGTAGAGTTGCACAAAAAAACCCCCTCTCGAGACTTTGACCTACAGCAGTTGTTAAATTAATATGGCAGGATGATAGGGGGGTGTTATATATCCTCTGTTACTAATTATGTGGCAAATCACTGTTTTGTTTTATGCTAGTACTGAGGCTTTTGTAGGTAAAGGGAGCAGTCCCATAGCTGGACTGAAATCCAGGATTTCTGACGTCTGCTCTAGTGAAGTAAACAAAGACATTTTGAGAACTGGGGGTGGTGGTGTAAGGGCTAAAAGAGGCGTATATTTTAACACAGATGTAATATAGATTATTCTACAGCATGCTCTTTAGAGACAGAAGAGATCAATTATAGCTAAAGTGAGATGTGATAGAAGGAGATTTAGTGATATGAGGAAGCTTAAATTAATCCCCCCTAAGGTAATATCGACAAATGTTTCTTGCTGGTGTCGTCAGACCAGTGCTTTCAGTAGTCTGTGACAAAGGCAAGAGAACTGCATCACGTGAAAGGAAGGAAGCAGTTCATCGCCAGCCAAAACCCGTTCAGCGGATTCTCAAAATCTAGAAAAAAAACCCACCAATAATAAAACCCTGAATACAGACTGGCCTCAAGGACTGAATTTTCGCTGTCTCGTCCGATTGCCCTTGAACTCAATGCCTTGCTTTCATTTAAGGTCAAACCAGAGCGGCCGACCACAGCACAAGCCCCTCTCAGTGAGGCTCTTCTCAGAGACCTGCCACATGGTGGAACAGCTGAAGCTCGAGCCCACCTGCACCCACAACCACGCCTAGGGAGCTGCCTGGGCAGCCCGAACAGCAGCACCCGCCATCTTTGCTTCTACCAGCACTCACCTTCTTCTCGCCCTGCCCCCCCCCCCCCCCCGGAGGGTTTCCAGGTGACCCAAATCTGCCTAACAACCAGTGATGACATACCCTGAGCCGACTGCAGCCAATCACTCGTTGCCAGGCAAGCCTCTCGCGCAGGGCACGCCCATCCTTCTCTTAGCGCTGCGCCACAGCAGCCCCCGGCCTGTGGAGCTGCGGACCCTCGTCCTCCAGTCTCCCTCCTCGGAGATGGAGGTTGCCGGGGAGAAAAGGCCAGCCAGGAGCAGTCTTCAGTTTTCCTGTCCCCTGTTTCCCTCCCGGCCCAGGGTGGCTGTGGCAGGGAGGAACAAGATGGCTGCGGGTCCCCATCGGGCGTCCCCAGCCGCTGCGGCACAGGCGGCAGCTGCTGCCGCACCTGGCCCTCCTCCAGAGTGCCTTTGTCATCTGTGCCTTTGCTCCACATATTGCTACCTGAAGGCTAAAACCTAAACCCACATGTTTATTTTTCCACAGGGAAAAGAAACTACGGAAGCTGCGCATCTTAGCCTATGTGAAGGACCATTCTGCTGTTCACATATACCATGATTAAACACTTGTTCTGATATCACTGTGGTTCAGTTCCTTATGTGATCTTCAAAGGTGAAACCTAAACTCCCCCCAGCCCTCTAAATTCAATGGAACTCTTCATCCTTTGATGGTACTCCACATAAAACCCTTTGAATATGTGGGACTTTAATTTGATCTGATCCTAAAAGCCATCATACTAGAGCAGACCAAAGGCTCGTGTCGTCCCCCGCAGCGGCCGAAGGCTTCGTGGCTCTCAGTGGATTTCTGTTCCACTTGAAGTCTCCCCTTGAACCCGCTTGCTGTCTAGATAACCTGGCAGGATGGCACTGAAATCTGCCTGTCCGCAGAATAAACAGCGCCTTAATGAGGCAGGATACTTTTTGAGAGAGGAAACAGAGGGAGAATGCAGAAACGATAGGTTGTGGAACATCAGATACTGCCTGGAAAACATCTGAAACTGCATTAATGAAAGTTGCTAATACAGCTTTGGGGTGGATTGAGGGAAGGGAGGAGAGAAAGGAGCTGCTGGTCATAAACTTCAGAGAGAGATCTAAAATTAGAAAAATCCTGTTTAAACAGCAGCTTTGAAAATTATAAATTGAGCTACCTTTTGAGGGCAGTTAAATACTAATCTCGGGGGACTGTGGGCAGAACCTGACAGACTTCGAATGGCTAAAGCAACGTTTTCTTGAAAGAAGCAATAAAGCTTGTATGCTGCTAGCTTACAGGCTCAGACAGGGAAAGGGAAAAAAAAAAGAGATCTATTTTAGCAATTAGGAACTGTATTGGAGCTATGAAATATAAAACAAAAGAAATTTGTGAACTCTTTGAAGATTTCTATTAACACCTTTATACTTGCAAGAAACAGGTCTCTGGAGATAAAAGGTCAGATTGTGAAGGCTAATATGTCTAGTTACTCAGCAGAATAAAAGGCCAGGTTGGACTGTCCTTTTGAAGCTAAGGAAATTCAAAAGTGATTTTAAAAAAATGCCAGCAGGAAAAACTTCTGGGCTTTTCCAATTCCCTTGTGATTTTTTTTCCTATATTTTCAGAATATACTGGGTAACACACATAGCTTGGAGGACAAATTTGCCTTTCCATTATGATGGAGGCAAATTTTATGCATTCCTATAATTCATAAACATATTATAAAATGTAGATATTACGGATCCACTTTTCTGTTTGTCTAGTAGAGTATTTCCCATTACTACAGCCACAAGAAATAGAAATTGAGTTTTTGCATAGATGTTTGTTGAGACAGGCTTCGAATTTGCTAAACGCAGTGTATTATGTAAAAGTGGTGAATTAGGAGAATGAAGGTAGAAAGGAAACTGGATATTGCATGGCTGAGCTCCGTTTGAAGGTGAGTTTCATTTTTTATTTGGAGGGACTGAAGCTACTGACTGCAATAAATTCAAAGCTGAATTTATTGCTTTTGAATGTTGTGGTACCTTGGTTCATCCAGGCGTACATTACATTGTTCTTGAACTCAAAAGAAGCACTGAAACTGTTCCAACTACTGGCTTCCACTGTGGAAGGCTTTGCCTTAGCAGTCAAGCTCAAGCAGACTCCAGATTGACAGGCTTGTGAGTTTGTGTAGTGGGCGCTCACCTATCAGCTATTTGATGTTGTCTGACAAAGCCATTTGGTAGAAGCTGTGCTTCCTCATCTTACTCTTTCTTCCTGCCTCCTGAATTCTGCATTAAGAACTTGCTGCTGGTCTTCAGCACACTTTTGACTACAGTGCGATCTTGCCCAGTGGTTTTGGATTTTCCAGGTTCTGCTCTCAGTTTACCCTGATCATGGTACATGGATCTAGCTCCAACCCCTGACTCTGGCTGAGCCTTAGCAGTTGGGTATGACTGCTCACATCGAGTCATACATACAAGCTCAAATCTTGCGTATGCCTTTTTATTAATATTTTTGCCTTTCAGATAAGCAGCAGAACTCTTTTACTGGGGCTGGAAAGTTATTAGTGTAAGGTATAAAGACTTCCACAGCACACTAATATAAGATCAATTCTAACTTTGCTTATAGGGCAGGGACATTATAAAGATGTCACAGAATCACAGAATACAACACAGAACAGTTGAGGATGGAAGTGACCTCTGGAGGTCATCTTGTCCAGCCCCGCTACTCAAGCAGGGCCACCTCGAGCAGGCTGCCCAGGACCATGTCCAGATGGCTTTTGAATATCTCCAAGGATGGAGGCTCCACAACCTCCCTGGGCAACCAGTGCCAGTGCTCAGTCACCCTCACAGTAAAAAAAGTGTTTCCTAATGTTCAGATGGAGCCACCTGTGTTTCAGTTTGGGCCCATTGCCTCTTGTCCTGTCATTGGGCACGACTGAAAAAAGCCGAGCTTCATCTTTTTTACAGTCTCCCTCAGGTATTTGTATACATTGATAAGATCCCCCTGAGCCTTCTCTTCTCTAGGCTAAATAGTCGCAGGTCTCTCAGCCTTTCCTCATAAGAGAGATACTCCAGTCCCTTAATCATCATAAAATCATATCATAGAATGTTTTGGGTTGGAAAGGACCTTAAAGATCATCCAGTTCCAACCCCCCTGCCATAAGCAGGGACACCTTCCACTAGACCAGGTTGCTCAAAGCCCCATCCAACCTGGCCTTGAACACTGCCAGGGATGGGGCATCCACAACCTCTCCAGGCAACCTGTTCCAGTGCCTCACCACCCTCACAGTGAAGAACTTCTTCCTTACATCTAATCTAAATCTACCCTCTTCCAGTTTAAAGCCACTACCCCTTGTCCTATCACTACATGCCCTTGTAAAAAGTCCCTCTCCAGCTTTCTTGTAGGGCCCCATTAGGTACTGGCAGGCTGCTATAAGGTCTCCCTGGAGCCTTCCCTTCTCCAGGCTGAACAACCCCAACTCTCTCAGCCTGTCTTCATAGGAGAGGTGCTCCAGCTCTCTGATCATCTTCGTGGCCCTCCTCTGGACGTGCTCCAGCAGGTCCATGTCCTTCTTATGTTGGGGGCCCCAGAGCTGAATGCAGTACTGCAGGTGGGGTCTCACGAGAGCAGAGTAGAGGGGGAGAACCACCTCCCTCAACCTGCTGGTCACACTTCTCTTGATGCAGCCCGGGATATGGTTGGCTTTCTGGGCTACAAATGCACATTGCCGGGTGATGTTGAGCTTCTCATCAACCAACACCCCCAAGTCCTTCTCCTCAGGGCTGCTCTCAATGCATTCTCTGTTCAACCTGTATTTGTGCTTGTGCTTGGGATTGCCCCAGCCCATGCGCAGGACCTTGCCCTTGGCCTTGTGGCCCTTTGCTGGACTGCCTCCAGTATGTTCATGTCTCTCTTGCACTGGGGAGCCCGGAATAGGACACAGTACTCCAGGTTTGGCCTCACCAGGGCTGAAGAGGGGGGAAGGATCACCTCCCTACCTTCACCTGCTGGCAACACTCCATCTAATGCCGCCCAGGATACTGACAGTCGTCTTTACCGCAAGGTCACATTGCTGGCTCACGTTCAACCCGGCATCCCCCAGGACCCCTAGGTCTTTTTCTGCAAAGCAGCTTTCCAGCTGAGCAGCCCCCAACATATATTGGTGCCTGGGGTTGTTCCTCCCTGGGTGCAGGACTTTGCACTTTCCTCTGTTGAAGATCTTATGGGAGATGGTATTGATAACCTGTCAGTGGAATTCCTTCACAAGTATCTTCTCTGGAGGCCTATAATGTGATATTTGGCTACTGCTGGCCCCATGACAGAATTAAAATATGGTCCCTGCTTGGTTCTCAGCATTCTTTATATATTGCTATGTAATCTTTATATATTTGTGTTGGTCACTTCATAATTATCTTAGAAAATGAATCTTATTTCATTGTTGCATGACTTTAAAAGACCGTATTAGGTTGGTAAAGATTGAAAGATTGACTGTGTTTGCTCTAATGAAAGCATCTCTTTCATACCTTTAAAAAATAATTTATTACTGTTTAGAGTTCTGCACTGCTTGCTCTCTAAATACTGCTAGCGTTAATAAAAATCTTTCTGGCGCAACCCTAATAAATGTTTTATCAACTTGGGAACTTCTCAGAACAGATGACTTTGAGACTGACGTGAATAAAATTCAACTAGTGAGAAATTATCTGTAACAGAAAGAAGCAAAGTACTTTTTGGAGGTCTTGCTAATAACCTATTTGCCTTACCAGAGGTAGCAGCTCTTCTCCAATTTAAAACTACTCAAAATAACTGAATTTTAATATAGATATTTACTTCCATTTTATTTTGTATTGCATACCCTGCCCATTCATTTTCTGCAAGCTCTGTCCAAGGATATTAAGGTTTTATGTAATGTCCAGTAATGTTGTAGTGGAGCAATCTTTATGAGAGGTAAACTCAGATGTCTTCCCCTCCAGAGAAGTGCTCTCATTACAGGGCTACAAAGTGAAGCTTCTTCCTTTTTCTCTCCCTAATGCACAAGTTGACATTCCTTTTTATGTAGTAGTGATGGAAAATTATTTGGAAATCACAGAATCATAAAATAATTCAGATTGGAATGAGACTCAGGAGGTCATCTAGTCCAGATTCCTGTTCAAAGCAGGGTTAACTTCAAAGTAAGGTCAAGTCAACTGGGGCCTTGCCCAGCTCAATTTTGAAAATCTTCCAGGAGAGAGTTTCCAACAGCTTTTCTGGGTACCTTTTCCAGTGCTCAACAGACCTCACTATGAAGAATTTTATCCAGCTTATCCAGCCATAACTTCCCCTGCTGCAGCCTGTGACTACTGCCTCTTGTCCTTGACTGCGCACCTCTGAGAAGAGTCTGTCTTCTCCATAACTGCCCTTTTAGAAGTTGAAAGCGGGAGCTGGGTTCATACTTAGCCTTCACTTCTCCAGGCTAAACAAACATAGCTTCCTGGGGCTTTTTCTGTACATGAAGTTCTCTACAAACCTAGTCACTAGGTGACCTAGACAGGCATCTTAGTAACTCTGGACTGGATCCTTCCCAGTTTGTCAGTGCTTTTGTACTGGGGAGCTCAAAGCTGGACGTAGTGCTCCAAACCTCGGAAGGGTGGAGTAGAAGGAAATAATCACTTCTCTTCCGTTGACCTGCTGGCTGTCCTCTTGCTAATGCATCCTAGTATATGGTTAGCCTTAATCTGCAGGAGGCCCTGCTGCTGATTTATGTTCCATTTGTTCATGAGGATTGCACCTCCTTGACCAGTGCTATTCTGCATAGCTTCTGCCTGTCCATTCAGGCCCAGCCTATACCACATGGGCTTATTCCATCCCAGGTGAAGGACTTTTAATTTGCCTTTGCTGAGTTTCCCCAGGTTCCTGTTTGCTCATTCCCGCAGGCTGTGGAGGTATTGCAGCCCTGCCCTCCAGTGTATCAACTGCTTCACCTTGTCTAGTGTCATCTGGGAACTCAACAAAGATGCTTTCTGTCCCATTGCCCAAGTCATTGATGAAGACATTAAACAGTATTGAGAAGGCCGCTAGTGGCTCAGCTGTATAAAAAGCTCGCAGAGGTAAAGTGGAGGATGGTTAACTGCTCATTTCTGAAGCATTCAGATACAATAATAATAGATGCCATAGGGAATACCCATGCGGACAGTAATAATTCAGTCGTCAGAATGACATTTGAATAGTGTGCAGCAAACAGGGCCTGAGGCCACACATCAAATACTAAGGATAAAAGAAAAAACTAGCATCTGCTCGCTCTTTGAGCATTATCTATCTTTTGTGTTGAAAGGGCCAGGCGTTCAGTGAGAAATAACCAGTGATCACGTGATCATGAAAAATAATCAGTGGTCATTTACTTATGTGCACAAGGGGACTGAATCCAATATTTCCTATCTTATGCATGCTTATCATTGCAACCTGAAAAATAATATTTTGTCAAAGACATGCATGTATGTACTCCGGATGGATGAAAAAGCTTTATCTTGGAGCAGAGAGCTCCAGTGAAGGGACATGTGTTCCTGCAGCTTGGTCAGGTCTTGACACTGGTATCCTACATGAAACTACTGCTCTGAACAATCTTCATTTTAGTTGATCACTTCTACAGTATTGTAAGAGGAGAGGAGGAGGAGATTTGGTTAAGCTGAGGAGTAAGAGGAAGAGAAATAATATGGTAGAAGAGAACTAGATATGCTGGTTTTCATATTTTGTGGGGAAATTGAGCTATACTCTAATTTATTAAACTACTGCAAATTTATTAATATGTAGTCATCTTCTCTTGCAAGGTGTACATACTGCTACTACCATCAGTGTGTTCTTCATTTTGCACATTAGTTGTCTAGGAATTTGGATAAGATTTTAAACCCGCATCTGTCTTTAATCATTGCTCTTACTGAAACCAATACTAATTGGTTATTATAACCAATTATATTGGTTATATATTAATATGTATAATCACATATATAATTATGATTATAAAAAATATAATAATATAATTCTTGTATAACCAATAACCAATTATAACCAATTACTATAATATCTAGATGTTGAAATGGCCTGCTGATATCACACACCAATTCAAATATATATTTGCACTGTCTGCCAAGGAGAGTGCTGTGAAGAAAGCCATGTTTAAGATACTTTAAAGAATTCAATTTCAAACACTGTTAGTGTGTTAGTGTCCTGCACACGCAAATGTGTATATGCAAGCACTGGACTGAAACTGGAAGGCAAATAAATTATCGCTACTTGTATTTTATTACACTTAATTATTGTTTTATTTGTCAACTATTTTCAAATTCTAGCTGAAAAGGAACAGCAAATCATATTGCATAGGTGTAAAAATACAGCCATTTAATGATATGGCTGTGATTCATGCTGCATAGCTTATGATTTTCCTCTAGCTGGCAGATACTTAACGGTTATTAAAGAACTGCACATGATAAGGGAAGAGCAGAAATCTGGAATGTATTCAGATGCTGAAAAATACATGGCTGCTCTTAGTTGAGTGAAAATATGATTTATCCTGCTTATGATTTCTTCTAAAAGAGGAAATCCACTAACTTGCTTGAAAAAATAGGACCTGCAAAGTTCCTACTTGTTTGCTTTTCAAGCAGATCAGTGGCTTTTCTCTTTTACAAGAGAATATGAAGGGCACAATAAAGAATGTCAAAAAGAAATTTGTTCAGTTTGAAAGGTGCTGAAACAATTAATTGGAATGTCACTATTATAATGAGGCAATCATGTATTAACAACTATTACTTTTATTAATGATCTGCAGAAGGCTTGTATTTGCAGCTAGCTTGGGTGGACTTTTTACTCCTGAAACTTTGCGTATCTCCCTGTCTCTTTTTAAATAGTGCTGTAACTTGCTCGGAAATTTAATTTTCACCTGAGCAGTAGAAAAAGCATTATGCTAATGACAAATATATTAATAAAATCTTTGAAGAATCATGATGTTGCTTGAACGGGTGCACTGATTTCTTTTACTGTGAAGTCCCCAATCTGGAGGACTTTAATTCTGTTCTCTCTCATATGAAGAGATGTGCATTTCTTTTCACTGGACATTGTAATTGCCAAAATAGGTGGCTATGGCTTCATAAAACTGCCAAATTTATAAATAGTTTTTTCCAGCTATCATATATATCTAGACGTATGATTTTTTTTTTTTTTTACTACGACATTGCATTTCCAGAAGAGTGTTAGTGTTAAATAATGCATTTTAAACAACTGGAAACCATAAATTCTAATAGCAGGATTTTTAATCTTTTTCAAAAGACAAATCTTTTACTGCTGACTTAAAGATAATAGTGGGGAGATGCTCACTGTTGACACTGAGGGACACTTTTAGCCATATAAAAGTAAATGTCATATTTTGAGGTTGTATCCCAAATGAGTAGGAGATGGGGTTTTTTTCTAGTTAAAGAATTGAAACGCCCATAGTCTTTTTTTTTTTTTTCCTTTGTTGCCATGTAATCAGCTTCAATGCTTCACAGATCCTCTTGCCCAGGTCTTTAGAAACTGACCTGTGTGCCTCTGCTCTGTTAAGAAATAATGTAGTGTGCCACTTACTGACCTACTGACCAATGCCACTGGTTGGCACAGGCTCTTGACAATGGCAGACAAATTCGCTGTTCCCCAAGGAAGCTCCTTCAAAACTGGAAATGAATTCTAAAGTTTTAGTTTTACAGTTGGGTTTCAGTGTCTTCTGCATAAAGCATCTCAGAAAGGTTTACTTTTACTGCTGTACAGCACTGATGTGAGGTGGTACTGTGGAGGCTTGACTTAAAAGATGCAGAAATGCTTGGCTAGCTTCTTCAAATCCAGACATGTACAATGCCAAAGTTTAAGCAAGGTGTGGACGAAAGGTTTCCTATGTGATGAACAAGTAAATTGTATAGGATATAATACGCGAAAGCATTTTCCAAAATTACTGTGGAAGGGGTTTATATTTTTCTTTTCAATTTTTAACTAAGCATATTATTTATCACACAAGTGGTTTCATGTCAAGTAGGCAGAGGAATTATGTGAGCTCTAGTGATTAAACACAGAGATGTTAAACCTTGTCATAGCCTTGTGTTTGTCTCTGGGGCTGTCACTATAGGAGGTACCAGCTACTGAGGCCTGTCAAAATGCATTAAATGTGATCTGCTGCTTAATGCTCTGCATATGAAGACAGGGTAGGGAATCTGACAATACAAGAGGAGCGGGTAAACAAAACAGTGCTCATAAGAGAATCCCTGCTGAAGTGTGGAGAAGTTTTCATCACCAGTTTCTAAAGATCTTTTTTGAATAAAAACCAGTGGGGAATTTTAGAAAAGGAGTGGTTCATAATTGGAGAGGAGACACTGGTGAGATTCTTCCTTTTCTCCAAGAAAGAAATAGGAAATACCTGTCTCATTCAAGCTAAGCAACCAGGAGCATCTAAATCAGGAGAATCTAAATATTTTATCTAATTGGGAGGGTCCTAGCAGTCCAGACTATGAAGGTTGTAGGTAAAAATACACTTCCCAGTGAGGGCACAGAGATGGAACAAGAAGCTGGGACACAACAAGGGACAAACACTGCACCAGACTGGCATTCACTGCTGCTGTATGTAGACAAAAGAGGAAAAAAAGACTTTTTCCAGTAATTTCTCAGCGTTGATTACTCACACCAGTGCACAAAAAGAATTTGAGCCATAGCGCTCTGTTTTGCTGTTCATTCGCTTGCATTCAGCTGTGTGTGGGCAGAAAAAATACTGGGAATTACACAGTGCCAGGGCCCTGGGGGCCTGCCTGTCTCTGCCCACCCCTCCGGGCTCCCCCACCCTGCCCACGGCCCAGGACGCCATCTCAGCCCCCGGGGCCGTCAGCCCCCGCCCCAGCGACGCCGCAGCATGGCCGGTCTCCAGCTCCCCACAGCCCTGCCCGGCCACGGACCTCCCCCCCAGCCGGGCCCACCCGTGGGCCCACGTCCCAGCCCGGCCTCGGCCTGTCCCCGTCCCCAGGGAGGTGCCCGATGCCCGGGGCCGGGGCTGCCCCGGTGCCCCCGGCTGCCCTGCTCCTGCCTGGGGCGGTGGGACGGGCCCGTGGGGAGTCCTTGCATCTCCCTGTCCCGTAGCAAGCCACAGGCCCTCGCTGCCCGCCCGATTTTGAGAACCTGAGGCATAAGGAGCTGAATTCTTGAATTTGCTATGAGTTGATCAGTCTCCAGTTTTAAGTAATCTAATCTAGTGCCTGTTTCCATGACACCTATGGGGAGATTTTCCACAGTCTAATGAGTCTTCACTAGTAAGAACACTGAAATGAAGCCTTCCTGGTTTGCAGAGGTTTGTCATTTGACTGAGAAAAGCCTTACACTAAACCTTTATTTGGTCAAAAGCAGGCAACACATTTAAAATTCATTACATACACCCAAGCACGATAAGAAGGGAGATACAGTAGATTTGAACTGGAGTGGCACCTTTACTGTACTGAATGTTTGCTCGGTGGCTAAAGCATGAAATGGTTCTCAGTGCTCACAAAACAATTGTGCATCCTGCGTCTTTCCTGGTTTTTTTTTTAATTATCTTGCCATAGAAATACTAGTTTCAGAACTGCTATACCTTTGTTGATACTTACTGGACTATTAAATATGTCCCACTTCTTGCATTCATAAATATACCCACAAATGCGCAAGAATATTAAAAACCCGAGAAATCTGTCCCTCAGGGACATATTTTTATAGCTATGAGATGACAGTGTTTTACATAGGTCTGAAAAGATTCTCCTAGGTCATAAATCAAGAGTTCTCCTTTTGCAAGTAACCACATACATGACTTTATAAATTTATCAAGTGCCATATTAGAGACTGGGATTTTAATCTCATTACTACTACTGGATGGTTGTCCAAAACCTCTTTTCTGTAAAGGTTAGAAACCCTTGCCTAATTCACAACTTAATTATGTTTACACAGTTAGTTTTTGTGCCAGCCTCATCCTTTAATTTAAATAGTTTTTCCTTCCCATTTTTGTAATGCATTTTTAGAAACAGGTGAGTTTGCCTCACAGCTTTCATCTTGCTGGGCTAAAGAAAGCCAGCCTTCATTGGAAGGGTTTGCATTTTATGTCCTTATCCTAACACCTTATGTCTAAACCAGCTGCAGTTTTTCTTGATTACAAATGACCAAAATAATTTACTGTGTTCTAGAGAATAACTTACAGGTCATAAGAAAATACAATTCACTGACAAAGTATATTCCATTTTGATAATACAGTACTCTGCCCTTTTAGAAGATGCAGAAAGTACTCCACTCTCATTAGGTGGAAACGTGGTCCTCTTCATGGTAGTTTGGGTTCTGACTTCAGTAAGGCCAGTATTTCAGCTATTCTTTTCAGCAGATTTAGGAGTCACAGACACATCTCGACATTTTGTGAGTAAAATAAATCCCTTTAATTATAACAAAATGTTAAAGCTCCACAAATGTTCTATGGATATTACACAAGTGGGAAATGAGGCAATGCTCAGAAAAAAAACCCCAAATATTTAAACTGAAAAGGGATGGACTGGGGAATAATACTGTTATCTTGATAAAAGCGATAGTGGAGTTATATTTATGGTACTTTTTTTCCGCTACCTCCAGCAACTGGGGGAGCTATCTGCTTTTAATAGCAGTTGTTTCTTCGGTCAGTGCATGCATCCACTAAGCATGCAGTTTGGACTAAGAAAGGCTGTGTGTAACTAGACATGTGGCTCCGGTAATAGTTAGTGGCTTATAGTGTTCCTCTAGACTGAATCAAAGGTGACTCTTATTTGCTGTATAGCAAGTTCAAGTTCATCTTTGCATCCTTTCCAGTATTTTCAACTGTTGCATTGTAAGTACCAGTCTGTAGCATCTCAACAGAGCTGTTGTACCTCTAGCACAGTGGTAACCTCTCTCTTACTTGTTTTACTAACAGGCTGCTGGCATGAGTAATAAAGAACTGTCCTGAGACACAGACTCCAGTATCTGATAAAAATTAGCATTATATCCTGATGGCATGCTGTTGTATGTCTTTTCTTCAGTAACCTCAATATCAAATTTAATTACATAGGTTGAGCTTTTTAGACTTGTCTCAGGATATAAAATTAATTCCCATAAATCTCATGCTCTCCTCATTCTGCTCTGTGCAGAGGTTAGTGAACAACTGTCCCCCTTCCTTGCTGTTCAAGTTGGCTTTCAAAAGACTTGTAGTCTTAAGCGTAAATATTATTGAAAGACTGACAGACTTCTGCAAAACTAATTTTCCCATCCTCTTATCAAGGATTTGTAGACAAGTAGGCACCTAGAAACTGCTGTTTAAAAGCTGGACAGTGCAGGCTAATGCTTCTAAATGGAACTGGCTGCCTTAGGTATATTTATTTGTTATTTTGCCTATTCCTATTCAGATTCATTCTCCCTCCTCTTTTCCCCTGGAGTCTTAATGAATAGTTATTCACTTTCAATTGGTTGAAAAATAAACCAGCAGAGAAGATGAAAGCTTACCTCAGAGGCATTAGGAGGAATTGCATTCCTCAAGTTTTCTGTCGACTACCAGGTCAGTTCTTCACTGTGTTGGAGACTGGCCCTCAAAAAGGCATCAGGAGATGGACAGTGTCTTGCAAGTGTTAGTCTGAGAGTTAACTGTCCCCAAGGCAGACTGGGAGTGTGCCTTTCAGGGAATTGTTATCACAACCCTATATATTTTACAGCATTAGCAGGGCCTTCATGCACTCAAATTTTTAAAAGACTAGAGCAATTGTGTATTATACCACAAGGATATACTCAATGGCAGTTTCAACTATTATCTATAGGAATACAAAGAAATACAGAAGGCATCTGTGGAATAACATGAGAGCAGAATGCATATCCCATAGCCTCAACAGTGCATTTTAGTAGCATCTTGTAAACAATGGACTTAACTCTGCACTTATGTGCAGTGAATGTATAATTTGTCAGCACAGTGGTAGTCTGTTTAAAATATAAAGCAGTGAGGTTATAGTTGTCATAAATAGAGCTGGCCAGGATTTTTCCAATGGGAAATTTTATTTCATGGAAAAAGTTATTTGCAGGTAATAATTTAAAAAGTGAAGGAATACATATGTTAGTTTCAACAGTGGTGGAATTTATGATCAAAACAGGAAAGACCTTCATTCACCAGAACAGCTGGCAGCCCTGAGCTCTTGAGGATGAGGTGGGAGATCAGTGTGAAGATGCTGTGCTGTGAGATTCAGAAGAAGGATTTAATCTGCAGACTTCCCATTCTTAGATGAGTGGCCTGATCATCCCACATTTCAACTACTCTGGATGTATCTTTCCTTCTGGAGATGTTCCACTTTGTATTAATAGTGGATTGAAAGAGAATGAAAGAGACTAGTTTTAGCATTGCTTTTGGGTACAGAAGATGAAAGATCAGATACCTGTTCTGAAGGATATTTATTTAGACAGCAAGCAGCAGCTCCAACAAGAGATACTAGAAAACTCTTTTAATTTCCTCAACTGCTTTGTAGCCTAGTAGGTTAGACATTCATCTGGGATGTCAGAGACTGAAGTTTCAATTTCTGGACTGGATCACTTAGAATAAGCACTTGAATTTTAGTCTTTCTTATCTTAGGTGAACACACAAATATAAACGTGTGAGGATCTCCATATTTGCTGGTCTTAGCCTCAACCTCACATGTAGTGGGAAACTTAATGGAGCATAAGGAATCCACAGCACTCTGCATTTTGCAAATCTTCGCTCTGGCGTTTGAACCCACAGTACATATCAATAGCAGGGTAGAAGGGGTTTCCTTCTCAGTGGTACCATCATTTGGTTGTATCAAGTGATGTTCAAGCAATTCCCTTTCTCCCATGGTACACCAATTGTAACTGACAGCTCCCAGGGCATATTTTGTAGTGATAAAGAGATAACTGTAGTAGCCTTGCAAGAATTCACCTCTTATTCAATCCTTCAGACATACATATGCTCTCTAATGTCCATAAGTTCTCCAATATTGTCAAATAAATTACCCATCTACAGCATGAACTACTAGATATAACTTCTACAAACAGCTTTAGGAAACCTGGGGATTAAACGATGTGACACAAAAACGATTTTCATTCCTTTTCATATTGGGAGGGGTCTATGCTGTTGGTAACAAGAAAAGCACAGTTTTGTCAGTTAGGTTTTCCAAAGATTGGTACCTTTTATTTTTCTTTATAATAATCTCAAAGTGCCAAAAAATATTTACACTTCTAACAGAAAGAAAAAATTTGCACACACCTAAAGCCATTTAATCTGAATCATCTCTATTTTCTTCTCCTTTCTGCTTTCATCCTACTACATTTATTGTTGTTTTTCCTGTCAGTGGATAGACATAAATGCTGTTGCAGGAACAATTGGAAAACAGGAACATATATTTATGTAAACTGGTATTGATTCAACTTTTTAAAAAAAAGGAAAAAGAAACTAAGGCTTTCAACACTGTGCTGCAAATCATTATGATCAGGGCTGCCTATGTGCAAAGAATACGTGAATGAGTTCTGCTGATATTCCTTAGGTGTACTATGAACTTAGAGAGTTAAAAATTAAAATTGTTATATGTAGTAAAAAATCTCTGCACAATATTCATCATCAGATGTAGGTCCTTGTGTTGTTTTTTCTTGGTCTCACAACAATGATGGCTGTTTTATTTGTTTATGCAGCTCTATGCTCTATGGTTGACAGTTCCACTTTTGGGAACATCCAAAAAAGAGGTCACATGAACTTTCCAAACACGGGAAAACTCTGTTCTTCTCAAGATGACCTGAAATGTTCTAATTATTGGTTATTCCCTCTAGTTGTTGATGCAGCCAACAAGCACGTAAAGTTCAGTGAACCCACAAGCATACAGCTGTTATCTTTGACTTGTGGCCAAAATAAAAATTGGAACAAAATTTACCCAGACAAGTATAAAGCCTCCTGTTTAAAGCAGTTATTTTCTAAGGCAAATAATCAGATTGAAACTAAGGAGGAGTGAATCCTTTTTCTAGAAACATTGATTCAAACCAGGGTCAACATTTCAGAGATGAGATGTTAACATGGATTACTGACTTGACTGCAGAAGTCTCCCAAAGACTGCCCAAGTCTCAAATCTATTGATATGTGTGCAGTTTTACCTTGTAATCCAATTGTTCCAATTTCATCATATATGTAATCTTTTCTTACAGACTTGAAAAGAAGTTGATTTTATTTGTCTCCTGCATAATCAAGGTGAAGGTTGAAAGATACCAGTGATAGGTAAGCTGGTATAACCTTTGACACACACCAGTGATATCTGCTCTGGTGTACCAGTTTGGAGCAGCCAGAAATGAGAAAGCAATAGTTCCCTACTATTTTTGCCATTAGTGTTTCTTAGGAAATTTCTGTAATTAACTAATCTGAGTCTTCTTATATGAGGTCAAAAGGTATAATAGAGATCGGAAACATAATAGAAATTGTACACACCTCCTCTTCCTACTGCTTATCCAGACACTGCTGTCTGATCTGTTCTTCAGATCAATTTTGTATTACCCAAGACTATAGAGAAGGGAGACAATGTAATCAGAAATAAAGTTTCACGGTGCTTTTCATAGCTGTGCTTGCCTGTGTTGTACAGCGAGTAGATATAAAAAAGCTGATTCCTGAGCGTATGTAAGTCACATCCCTAGTAAGCCAGAGGAGAGAGGTCTTTCCACTACAGTGAATGTGCGTATCAACTCATCCGAATGGATATTTGATTTCTGTTGAACTGTATCATGAGTTGCAAATCAGCTTCTACTTTCCAGGTAGTATAGTCTGCTTGACTGATAACAAGGCTTAATTAATGTGCATCTGAAAAGCTCCTTCCTCTTTCTTTACTTTGAGATGAGGCACATTTGTACAGGGAACAGTACAGGTCTTACTAGCAGATGTAATCCTATCCAGAATTCTCCCTGCACTATCTGTTTGCGACAATAACAGAAATGCAGCAGTTCACTGAGATAAGACTTTTTTGGAATAGAAAGCACCTTGTTACACTGGATGGCAAAAACAATTGTGACTACAACTTCTTACAGCAAATTCTAAAATAGTTCACATTTTAGGCCATCAGCTCAGTAATCTGTGATCAAGGACAGTTTTCAGAAGTCAGTTGAACAAATGAATGGATTTTCTCAAACTTAAATGCATTGTACGCCTCAAAAAACAGTGGCTGGCTGTTCAAGTCATACTTTAAAAGGACAGGTTTAAATGTGAAGTGGTTTTAAAGGAGCACGGGTTTTATATTGGTTGGAAATTGGATTTTTCATCAAACAAAAAGATATTTCAAGGTAATGCTTGATAGACCGACAAATAACTGGCAACTAATCAGTGGTTGGACAAATCTATCTATAAAGGCAATGTTGCAGTTAAAAGTTTCTACAAACATAGCAGGCCATCAAAACATTTCATTGCAACTGTTGTGCATTTTAGGGAGAAAAGTTCTAGCAAAATTCATCCCCTCCTAAACTGTCTGTTTCCTGTCTCTAAGTGGCAAATAACTTCTTAGCCAGGAAATGGATTTTCTCTTGTCTTTTTCCTTTGACTAAACATTTATTTGAACGTATTAAGCAATGAGTTCTACCTCATTAAGTTCTTACTAAGATGTCTCCCCACTCTGCGACCCAGCCATTTAACAAATAAATTGCGGGATAGAGTAATGTATAAGCAGTCATCTCCAAGCTGTAGGTACCTGGTTCTTCTCAGTATTCCAGGTATTAAATGCTTTCTTTCCTGTTTGACTGTTCAATTGCTTGTCTTTCGGGTTTTGGGGTGCTTTTTTTCCCTCCTTCCAATGGGTGCTCTTGTTGTCTTATCTATCTGATGTTTTACTTGTGTTATTTAAAGTATGTTTTTCCTAGAAAACAAAGGGATAGGAAAGCTATTACCAGAGGCAAACAAGATGGATTAATCTCAATGTGATAAAGTAATCAGATTTCAAGATAAAAACAGAATTACCATGGAATGTTATGAGACACACACACACACACTACATGGAGGGAGGAAAGCATATCACACCAGATTATATGTATTTAAATAAATTTGCTGCACAAGTAATTTGTCCTTTTTAAAGTACATTTTATAAGGAAAAAGTATACCAATAGATTACTTTAAGATCGATTACAAAATGTCTTGTATCATGAACTGATTTTTTACCATCTGAGCTGACTAATGTTTATTTCTCCCCAGATCCGTCTGTGCCTTTCTGGTGCAGTTTCTTTCTTCAGCAGGAGGAGCAAGGCAGAGTCAAGTGCTTGGGTTAGGGAATGAAGGAATTTCTTGCTGCTTCATCAGAAGTCACTACTAGTGGGAAGGATATCCAGATGGGGAAGCTTGGTCTGTTGCCCAGAAACCCTGCTTGTGCATGATATGAGTGAGAGTTTGACAGCCACAGAGAATATCAGGTTGCAGCTCAGGTAGGTGGGTGGCACGGTCCCACCTGATGAGCCATTCAAGCAACCCTGCTGGATACTTTGGATCTTCCTGGATCCTACAGAGCTGATAAGATTTGTTGTTTTGAGAGCAGAGAGGGAAGGAGATACCCATCAGACAGATTAAGGGGGAGCTTAAACATTAGCTGGAAGGAATGCTGGAGAGGAAATGCTAATGAAAGGAGACAAAGACAGCATGGTCTTAAGAATTTGATGGGAGCCATAGGGGAAAAGTAGGCGTAGGAAATGTGTGGATAGCCATCAGTGAGGGGATGGCAGATGAGAAAGCTGTGACTATGTAAGAAAGGCTAATATGCGAAGGAGAGGGTTGGGTGAGGGCAATACCAAATATTTATGACAAAGAGGAATGAGATGGAATGGTTGTGAATAATCAAAAAGATAGTTCATTCAGTGGGCAGGAATAAACCAGGCTGTTAGAGTGGGTGTAGAAAGATAGGTGCAGTGATGTTGGATAAGAGGAGGGGGGGGAGAGGCAGGAAGCAGACACTGTCTGTGGAGGTTAAGTGATGCTTGCGGGGGTCAGAAATGGCATAGGACAGTTACAAGTCAGAGAAATGGGGTGAGGTGGTAGCTGGCACAGAAATGAGTGAAGGATTTATGGAATAATCTAGTTCAGGTATGTGGTGACTTGCAAGGCAAAATGATGATACTGAGCGGTGTGCATGTAGTGTGTGTGCTCAACTGCATGATGCTGCCGTGTCTTGTGGCCACTGAGAGGCTCGCTACCAGAGCACTTTTAGCCCTCCAAACGTTATTTACTACTAAGAGCCAAACAGGGAGATCCTGTCTGCTGCTCTTTTCTTTATTGTGCCATACCACCCTTAGCTAAACAAGTTTAAAGAGCATTTGCTGCAGTCTGAGAAGTAAAGTGATTTTAAACATTTAGTGTCCTAGATTTGCAGTTATCCTCTGCAACAGTACAGAGCATCATTAAGGTTCATGACATCACACTGTAAAATACAGAACAGTAGAACTGCATGTACAAGAGGTTGCAAAGTTTGTGTTTAAAAAAAGTATTATAAGCAGATTGAGGGGCTCTTCTGCTATAAACTATGGTAACAACAGGATTGTTGGTTATATGGTATAGTTGTTCTCTTAATCAGTTAAACTGTAGTCTTATTTACACTACCTACAGGTAAATTATTCTGTATTTTAAAGACAAAAATATCCATAAATGCATTAAGGAGGATATCTATCACCATTTATCATCTGAACAGGGGGACAAGGTCTACTGTACTTGTGACATGAGCGCAGAAAGATCGTGTTAGATTTATGAAAGTCTCTGCTAGAAAATGAAACTCTTCCATCTCCTGTCCTGCAGAGCCCCCTATCTATGGGCTTATTCTGTGCAACTTGATTATTTGGGGATGTCTTGTAAACTCTTTTGATTTCCCTGCACACAGTGAAATTTTCCTTGCCAGATAACAATGTTTTGTCTTCCATATACAGCAGCTTGTTAAGTATTCTTTGGTTTGCTATTAAAGAAAAGGTTTTCTTTGAACATCATAGAACTTTGCAGTTTGTAAGTTGATGCAGTTGCCATGTCAGGGGAGGGAACTTAAAATATATAGAAACGTAAGGTAACAGGTCCTTCTGAATAGTTAGGCACTGACAAGAATTTAAGCCAGTTAGCGTTCACTGCTACAGTTCTGTAAGATGAGAATGATTTTTTAATGGAGCTGGGAATCAATGTCTGTTAGTCTTGAGATGGAGTGAGTCTATTTCTTCTAAATTTGACTGCTCCTAGTTGTTGGCAAATTAGTTGCCAGCAAATATGACACAAATTTGTGCCAGGAAAAACACCAACAAATAACTTAATGGAAAAGTTTCTCACTTGGCTGAAATGACAAAGTGATATTTTCCCCTTCTTATCTACATTTTAAATTATGTGTGGGGAAAAGGTGACTTTTACATGATAAATTACAGACATAGTGAGTGATCTCAGTGGGTTTTACCTCCTTTTCTGCTTCAGATGTGCCTACGCTGCAGCCGAAAATACAGTGCAACTCCTGTAGGCTGTGAGCTCTGCTACAACAAAATGTAGTAAAAAAACAACACAGAGCTTAGAGCTTGTGCAATAAACCTGTGCAGACCTCAGGTATATAACTAGGAGGTACAACCATGCTGAGCTCCCATCTGCCCTCATGACACTGCTAGCAGGACCCAGCTTAGCTAGTATTAAAGCAGTCTCTGATACATCAGTATGAGCCACTTTCATAATTTTGTAGTTAAGACTATCATGACTAGGGCAAAGTCATTCTTGGTCTGGCCCCATTTCAGTGGATGCGTGTCTGTTGCTATGCAAAAGTGGCCCAAGGAGCAAGCTTGAGCACTGGACCTTGATCGTCATTGTGTAATTATTAGCTTTGTCCTTTCCTGTGCATTGGACTGCTCCTACTAGGCTCCTACTTGTTGACTCCAAGATGGGCCTTACATGATCATTTGTAGACAGATGAAATGCAGTTTCACTTGTAGTCTGAGTCAGAGAAGCATGGGGCAGTGTCGGTATAAAAGCCATGCTCTGCTTTAACTCAGTTCTGTGCCGGTACCAGTCAACATCACCAGCATTAGCTGAATTTGGTTTTAATTACCTCAATTCTGTCAGCATCTGTTAGACTTTTTTCAGCTTGGGCATCTATGAGTGTGTATGAAACCTAACCACCTCTGCCTGGGGCTTTGGGACTTTGGCAACAGATGGGTACCTGTCTCTCAAGGCAGGGTACCTCTGAGCTGTATCTAACTTTTAGGTGCCAAGAGAATGCGTAGAAGAACCAGTATTCTGTTTCTGATAGTGGCAAAAGAGGATGCTTTCTAGGGAGACCACATGGTCCTGGCTTCTTCTGTGATCCTTCCCCTTACAGTCCCCTGGCATCTACAACAGTTGTATCAGAGTAGTTAAAGAGTGCATCCCTGTCTAGTCCTTTTAGTACCCCTTAACAGATGTGCTGTCTATGAATTTATCTAACCTCTTTTAAATCCTGCTGATACTGTCTGCTTCCACAGCCTCTGTGTCCAGAACACTACCTGCTACATAGAAAAATACCTTCTTTTATTCAGTTAAACTTAACTACTACAGTTCAGTCCAGGTTTAGTATGTGAGATTTGGTAAATAACAGTTCTGCGTTCAGCTTATCTATTGCCTTCATTATTTTGCAAACCTTGATCATATCTCCTCTCCTGCTTATCCTCTCCAAACTGAAGAGTCTCAGCCTCTACTCCTTATGAAGCAGCTACTCCTCACCATAGACCATTTTAGCTGTCCTCTTCTGCACTGTCTCCACTCCACTCCACCCTTCTTCGAGATGCAGAGAACAGAATGACACACAGGACTCAGTGTGTGCACAGCAGAGCTTTTGTATAGCAGCACAGTGATATCCTTTGTCTTGACCACAGCACCCGTCCTGGTGATGTCCAAGATTTTGCAAGCTTTTTTGGCTGCCACTGCACACTGAGCCAATGATTCACAAAACTGTCTGAATCTCTTTCGTTAGTTTTAATATCAGTTCTGAAGTGAGCACCATGTAGACAGGGTTTAGATTCGTTTTCTCTAGATGCATTACTTCATGTCTGCCTACACTGAAGCTCACCTGCCAACCTTTTTGCCTTAGGTGGCCTTGCTTTCTGCAGACTAGGAAATGTTGCTGTTTATTCCCTTCTCCAGACCCTGCTGAAGATATTGGTAAAAATAGTTCCCATGCTGATCTCTGGGAGACTCCACTGATGATTATTCTTCATTTAGAAAAGTGACCATTAACCCCTCTGTATAGCACCTATTCTTTAACCAGCTTTCAGTCCGTAAAAGAGCCTTTCCACCACTTCCAGTGGCAACTTAGATTCTTTCATAATCTTTGACATAGAATCTTATCAAAGACTTATCAAAACCACCTATATCAATCTTATCAAAACCACCTATATTATGGAGACAGATTCCTTTTGTCCAGGTACGTCCTGACACTCTGTTCAAGTAGCAGCAGATTAGCATTGCAAGATTCCACTTTACAGAAGCTATGCCTACTCTTTTCGCAGAAGTCCATGTTCACCTGGGCTCTCAGTGATCTTGTTCTCTATTATAAATACTACCACCTTAACAGCAGTGGAAGCCAGAGTCGCCAGTCCAGTCTGTAGCTCTCAGGATCTCCTCTAGTGCCATTTCTGTAGGTGGGGTTTACACTGTTCATCCACCTGTACATGGGCACAATGACTGTAAAAATAGGCTTCATGACTTGGCCAGCATCTCTACAATTTCACATTTGAACAAATAAAATATGTACTGGTGGAGGGTCGATTAAGTATTTTGGTACCTGGCTAGACATCCAGCTTTGCATATACAGTGTGTTTCTCCAGTAACACACACGGTGCACATCCTGCGTGCCTTAGAGTCTCTGTGTAAAGCTGATATTGCCTTTGGCAACTACAGAATGTCTCTCACTCTCAGCTTCCAGGAGAATGGAAGATGCTAATACACTCATGCTGTTCTTCACCTTGTACTTGCTGTTTCACTCAGTATGTCAGTACTTGAAAAGTGCCAGGCATATGTTGGTTGCTGCATGTCACTCTTGCTGTCTTGGAGTCTTGAGACACATACATTAGATATGTGACATATGCTAAGAGTGAACTGTTAATGTTTGAAAAGGATTTCCATTGCTTAACATCAACTTTGTGAGTGTTAGCCCTCCAGCTTCTCATACCTAATTCTGTTTGTGTCCCCTGACTAGTTAACTCTGTGCTCTTATGAGCCTGCACAGTACGTGGAATTTGCAACATAACTATTCAGTGAATTTAATCAGTTGCTTATCAAACCTTTCTTCGAGCTCTGCTTTGTGAGGATGAATTGGCAAATCCAGAATGTTTCCATCCCCTGCCCTACTGTGCATTCTTTCATCTTTCATCTGCTTATTTTCATCTTACCACTTAATTCATTTTTAATTCTTGTTTAATTCTTTTGTCCTTATTTCCCCTCATCTCTGTATGTAAATAATACGTTTTAATGTATTTATTGACTCTTACCTGTTTGATTCTTTTCTCTTCTCAAGTAAGTGAGAAATCTAAATAATTATGTAATGGCTGTATCACAACGAAAATAATTTTCTAGAGGTTCTGCGCATACCAATTCAGACCTAAGCATAATCTTAATCAAGCCTCAGTAAACAACATAGAACTCCTTGTTAGCATGAACATAGTTGAACACAGAGTCATTTAACTTAAAGTGTTGTAACTGGGCTTTTTACTTCATCAAATAGAACTTCAAAACAAATTAGAGATGTAGTAGGAAGGACTTATCAGCTGTCTGCTATCTTTTATCCAGGAGGAGCAAAAATGCCTGGCTTGCATGTAGAAATAACATTGTAGATGTGATGAATCAAGGGTTATAAATGAGGTAAGTTTTACAGGGAGATGTGGCAAGTTTGATTAAACTTACTGATATAGCTTGGGGGGAAAAAAAAGACAAGCTTGATGAGTATTTTAGGGTGATTTAGAACAATTTGTATAGAGGCTGAGTATGACCCAGTTTTGCTTTCTTTCAGTCATTTGAAGCATATGTTTGTTTCTGGTCCTAGTGTATTCTAGGAGGAGATGAAGAGACGAAGTGAAGAGGTGTTTTTTTGCAGATTCTCTTTTGCATATAATGTCATTGTAATGGTCTGATAATCAGGGTTATGCATGATATATTTTCTGAGGATGATGTCATATTCCATAAGACTCCAACAGAGATGATACAATCATTTCACAGAGGAGGCTATATGATGTAATTGCCAGCAACCCCACATGGATCAGTGGCCCAGCAGGTTACATTCAATTCACATTTCATATGGTGCTAATGTGTCTTTTTTAGGTGTTTTCCATCTGAAGATATCACAGTGAATAATTTTTTTATTATGTTCAGATGTTTTATTTCAAACCTGATTTTTTGTTTGTTTTTTAAATATAGTCATTAAAAATGTCATAATATTTTTTAACTTTTGGGGTTTCTATCTGCTTTATCCACTTTATAACCTGATACTACTTGGGTTTGCATGGCAAGGTTTTTGTAGCGGGGGGGGGGGGGGGGCTTCTGTGAGAAGCTGCTGGAAGCTTCCCCTACGTCCGACAGAGCCAATGGCAGCCGGATCCAAGACGGACCTGCCGCTGGCCCAGGCCGAGCCCATCAGTGACAGTGGTAGTGCCTCTGGGAGAACAGATTTAAGAAGGGGGAAAAATACTGCTGGGGAACAGCAGCCAGAAGAGAGGAATGAGAATGAGAGCAACAGCCCTGCAGACCCCCAGGTCAGTGCAGCAGGAGGGCAGGAGGTGCTCCAGGCGCCGGAGCAGAGATTCCCCTACAGCCCGTGGGGAAGACCATGGTGAGGCAGGCTGTGCCCCTGCAGCCCGGGGAGGTCCACGGGGGAGAAGATCTCCACCTGCAGCCCGTGGAGGACCCCACACCGGAGCAGGGGGATGCCTGAAGGAGGCTGTGACCCTGTGGGAAGCCCGTGCTGGAGCAGGCTCCGGGCAGGACCTGCAGATCTGTGGAAAGAGGAGCCCACGCTGGAGCAGGTTTTCTGGCAGGACTTGTGACCCCATGGGGGACCCACGCTGGAGCAGTCTGTGCCTGAAGGACTGCAGCCCGGGGAAGGGACCCACGCTGGAGCAGCTCATGAAGGACTGCAGCCTGTGGGAAGGACTCATGATGGAGAAGTTCATGGAGGACTGTCTCCCCTGGGAAGAACCCCACGGTGGAGCAGGGGAAGAGTGAGGAGTCCTCCCCCTGAGGAGGAAGGAGTAGCCGAGACAACATGTGATGAACTGACCCCAACCCCCATTCCCCGTCCCCCTGCGCTGCTGGTGGGGAGGAGGTAGCAAAAAATTGGGAGTGAAGTTCAGCCTGGGAAGAAGGGAGGGGTGGGAGGAAGGTGTTTTTAAGATTTGATTTTATTTCCCATTATCTTACTCTGATTTGGTTGGTAATAAATTAAACTGATTTCCCCAAGTCGAGTCTGTTTTGCCTGTGACGGTAATTGGTGAGTGATCTCTCCCCGTCCTTATCTCGACCCACGAGCCTTTCCTTATATTTTCTCTCCCCTGTCCAGCTGAGGAGGGGAGTGATATGGATGCTTTGGTGGGCACCTGACATCCAGCCAGGGTCAACCCACCACAATGTCATAATACTTTTTAACTTTTGGGGTTTCTACCTGCTTTCCCCGCTTTATAACCTGAAACTACGTTATAAAGATTCTAGGTATAAAATGTACTTGAAGGCGTTTTTTTTTCTCCATTTTCCCAATTATTAGTGGAACCTTAGACTTCTCCTCAGTTATATTTTTTCTACTGATCAATCTAATAGGTAAAGCGTGGATGTCTACTTTGAAGAGTGTAATCCTTCAAAGGGTTTGAAGGATAAGAAGGAAACACAAATAGTCAACTGATAAACATATAGCCCACCTGGTATTTCCTATTAGTGTTGCCTTCTGCTGTGTTGTACCTCCACAATCGAAAAAGCTGTGTTGTTTCAGTCTCATAATGTAATTTTGGTAGGGATACAATTCCAAGTCACTGGGAAATGAGCAACTAAGAAATTTATAACCCATTCAAGTGCTTTAGAAAAACCCATTCTGAAATGGGAAGGTGCCCTAATGGGAGTGCCACAGACCCTCCTGGCAAATGGAGTCTTCCTACAGGTTTCCAAGTCATTCTGTCAGCAAACAAATAACATTTCTACTCTTTGTGGAAATAAACTATTGCAAATGTTAGTCTACCTTAGCTTCAGCATGGTATCAGGAGAATGAGTGAGAACTGGAGAGTGAGGAGAGGATAGAAATTAATCATGGAAAAAACATATAAACCTTTTCTTTTTTTGAAGAAAGGTTTCTAAAACAGAGACAGAAAATGTATAACAGTACTCCTAAGGTTCTCAGTGGGGTGTGACATTAGTTTTCCTGCTTTTGTATTCAGGTTTCTTTTCTACTGATAACAGAGTAGTTTTTTTAGAAGATAGGTATTGGTAAAATGATATGAATTTTTATCCAGATATCTTAGTATTTAGATTTATTTCTTAACTCTGGAAATTTTGCTTTAAAAATGGGTAGGCAATGCTTGATGTCTGACCTGTGGGGTTAAGTATGGAAAGATACAATATTATACGGAAAAAGAGTTCAGTAATACTGAAGGATCTTTCAGCAGGAAGAAGAAATGGGAGGACATGCCAATTATTTCTTTGCTGTCTTTGTAAATGCTGTCTGTCCATTTATTTTTCAAGGATAAAAGGGCATCTATTGTAGGATTCTACCTGGCCTTAGTGAAATAATTATTAATTGTGGTCTCAGCAGGTTCAGCATTCATCTGGAGAGCAAACATTCTCATCCTTAGTCTGCTTGATCTGAAATATCAGATGGTGCCCTGTTCTGTCACCACTAGTCAGTTTTGTGCATGCATTGCTCAGCGAAACCATCTTTCCATTGTATTAAACTTTTTATTGCTTAATTATCCTAGAACCTCTCACCCATTGTTCTTTTCCTTTCTCCTCTAACTTTTGGGTTAATTCAGTGCTCACAAATGTGAAAAGCTACTGATACGTCTCTGTGCCAGATATGGGGCAAATAGATACCATGAAAACATCCCCACACCCCTCTGCTAACGCATGGCCATTCTGTTCCATTGCCTTCCTTCTGTCAATTAGACACTACTAACTAGTAACTAGTCATAGGATGTAAACAAACATAAGACCACATCATTATTCCCTTGCTCAATTTTTACTGAAGCTAAATGGTCTTTGAAGTCTTTAACGGAGTTGCCTAGATAAAGATTGGGTTAAGTAAGATTCGATCCTCTGGAACTAAGAATAATGGAAGTAAAATTGCTTCCACATGCAAACAAAGTAGAGATTGAATTCAGACTTCTACAAAATTGTGTTGGAACTTTTATTTTCTGGTCCTTCCTTCCAGTCTTGCCTCATGAAGGATTGTCGAACAAATTCAGTTCTGCCCTTCTGACTGATCCCTCATTACAGACTGTTATTACCAGCACTCCTCTTCACGTGTACATTCAGTGGACACCAACACCTCTTCTCTGTATGTGTTCAGTTGCACCAATCTGTTCTTTTTGCCCTCTTATCTTTCTCTGGGGTCTGCCCTCTCCCCCTGTCTTGTTTATTTTCATGCGTCCAAGCTGCCCTGTTTCTGAGATTATGCAAATAAAAATATCAATCATTCAAGCTCTTTCTCTGAGATGATTGCTGTTATGATCCTCTACATATTCATCTTCAGGTTCCAAACCACAGAGGCCTAGAAAACAAAAATTTGATTTCACATTCAGCATGTGATCATAAAAGAGAGTACCTGTGGTGTGTGGGCTTTAGAAGTAGATGGATGCCCATTTTGACTTCTCATTACATTAAGAAAAAGATCAGCAGCGTGTCTTGGTGGCATCTTTCAGTGTTGCACATTCTTTTTAAGTAAGTAAGTGCCTAATCTCAGATTGAGAGGCTTTGCAAGTGTGGAGTATTTCCAGATTTCTTAGTCCCCAGTGTCCACCAAAGTTCACTCTTAGTGACTAAAGAAAAAATGGAGTCCTCCCCTAATAGACATCTCCCTGTTAGACCATATGTGCATCACGAGACAGCTCCCAACTTCTGTAGCCCTCATTAAAGCTTCAACTGCAATGGGTAATGCCAACACCCACTTGCCTAGCAAGCCAATTTACCATAAACACTGGAGTAACAGTGCTCTTGCTGCATTCTTGCTCTCCAGCGATGCGCAGTCTGAGTACACAATCTGGTTCCAGTTTGGTGGACTGGTGTGTGCAGCTTTCTGTAATGTCCCCTTAGATAACATGTATTCTCTGAGCCCTGAGGTTACTGTCCAGTAGATATTGCTCATGCATTTTGGGTATGAGAACGGGATATTTGTTTGGCAGCAGTTCATACTCTAAAGTGTAAAAATCAGCACAAGTTTTGATGAAGTGACCATTGCTTTGTCCCTCAAGTCTAAATGCAAAATGCCACAGGAAGAGCTGCGGACACAACCATACCCATTAAAATACAGATGCAAGGTTTTTCTTCTTCTCACTTACAGGAAGAGAAAGATTGGTTTTCTGCTTCTGTTTGGATACAATGGAAAGATACAAGCATTACTCTGGTCAGATTATATATGTATTTAAAATATATAGATCACATTATTGGATGTCAAATCAGGATTAAGGAAATTCCAAAGATACAGCAATTAAAAATTAAATTTAAAAGTAAAAAAAAAAAAGTGGAAAAGTAGTCAGTTTTTTTAAAGTACTGTCATCAGAAGTGCAAGTTGTAAAGAAACTCAGTTTACAAAATGCCATCACTCCAAATGATTTTGAAACACAAATATTAATCCAACTATCCTAATATCCACAGTATCATCCTGTTATTCAAACTGTACTTACTGTTTGGTAAACTTGCTCAGTTATACTCCGATGTAAACTTGATTTGACATCCATATTTCAAAATTGCATCTCCTATTTCATATATTTGTTTCAGTTGTTTAAAATTACATTGGGAGCAGTTTGACACTTTTCACTTGTGAGCATATTTACTCAGAAGTAGATTCATTTTATTTGTTATTCATCTCTGATTGCTCATATTTAGCTGGTCACAGTCCTTTATGAAGTAGCTGGTTTTTCCTGGATAATATATATAAAAATATTGGAAAATGTGACATTTAGATCTGTCGTCATCAATATTTCTTTATGATATTTCTGGATATAAATGTGTTTCTTCATTATTTTTACCCAAGGGTCCTTCAGGCAGTCACTGTCCATTACCTTGGGCAGAGCTGGACACTAAGCACTGTTGCTTTAGAAACTGATTGTAAATCAAATGCTTTAAAATGCAATTAATTTGTTTCCACACAGAATAAAGAATTATCTTGTCCATTTCTCTCCCATTTTGACTTTGTGCAAACTTCTGTGTTCAGTTAGATGGCCCTTTTTTCTGTCCACTCAGTTGTAGGGAATTTCCTCTTTAATGATAAGAAATAAAAATGGCTTACTCCAGAGCAAGGGGCAAGAAGAGAAATTAGAGGAATGTAAGGATGTTGTATTCCATTTGATTTTTATGATGGAGTCTCTGATTTCTTTGGGGGTGATTGCTCAATTTATGCTTTTACAAGAACTGAAATCAAGTGATTACATTGAAAATATGTCTTGACAGATACGGCTGTGCAAAATGCAGTCTCCATCATTTCCTCACACCTATTACCTGTAGTTCATTCTCTTCAGAAGAAAAAAAGGCTATCTTCTGTTTAGATAATGATATTTTTTTACCTCTGGTCTTTTTTTCAAGCAGAGACCATCAAATAGAGAAAATGGATCTACCTGTAACTACAGACCTCCACCTCATGAAGCTCAGAGATACAGAGCAGTGTATATGGTATGAAATTTTCTAGTCAGGCCTGAATACAACAGCTAATATAACCCACTTAACAACTTCTGAGACATTTTTTAAATTTCTTAAAATAGTTTCATTATTTGGTTACAATTAGCAATTTTAATAGTACTTCCTTCTCCTTTTATTGCAACATACTTTCCTTTAAAGCCTTATTATTGCCATCTTGTTGATGTTTTCTGGTCATGGCACTAATTATAAGATAGAGGTATTCTTCTTTCATTCAATAACTTGCAAGAAAAAGTGATTTAAAGAGAGATACTTAGCATAGAAAACTCATAAACTTCCACCTAAATAAGCAGTTAGAGCATAGCAGATGTTTTTAGATTGCATTGGTAAATGGTGCAGTGTTATAGACCAATCAATACAGTTAATGCTAATTGTAATGCACTTTTGTCAAAATGATGCTTTTTCTTAAAGTTAATTTCTAATTTATGTCATTTTCCGTAGAGTAATTCTGCAAACCTGGTGTCTTTTGCATTTTGTGCCTGCTAATGGAAAGCTGGATTCATTTGGGTATTAATCTGGCTCAAGTATATTAAAACAGACTTTGACATGCTTGATGGAAAAGCATATCAGATACTACAGAAGACTTGTTTTTTACTTTTCCATGGTATTGTGTTAAGTTACTTGGCTTGGTATAAACCAAGCAATGTTCAAGAACTTTCAAAGTCTGGATTTCTTGAAATTCTAATCTCATGCACTTGTACAGTCATATAATGCTGTTGGCTTTGGAAGCTTAACTGTTGAATTAGAAAGCAAATTGGATTTTTTGCTATAGAAAATAGCATGAATTTTTTGCCATTTTATTTCTGAAATGCTTTAATTTAAAATATGTGTTTCTAATGTGTTGTTTAAGCTTTCTCATAAGATCTTTGGGACAGAAGCAGTGCTGTATTTTCATTGTGTACAGTACCTGGGAGAGTGGAGCATTTTTCAACATGAGAGTGCTGCCGCAATATCAATTGTAGCTGTTCTGTGAAGTAAAATGGTTGCTTTTTAAATAGGTCAGTTTATCCTACTCTGCTCTTCTGGTGTCTCAAATGCCATTTTGTAGGCCATTTTTTGTTCAAAATACAATACAGTACAAAATGTGGTAATATAATAAAGGGGCTCATGTGAAAGACCAAATAAAAGGAAAAAAAAATCCCTGAGACAACTGTGATAATGAAAGTAAAATGTAATTAACTCATTGAAAATATTAAAGAGCTATTTGGCTTATGAAGTATCAATATTTTCTTCCATCTGCAACACTGAATGTATACTTATGCCACACATACAGAAAGCGAGTTTCTCATCCCAGTTGCTCAAAATTAAGAGAAACCCAAAGACAGTTGGTCTGGGCCTACATCAGTCTAATGCTTGGCTCATTGATTTAGCACACCTGTATTTTATACACACACTTTTATTTACATCTGCTCAGACAGCTCGCCCACTATTAAAGTCTAACATTTCACAACCTGTATAAAAGCACGTTTATTCTTTTCTGATAAATACTTGTTTAGAACACTTCCTTTTCTGTCCTCTTTTCTTGGAAGAAAATAGTATTATGCAAGTGCCTACATCTATACAGCAGTGACAGAAATAGAGAATATTGCACTGACTTCAACATACTCCCTGAAAAATGAACTGAAAATATTCTCTTTGTGAGACTGCCAGTCTGACTTTTTACTGTTGCTTGTACAAACACTGGCTCTGACCAAGGAAGGCTGTTTCTCATACGCCCATCATCAGTCTGAAATCATCTCATTAGCCTAATGAGGGCAAAGATGGGCAAGAGTTAACGGAGCTGATTGCATCAGCAGGCATTAGAGTTGTTCTTGCATGGACAGCGGTGGCCAAATGCGGACTGTGTACTGACAGGCAGGTCATCTCCGAATTTCTGGATGAGGAAAAAAAAAGGTTCTGTTCAGATTTTCACCTGACTTTTTAACACTGCAGCTCTCTGTGTTCCCTCCTGAAATCTTTCTTAATGCATTCTGATACTATTTAGATTAAACATGTCATTCACATTTGGATACAGCCAAACCTCCAGTGTCCCTTTCTGCCAGCGTTCAGTTATCACAAACATGGCTCTACTGACTAGGATGAAATAGGGTTTTCTTACATTAGTAGGATTATTGGTAAAATGACCCTCTGCTATTACTGGAATTGCTTCCCTTTGAAGTACTGAGAGATACAGTATAAAAGTTTCTGAATAGTTGAAAACTACAATACATTGATAGGTAATTTTTCTCTCTCTTGGGCTGTACCAGACATTTTAAGCCAGAGAGGGGCTATGTTGTCCCACACCAGGACTTCTGGGCAGGTGAAGATGTAGGGAATGACAGATGTCAAGTGAGGTGCAATAATCCTGAGGCAGCGTTTGCTTGGAAAGCTTCCAGCTTAGTCTTACTTTTTTAAAGCCTGAGATCATCAGACTTGAGACCGGGGCTAAACAGAGCTCCCTCCTCTCTCAGACAGTAAGTACGAGTTGTTCTTTTCTGGCAAGCCAGCGACTGAGAGCCAGACTGCCCTTTAGACTCCCGCAGCTGGGCAACGTGGCACGAAAGTATTACTTCTCCCTGCCGTGGCCTCCGAGGTAGGAGAGGAGTGAATACCCCGGCCCTCTCCACCTCCCTGCAAGGAAAGACACCGGGAAGGGGAGGTGGGCAAGGAGCTGGGTAGGAAAACTCCCTTCAAGTGCTCAGTGTTTGAAGGGCTTTGCTGAAAATCTGAGTGGGTCTGGAAGGAAGGAGATAAATGGCCAGGTTTGAAAAGCTGCATCAGGACCGCGTCTACAAATCTCACTTTTTTTGTTACGTCAGGCCTGATTTTACTGAAGGTGGGGAGGCAAAGGGGGTTGTAATGCTTTTGGTCACACAGCATGTTATCGGTTATACAGCTGTACACCCATTCACATTCTGCCAGCCCCATATTTTCTCCCTTACCCATCCCTGTGTGTGTCACAACTAGAGACTCAAAGGCACAGATCAAAAGTGTTTACAGAGATGTTGATTCCAGTCTCAGTTTTCACATAGCTGGTGAGTAATTTAGATATTCACAGGCCACTCTACACCTGTGTATTTCTCTGTAAAGTATATATTTGCCATGATCTTTTCTGGAATGGGGACAGATCCTGAGCACACTTCCTTGGAGTCAGAGAGACAATGTTACCATCAAGAATTTATCATGTCCTAATAACAAAGATGATTTCTGTGCTTTTCCTCAAGAAGATACTTTCTGAAGTATTTCAGGATTCAACAGAGATTAAATTAATCTAAAAATGATAGAATGTAATAGAGGATTACACTATCTCAGTGATGCGACTTCACAGCAGTCACTTCTTTTCAGACTCTTCAGGATTTTTCAAAAACTCTGCAATGTCTGTGTTTTAAAATAGTTTTCTGAAAGGAGTAAAGCAAACACACAGGACATCAGTGACCTTAAATCTTCATATGAATCTTTGTCTACTGTCTGATCATGGCAGTATGGTGACAAGCTGCTTCATTTTTTCCTAAGTAATTAAATATTATTTCAGCCTTTTGGAGCTCAACCTAATGATACAGGATTGTATCCAGGAAAAAAGCCTGCGTGGGAGCCTATCAGAGATGCTTTGCTTTCTTCAAGAATATACAAGCACTTAGTTAGCAGAAACATGCTAACTAACTCTTTTTTCCCAGCAGCAGCTTGTTACAGAGAAGTTTTGCTCACAGTGCAGAAGCACTGGTGCTCATACCTGCTAGTGTTCCTATTCTGGCCAAACTGGTCCAGGACTGCAAAATCCTCATGAAGATATTTTCTATGAAAGTTCCCTGTGGAAAGTGGGTAGGGAGAGTTTGGACAGCATCAGCCTCCTCTATTGTTCCTTTACAGATATATATGTCTCTCTCAGTTGGAATTTTGGAGTTTAAAAATAAAGTAATAGTAGGAGAAACTGATGTTAATCTCCATAGGCCCCATTAGCTCAATAACTTGCTTAGTCTCTAATGTGTGATAGCAGGGTGCAAGAGAGGTTGCTATAGTGTTAGCTTGACTTCTGTGTATTTTTTAGTCTTAGCAGCTATGCAGAAATGCCAGCACAACTCAAAAGTAATTGTTGTGCTGTGATAATCAGAATTGCTGCACTTTGTCAGCTCATTAGGAAGGCAAATATATCTCATTTACAAAGGAACTTTTTGGCTGATGATTATAGTACAGGACTGGAAGTCAGTTACTTAAGATCATGTTTCCATCTCTGTAGTGTCTGGGGGTTTTTTTATGTCTTGGTTTTTTTTTTTTCTGTGAAAACTTTGCTTAACCATACTGTTCCTCAGTTTCCTTTCAGGTACCAGGAAGAGAATATGTTGGAAGCTTTTGATTGACAAATTTAATGTTTGTCAGGTGCTTTGAGGTGTTCAGATAAAAGGGTCTCTTGAAGTGCAGATTACAGAGGCAAGCATGGCTGAGGTGGAAGTGCCCTGTTCCTATTTTGGTGTCAGCAGCTGCCAGACTTTTAACTGATTTTTTGTGAAAGCCTGTCTGGCAGCACTGGCTAATGTTCTGTTTCATTTCTTTTATGGGGAGAGCCTTGTTTTGCTAGGAAGCCATGCATTAGTTTCCTTTTCACCATAGGAAACTTATTTTTATGAAGTGTTTAAGGAACTCTATAAGTGGGAGATATAATACATATTTTTTATGAGTAGTCTGGGTGAAGTATTGCTATTTATTGAGATAGCTTTGGTGCATGGAGGTAAATTTCAGCTGATAAGGGTCAACTAGCTAATGGTTAAGCTCAAGTCCTTAAAGCTCTAAGTATGCTAAGGCTATACCTAGCTATCCTTCAGTCAAGAGTCATTGTTTATAAAGATGACCTCAAGATGTACAGTTAAGGTGCCTTTGTCCCTCTTGAGCCATCCCCTTTCTCAGGTCATCAGCTACCACCTTTGTTGGGTGGGATCCTCTTTCTCCCTTGACAAGAGAGGTTTAGGGAGGGAGTTGTTCGGTGATTCCCACCTCGCCGCTCCGAGTTCAGCTCGCTGTCTGCAGCTCTGCACCCACACTGCAGGAATAACAGAAGTGAGCCAGGGCGCTTGGTAGTTAGACGCTTCACATTATCCTCTGCCCTCATACTAGCTTGTGTTTCATGGGTAGATTCCTTTGGCACTACCTCAACACAAATGAAAATGAATATACCTACAGTAACTCTGGGAAAATTGAAAAAGGCAGATATTTCAAGGGGAAGGTCTTCATTAGGCTTCATGAATGAACTCTTCATTTTTAGAGTTTACAAAGCATTAGAGGGGAAAAAAGACTTTATCAACCAAAAGGGATTTCACATCAGGGCAGAAGATATGTAAATTAGTCTTAGCCTGTTTTATCAGCAGCTTTTTCATCATATCTGCGTGATGTTGGGAGAGGTTGGCAGCCTGGGAAAGCTATTAATTTTGCATTGTTTTCACTGTACCATGTCTATTTTTGAAAAATTACCTTTGATTTAGGTGCATTACTTTGAAGAAATAATTGTAATGTATTAACCAAAATCTTTTCCAACAATCCACAGTGGTGAACATGTAAGTGTGCATGTTTGTGTGTACCCATACAGTCTTCTAGCTACAAACCAAACAGGCTTATAGCTTCTGCAGGGCTGAGTTAAACTAGATGGACTTCATGTGCCTTCTACCTGCTACCTCTTCTAGAGGTCAGCACCTTGTAGGAATAAGTCAGTAGGCCATCCCCCAAGTTCACAGGTCATATTGACTTTTCACTGTCATATTTGAAAGGTGATAAGTAATACTTACAGTTTTAACTTTAAACTGTCCATTGAATATCAGTGTCTATAATAGTTACTGTCATTTGGCAATGCCTCGTGGAATGCAACTAGTGATTTCCTATTAATTAACATAAAACCTTGCACTCTTTTACTTTTGTACCCCTAGAATTTATCAGGGAGGTGTTCAATTCTCAGGAATCTGCCTTACCCTCTAAAAATGAGCCAGGCTAGGGGTCCAAGAACACTTGAAGACCACTGTATTTCAAAGCAAGCAAGGAAAAACAGTAGCTTTATCATCAGCAGAGATAAGGAAGCCTTGTATCCAAGAAATTTGGTCTTCTCATTGAATTATTTGATCTAATTCAGCTGAAGCTTTTTGCTAGTTGGAACATTTCTAACGTGATTTTTTTTCACTGCAGAAATTTGTTATTGTTGAGTAATATCTGCAGCTTTTTCCTTGGAGGAGAGGAGACTGATGGAGATTCTTCTTTACTTAGTCACTTACTTTTGTAAGTAAGATTTTGCTGAAATACATCTCTACATTCAAAAATTGTAAGGGAAAGGACAGAAAGATGTGCGTGCATATATACACTTGCCCACATTTTGATCCTAAACATCCTGTAATCTCAGGAATCCAGGCTAAAAATTAAACCTGCAGCATTAACAAAACGTGTTCTAAAGCAACAATAAGGTCATTTTGGTGGGAATATGCCTAACGTTTCTTGCAATCTCTGCTGAAAAGCTTTAAGTTGGTGTGAAGGTAGGAAGCGCTTCTGCCTTCCATTGTCCTTCCTTGCCTTGAGAGCACACAAGACCACAGAATAGAAGATTTGGTCAAGTACTTCCATTTTACCAGCCCTTGTTCAGAGGCAAAAAGTGTAAGAATCTGTTGTTAGTCTATTTTGCTTTTGTAAACTCTAGCAGGGAAAGTCAGCACTGTTATGAAATTCATTATAATCACAAGTGTCAGTGTGTCTGGAGTATCTGTGGAAAGTGTTGAGTCCTCTAGGGGATGTTTATTTCAGTTGTTTCATTTGTTCTAGCTATTTAGATTGTCCCTTGTCTGGATTTCTTTCTCTATTTGCTGCACCTTCAAAGCAAATACATATCTCAGAGTCTTAACAGCTGACAGCTCTCTTGGGCTTAACAGAAGCAACATATTTTTCTCCCCCACCCCCCACCCTGTGAATAACTTAAATGCAGTGGTATGCTCTCCTGGGCTTTCGTGTTTCTAACTATATATAAATAAACCAGATGCAAGTTCTTTAGAGCAGGGTTCCTGTCATCTTGCATTTGTCTGTAAAGTACCTTAGTATTTATCTTTGGAATTAAACAAACAATTCAGTCTTATATCTGATAAAGCACAGCAAATAATAATGATTAATCAAAAAAATTGTAATCTTCAGTCTAGCTTTAAGAAATATCTCCAGCTGTCTCAGGATTACTAAAACCTGTTTCTTCTTTCCATGTAAATGAGTTGTTTACAGATACTAATTTTAAATCACCCATGATTTTCACACAGGTTTTTGTAGGCCTTTTTAATGTCCTGCTTTAAAATGATCCCAGCTATTCTTGTAACCCTAGTGAGTAGGTGGATTTTTTATTTTTGGTCAGTAAGGTATTTATTTCAGTGGTGTATTCTGATATGTCTCTGGGATTTGTAGGATTTTATGTTTAGTTATACTGTTTAGTTACAAGGATTTCCTTGAGGACTTCTATCTTCAGGCAATAAACGCAGTTCTTCAGTGTTTCCTTACCAGTCCCTGAAAGTGTTAAGAAAGAACGCTACCTGATTTTTTTTTACCAAGCTGTTACATGACCATATTTCCCTCCAATACCTCAGCAAAAGGTTACAAGGACTGCAGGATGTTGAAATTCATACATCTAAAAAGGGAATTTAGCTCAGTTTGTAAGGGACAACTTGATTTTGCTCTTATATTCTCCAGGAAAAATGCCATGCTCTTCTGAACGTGAAAGTGATGTAACCAGAGACAAAGTTTGCATTTATAAAGCTTTAGTTGGGTATCATTTCCACCTTTTCCCTGATAGCTCCATATCATATGAGTATTTCGTTACAGGTGAATACACTAATGCTATTCACAGTCCAGTATGTATGTATGTCATAAGTTGAGAACAAGGCTACTTCTGCCAAAACCTGGGGGCAGAACCACATCTCTTGGTGACTGGTACCAAACACCACCATATATCCTCAAGGTCACACCAAGCATCCTGACTGCGAAAGGTAAATTTCAAATTTCTTTTCCAACCAGTAGACTCAAAATCAGCCTTGTAATGTATATAATTCTTGAGATATTGTCTCTTTTGTTAGACATTTCTTCCAGACAGATCCAAGTACTGTTCTAAGACACATGGCCCTTAAAAATGCAATCTTTCTGTAAGTAAAATCAGGGAAGATTCCTCTGTTGGTTAAACATCCAAGTCCAGTCCTCAGGAAAAAAGGCAGGGGTAGTCATAACTTCTCATTTATTGACAAGTGCTGAGCAGCATAGCTCATAGCATATTCTCATCAATATGGAAATCCATCAAGTTGTATATTCTGAATGTTTTTTTCTTAGCCAATTCCATTTTTAAGCAGAAGTTTTAATTTACTTTAATACCCAGAGCATTTGCGGGTTTTGTTGTTGTTGTTGTTTTGGTTTTTTTATATTGAACACTATTTCATCCTGGTATCTGCCTTGACAAGTAAAAATGACTGCTATGAAGTGGCCAGTTTACCTGCTTTAGAGAAGAGTGGGAAAATACATGCAAGTTTACCTGTAAACTTTCATTTTTCAAGTATTAGTATCCCCTGATTTAGGTGACCCTAAGATAAAAAAACGATCTAGAAATAAAAATGGAGATTGATATCCAAGGACTTGTGTTTGCTGTTATTAGGTGAAGTTTGTCAGACTCCATCATATTTTACCTGTATAGAGCATTGTTTGACTGAAAGCAGCAAATTTGACTGAATCTGGACATACAAATTAAAAGGAGATGGTTATTTTTTTGCTGTCAGTAGCTGGCAAAGCTGGCTGCATTCCAGCATGTGAGCAGATTTTAATGTGCATTATCAAACACAGGAATTTAGGTATTTTTCAGGGAACAATGTTTAATTTTCTGCTTGACGACAGAGCTTCAGTTTTCAAGTTGCTGTTCACCGGTTCAGCATGACAGGTGGGGAGCTCAGGCTCCGACCTCAACGTGTGAGCTCTGCACTTGATGTCCAGGTCCGCATTGCCGCTAGAGTTATCGGGCCAGGCTATAGCTACGTAGGTGGTTGCTCCGTCTGGCAGCCCAGGGAGATCTCGTGGACGACCCCGATGGACCTGGGAGTCACCACGTCCCTCTCTCATCAGCCTGCCCTCCTTAGGATGGGACCACATGAGCTTTCTTGTACCAAGCCCAGTCCTGTGCTCGCCTCCTCCATTGCCTCCCGCCAGCCCCAAGGTACGAGGTGCAACTAAGGCAGTGTGGCAAAACAAGCCGAGGCGTGCGGAGAACGGCCCTCGCTCGCTTGCTCTCTCTCTCGGTATCTGAGGAGCTAGTGCTGATCCTGAAGTTAAGTACCACTGATGGGGCCCCTAGCCCTTTCCATCACAGGGTTGTTTTGGTGAGACCTAGCTGAAGGACTGTAAGGCAGAAGCATGGCATGAGCCAAGAGTGGGACGATGAGGGGCCCACTGCTGTGCCTTGCTCCTTGGACATCTTTTTATACCTCTATTTTTAGGTGAGTCTGTTAGCTGGAACTTTTGTGTGCGCTCCTGGGAAGAAGAAAGGGAGGGTATAGACTGTGGCATCTTAGGTAGTGGCCTTTCACAGAAACATTTTTTAAAGTATTTTTTTGAGATCCCCAAGGTGGCAAAATTCAGCTTTGCCTACAGAGATGAGAAGTCTGAACCAAGCATGCTGAGTGATAAAATCCGTAGTTTCTTGCAAGCAAGCAGAATAGGTTAGTTAGTATTTACATTTCTTTTCAAGTTTTTCAGTTTTCTCTTGCAGGTCATAGGAAAAAAATCCTTATAACAATCTCATTGATTTTCATTTATAAATCCTGTTCTCAGAATAATTTAAGAGCAAAACAACATTAACTCTCAAGGAGACTTCTGATTCAAAATGTCTGCCCCTTTTGAAAATGGGCTTTAGCTTCTCAACCTGTTACTTTTTGGAAATCTAAACTAGGGAGAACAGACTACCACACATTGTTGGAGAAAGGCCAGATTTTAAAGACTACAAGATAAATGTATTGATAAATATGTATATATGGTGATAAATATCCAAAACCATTTTAGTTTTTCTTACAGCTGTCTGTGGAAATGCTTTCATTTTTTGAAGAACATAAAGTAAGTGTTCATCAAGTAAATAATAACCAAAGCTTAGGACCCTTAAATGTTGAAAGGGAAAAAATAATCTGTTACTGAAAATGTTTATCAGCAATTAGTTCTGAGCATTTTTTCTGCTGTCTGTTTCTTTGCTACAGTTATTGAAATGATGCCCACCCAGGGTCTATGGAAATAACAACTTATGATCCACTGCAGAGAGGACTTTTTTAAGCAAAAATAGGCTGCTTTTTGTTCTTTTCCTTTAACTCAAAGGCTCCGGATAAATACAGGAAAGAGATATGTTTCTTCATCTTCTCTGTATAGTTCTCAACAGTTTCCCCAATTTTTTGAGACTTTTCACTGAAAAAATGGCATTACCAACCAAAGTCTCTGTTTTTCATAATGAATTCAGCAACAGACTCGCAAAGTGAAATCCTTCTTTGTCCTGCATAATCTATAGTGTGTGCACTACCGTGTCTGTTATCAGTGCAGTGCACTATGTGACTGCAAACAGTAATACAATCAGGTTTTCATTTGTATTAATGTGACTAAGCTCTGTGTTTGATCATGTTAAAAGATACGCACTTTCTAAATGTAATTCCCATATATTAATATATTACCAACGAAAGGCCGTTGTTTATGTAGCGTGACTCACATGAGGATTTTGAATGAAAATTTATCAGTGAGATTGGTAAATATCATCATTTAGTTTTAGAAGATTCTTTTTTGAAAATAGAATTCACTTAAAATTTGCAAAGTACCATCGGCAGCAGATTTACCATCAGCATTGCAAGACAAAAGTCATCATTATGTATAAAGCCAAATTCCACAGTCCTGTTCCGGAATACATCCATTATTATTGAGTTAAAACTGAACTTTGCATTCCTGCTACAGAGGAATCACCTTCCTTATGCACAGGGAACTTTGGCAAAATAAAATCCAGATCTTAGCACTGTGGCCCATCACAATTTCTGTCTTACAATTAGAGCTGTGCCAGTAATCGATATTCCAGCAGCTGATATTCATAAAACTGAAAGTAACCAACAGCCTTTTCCTTGGTAAAACAGTGGTTAGAGAATGTTCTCGAAATGCAAAAAACCTGCCTCAGTTCCTTCTTTTCCTTGAAAGGACTTGAACTCTCATTTCCCAAAGATGTCCATTTTGCATTTGTTGTTAATTGAACATGAACTGGAACAAAGACTTAGATGCAAGTATTCTCATGCTGAGATGTCCTACTCTCTTATCGTAATCTTGTACTTTTCCTCACTGGACAATTTTTTTTAAGGTACCAGCACTGGCTTCAAACCCCTTCAAAGAAAGGAAGGAATTTAACCGAAGCCTAACCACATCCTAAATAAGTGCACTTCCCACTGAGGTATGAAGTAAAAGGGGATTATATGCACATACTCATTGTCATCTAGCTCTCCAGAGAACATAGGAAATTGCATTCTCTGGATACTTCCTTATGATTTCTTCTCACACAGCACAGATGCTAAATTAGTGGGAACTGGAGCCCTGTTAGTAAATTGGAGCTCTGTTCCCATTTACTTCAAAAATGTATCTGAACAGCATTTTATATTAATGTCACTTGGCAGAGAATGAAAAGATACCAATCTGATTGCTTATCAATACCCTGTATACCTCCGTTTACAGGTAGAGATCATCCTGCCTGCCTAGACAGAGTTAAAGGTTTGAAGAGGTAAAACTAGGAGAATAGGGAAAGCTATGGGAGGTGGAAAAGATACAGCATTGCACTACGGGATTTCTCTCTGGAGAAGTTAGTTATTGAGGAGGGGTTTAGCTAGGGTGGGAAATCTTAGTCTGTCAGGCTAGACCTAGTTTTGGAGGAGATAATGAAGCCTTAAAGATGGCAGGGTTTACTGGGAATGAAGATGAATAATAAGTTGTTACCAGCAGCTGGATAAGAGTCTCTGACAAAGAAAGGGGTGCATAAACTGAAGGAAGCAGATTGCATGTACTGGGCTGCCTGGAATATATCAAAGCTTCAAGGAAAATTTACTTTGAGGGAGGAAGGGAATATCCAAAGAAGGTTATTTTATTTTTAATGCTCTGCTCTGCATGTATGCACCTTTGAAAAAGGGAGTGCTTTGTTCTGAAAAAAGCCATTCTGAAAAAGCTTCAGTCAGCTCAGTAGTCACACATCCCTGAAGGAAGAAGGGTTCACAGATGCCAGATGCACTTGTCGTGCTACCAGAGTGGAAAAATGGGAATGTCTGGCCAGTGATCCATTTCGGGTTTCAGCTTTTGAGAGAGTGGCCTGCTCACTGACTACATGGAAGAAAGATGGAAACAGTCCAAAGGGAAGCTCTCCCGAACACGATGATGCTCCGTTTTGTTCAGTGACCAGTTTTAGCCGGTAACAAAGACAGCTGAAGAAATCTCTGTCCCCAGGCACTTGTTCTACAGCTTAGTAGCCCATCAGTTTTGCAAACTTTACTTTTGCTGGGGCTGCACTGTAACCTGGCGCAACAAAGCCGTCAGGCTGAAAAGAAACCAACCGATCCGGACTGGGAACTTCTTTAAATCTCGGCTGGTGGTCCCCTGACCACCACATCAGCGTGGCCACTCAGACACACTTTGGCATTACAAAAAGAGAGAGAGTGCAGTGCTGAGCTCTGAGGGAACAGCTACAGATGGGAACGGAGCGGGCAGCCTTTCAGCCTGTCAGCCAGCGTGGGTCACGCACCCCTGTGATGCTCACATTGCTCACAGCGAGCACTGGGGCTGGCCAGGTACTGCAAACTGTTGCATGTGTTTCTAAGATACAGTATATATTGGTTGATGGTTTGTCATGGCTTTGGGAAGGTATGGTTAAATGAGCATGGGATCAATGTGGACACAGCTTAGCTTTGTCAAGAGAGTGGAGAAGTTTTCTTTTTCTGAAAGCATATAATACTTCTGCTTTTTGCTTGCATACCACAAATCAGCATTCGTTTACAGAAAAGCTCAGAATAAGAGAGCCGATTAGCTTGGAGGTAATTAAAATCTTATTGTTATCCATGGGTAGGGGAATGATCTGGGATGTACCTTGTATATTATATGAAGTACAACATAAAACCACTGAAGCAATATCAGATGGCTCTTTGACAACACTTTATGTGGTGCCACCACATTACTGAAAAACTACTGACATTTTTTAAAGGGAATGTTGTGGTGCAGTTTTCCATGAGATACTGATTAATATGCTATTGAGTCTATAAATAAGGTGCCAACCAGTGACAGTTGTGACAGCATGTCTGCACTTTGCTAGGATGGGACCGAGACCAGTAACTCAGTTCACACAGGCCAGTTATCTACTATCTAACAGTAATGAATGGTGAAAGGCAGGATATGAGTTGCTATTTAGAGAGAAAGTGTTCAGAAAAAAGGACAAGATGAGAATTTCCTCATACAACTTTAGCCATGTTACAAACATACTCAGACAGAAAAATGAGAGAAGTGTCTAAGTGCAAAACAAGCAATAAATCCAAAGATAATAAAAAGCGGTGACTGACAGTCCAAGGCCACACACTGCATTTCACCATGTGTACAAAAAAAAAAAAAAAAAAAAAACAGAGGAAAAAAACCCCAAACAGCCCTCTGATCTTTGGTTTAGGCTTAAGGTAGTTAGTCCTGTATGCCTATGTCTTTTCTTATTCAAGTCCCATTTTGATACAGCTTCAATTGATTTAAAATTGAGCACATATCTTTTTTTTCTTCTGTGTTCTGGACTGGATTCTAATTTTGAAATATCTTTATGGACCTCTCGGAGGTTTGTACTGTGGAAATAGCGAGGCTGCAGTAGAAATGTTGGCGGAAGGAGAGGAACCATTTAATGAATGAGATGCTCTGCTTTGGGAGTAACTCAAACACATGGGTTTCAGTAGGTACCTCTCTGTGTGCAGTTTGTAATTTCTAACCTCTGTTTTTTCTAGGACATTAATGGAAGCCCGTGCAGTCCTTTTGTGTCCATTAGAAGTAATGAAATAGGGTAGCTTCCTTAAAATTACAGCATATAGTAGGAAATCTAAAGCCAGCGGAGACTATAAGCAAAATAAATCTCACACAATTTATTGATATAGACTATTGAAATAATAATATCTTCAGTATCCCAGGCAGTGGTTTGTAACTCTTGGTATGTGGTAAGTTTTCTATGGCAGTTGTGTATCCTAACCAACACTAGTTTATAAAAAAACTTATTAATATTTCAACAGTCTATAGCAATAATTTGTGTGAGATTTATTTTGCTTAAAATTTTGCCCTGAGCCTTCTCTTCTCCAGGCTGATCATCCTCAGTTCTCTCAGCATCTCCTCATGTGACAGATGCTCCAGTCCCTTAATTACCTCCATGGCCCTTCGCTGGACTTGCTCCAGCATGTCTATGTCAGTCTTGTACTGGGGAGCCCCACACTGGACCCAGCACTCCAGATATGTCTCCCCAGGGCTGGACAGAGTGGAAGGATCACCCCCCTCCATCTGCTGCCAACGCTCTTCTTGCTGCAAGGGCCTTCTTTGGTTTCCTTGTTACTTAAAAAAACCTACTCTTTCCGTTGACAGGGCTTTAAGAAAAATTACATTTTATGCAACTATCAGGAACAATAACTTGTAAACTGTAATGGAATGTAGGCACAGCATACTAATTTAGGAATTGTCATACTGAGGGTATTGGCACTTATTAATTTTGGGCACCTGTGTGTCCGTGTTTGGAGGTTAGTCTGCATTACGTAGCAGCTAGTACCAATTGCTTGTGGGATACCAGCCACTGGTAGGATATCATATGGGTCCTAATATGTTTTCTCCTTACAGGTCAGTCCTGAAACTTTAAATTCCACCTTTTTATTTTTATTTGGTTTTGCTGCTTGAGATTATACCAATTTTATTAATAGGATTATGTGTAGACTTCCTTTAATTTTGCTGGTTTATTAATCTCAAGAGCATCCTATGACAATCCGTTCCACAGGCTGGTCACACTTTCTTGTTTTGCCTACTCAATCAATCTGTTCTTCTTTATTCAAATTTGGATTTGCTGTCTTTTAGTGTATCTGGATGTCATTTTAGTCTTATCCTGAGAAAAGAAGAAAGAAGATAGCAATTATCTTTCTTTACACTATTCATTATTTACACTCTTTATTATTTCTTGCATCCCTTGTGATTTAAATGCTTTTACATGAAAAATCCTATTCTCTTTTTGAGATTTTTTCCCTGTTAAAATCATTCTTGTTGCCATAAGGGCTTTGTTTTTGCGAATGATGTCAGCAGAATCATTTTATGGCATTTTAGCTTTTTGCTTAATGGTTGCATATCAAAGTATATAATCACTTATGTCTGATGATTGATTGATTACTGTTCTGCTGTAAACATGCACACAGGTATCTCTCTTTGTGTTTCATCTTGCCAGTGAAACTGGGGGCTATTTTCCTTTTGTTAAAGACGTACAAAACCCGTTTGCCTGCTTTTTATTTTTCTTACCTTTCCTAAGCAAAAATCCCATTCTGCTCTTTGTGATTTCCTTGCTGTTTACCAGAGGGACATCAATTAAAAAGATCAGGCATTATGAAAAGTCATTATTGCTTAAAGACTTTAAAATCCATGCTTTTGTGACTCCCTTGTTACCTATTTTCATATAACCTCTTCCAAATTCACTAAGCTGATATGAATTGAGATAAATTAGATCATTTGTAGCCTAGTCTTTACTGCCAAATTCAGATCAGTAGTCTGTGTGCTTCACTGTGCAGAGCATGGCATTGTATTCTGGGTTCTCTTGGAGGATGAAATCTCAGATTTACTCTCAGTTCAGACAGTGATTTTGCTTCCCCAGTGCAGGTCGTAGTCGTTGCTTTCCTCATTTTCTTTCCACAATTGTCAACACTTACTTTACATCTTTTCTTCTTTTAAGAAATACGTATATTGTAGAGTTCAGTTCTGCCTGTAGCACTCTTTGGAGGAGTGGCATTTCTGCAATGAAAAGTGAAGTTTGAGTAGAGCAAAATTCATTTGAATTTTTATGTGAACTTTCCAAACTACAGTGGTCTGGAATAGAATCTGCCTTCAAAAATGCCCCCACATTTGGCTTTGTAACAGTTGACAAAATTTTGAATGGGAGAAAAAAAACCTGTTGTACATCAAATTGTCCCTCTGAAACCTGGCAAATGTAGATTTGGAGAGCAAGGTTGGGATTACATTAGGAGTCCTGGCAAGCTGCTGCGTATAGTTATTACTTTGGAAAATCGGGTAACATCCATCTCAGTTCAGAACTCGGAAGAATGACAAAGCTGCAGTTGTTTACAGAGACCTGCTCCTAGGCTCTGTTTGCCCAAGACTTCAGTGACCTGCTTAAAACGGTAAGTCCGGTTTTACTCACAAGACTCCTGTCTGCTTCCAAACACCAGAGGTGCTCCAGGGAATTGGTATGAATGGATCATCTGTGGTTTGAAAGGACGTTAAAGCTTAATTGATAGAAACTCTTCCATCAGTTGTCTTGCAGCATGTGTGTTGAGCAGCTGTTTTAAGGGAGGTGGCTCATGGCTGCAGAGGCCACAGGTTGGAGGTGGGTCACACTTGAGGGAGTAAAGTGCTGCTACTAATAGGCTTCTGCATTAAGGATTGGTCCACGCACACAAAATAAAGGATTTAAGAACAGGATTAGGAATCACAAAATGACCAACAATGATCATGCAGACCAGCTGTTCCACCACAAGCCAGCTGTAGTTCACTGGCCACATAAGCAGTCAGTGAAGGAGGTGGAGGAGGCATTCGCATTGTGCTGGAGCTAACCTGGTTTACAAAAGTGTTAGCACACGTACAGTACTATGTGGCTGTATTCATATAATAATAAACAAAATAAAATTTTGTTTTAAAATTACTTTAAAAATAAAATTATGATTGTGTTTCTGGGTATTTCTGTGCGTTTTTTCAGCCTTTGGAATATGTTTAGGACATTATTCAAGCTTGTCTTCACACACAGACTGTGAATGTGCTCTCTACTTAAGTTAGGGCTGAAGCACTGAAAAATCACCAAGAGCGATTCAGGACTGTGTAGCTCTGTACAGACCAGAGTCATAAAATGCCACCCTATGTGATGTAAATTCTTGGAATTACCTTTTCTGGTAATACGAGTATGCAGCTGTCATTTTTTTATCTTCATGAATTCGGGGGAAGATGGATAAGCACCGCAACCAAGTCACCTGAAAAAAAACTCCAAAAGTTAGGCATGGTTGATATTACAGCTAGTTTCATCTGAGGAGGTGGTGCACAATTTATGCCTTCAGAAATCACCAAGGAGGACATAACCAGGAAATAGGTAAACCTCATTCTAACCGTCATTCATCCTAAACCAGCTTGAACAGTCTCTGATAAACGATGAGAATGCTCTGACTTCAAGACCATGGGAGCATTTTGGGTAAGAAGACTTAAAATCGCTCCTTTGAATGTGGGCAACTGTATTGCCTGGCATGCAAGAGTCCTGTGGATAGCTGGCAAAAAACCCCAACCAACCAAAGCAACAAACCCCCAAAACAACAACAAAAAACCCCAAACCAAACCCAGAAGATGGGGAAGCCCTTCTTTAGCTTTGTGCCTAGGGCACCTAGCTGAAGCGTTAAAAATCAGCCCAGAGGTTTATGTGTTACACTTATGTTAGACCACGGCTAGATAAAATGGAACAAGGAGCAGACCCCAAAATCTCGCTATCCGGTGGAGCGCCCCGAGTTAACACTGGACTGCCCTTTGGCAGATCTAGTGCCTTTTGCAATCCGGACTGCACAGAAGTCCGGCTACAAGAGGTGCCGAGAACAACCCGCTAGTGACTACACCTCTGGGGGCAACGGCATTTCTTTCTACCGAGTTGAGTTTAGAGTCTGAGGGCCTCACCATCTCCTGGGAAGCGAGACCTTTGCGCAGAAGGTGCCTGCTCCTGTCACGGTGCTCTCTTGCCCTGCCTGCAGAGACGGCCGATGACGCTGAGTCCTGACCGAGGCGGCGGTAGGAAATTGCTCTGCACCGGACCGACAGACGGCTTCTCACCCCCATCTCCTCTTCTCTCTCCTATCCCTTTGCTTTCTCCTGGAGTTGCTGTGGACTGAGCAGCTGGTGACAGCACTCTGTTGCTCTTTCCCCGTCCCTCGCCTTTACTGGCCGTGGCTGACACCCCACAGCAGGCGCCCGCGCTGATGGGCTGGAGGATGCTGTGAGGACTAACGGGAAGGAGAAGTGGGGCTGCACTACCGGCGGCAGCAGAGGAACATCCAGCAAGACTCAGAAAATACAGAAAAAGGTAATAGCCTAGATTGTGATAGTTACAGCATTAGGCTGGCTGCAGCATTCAGAGAGTTTCAGTGAGATCATTTCTTCTGTGAAAGGAAATGTGGGATCCTCCTCCAGCATGTAAGCTATCGCTGCAGACGCACCAGCTCCACTTTGAGGTATATTGTGCTGCGCTGAACAGACCTCACCAGTGACATGGTGGGCAATAGGGAAAAGCAGTATGAAAATCATTGGCATAAAGGAGATATTGTAAAATAAATTCATCTGTGCTATTCAGAAATAAGAGTATTCTTGCACAGCAGCTGCTAAAGGCGAATGCGATCTGTGCAGCTCTGCTCCGGTAGCAGCACTGGAATGGAGACAGCATTGGAAGACTTAAGCTTTACAGTGTCTGTTCACAGCGTATCAAACTGATGGAGATAGACAAAATGGGAAGATTGGCTGACAGGAATTCATGCTTCTGAGGAGATCATACACCAACAGATTTTGAAACCAAAGTTAATGGCTAAAGTGCCTAAAAACTGGACACTGCGGGGGGGGGGGGGGGGGGGGAGCAAAAACTTCTTTTGAACACTTTCTGGAGTCAGGCTAGAAGAGGAATAAATCAGATGGCTTTGAGGAAAATGAAATGCATGTGTTGTGTTACTCAGAGAAGATGGAAGTTAGGCATTAACGTGTACCAGTCGAGCTCAATGATCTCCATAGCAGATGTGAGCTGCTATAATCTGTGAAGATGCACTGTAATAGTGCAGAGCAGGACTGAAAACTCTAGTATAGGCACCCCCCGCTTTTCCTATATATGTTAGAAGACCTGGTGATGCATGCCAAGTTCTGTGCTTTCCCCTGTGTAATAAAAAAAGGCAAAAGAAAAACATATCTAGCTTGTTATTACAAGGGGAAAAGCAGAGACCGGTTGCAAGAATGAGAACTGAACTGGGATCCTGTTTGCACTCGCAGTCTGGAAAGAGTCAGTACCAGCTCATCTCTTCATTCAAGCAGAGTTATGGATCTCAGAGGGTGTAAAATATAGAGTGTATATCCAGGAGGAGATCTAACCACAAGACCAATTATTTTTGTCCTCAGGGCAAAAACAGCCTGAAGACCAATTTAGACCAGCTGGGAAACAGGATATCTCTTCCCTACTGCGGTTGAGTGGATGACATTTTGGTATAAAAATGTGTATATTGTTAATTGGCCATGAGTTCCTGCATTTAACAAGGACCCGCTCAGGGCACAAAATGTAATAAATCAGCCAGGCAAGACCACAGAGGAAACTGGAGGACTGTTGGAAGGACTGGACCAGTACAAACTCCTGGAAGTGTTTTTCAGTCGAGTGCCACGTGGTAAATTAGTGAGATAAATACAAGTCAGGGAGTGTGTTCATCGTCCTGCTCTGAGGAAGGGTCCACCATACCTAGACTACCTTGCACTGATGTTTGTCTAATCTTTTCCTTGAAAATCCTTGATGATGGGTGTCATGCCTGGGGGGTAGTGGTGTAGCTGTTGCCCACTCATTGTCTGATATTTTTCGTCTCCAAGGGAGACAACGTGCAGCACAAGCATCCTGTGCTGGCTCCCTGCAATGTGTATTCGCCAGCCTCTGAACCTCTTCAGTACTCAGATCTCTGCAAACTGCCTTAGGCTGATCTGTCATTTCCACAGAGACTGTGCATCCCAGTTTATCATCTCCTCCCTGGTTCGTCCCATGACACTCGGCTCTTCCCATGAAACTAGGCTGTCTTTTTAATGAAACAAATTACAAGTGTAATTATCCAGGCTTCATATGTCAAAGGAATAGACACAACAACTGAAAGAAAAAAGATTACAAGTGAAGTAAAAGTCAGCTTAACAATGGGATACATCCCTTGTTGCACTACTGGCCTGGGATGCAGACTGCCTCCTCTTTCCCCTCTTTTTTAGCAGAAGACCACTATGTCTCAGGATTAGCTGCTTCCCTGCTCAGGAGAGTCATACCTATCTTTAAAATGTCTTACATTTACAGCACTCCATGCATGGTGCATTGCCAAACTGTTTGTTGTACATATGTTCGGTTGTGTCAGTGCCCTGCAGCATATTCTCAGGTTTTTATTATTAAAAAGGTACCACAGGAACAGATATTCTCTCTTGACTTGTGTCTGAAGGCAGGCTGTTCCCTCACCTACTCGAGTGTGGGGGCACGGTGGGAACTTCAACACTTCCATCGTAATCTAATAATTTGGTGATACTCAAATCCACTTTTCCTGTGCTGTGAACCGAGTGGATTGCACCCTGTCTTCCCTTTTAGTGAATTTGGACAACGACTGCCATTTCTCCCTTTGCGTGTGTGTGTGTGTAGGTATAAGAAAGCATAAAGTGTATACATACATAACAAGTATGTGTTGTGTGAATATATATGTATAAATATATAAGAATATGTTATTTTCCCTCAATCTATTCTCTTGGACAGAGAGTCCTTTAACCATTCCTCACAGATCTTCTGTTCCCAAAAGTGTCGTCTCTGTTGTATCAGCTGTCTGTTTCCCATGGACTCTTCTGCATTCTTTCCAGCTCTCTGCTGAAGTGTGCTCCATGAAGCTGGACACAGCGCTCTGAGTGGAGTGCGGTCACATAGGGTACACTAGTTTGTGTACGGTCACATAAAGGTTACTGTGAATACATCCCAAAATGCGAAAAAGGGCAAATCGCAATGGTAATTTGTTGTCTCAAATTAGGATTGCTTGACAGTACACTACTGGATTAATCAAGCTCTCCACATTTTTATTGTTATATTAATCCTTTTAAATACTACCTTTTATTGTTTATTGAATAGCATCATGCTTATTTCATACTATGTCTCCAATTTACAGACTAATTTAAGACTTCAATCCTATTACCCCAAATGCTTGCAAGGCCTCATGGCCCAGTACCATCTGTAGGTTTTCCAAATGTAATCTCTTCTGTAATCCAACCAGTTCAAAGTAAACCTGGCATAGAACTGGATCCATGATTGATCTCTCAGGATCTGGTGCAAAATGTTCTCCCCATTTTATCAGCGAATTACTTACAGGTACTCACTGGATGAGGCCTTTTTGAACAGCTATGTAGCTACCCCAAGGCAATTTCATTTAGATAAAATTACGCGGGGTTTGGTAAAAAAAAAAAAGTCATCTGGATTAATGTGAGAAGCGCTAGTGAAGTCAGAGTGTCTCAAAAGATCTGGCAACCCCTTCTGATCCACCAGGTCCGATCAGAGAAATGAGATAGGTCTGCCACAGTTTATTCTCCACAGCCTTAGGTTGGCTGCCCATCCCAGCCCCAAGTGTCTGTCAAACTGCTCGTGGTGCAGGAGGCTGTTGTAAGTGGCCTGGAGCTGCTCCGTGGTTGGCATCTGCACCTAAAGGGGCCACATGAGTTTGTCGTCCTCTTCCCCACCATCCAGCCTGGCAGGTGTCACCTCAGACCTGCCTGCTGCCTGAATATGTTTAAGGAGGTAACAAGGGTCAGGAATGCTACTTTCAGGGCTTGTAAGTTGCTAGGCGGTAACTTGTATAAATATTAAAGTAATTACTCTTGGTTCCTCAGGCTCTCTTTTTTTCATCAGACAGGGGTATATTTACCTTCCTCTTGATCACTTGGGCCTTCCTTGTGTCCACAAGTTTTGAAGACCATGAAGATTCCAGAACTTAGAGTTCAGAGTCTGCTTTGACTCACATCTTCTGTGCCTTAGGAGGCATGTCTTTGAGCAATACTGACAAGAATTCATCTAAACTATTTAAGTGTTATTTCTTTATTCTATCCCTCTCCTAGCCTATGTTTCTTTCTCCTTGTAAAACCATTGCTCTAAGTAGCTGATCACACATAATCATTTTTATGAAGACTGATGCAAAAAAGCAATTAAATTTTTCAGGCATCTCTATACCATCAGTTATTGCTCTCCTTGATTTGAATAATCAGCCTATATTTTCCTTTGCCTTTTTCACACTTCTATTTTATTTGTAAAACCTTTTCTAGTTTCCTCTTATGTCCTTTTCTACTTGTAAACCGTTTCGGAAATGACTTTTTCTGATTTTATCCCTGCATGCCTTGCTTTTTCCTTAATACCGGTATGATCAAATGAAGTGGTAGGCTCTTGCCTGTAGCACTAGAACTAGGGTTTTACTTCTTATTACCATAGGCAAATGTGGGAGTCCAGATTTAAAATCCCATCTCTGCAAGATGTTGAGATGGAATTCTTCAGCCCCAACCTTTTCTCACGAAGCACCAAACATCACGATGAGTGTGATCTTTAAAGCTTAAAAAAATTGTTTTGGATCACCTGGAATTTTTTTATTTCCTACAGATACGACGTGGACTTACCATACTGTAGTTAAAAAAAAAAAAAAAAGCTTCCTGAGTAATCGTGGAAAGTCGACTATTAAATGTCAAATGGAATAATCTTTATATTACAATTTTCTTAGAGTTGCTGTGAGTTTATACATTACCTCTCCAAAGCATACAAGTATAGCACAACTGAAATGAAGCCAACTCTGGAGCGAAGGGCATTAGCCAGGCTGGCTGTTGACGAGGCAGAGAAAATGTTGGTGAAGGACAATGGGGCAATCCTTCTTTTCATGAGAAAAGTGTCACTCATTCTTTAATGTCCTTGCAGAGCAGACAAGGCCTCATTTTTTACAGTCCCGTATTATCATAATGGCTCTCTGTTATACACTGAGTAGTCACTAACAAGGCTACCCCCTGCCCTTTCTTTTTAATTACTTCCAGGTTAATGCATCACATTTCATTCAGGTTCATTTGCCCAGGCCACATTTTTCCCTTCTGGATGCCCATTCTGGCCTCTCTGTGCCTCAAACACTGACAATATGAATATCAGTCTCAAAGCAAAAAATATCTCTGCCTATCAGACAACTCTGTAATTTACATTTAGATTTATTTAATTTCTCAGACTCTGCAAGTTACAGAGCTGGGAACATTTTGGCCTGCAAAACCTTTTTCAAATAGCTGAAGCTGCATTCTCATCCTCTTTTCAAACCATCAGACACCAGGTGCTGACCCAGTCCCATTAACCAATTACTCACACGTCACACAATTAATCTTTCATTGCGATTCGATCAAGTTCATTCCCATCTCCATATTATTCTTTACAATCCTACTGTGTAAAACCTGCACATTTTGTCACTGTTCATTTTGCCCTGGTCTGCGCTGCTTCAGGCTGGGAAATGAAGTGACTGTAAATGTAATTTATAGAATCATTGGCTGTATGGAAACTCTTTTCAGGCTGACCTGATACGACAGGTTGTAATCGTTTCTTTGGAACCACTCTGGTTTGTCAAGTAGACAGGCTTTTTTCTTTAAATATCCAAAATAACAGATTTGTTTGAGCAGGATTAGGTGGTGTTCAGAGCTCTATTGCTGTCTTATCCTTTGTCTCTTTTGTTTCACACAACCCCTTTTTCTTGCAGCCTTTGGCTCATACTGAGCTTTGGAAAGAAAAGGAAGGGAGTTCTAGCAGGTAAAAATTAGGGACGGAAATTGAAATCCCCACCCTCACCTTCAGGTATTTGAACGGAATTCAGTAAAAGCCTTTGCCATAGGTGGGGTGCAGGACCATGCGCTGCCTCTTCTGACAGAAATAGAGTTCTCTGTTCCCATTTCCCTCCCAGCATTCACACGCTGTGGACAGGGCTCTGAATTAGAATTATATCTGCTCAGCACAGGGCGGTCAAATATCGTGGTTTGGTTCCAGGGAAAGAATAGCATGTGGACCACACATCTCGGTGTGAGCACCGGCAGATCGGCTTAGGTGTCAGGGGGTTACTCTGACTGCCGTTATCACCAAGGAGGAGGATAAAAGTCCTGTTTTTCTCAGATGGACAAAAAAATTAGAGGGCAAGAAGGGATCTTAAGAGACTGCTTACTTAATCCACCACCCTGCCATAAGGCAGGTTCAAGTCTAATTATGGAAATCCTGATAGATACTTGACTAAGCAGTTAAAAGACGTGCGATGTGGGGACTGCACATCCTCTGCCAACGAGGGGTGTATGCAGCGGAAGCGGGATGTATGGTGGAATCACTGCCCTTCTCCATATGGCTGGGAAGTTTTCTTTATTGTCTCTCTGAATCACTGTCACTTCAGTTTGTCTGTGACTTTCATCCTGACCATCAAAGGCATCAAAAACAGAGTATTCCTCTTTTCTTTGTGATCCTTTTCCCTACTTTATTTTGTATGCCTCCTCATTTTTATTTAGGTAAAAAAACCCAAATCTTTCATTCTTTCCTGCTAGGTCACATTTGCTAGATCTCTGATTATTCTCCTTGCTGTTCTCAGGATTTATGCCTGGATTTATTATTGAAGTGCAGTGCTGGAAAACTGGACACAGGTTTCCACGGACGTTTTACCTGGGCTAAATAAAAAGACTTGATTACTTTAAGGGTGTGTCATGCTGTACAAGTATCTATAAGCCCCAGTAGGTTGATTACCTGGTTTTGAGACAGTATGCTGTTATTCACTTCTACTTGCTTTGGTTGTACAAAAATCCTTACTACTTTTTTTTGACATAGCTACTTACAGTTGTTTTTTTTTTTTTTTCCTATTTGCACAACAGATTATTTCTGCCTACAACAGAATACATTCTTCTAACCAGCTTCGTAACCATTTGCAACTGTTTTTGTGTAGTCTGTGTTTTCCTGCGAGAAAGTTACGGAGCATAGTGTGAAATGCCACATGGATGCCAGGGTATATGAAATTCTGAGGCATTGCTCTATGGCTTCTCCCTCTTTTCTGTTAGGCACCATGATAGCCCTTTCCTATCCTTTTCGCATCTCCTGAACCCTTAGTTCTCAGGGATGGTCACTGAATGAACGGGAATAAAAGGCTCTGTAGCCTATGTTTCCCTATTCAAAAATGAGGTCTTGTCCCTTACTCGCACTTATGAACTGCCAGCCATTTGATCACAGTTTCTCTTTTTAGTGAATGCATGCAAGAAAGTTAAAAGAGCTTTCCTGAAGCTGTCTCTTGAGCTGAATATCAGACCATCACTTCTTAATCTTTGTGTTAATGCCAGTATTCTTACAAACCAATTTCTTACTATCTTCCATGTTCCTTGTTAGTTGAATCTCATGTTACATTGTTTATTTTCTGGGGGGTTTTTTGTGTTTTCAGTGTTCTTCTTTTTGTCCTCGGAAGCTTGACTTATATTTGTCTCGTGAAATCTTTCTGGCTCTCAAATCCAACTTACTCATATTTGTATCTGACAACCTTTTCCTCTACAGATTTGTACCTATCCCCATGGTTGGTTTGTTTTGGTGGGATATTGTTTTAGGAAATGCCATCTTTAACTCTTATTTATTTTCTTTGGATTAGATCCACAGATGATTTTACCATGCAAATCTCTGAATTCATTGAAGTCTCCCTTCCAGAACTCTAATATTTTGTTTTGTTATTATTCTTCTGCTGGTAAGCTTTATCCACGTAATTGTGTTATGCCAGTTCAGTTGTGGACTTGATTGTGTATCTAGTTTTCCATCGTCTCCTGTTTACTTGCATTAGGATACAGTAACTGGATTGCTCTGGGGACTGATTTAGCATCCTCCTCTATGGACCCTATGGGAATATGCTGATTTCCCCTCATTTTTAGGGCAGTCTGTTTATAGAATCATAGGATCACAGAATCATAGAATAGTTTGGGTTGGAAGGGACATTAAAGGTCATCTAGTCCAACCCTCCAGCCATGAGCAGGGACATCTTCAACTCAATCAGGTTGCTCAGAGCCCCGTCCAACCTGACCTTGAATGTTTCCAGGGATGGGGCATCCACAACCTCTCTGGGCAACCTGTTCCAGTGTTTTACCACCCTCATCATAAAAAATTTCTTCCTTATGCCTAGTCTGAATCTACCCTCTTTTAGTTTAAAACCATTGCTCCTTGTCCTATTGCAACAGGCCCTGCTAAAAAGTCTGTCCCCATCTTTCTTATAAGCCCCCTTTCAGTATTGAAAGGCCACAATAAGGTCTCCCTGGAGCCTTCCCTTCTCCAGGCTGAACAACCCCAACTCCCTCAGCCTGTCCTTATAGGAAAGGTGTTCCATCTCTCTGATCATCTTTGTGGCCCTCCTCTGGACTCGCTCCAACAGGTCACTGTACTGAGCACTCCAGAGCTGATGCAGCACTCCAGTTGGGGTTTCCTTCCTTTTACTATCCTCTATTAAATGCAAATACACTCATAAAGTTAACTTAATCCTTTCCCAACTGCTCATTAAATAACAGCCCACAGATGAGAAAGCCAGTACTCCAGTGTCACCTTGTCGTGGTTTAACCCCAGCCGGTAACTAAGCACCACGCAGCCGCTCACTCACTGCCCTTCCCCACCCTGCCCCCATGGGATGGCGGAGAGAATTGGGAAAAAACAAGTAAAACTCATGGGCTGAGATAAGAACAGTTCAGATAAGAACAGAAAGGAAGAAACTAATAATGATAATGATAACACTAATAAAATGACAATAATAATAACAACAACAACAACAACAATAATAATAATAATAATGGAATTGGCATATACAAAACAAGTGATGCACAATGCAATTGCTCACCACTCGCTGACTGATGCCCAGTTAGTTCCCAAGCAGTGATGCCTCCCCCAGGCCCACTCCCCCCAGTTTATATACTGGGCATGACATCACACGGTATGGAATATGCCTTTGGCCAGTTTGGGTCAGCTGCCCTGGCTGTGTCCCCTCCCAGCTCCTTGTGCCCCTCCAGCCTTCTTGCTGGCTGGGCATCAGAAGCTGAAAAATCCTGGACTTAGTCTAAACACTACTTAGCAACAACTGAAAACATCAGTGTGTTATCAACATTCTTCTCATACTGAACCCAAACCACAGCACTATGCCAGCTACTAGGAAGAAAATTAACTCTATCCCAGCTGAAACCAGGACATACCTCCAAAAGCCTACTCCGTTTTTACATGAAACATGATTCTTGTTAGAGGCGATTGGTGCATGCAAGTTTTTCCACCCACGCTCTAGTTCCTTGTAGCCACTTTTGGTCTGCCATGGTCATTCCTGTCAGTGTTATTAATAGCATACGGATAAGCAGCATAGGGTAGCAGTTGGTGCTAACTTTCACTGGATGCCACGTCTGGTTGACAGATATGTTCCTCTGTCGCCCTTAGGAAAGAGGCAGCAATCACCACCGTTGCTCTTTTGCTTCTTTCTGGAAATGATGATGAATTGCCGAGCCTTCGGAGTGTGCGTCTCCTCCTAAACTGGCCGTGAGGTTGGTGCTATACCTGCAACACGAGAATTAGGACCGGAACGTGGCATCGGTAGGAGTCAGGTTCAAAATAAACAAAGGAGATGCAGACGGGGAGTAAAAGGGCTGAGTTCCTTGCCAAAGGACGCTGTCTGCAAGAGATGTTTACATGACTGGACAAACAGCAGAAAGACAGATCAGCTGGGTGCTAGACATGTTTACAGAACTGAATCGTTTCCATAATACGTAACTTCCCGCAGTGGAGTACGTAGCCAGCTAGACACAGGTAAGTCCCTGCATTCCCCTTCAGGGATCAGAGATGGTTTGTTGTTATTGCTATGTTCCCTTAACAGTATTCCAGTTATCTCTGGAAAAATCTCATGGTTTTTTGTGAGCTGCTGGCAGAAAGGTTTCTCTGCCTTCAGTAGTACAAAGATCTTTGCTTTGGAATAAAATCTCATTGCTTTTTGTCTTGATGCCATGTGTCTGCAGCAATCTTGGAGGAATGTGCATTTTACTTTTCCCATTACTAAAAAAAAAAAAAAAAGCATATCTACACTAGATATTTTCCTACCTGACAGCAGCCGTGCCTTTCAGAAGCCCTCTGTGCAAAAGTGGCACTCTTCATCCTTTTGGAACACGACACAAGACAATCCCCCTTTGCCTTCCCTGAGATGGTGTAAATCTGCCACAAAAGCAGAGGCTTTCGATGTGCTGCTGCGCCTATGATCTACGAAGCATCTTGGAATACTGCGGCAGGAGATTATGCAGTTCTGCATGTCGATATAATTAGGTGAGATAAAGGTGAAACTGGGAGGTCAGTATTCTGAGATGTCCTTGTTTTTGCAAGCTTAAGTAATTTATCCTGTTATGTTCACAGGCTTTTCTGAGATATAAAGTGTCTAAAAACCACAGATATCAAGTCCTTTGCTATGTAACACTTAAGCTGTATCTTCTTTTTATTTTTACAAAGAACCTAGAGTCATATTATAAACCTGCAAGATGAAGTCCGAGGAGTTGTTCTTGTCATCAAATCCTGAGGTGAAAATACAGCCTTTCATTGTACGTTTTATATATAAAATTCTTAAGAGAGAATTTTCATAGCTGTAGAATATGAGATGGCAAACAGGTTTTATAGGTGACTGCATGCTGGTGCAAAGCTGAGACATTTGCAGAAGTTGCTTATTACAAATATAATCCAGGCCGTGAATAGCTGTTGTACCAGACAAAGGCTGATTCAAGGCACAGCAACATACAGGAGGAAGAGCAAAAGATGACACCTCCTTGCCATGTGATTGCTACAAAGATTATGTTTTCTTCAACCTGCAGTGCCTGCTGCTTTGTTGATGGATTGGTTTTAAGTGAATCGTTGTTTTGCCATAAGCTTAACGAGTCAATGCTGGTGGATGGGTCAAAGGTGGGCATTTAATTTCAAGGACTAAACTGAGCAGAAAATCCATGAGACAACAGACGACACCATCGCACTAAAGTCCAGATTAAAACGTACGCTCTATTGGATCGTGGTCAGTGCTTCAGCCTTTGGGTTATATATCCAGAATATTGTCAACTGTAAGGCAGACAGAAGGGCCCTGGGGAAGAGAATTGTCCAGGTATTTTTTTTAGGTTCTGTAAGGAAAAAAAGTTGTGCTAATACCATTCAAGGAGAGAATTTTCTGGCAAGAGGACTCGGTTCAGCTCCTCCTTTTGAGAGACAGCTGCCGTTTCAAGACTGGCAAGAAAGAACAAAGCACGTGAAGTTCGTGACACAACGCTGAGCAGGAGCTCCATCTTCCCTTTATTCTAGATTTAGGTAGCACACCAGTTTCTCTAATCATTTGAAAATGCTCAGATTCATCTGCCCACATCTGAGCTGGTCCCCTCAGGCTCTCTTTCTAGTCAAAAGAGGGAATAGGCATGGCTGCAGACTGCTTTCTCTCTTCCCGATGTATGCAGTCAAAAGAGTTCGAATTGGCCTGTTCTATACAGGAGGAAAGCCAGGATGAATGATAAAGAAAAGCCGGGATGAATGATAATCTCTGTTGGGGATTTTTACATCAGCAACTTCTGAAGTTAGGTGATATGAAGCCTGCAGAAGAGATTGTGTATTGTTCCAGGCAAAAAAAAGCTTTCCTTTCACTTTTGTTATTAGCAAGAGCAATTTGTACAAAATGCATTTTGCTCTCCATTATAGCTGGATTGTGTGCAGGGACCCTAGATTTCCATGGCAGTGCTCTCCTGCAGCCCTCAGTCTGATGTTGCTAACAATAAGCATCTTCTTTCGTGCATGACATCTCTCAGGGAAGCATAGAGAGGTGTCATATCACAGACTTCTGGGCCTCATTTTTATATAATTAACTGGTTTGCCACCTGAAATGTTGTAATTAAGCTTTCATGTGTAAAGCAGGAGCATATGCCACTGTCAAGCAAATGTGAATGAGACAAGTCAGGCATTTCATGTTAATTTAACTTTACCATGATTAACTCTCTTCCACTCGTTAGTGGTGACCACACACACAAACTACTGGTGGTGACTATTGCTTGCAAACAAACTTGAGAGGTTCCTTGCTAAGGTTATGTACTGTGCCGTGCACTAACAACCTGATGTATGTTAAAGGTGGGAGTTAGTTCTGTCCAGCATGACTAATCTCAGTGATACAGAGGAATTTTCACTCAGAGATTTCTTACTCCTACTCAGTAACGTACATCTGAGTTAGCATTGGATAGACAGAAGATGCGTGCTAACGTACTTTGTTTTTTAAAGAATGCTAGAGCATGGATTTCAAGTTCACAAAGTCTCTGAATATTATATTACTCTAGAAGGGGTCATGGCACGGGCTGAGGCACTGGCCCAGGATCACCCATACTATAAAATTGTTAAACTGTCCCTGAAACAAGTTTGACCCATGCCAACGTGCCCATGACGAGTCTGTGGGGTGACACAAGAGGCAACATGGAGACGACGTGGTCTGGGACATGGTCTTCAAGACTGCTTGCCCATTGCTTTGTCCCTCAGTTGGTTCAGCCACTAACTGGGATGCTGTCTTGTAGACTCTGTGTCTTCTGTTGAGTGGACTTAATGGCTGTGGATCATTTAGGGAAAATAAGAACCGTACGCAAGACCTGACTCTTGCTTGACATCCTTTCTTTTCTTTCCTTGAGAAACCAGTGTGATGGCAACACGGAACCGTTACGTGAAATCTGATTGCAGGATCATTTTTGCTGGTTAAAATTTCAGGCAGGGATTCAACTCGCCTATTCAGCATCATATTTATTGGGCTGGCAACTAGAAAATAATAATTATACTTAAAAACTGCACAGATTGGAGCTGGAAGCAGAGACAATAAAGCCCCACAATACCAGCTGTACAGCTGCCTCCAGGCTAGAGCTGCACTTTGAGTCATCCCATTTAGGAGCTGTCTCCAGCAGTCACTGAAGTCAACAGGAGCCTTTGATTTCTTCTCAGTAGGTGCTGGATCAGATTGCTATAGTCTCCTTTTAAAGTCTAAGAACAAGGGGGCAAAAGGCATGTTTAGTAAGCTACACTGTGTGGATGAAATAATATCACTTTAAGAAGAACCATTCCCTTTGGAGGAGCATTAAATTTGCAGGGGGATAAGAGTTCAGGGCACTGCAATTACTACCTAATAGTAACATTTCATCAGCGAGCAAGGACAAAGCTGAATTTCTGGGGTAATGCTTGGTGTGCAGCGTGGGGAGATTTGTAAAAAACAAATCCATGCTTGGAAAATGGACAGCATTTAGAAATAAAAACATAACAATTAACAGTGCAGTTCACATGCAAGGTGCTTGAAGTTAAAAAGGTATTATACACTCATCTAAAACTTTACAGTGATGTGAGATATAGCTGCTGTATATATGGTGCAACACGCCAATCATTTGGCAAAAAATTGCCTAAAGTTCAGTTGGATGAATTGGTTAGTTAGAGCATTACCCATTCCTTTCTCAAGGCCAGTCACACAGGGGTCAGGTTGTTCTGCCAGGAAAATGTCCTAAGAGGAATATTTTATTTTACCTTTGTCAGCACATTGGAGAGGATTTTACTCGAGTCACCTTTGTATATTTTATTCATTAGGGCATGATCCTTAAAGGCTATAGTAACCCTCTGCTCGGAATGATTTTGTGCAGTCTGAGGATGATGAGTACTTGCGAGGACATGCAGGGGACCTCACAGGATTAGGTCCTTATTTTGGCCATCTATGTTCACATATTGGACTTCTGAGTTGAAAAATGGGACAGGTTAATTCTTTGAGACAAGGTGCTGAAACTGTGCTAATCAAAGCATCTCAGTAAAAGGTGCAGGATGAACACTGAGTCTTCTTGGTTTTATCTAATTAAAGCAATTCTAACTTTATTTTAATATAGATTTGTGTATTTAGTATTAAAGATATTGGAGATGGAAAGGGAAGAAATGATCCCGCACAGCCTTTCTCAGGAAGGGCTTAATTTGTTCTTGCCTGCTGATTGTGATGCTCTACCTAGGTGCTATTGAATTTTAACTGGTTATTAGTTTGTGGAAAGAATTACTGTAGTGCAGTCCTTCTGAGAAAAATGAAAACTTCTCATCCCTCTTTGGGGATTTGGTAATCAAGGAATAGAAAATTGTATTCTGGAGCTGAAGTTTATGAGAGCTCATTCTGTTCCTCGTGGACCAGAGTGCCCCGCGTTCCCTGCAGAGGGGACAGGGAGAAAGCTGGCTCTTCTCCCCTGTCATCTTGAGGCTTCAGCCGTTAATCTGTAGCGCGGGTTTGCAGGTGGGAACCTGTTAAACCCCAAGTGAAAAAAATTCTCTTACTACTATAGTTACTGTTCCCTCTGATTCTCCACAGTGTCAGCGGATTCAAGGATAGATATGAAGATAGGACCCTTCGTTGCCTTACTGTAATGCTGCAGCACAAAATGGCGAGGTGCCACTAACTACGTGGCAGGATCATATTTTTTTCTCTCCAAGCGTCTTTAAAGCAGTGCCCAGGCACCTTGGAGATAAATTCGTCATAATCAATTCCACTTTTAAAGGGGTGGAAAGCTCTCATCCCATTTTTCATTTCAAACCACTTTTTGTGGTTCCTCTACCTCAGTGGCTGTCTTTCAGGAGCAATGCTGATGGGTTGTGCTCCAAGATTCATTACTGAAGAAGTTGTGTGCAAAATTGATGGGTCTTGCATTATACTATCAAGGTGACTTGTTTGACTGGACTGCTTTGCTTTCCTATCCATTAACAGAAAGTACCCTTCATTAGTAAAAAATCCGATCAACAGACTGCATAATTGCCATTTCTGTCTTACTTAATGGAAAGAGTCTTGTTGCACTGCATGTTTTCAACTACGTGCAACAACCTTCACATTAAAATGCAACAAATTTAGCAGAGCTTGTACAAAAGCCATTTTTTTTGCTAACAGTTATAGACTGCAAAGTTTATATGGCTTGCTTTGGACTGAAAATTTCAATTAGAGGTTGAACTATATATAACAAAGAAGCCTAAATAATTGAGAATTAAAGCTCCTTCTGAGTGTGTAGCTTGCATGGAGTCATCAGAGTTGCAGGGTTGATGTAATAGCTGTCTTTAGGAGATATCAGGAGTATGCTCACATTCTGCTGCCATTTTGACACCTGAACATTTTAGAAGACAGTCTTTTTCAATTATACTTCATGTGTGGCTATAGAACTGGGGGGGGTTATTGTAATCCCATGATTTGAGCCCACATTTGCTGGCCGTGGCCCTTGTGGCTCTCTCCCCATCTGAAACACTACCCACTGCAGCTACCACGAGCAGTAGCGTCCGGCACGGCAGCACAGGCGTATGAGCATTATGCGGACTCCTCTCTCTCCTCATGCTCTTCCTTTAGCTATCACAGAGAATAGGAGCAGGACTGACGCTTGGATTTAAGATGAAAATATTCTTAGGTTTTATGGGGGCTCACATTTATCTCTGTCAGACTTTTCCTTCCTTTTATTCATTTGAGGGCTCTGAGAACTAACAGCCCAACAGCACTGCTATTCTGAGGATATTCTGATATATGTCTTCGAATAGACAAGACACCTGTGGCCATACCAACTCTGGATCACCCACCATCATTTCCTTCATGACCTTTAAAGATGTCAGATGAGACTGGTTTTTTTTCCCCCAGTTGCTTCATTCTGCACTAGATGCAATTTCAGGTCCCAGAAGTGAAATCAGGCAGCACATTAATCAACTCTGCTTCCCAGTCTCTGCACTTCTGTCTTTCCATAGTTTATTTTTCTGGATAATATAACACAGATTTAAAAATAGAGGTGTATTACCCTCTCAAAATACATGCAATTCTGGTATCAGCAGTGGAATAAGCTCATTTAGATGAAAGGAACTATTTTCTTTCAGTGGAGTGAAATACCTTATCTGCCTCTGTTTGGATTACATTCAAGTGTTATGCCTCCTATGGTATATAGGACTGATGTTGCATGCAAGTCATCTGCTCAGTGTATTTTTGGTATGCTGCCGGAAAATATTTCCCTTAATAATACTTCAGTGTATGCTGTTGCATGGATCACAAAAAGAAAAAGCTGCATTACTGAATTAAAAGTACGGAGAGGTTTAAAATGTACCCAGCTAATGTATGAAACTTAATGGCTCTCTTTGTAACTGGGAGGGAGAGAAAAATTCTATCTATCTATCTGGACCACCTCTTGTTTCTTCTTCACTGGTCTCAGAGTGACCAGAATGCTTTACCAGCATGGTTTTACAGTGAGATGTATAGCCCTGATCTTAATACAGTACTTCAGGTAAAACACAAAATAGTGTGATGTAGAAAGTGTATTTGGAAAGGAAGAAAATGTGTTTGCTTCATGTGCCAAAAAAATTTAAATCAGTTGGTTAGTTGGTGGCATAGTTAATTTAATAGCAGACGGTAATTTTAGAATTTCTTACATATAGGAACGTTGGCACAAAATTAGACTGAAAAGTGTTAAAATCTGCAATTCCTCTAATTCTTTTTATTTCATATACTAGACAAACAGTTCCTCAAACTTTTAAGTGAAGTTATTTTTCTGCTGAAGTTCAGTTGTGTAAAACCCACACATCACATTAAAAAAATAGAAAATGGTATAGGATTTTGTTCTGGAGAAAACAATGTTGTCATGTAATTGCTTTTTTTCTGAGCTCTTTCACTTGACCCTGGTTGCTTATTATAATGTTTTAGGTACCATAGCTTAGGTTTTATTGACCCCTGCTTGCTGCCTATTTGTTTTATAGTTACTGAGTATTGTAAGGCTTGGAAAGTTTAGTGTAAAAATTGTAATTTGGTCCTGTTCATTAGAAATGGATGTGGAAAAAGTGTTAGCAGTAAATGTCTTCTTTTTCAGCTTTTATTATAAAAGCCTAAAGGGCTGCAGTACCTCAAGCTGCTCAGCATTAACTTGTTCAGCTCTGGAAAGTGTGACTTTGGATGGGCCAGGCTGACGACTGGTCATATATGGTAAAACAAGGAAAACAGTGTGTTGGAGTAAAGGTGTTTGTAACGACTGCATCTGAGATTTTTTTTTCAACATGTGGTCTTTTCAGTCTCCTGAGCAGTAGCATGGCCATAATTAATGGGGAACCAAAAGTAACTACAGTTTTTTCAGGTTGCTAGTCCATGCTCCTTTAACAAAGTGCCTGATTCAGAGCAGTATCATATCTCATGGCAGCCACCACCTCCTGATGCTGTTGTACTATTTTGTAATAAAGTTGCCACCATCATTTTTCCTTCTGGGTTTACACAGACTAGTATATTACCTACGGTCCACAAACCGGGTGTCAAGATTGGTTGCATGCAGCTTGAAGAGACTGATCGCAAACACTCATATTTTGAGAAGGTCAAAATATTAGAATATTACATATGAATTTAGACCACCACCATGAATAATATGGTGTATATATAAAGTAAAAATTGGATGTAGTAATCAAAATTCTTTTACTGAGTGTCATGGTTTAACCCCAGCTGGCAGCTCAGCCCCACACAGCCGCTCACTCACTCCCCCATGGTGGGATGGGAGAGAGAATCAGAAGAGTAAAAGTGAGAAAACTCATGGGTTCAGATAAAGACAGTTTAATAGGTAAAGCAAAAGCCACGCACACAAGCAAAGCAAAACCAGGAATTCATTCCCCACTTCCCACGGGCAGGCAGACGTTCAGCCATCTCCAGGAAAGCAGGGCTCCATCACGCCTAACGGTGACTTGGGAAGACAAACGCCATCACTCCAAACGTCCCCCTTCCTCCTTCTTCCCCAGCTTTACATGCTGAGCATGACGTCGTATGGTGTGGGATATCCCTTGGGTCAGTTGGGGTCAGCTGTCCCGGCTGTGTCCCCTCCCAACTCCTTGTGCCCCCCCAGCCTGCTCGCTGGTGGGGTGGGGGGGAGAAGCAGCAAAGCCCTTGGCTCTGGGTAAGCACTGCCCAGCAGTAATGAAAACACCCCTGTGTTATCAACACCGTTTCCAGCACAAATCCAAAACACAGCCCCATACCTACTATGATGAAAATTAACTCTACCCCAGCCAAAACCAGCACACTGAGTGAAATGAAAAGTCATCCAAAATGAACGTGAAGAATCAAAACGATGTGTTAGACCTTTACAGTTTTACTGGTAAGAAAAGCCATGGGCATTTATGCCTTCTGTCTGCTGCTCAGGTAGAGAAGGAGCAGTGGAATGTACCTCGCAAGATTACTTCAAATGCTTTTATCTGATCAGTCATGTTTGAAGAAATCAGGAAGCTCTTTTTATAAGGATTTAATTTTCAGGTGTGAATTACAGAAAGAGAGGGTTTTGCACGGTATTTGAAACCTTCTTCAATATCTAGCACAAGTGGTATATAGCTCAATCCCTCACTTCAAGGAATAGACTTGATACTTACTAAAAAATGGCTTACTAAAAGTAACTAGCACACACCATTAAGTATTTTTAGATTGAATTAACTTTAAATTTTAGACTGAATAAAGGAATTAATTTTTAAATTTAATTAAAGCAATTTACTCCATATAATTTAGAAGCTAAGTTTTATACTTTAATAAAAACATAAAAGCACAGAAAAAGAATACAGACGTAATACTTTCAAAGTTATTTTTACTTGAATTCATTAGGCAATACAATCATTTTTTCCTATCAAAAATGTCCTGTGTATTTGTTTGCTTCTAAGTGAAGATAAAGAAAGATGAAATGTAGAAAGAAAACTTACTGTGTACTTCAACTGGACTGTGTACTTGAACTCTGAATACATCAAATTATGATGGTACAAAGAAATACTGAAGGGAAAAAATTACATACTGTATTTACACGGATTCTAAGATGTATAGCTTTTTTTATTCTCCTAGTTATACAAAAGAAACTGTGAATTAACTTGATGGCTGCTTGAAAGGATTAATTCAGAAACACAGTATCTTAGAAGGACTAAAAGCCCTGGAATACATTTCTAAAAGCTTCTCAAACTGTAAGAAAAGGTAGCTTAAGATTTATAAATCTGAATGTAAATATTTCTTTTAAAATCAGAAGATGCTAGGCTGCTAGTGGCATTTTGTTCATTGAAAATTTCAGTAGATAGATAGTTTTGTAACTTTTCTTTGCTTGATAAACTACACAGTAGTGTCCTGAACTGTCAGTTTTCTGTTGTGGAGTATTACCCACTAATTTAAATGAACAAGTTTACTGATTCCGGAAAATGAGTTTGTACTTCCACCTTCACTTGGTAGGTCACCCTGCTAATATTTCAGAGACAGTTCTCTACTCCTAGCTCTTTTATTTTAGCACATCCTCAGCAGCTGAAGACATCCAGTGAATGGTTAATTTTTTTTCCTTCAACATACATTTTCTTTCTGTTTGAATCACCGTTTTGTTTAGTCAAGCATATCGTACTTTGCAGACAGTAATTTTTACCGCACCCTGTAAATGGGGGCAGTAAGTCTAACAGGGGAGGTGCAGAAGACCTTAGTGGAACAACTAGTAGTAGTTGTATTTCTAGTTATTCACTAAAGCTGCATTAAGCCCCAATTCTATGGTTACTCTATGCAATTTCAAGTTACCGAAGGTGGCCTTGTATGACAGCTTTGCCCGTTGTTTGCAAGGAGAGCTGAAGAAATAACTGTCTGATAGGCTTTCTCTGTATCTTTCCCTGACTTCTGTTTATACCTCTTATTTTTTTCAGCTAAGGCGGGAAATGTAATTAGAGGGTATAATGACAGTTACAGCAGCCCCAGAAACATGAGATTGATTCCCATGACGGCTGAAAAACCCTCCATGCAGTACATATAAACAGGCCCAGTTTCTGAGTTCTAATTAACTTTATTAACGTTTAGTGCAGGAAGTACGAAGGCAACTTAAACAAGGATATAAAAAGCACTGGAGCATTGAAACACTGGTTTCGTGTAACTGACTCTTATTGAAAGACATATTTTTCAGCGTTTTGTAAAGAAAAATAGAGTAATTTAGAAGAAAGATATTAGCTACCTAATACACTCTTATAATAACGAAGCTTTAAATAATGGAGCAAAGATACTAATAGTAGCTTCCTACTTGGTAACATAGGTAGCGATTCTTTATGATGTGCAATTAATAAATACGCTAGCTAACACGTAACAATGTACAATGACAATGCGATAAAAGAGATGCAATTATGTGCAAGATTCCTATTGTGCCAGCAAATAAGACTTTATGGGCTACTGGAAAATGAGTTTGGGAAAAACCAATTGTAAAAACCTTTTCCATTACATGTTCCTTCTATAGAAACATATTAACTCACATGTGAAAAGCTAAAATATTACACTGGTAAATAACTGTGAAGACATTTTCCCCCACTATGGACACAATTGCAAAACTTTGCAATCACAGAAATTGTATATATTATTTTGATATAATAATCATAACTAAGCTTAACAGCAGTGATATATTAATCACACATAAAGTATATTTTTTGCATAGATTTTTTTGTTCACTGTCCATGGATTTCCATTTTGTACATATATATATATAATTCAGCAAGCTTTGGTGCTCTTTGATGAACTCAAACTGGAATATGGCTGATTTATATGATACGTATTTCCTATTACTATAATTGCAAACAATGCTATAATAATACTTTTCAGGTGCTAAAATCTCTTAAGTATAGAAATTGCAGTAGAAAAACTAAGATTATCTTTTCTGTTACTTACTGACCCTTATTCCCAGGCATGACGATTTAACAATATTTAAAAGATATTCTTGTTTTGAGAAGCTCTCAAAACATGTGGTCAGCAGTTTGTCCACTAAAAGGATTGTGCCCTGGAATAATTTAGTATCTGTTTTCTTCTGATATTTTTTGTATGCTCAGTAGGTAAAAACATACAATAAAAATAATCTTGCAGTCACGCAAAACTATAGTATCATTTTGTACAGTCTTGCAAACAAACAGCATAGAAGTAGATCATTTATCCATAGAGAAGTTTGGAACTCGGAAGTACGTAATGTCAATAATAGAAAATTAGTGTATCTTTAAAGATGTAGGCTATCATAGCTTGTTTTTAAGCTTTGATTTAATCCTTTATATGATTATTCTATAGTGCTCGCAGTCTTGCCAGGAGAGCTTCTACTTCTGGCACGGCTTCTCCCTTAGAAGGAGACCCAATACGATCCATTTTCTTTTCTTTGTTGCCTTCTCCATGACAGGCTTCCTTTCTCCCAACAGCCTTGTTCCACGCCGTAGAACTTGGTTCCACATCATAAGTAACCTCTTTGGTGACTGGGCTTCTTGTCAAGTTTAAACTGATATTGTGGTGCGAACATGATTTCTCTAGTTGCCCTTTCTGGTTCTCTGCAGAAAAACCAAACAAACCTTGTTTCACTATTAAAATACTCAGTTTCAATATTTTGTAATATAAAAGACCTCTTGATCAGACAAAATTTTACATGCAGATGATGTACTAGAAGGAGTAATAATTGCCAAGGAAGCAAGACAAAAAATATTATCACTTCAAAAGCACTGGGCTTGGTCCCTTGGAAGTGATACAGACTGTACATGACTCCATTAGATTAGCATCCATATTTCCTATAAAATCACATATAGAGCCTGACAGGATCCTCCTTTCTTACTGGAATCAAGGAGAAAACAGAGTACTTGCCACCTCTCAGTGTCTTCCAAAATTTTATCTAGTAAATTACATTACCTACGTATTTTTTTAATTGTTCAAATTTTAAAATGTATTAAAAAAATCTATTTCAATTTAATTATCCATTGTAATAATTTTTCTTTCCTTTGTGCCAAGGAAATTACAGCTAAGTAATTTTAAGAATTTGCATAACTTGCTACTTTTTGCTAAACAGTACTGGCATTGACTGTCACAAGAAGTTGCACTCAGTTAATATCCAGAAGCTTTGCTCAATTGACATGTATTAATAGACAGATTTCTTTTTTTGTTCCCCCCCCAAATCAAGTGACTGTTCTCTAAACCAGCATAGGAGTGGTCCCTCTCATAGATCTCAAACTTTTTAAAAACAGGTGTACTCAATATTCATGTAACCTTGAGCAAGGCTTGAAAATGGCTTCAACAAACTTGACATGACATTTAAAGTTTTTTGGTTATTCGCTGAAAGATGTTCCATCATCCCAGTAGTAATGACTTTGGAGCACAGGCAGTCACTCATGACAGTGTGTTTTATGTGAGTGCTGAAAATTCCTACCGAAAACAGCTTGTACATTAAAAGGCAGCTGCTGAAGATATTTACTGCACTGTCATTCCCTGACCAGGGGCCCTCGGTGATGGATGAGGATTTTACACACTTTCTTGGACAATCTCAGCAAATTTTGTAAGTACGATCACCTTTTGGCAAGTGGAAGAAAATAAATACCTTCCTTCTATCATCTTCTAAATCAGATAACCAATTCTTAATTAAAATTTGAGAATAGCCAAATTTTGCACTTAGCTGAAAAATGCAATTTCCATTTTATACTATGGAAAATAATTTGACCCTGAAGATGCAGCAGCACACATTTCAGTTCTCCTGAATTACAGGAGGCCAAAGATTGGGTATGAACACATCTTTATAATTACATATAATAAAACCATCATATATAATTAAAATATCCCTGGTGTGTACACTCTTAAATATCCCATTCTACTTAAATGTTTATAGTCATCGATTCTGAACACATATTTGCAGGCTGATAAAAGCATGCTACCTGTATCAATATACAAAATACTAGCTGCACCATAGCCCTTTTTGTTTACATTCAGTCTAGGGGCAGTGGAAAAAATACTTGGTGTTTTGAAGATCGATACATTTTTTTTGAAGTAGAAGAAAACATACTGTCATATAATCAGAGATTAAGTATAGGTGTTGGACTTATAAAAAGGCAAAAAAATAAATTAGGCCCCGAAAGTAAGCTTCTCAAGTGTACCAACAACCAAATTTTAACTACTTTGCAGTTCAGCGGAGTCTTCACCCCAAAATACTCAAGCATGAGGATCAGTTAGGTATCATCAACTAGACTGAATAACAGAGGTGCTGAACACTTATGAACTGAGGCCTCAAAGTAAAATCTAGCTGTATTTTCCCCAGTTTCTCATAGTGTGCGAGGGGCAGAGTAAGGTGCCTTAGAGTGAGATTTAGAGCAGCAAATAGTCTAAGCAGGGAACTGCTGCAAGTTAGCTATTAAGAAGTAGTAGATGTTGGGTTCTATGTAAACTCTTGTCCCACTTTGAAACTCGGTAACTGATTTAGCCTTGCAGGAAGGTGTATCCCATAACTTGCTGCTTACAATCTGGAATTGTTGCGTGGGGATAGTGACTGAGTAAAGCTGACTACAGCTGTGTCTTTTTCCCCCCCTTAAAACAGCAGCAATCGTGTTGATATTTGTGACTTTCTAGGCATAGACTAATGAGTGGAGCTTTCAACTTGAAGGACCAGTGTCTTTCCCTTCAGTCTGAGGGGCCCTGCAACAGTGGGAAATGGGATTGGGAAAGCGCCTTAATCACTGGCCAGTTTATGTGAGTAGTCCTTGTTTCATCTGTTGTAACTCCTGTGCAGTGAAGATGCCATGATTCACTGGAAAAATCACAAAGTGTCATGGTCTTAATACAGGACACTTTACCTAGTGATTAGCAGCACTTCCTAAATAACGAGAACACTTTGGTCTCAGCCATGCTACAAAAAATACTAAGCAGCTAGTGTGAATTAAAAAAAATAATGTGGACACGCATTTTATCTAAGTCCAGTTTTATCATTTCAAAGTTATTTCAGCTGCTTCCTAAAACATGTGGCGTCTTTACTGTATATGTTGTTTCAATCAAGGAGGAGCTTCTCCATATGGCATTGCTACGCCTAAGTGCGTGTCCAGTATTAGCAGATCTGTAGATAGGCAGTTCCCTGCTTAGTAAACTGGCTGTTGTGAATTTCATTCAGAAACACTGAACTTTGCTAGGCCTGGCTCAGAAAGCATACATATTTACATACAGTCCTAGATTTCACTTTGGTAAATATGCACCTAAAGAATTAACTGCTGTAATACTTGAGGTATATATGCTGCTAGTGGCATTCTTCTTATCTGAGTGAAAGATCACTTCCATTTAAGTCAAAGTTTAAAATTAGTTTAGGTACTAGCAAGGTAAAAGGTCTCACTAATTCCTCAGAAATTAATGTCTACCCTGCCAATTTTTTATTTTAATCAAGCAGGAATTAATTTGTGTTAAACCCAAACTCTTAAACACCCTGTACTGCTTCACACACTGATTCAAAACTTGCATGCATTAGTGATTTGGTACCCCATCCATTCCACTGGCGTGACTTTGGATTGTTACCACACCTCCCTCAAATCTTACGCTACAGTGGTTTAAAAAAGCCAATGCACCTTGCATATGAATTTAAAACTACAAGGCTGCAAGCTACTGCAAGGTTAGCATGTAACTTTGATCACAACAATAGAAGAGCTGGACTTCCTTAGTTCAGTGTGATAAAGGCTATAAAGCATAGAATTATTTACTTTCAAGAAAAGCCCCAAGTTGAGATTAACTGACAAAGTATGCACAAGAATAAACAGCCATTAATATATTTCTATCAGAAATTAAAACCTTTTGAACCATCAGAGTAATGAAGTTTTGGAATGCACATATAGAAGTGAGAGCAAAAAACCATAACCAGTTATAAGCAGGAATTTGATCTGTTTCTGAAGACAATTTTTGACATGGCTGCCTGCAACAGCAAGGAGATAGCTTAGTGACATTGGCCACCATTTTAATCCTACGTTTCTAGAACAAGGGTACCCACAGAAAATCCACAAACCATACAGATATTAACAGACTTTTCCTAAACTACTTTGAGCCATTACATCATGGACATACGTCCATTTGGTTTTGTGTTTTTGGCAGTAAACTATATGTGAAACAAGTTGCAGAATAAAGTAAATATATTTACACACTTACACACCTTGGTTCAAATACACTTTTAAAGAACTGAATATAATAAAGTTATAGAAGGTTAAAAGAAAACTACTCATGGAAAGGCACTTCTACATGACGTCTTGTTAAGAAGAAAGCTTACATTTCTGGAGATGCGCTATTTGTCCACCTACTGTAGCAAGGTGTACCTTCCGGCAGTAGCAAGGCAAAAAGAAATCAGACATTAAAAATCACTGGATAAAACCAGAACTTATTAATTTGCTGTATATATTGGAAGTAGTTGAGACAAATTTCTAATGTTTGGTCACTTTTAGTAATCAAAACCTGTCGTACACCTGTATCACAACAACCACTCTGCAGATGAAAAAAAAAGCTAAAACTTTGAATTCATGTTTAAGTTTTCTAAACACTGGGGTGAGAAGACATTTACCCATAATAGTTTTGACTTTACTGCTACTGAATGCTTCCAGGCACGGGTTAGGCAGAGATCACGTTGTACCACTACTAAAGTCTCGGTGTCCAGATTCCATGGCATTTAAATCTTTTTCTTTCCCTTCTTCAATATCTAAATCTTGTGGGTCCTTCAGACCTATTAAAATTCAGTTTTCACAGATACGAATTTCCTGAACATTGCTGTTAATCAAAACCATTTCAAAATCATAGTCACATAACCCAGAGCCAAATAGCTACTATCATCCAGATACAAGTCTTTTAAAATTACTTTGATTAACAGCAATGCTCAGGAAATTCAGTTGACAGAAAATTGTGCTTAATAGCTTTCCATAGTTTAAATGGTGTCCTAGCATAGAATAACTTACAATGATATGCTTATAATCTATTAAAGGCTACATACTTTATATTCAGAAAAAGGAAATTGTGCACTAGCATGTGAACAAAAAAAATCAGCAGCATGAGACCTGCCTGCTGTGAACTTGGGGAAGCAAAATATGATCAGTTGGAGTTTTTTAAATCCTGCATAATACTGTTATATATTACCTTTAATAGAGAACAAAAATGATTGCAAGAGACTCACTAAAGAAGAGATACGGATTTTTTTAAAACGACTAATAAATATTTAAAATAAAAAAGGACTTTGAAAAGCTTTATTTCATTGCATAGTTTCTCAATAAAAGTCTTGATACTAAGGACATATTTAGTTTTTATGTAAATACTTGTACACCGATTGAAAAATAAAGTTGCAAATACAATAAGGAGAACTGCATTACGTGGTATTATATGTGTGTATTACAGTCATACATCTCAATGTGGGGCATGACAAAATCGTAACATAAGAAAGAACAATTGCAGTTACAACCTCATTACATCTTTTACCAAGTTAACAGGGAAAAATGCTCAAAAACCCAGTGGAATATTTCTGATCTCTCTGGCTTGTGATCTGCATGCTACATCATATTCCTGAAGCTATGTCTATGCCGGGATTTCCTAAAGCCCACACGTACCAACCTTACTACCAATGCAAATTATTTTTATGTTTTAAGTCACGACTTGCCTGTGCTAGAAGCTACTCTGAGGGCATGTCCCCATGCCAAATGGCTTTGGCTTGGGAAAAGTAACAGCCCCAGCCGTAATCCTCATCACTGGCTCCCCAGTGCGGTGCCATAGTTTGTCTCTGGTTCCGTGCCCCTGATCCATGGAACTGAAAGTCAGGGAAAAGCTACACCACCATGTCGGTGCTGTGCTCACGTTTTCCCAGCAAAACAGCAGGGGAAAAGAGGACGTGTTTTTGACAACAGTGTGATGTGCTGATTCCGGATGCCGCTGTAGAGCATTCCCACAAGCTGGAATGCTTGCAGCAGTCCAGCCTCCGTCTGGAAGTCCTGGCCATCTTCCACAAATGACACTAACCGCGTCATCACGCGTGTCCCAGTGCAACCTTACCAAGTGTATTTAGACAGTGCTCACATACCATGAGCCTTGTGAGGATATCAGTGTATACCCCCATATGCTCCATCTAAATAAACAGAAACCCATGAGAAGTTAGTCTGGAGATGTTCCTAAAGGGTTCCCCTGCCGATACCAAAGTATAAAGCATTCCTGGTGCTTTGCTGAAGATATGAGGAAACCCGCAAAACAGTTTCTAAGCGTGAACTACTTTTTCTGATATAAACTGGGCAATGCTGGCTTATGTTTCAGACGGTTGAGATTTACTTAGGTAGACTCTTGTTTTGAAAGGCTGAATGTGACCACTGCTGGCAGACATTTTGAGGACCCCGGTTTTTAAGTTCAGGACAAAGCGGAGGTTCTGAATTCCCACTTCAGCTGCATCTCGCTTCAGCTCTGAAGTAGACAGCTGTATTGGGTGTAGGTAGCAAGGTTTTGGTAGCAGGGGGGCTGTGGGGCGGCCCCTGTGAGGAGCGGCCGGGGCTGCCCCGTGCCGGACACAGCCGGTTCCAGCCGGTTCCAGCCGGCTCCAACCCGCCCACCCCAGGGCACGGCCGAGCCTGTCGCCCCTTTGTGCCGTTAGTTGCCTCACTGATGGGACCGAGTGTATCCTGCGGTGATAATAAGGAGGTAGGAGGGGGGTCTGGAGCGAAGCCGAGCCTGAGAAAGCAGGAGGAGTGTGTTTTCCCTAAGTGTTTTGATTCTTTGTTTCTCAGTACCCAAATCAGTAGTTATATATATATATATAAATTGGCAATAAAATAATTTTCCCCAAGTCGAGACTGTTTTGCCCGTGACAGTAACTGGTAAGTGATCTTCCCGTCTTTATCTTGACCCATGAGCTTTCCCGCTCCTGTTCTTCCTATTCCCCTCCGCGTCCCACCCCACCAAAGGGAGGACTGAATGAGCGGCTGGGTGGGAGTTTGGCTGCTATCCAAGAAGAAAACACCACATAAGCTTAGCCATAAGAAATTTTAAATTTTCCCATTGAAACACCCCACCAATTCTGAAAATTGTCATTTTGAACTTCCAGATTCCAAACTCTTGGCTTTTTACTATCAGAAATGTCAACAAGAAAATCATTAATTCTTGTTTTCTTCTCAAGTATGAAATGGGAGTCTCGTTTCCTGCACTGATCCCCCATTCCTGTTAGAGCCTAAGATACTGGACAGTTGCAAGCCCTGAATTTTATTCAGGCACCCATCTTTCCTTAATGTCATTTATACAGCCCAAAGTTGGCCTTCTAAAATCCATTCCCAGACCTTGGCATTGGTGTTAGAACATAAGAAGACCCAATCACCTTTCTTAAAAGCCTGCCTTACCACCCAGAAGCAGAATTTAGACATAATATGAAAGACTGCTATAGCTAGAAGGTCCATGTCTATTACATAACATCACTCAAAAAATGGGATAGCTCCTTGCTGGATAGTATAATGGAAAATACTTTAAATACTTTTTATTGCCACTTTTTCTTAGTTGCATATTTTTCAACAATTTCTGTGACTGACGAGGGTAGGATTGGAGAATGTCTCTGAAATGTTAAAGGAGTGCTGTGTGGTGTTACCACTTATTTCAGTTATACCCTGCAGCCCCAGCCCTAACACCTAAAGGAGTGGTAGCTATACTCAAATGATCTTTGCTTGATAAGTAATTTCTTACACCTTAGTATTTCATGCTGAATGCTCACAATTTGACTAATCTAAAGCAGACAATAATTAATGACGCATGGAAAAGTGCCACTGATTTTTGGAACATTTAAAAAAACCATTTTTATGCACATTTCATTTAACAGTTGCTGTTGTTCTTGAGTATTGTGTTAAAAAGGTGTGAAACACAAGGAACAAACACTAATCAGTAAGTTCAATTTAGATGAGAAAGTTTTCAGAAACAGTGAATATAGGGTTTTTTGTTCATTTCAAAGGCAAGAATAGAGTATGTCAGCACCAAGTGAGGCTAGCAGAGGATTTATAGAAACTGAATTTCAAAGAAAATCCATTACAAACTGTGAGCAAACTAATTTGTGATGAGAGGAACTATGCTGGACCAGCTCCCTTTTACTTGGCCCTAAAGAAAATCCTTTAAAAATTCTTTTAATCCCTTACCTACCTACATCTCCTCAAAGACTACTTTAAGTTCCTGTTGATCACTCCATTCAATCTTCTTCCTATCTTTTCCAAATGTATTTTGCATTTGCATTGAGTAGGGACCAATTTCTTTGTTTAAACTAATATATTCTCACCTCTAATATGGCAATGACTTTTGTTACAAGAAATGCAACTTTAAGTTACTGGGATTTAAATGGAAGTCTTGAGTGCCTGTCGAGATGAAAAGAGAACAAAAGTGTGGATCAGACTACTGACAGAAATCACCCAAGGTTTTTATCTAAGTGAGAGAAGAAAACTCTGAAGGTGTCTGATGGCTAATTCAGATTTAGGAGTTTGGCATCCTCCCTGTTTCACTCCGAATTACAGTGGATCTTCTGTGTCTTCTCACGCATCTTTCCCCAAATGAAGGCACATTTGGGAGTTTCTAGGAAACTGCAAATCATAACCTTCAAAACCAGAAACCTACTTTGTGGTCATTATTGATTTTTAGAGCAGACAGTGTCGTGGTTTAACCCCAGCCAGCAACTAAGCACCACGCAGCTGCTCACTCACTCCCCCCACCCAGTGGGATGGGGGAGAAAATCGGGGAAAAAAAAGTAAAACTCATGGGTTGAGATAAGGACAGTTTAATAGAACAGAAAAGAAGAAACTAATAATGATAATACTAATAAAATGACAGCAGTAAAAATAAAAGAATTGGAATATACAAATGAGGCACAGTGCAATTGCTCACCACCCGCCGATCGACACCCAGTTAGTCCCCAAGCAGCGATCCCCCGCCCCCACTCCCCCAGTTTATATACTGGGCATGACGTCACATGGTATGGAATACCCCTTTGGCCAGTTTGGGTCAGCTGCCCTGGCTGTGTCCCCTCCCAACTTCTTGTGCCCCTCCAGCCTTCTTGCTGGCTGGGCATCAGAAGCTGAAAAATCCTTGACTTTAGACTAAACACTACTTAGCAACCACTGAAAACACCAGTGTGTTACCAGCATTCTTCACATGCTGAACCCAAAACATAGCACTGCACCAGCTACTAGGAAGACAATTAACTCTATCCCAGCTGAAACCAGGACAGACAGTTTGAATCATTCTTAAAAAACTAAATGTGTAAGTCTTTTAATTTCAAAATGGATAAATAATTTGGCATAACCTTAGAATTAATAAATAATAAATTAATCTTCTCATTTATGTTGGGATGAAGGGGGTAAAAAGATAAATATTGATCCACATGGATATCCTGTGGCAGTGGGTCTTCAGGCAGTGGCCAGAAATGTTATGCAGGCTAGCTGTTTATGGGATTTCTCCCAAGGTAAAAATAGGACAAACATCAACTTTTGCTCTTCTTTAAATCAGGAAATGATCATGAAATTACAATGATAAAACTGGAAGTTAACATATTTAGACTATTTTAAACTCCTGAAATGTGGTTTATTACTTGTTTTTTTTACTTTGTTCACAAGTATATTGTAGCTTGCCATTCCAAATCATCTTTAGAGTTAACAGAGAGTCAAAAATGATGACTGTGTAAGTCAGTGAACTGTGACAAGATACATAAAGGTCCATAGTCTAAAGCTATCCTCTGTTCAGCGGATGATAATTTATGTAGATCCCACGTCCTAAACTGCCCCTGATGCTTTTGAGCAGTAGGCACATTTAGTTCCCAAACCTGTCTGCATAGCATCTACCTATAGATGAACACTGCTTTCAAGGTATGCTTTGATAAAGAATTTCAGGAATATGCATAAAGACTGCTGCCATCAAAGGAAAGCCACTGGCAGCTGCAATGGGTAATGATAAGTAATAAGCTGATGAAGATAACCAAAATGGAAAAGAAACACAATTTGTGTCGTCTTTTACCAATTGTTGCGGAAAAAAACACAGTAGGAAGCCTCCTACCTCTGGAAAATAAAACCCCCAACAAATCCAAACAACAAAGCAAGTCTTAAAGACACCTGATATTTATGAGATTCCACTCACTGCAGTTCTAATAACATTGTTTTTTCTGTTAAGTATTTACTATTTAGCATAGACATTTTAAAAAACCTATGTAACTATGTCTAGTAATTGCCTTAAGAATTTAACACTAAATTATTTCTTATCTACTATTCTTGATATTAAACATTTACAATCTATTCCCTAACTATTCTAATAACTGCTACAAAACCATACAATTTGTATTTCCTATTTTTAGCCCAAACTTCCGTTCCCAGGTTTGTATCAGCAATCAGAGTATTGGTAGGTTGCATTGCCTGGAGATAGAGCACAAATATTTTGTAATGTCAGATCAAACCAATGGGAAAAATTGTCTTTCCCTCATCACCTGTTGCACTTCTCTCCTAAGGAATCAATCTGCTTCTAAAGGAAAAGGGGGATCTACAGAGTTGTGCGAATGTTTTTGGGAGCAACATAAAGATGAGAGGCTAGAGCTAAAAGCAAATTAGGTGGGTGTTAGTTTTAACAGTTGAGTAGAAACACAGTTTTCTCACATTCCTGTAACAGGCACAGGACCAATGTCCTAGGGCAGTTCTTGCCCACACTGGTCACAGGCACAGTGGGCTGTCATTCACTATTATCCTAAAGATTGCAAGAATAGCATACGGCTCTCAGGCACCTCTCATTTTAAAACATTTTTAAAACAAGTCTCTGGAGGGAAGGAGGGCAACAGAGAGCACTGCATGCTGTTGTTGCTGTGACAGGTGAAAGCGTAGTGATTTACTAAACTGGAAAAGTATTTATGAGAACTCCAAATCCTAAGTAGATCGAAAAAAGATTTACACAACATTGATGTCAGCTTAAAGATATCTGTGCTTCTTTATAGCATGGGTGCTTCTCAACAAGACAGAAGCAGACTTGATTGTTAAGTTCAACCTGTGTAAACTAACATCCAAGATTGCCTTCATGAATACACTGGAGATGGGATGAAGCCAAATCATCTTAGTTCGTGTAACTTTAATTGTTCAAGCATTATTATTATGGTCCTTTCTTTCCTCTGCAAAAGCTCTGCAGAAAACAGTCAAAAGCATGCCATCGAGGAGACTGAAACTGTGTAGCAGGAAATAGTACATTTTCAAGAAGATCCTCATACAAAACTAAATATTGGGAAATAAAGGCAGAGGAAAAGTGATTCATCTTCCACTTGCTCTGCAAGATTGCATATATATTCCTTTGACAATTCTTCTCTCTCTCTTTACATGAAGCTCTAATTAATGCTATGTGCTTTCACTTAATTATTTCTTCTCTTTGGGATGGACTGTAATTAGACCTTGCTCATGTGTGGAGAGAGACGTGATATAAAAAAATGTTTCTACTCCGCACATGATCCAGCTGTAAGTGTATTTGACACCAACAACTGTACTTGCAAGTGTGACAAATTGCTTTGAAAAGGGACCAGGATTTCAACAGAGTCTAAAAGCGGAATTATTTTTTAAAGATGGCTTTTACTGACTCTTCCAAATATCACTGAATTATCATATGAGACAAATTCGAGACACATTGTCATGGGTAATTAATCCAGTCATTGTGAATTCAAAATGCTGTGTTTAACATCATTAATGGTATGCATTTTTCACGTGATGAATGTATTTACTGCCTTATATTCTAACAATTAGACTCTTAGCAGCCACTTTGGTGTGTAAAAAAGTCAGAAGCCAACTGTAGCATTTCCAGTTTCCTCTTTTCCTAATCAATTGCACGCAATTATTGTTTAGTGATAACCAGCTAACAGAAGTTAATCTTGCTATGTAAGAGAGGATTTTTTTAATTTTAAGAAATTAAAGACACAATACATCTTTGTGCTTACAGAAGAAACCTCTCTCACTTACAGAGGAACTTAGAAAATTTTACGTAGTGTATGAAAAAATAAGATAGACTGAAAAACCAAACCCTTTACACTCACTGAGAAATCAAGGCAGAAGGCAGTAAGACCTTCCAAGCCACTGAAACAAAGGATTCTTACATATAGACTTGGTTTTCCTTTGTCTGTTCTGACTTATGAAGCAGCCTTGCAAACGTGTTTAGCGCAAAAGGTGATATTAAAAACAAATGGTTAGAGATCATCATAGTATATTAATTATGCAAAAGAAGCCAAACCAAATTTAATCGGAAACCACAGACTCCAAACAGGAAAAATCTTCTTTTTTTTGACACAGACAGTTAAGAAAACATTTATGGTAATGCCGGAGCATCTGCTGATTACAGTCAAAGCTGCAGGACCCCAACATTAAATCACTGAACCATCTTGACAGCTTCTGGGTATTTGAGTTTCATTCTAATAATAATTTGCTGTGAAATTTACCAAAATTTGAAAATTAGCCAGAAAATGTTTACAAAGAATACAGGTAACAGTAAATAAAGTAGATATAAAATTGATTTTCATCTGAAAAAACATATCTAAAATAGATGTTCAGCACTCAGACTTTTCAGAGCTGCATGTAAATTGGTAAATCTCTAAAAAAGACTAAGCACTTTAAGAACAGAATATAATTTTATCGTCCATTTCCTATTGATTGTGACCTATCACTTTTTTTGTTTAGAATTGTTAGTATGCTTGTTTGTTTAATATAAACACAGATTAGCCATTTGAAGGCGGCCTGCACCATTTAAAATCAATTTTTAATTCCTGACACCTGAGGATTCTACACAGAACAATATACTTCATTGTAAAGCTTTAATTGATGCATCTATGTGCTGCAGAGGGTGATTACTTGAATAATAAGTATAAGAGACGTGTGTGCTCTGGTTGCTAAGCAAATGTGAGTAAGAGAAAAAGCCCAAGAAACGACGTAACAATGAATCAAGGTGTGATGACAGGATAATTATTCTATGAACTGTCATGTTGAAGGACTCGCAGAACATTGACCTGCACATGATCACACATCAGAAGACTGCCTGAGGGGTAATTAAAATAATAATACACAAGGCCAGCCAGTCACAAAGAGAAAAATATATGCTTAACTTATTTCTCTGTAGCATGCACGGTCAAATGCATTCTCATGTTAAATGTAAATGCTTGAACGGTGCAAGCATTCAGAGGACAACAGATTACAGCAAAGACCACTGAAGTTTATCTGAACTAGCATTAATGCTTTTCTTTCTTCAGTTACTCTGGGCATTCAGCTAAATATTATTCATACTATGACACATTAAAGCATAAAACATGTGAACTGACTTTCTAAAGGAAGTTGGGAAAAAATGTAATCCTTTCAAAATATGTTTAAGGTTGTAACGTAATACGTTTTAAAAGAATTACTGTTGTGGTGGGTTGACCCTGGCCAACAGCCAAACACCCATCCGGCCTCTTGCTCACTTCTCTTTTCTATGGGGTGAGGAGAAAATAGAAGGCAGGCAAAAAGACTCATGGATAGAGATAATGACAGTTTAATACAGATGGCAAAAGCTGTGCTTGCTAGCAAAGCAAAATAAGGAGTTCATTTGCTATTTTCCACTGGCAGGCAGACGTCCAGCCACCTCCCAGAAAGCAGGGCCTCAGTTGCTTGGGAAGACAAACGCCATAACCAGGAACGTTCCCCTTTCCTCCTGCCTTCCCCGAGTTTTTATTGCTGAGCGTGACATCATACGGCATGGAGCATCAGTTTGGGTCAGCTGTGGCGGTTACGTCCCCTCCCAACCTGCTGCCCGCCCCCAGCCTCCTTGCTGTGTGTGTTCTGGGACGGAGGCAGAGCAAGCCCGGGGGCTGCGCAAGCACTGCTCAGCTACAGCCACACCACCGGGGCGGTACCGCCGCTCTTCTCGTCGCTCGTACGAAGGGCAGCAGCACACGGGCTGCCCTGCGGAAAGTGAGCTCCACCCCAGGCTCACGCAGTAGAACTGCAGATATTGTAACAACGCTGTACTCGCTCGGCTGCCATTGCGTGTCTGAACTTGATGAAAGCTGTTCACGTGACAGATTTAAGACTTTCAAGGCAGACTTTTACACAATTCCATTTTTTCTCTTTAGGCTTTTGTTCGGTTGTTTACTGTATCAGTTTATATTGGCATACACCCCTCTACAAGCCTAGACTTCAGCTCCGAGCACATACCCCTGATCACGTTCAAGCAATGTATTCTGCGTTTCCTTCTCACATGTAAATGTGCAGAGACACTTGAACTGCCTTTAAACTGGCCATCATCAGTCTTGTTCATGGCAGAAATGTTCTTTGCACTGTCTGTGCTCTTCAACCTGCTTTTTGGGTGAGCTTTGACAGCTGTGTGGAGTCACTGATGGTTACTACTTCGCAACTACATCGATTATAGATGCCTACTCAGTGCAGACAAAAAAAACCCATAAAACAACTTACTGCCAGAAACAAGTCAGTCTGTGATGGAAACCACTTGTTTGTGCAGAAGAATAATAAATTCAGAAATCTCCTCACTTTCTTTTCCCCCTGTTATTCCTTATGCAACTGAAGATACTGGAAGACAGCCAATCAGAAGCTCTGTGGATACTCTTCAAAAATTTAAGACAACTGAGAACACCTGAAGATTTTTTGGAACACAAGGTAAGCGTACAGTTTATGTGTACATAAATTCATACAGACCAGGATGTCCATCGGATACTCTCACGTTGTATATAGGCACAACCATCGCACAATTCTAAAAAAGAAAATTCTTTTTCTCCCACCGTATTCTAAAGAGATGCTAAAAACACCTTTTAGGAAATGCACTACGTGTAATAATTATCATAATGACACTTCTTTCTAGAACAAATATGTTCTGTAAACACATTGCTAGCTCATCAATGAAGTTACTCACTCATACTAAATATACTAGAGTTATAGTCTCAAATCTTTTCTAGCATCTTCATTAGTGCTCATTTCAAGAGAGTAATGCTATACCCACACAGCTTTAAATGAAGGAAAACAAATGCTATTGAAAAATCTCCCGATGTTCAGCAGCTCACTGTGGTCTAAGTAAAATTTATTAAAATGCAAATCTCAAGCATGTTAGTATTAATTTCAAAGTAACATCCTTTGTAATAAAATAATAATAAAATAATACCACTTACAAATCTAGATTCTCAACATTAGCCAGCAGTGTTAAGAGTAACAATTCAGAAGACTCCAAAGACATTTGTAAAAATTTTGGAGCAAAAATAGTAGGCCAGATATTTGTATATTTTTACTCCAGAAACATCTTAACTGAGGAAAACAATGGGGAAGGGAGAATATCCTCTGCCTCTAAGAATTCAGCTATTGCAATCGAGAATTTATCAGACATCTTCTCTTAAAAATGTTTGCTTTTTCTGAGATTATTAACCACACAGATTTTTTCCGTAAGTTAAGCTTAAAATCAGGACAGTTTCAATAAGCTGAAGTGGATGTATAAATTTAACTCTTTCATTATCTAGGAGTATACAGCTTAAACCAAAAGTTTGATTACCTTTGTGTAGGTGCATTTCCCTTTTCTTCACATTAACAAACATTTTTTTTTTTTGTGGTAATGAATATGCTAAATTTCAAACCAGAAACCACAAATCTAACTGGGCTTATTATAACTACAACTATGAAATACATATAATTCGTTGATTACAGATACATACGTATTGCAGCTACAGAAACAGAACCAGCTCTTTTCTTCAGTGTTGTATAAAATTATTTGAAACAAAAGCATGCTTAGTCCTGTGCATCCTTGTGCCTGACCAAAGGCCGTTGATCCCAGTGTGAGATTCACTGGACTGAATGAATTTGTGCTGGTTGCCTTAGGCTCCCTTCCAGTCAATGAGGAGAAACAAGCACTTCTAAACTGCGCTTCATTTCACCCTAATGTAGATACTTTAAACAGGTAAAGAGAGCTTACGGTAACTAACTCAGATGTGAATGCCTGCACTCCAAACATCTAAAGGTGACTTCTGTATCTGGAAGCTTCCAACTTTTGACTACAGCAAAGTCTGCATAAAAGATGCGGTTCCTAGTCTGGACAGTGACAACAGATTGTAGAGATCATACGTTGTCTGTGAGGGAGGACAGGGTGCAGATTCACTGATTTTAAAGCCTCACAGAACATTATGGGTATCGATCTCACCACCTATTTTACACAAGCTATAGAATTTCACAAAGCTTTTTTTAGCTGCATAAAGAATAGAATTGAAATAAATTATATTCTGGTTGCTACAGTGAACACTTTGGATATGAACAGGGGAATTCTGTTTTGTATATAACATAGTGACTAGAAGTGTAGATGTGAAAGTTGCCGTTATTAAGTTTGCTGCTCAGCCATTAGCTATCTCAATTTTTTCCTTTTTAAAAATCCATGTTCACTAATCTTTTTCTTACATAGACATAGATCTTACAGTTTTTTAGGTTCCTGTCTCTTACAGATTTGATACCCATGCTTTTGCGTAGCTTTGCAAGTTTCTGACAAGCTTGAAACCTATTCTGGATTTAAAGTCAGCCTATAAAATAAATGATTCCTACTTCTGTACTGGTATATGGAATCCTACCCTTCACATGAAAATCATCACTGCTTTAAACTGAAGCTGGCTTAGATTTAGTCCTGGCCATGCAAAAGTTATAAACTCCAGTAGTGTACATTCAAACTTATGAATCTCACATCCACAGAGGACTACGTGTTTTAAGTTTAGTCTTTAGGGATGCAGATATAAAAGTGATACTTTGCTTGGCAAGGCAACTCCATGATTTTTAGACATTACTCAGGCCTGTGCGCTTGAATTTTTGTTAAGATAGCTAGCGTAGTAGATGAAACAATTAAAGGAAGAGTGATTTGAGTCCCATGAAAACATTTTATGAACACTCAAAAAAAAAAAAAAAAATCCCGTAACGGTGCTTATGTTGAGTATGCAGCAAGTTAAAAACAAGGATAAAAATAGTATGCAGTGATAAAAACTATAACAGCACCTGTTATTCAGCACTACTTTAATTCATATAGTCTCATTGCCATTCAAAATAAGCAGTAAACAAAATATTTTCATTGGATCTTATAATATTTTATGCATATATTAAAGATTATTTGCCTCTCGCTTGTAACCGTACTAAATATGATGTAAATTTGAATTATTCTATAAAACATGAAGCTAAAGAATTAGTAAAGAAAAGCATTAAGGTTTCAACATAGGAAAGGCAATAATAATAATAAAACAACAACATACAAAGGTATTTTTGGTATGAAAGGAACACATGCAGTTACTTAAGACTCAATCTTTTGAAAAGACTATTTTGATTAGTCTTTTCATTATGTTTAATAGACTTTAACAGTATATTCCATCTTTCATTCAGAAACAAATCCAAACGACCTATGCCCATCAGAATTGAAATTCTGATTTGGCAGAATCAGAGGGAAATGCCATTTCTCTCACTGGATTATGCACAGCTCCATATTCTTTCATGCATGTAGGAATGACTGGGATACACAAAGAACCAGCTGAAATGTATTTCAAATTTAGGAGACACCTTTTTTATAGGCAAGTACATAAACAATTTGTAGGTAGATGATGTTGTTTTGTACTGTACTAACTATGCAAACTACATAATTTTTGAGTGTAACACAAAGTGTGGGATGTTGTCTACGGATCCTATGCACCCACTAGTGCTGTATTTCACTAAAATAAAATAGTTGTAGCGTATAGTAGCCCTGGTGCAGAATCGTTGTGCCTGACTCTGCAGGACAATAATGGCAAAGAGGTTGCAAAGGACTAGTCAAGGGAAAAAGGCAATCTTCAGAGCACAATTAAAAGCACATAATTTAGATATCTATTGCCTTCTTTCGATTAGAGAGAGAGAGCCTAGCTTAGATTAGTTATAAATAGATAGTGAGGGCAAGTAAATTAGATCCCATGTAATTAAGCAGAATATGCCTACGTCAGACCGTGAACTTTATTTACCTTCTTTACATGTGTCTAAACCTGCCTGAGAACTGCCAGCTTTGAACAGCAATTTCTGACCGATACTCTGTTTGGAAAAAAAAAAAAAAAAAAAAGAAGTTTTTTCAAACAGAAGTGGTGTAAGTCAGATAGAGAGGTGGGCTGAAGTAGCTAAATGGGGTACATGGCAGACAGACACCGTTGAGAGTAGCGCTGTGGATGATAGCTGGCTGGCTGTAGAGGATGCACTGACACGACTTCCCCAGCCAGAAAGACTGGTAAATCTTGGACTTGGAGTCCTCACCTGCCACGGGAAGACATTTCTGCTATTCAGAGAACAGCAGTTCTTGACTGCTTGGTTTTGGTGGGCGACATGAATGTCATTAGGAGGAGACTGTACTTCTTGTGTTAGTTCAGTAACGACAGACTAGTTTCAACTGCAATTGTTTTTCTGAGGATTTCATTCTAAATCAGATCATAATGAGAGGACAGCTTGCCTTCTAACCCTGGGACCTTCACCAGGTCTAGTTTCAACCAGCTGTTTTCATTTGTAGTTTCACTTGGTTTTAAATGGTGTTTAAGACTTCTTTAAAAAGACAGATTAGTAAGATAGCTAATAGTAATAAAATTACTGTGAGATAGTTAATTATACATATTTATATAAAACATTGACTATATATGAATCTGCATTAGATGATAAAGCATCTTGGAAAGAATTAAACACTTCCGATGGATGAGAGAGTGTTGGAAAATCATTTTCAGCTGCACCTGATAGCATATAGGGAAAGGAAGGATAGGGAAAGGCAAGATATCCAAATTTATGATTATATAAATCTAGGGCTCAGAACAGCACTTAGATTTTGGGCAGACTTATTTGACTTGGAGACATGAAATCCACTAAATAGGAGCATTTAACAACAGGAAGTTACCATACAGTAAGATGTTGGGTCCAATTTAAGAAAGCAATCACCACCTGCATTTTCTAGGTTTGAAGAAACATTATAAAAAATAGAAATGAAGAAATGACATGACAAAGAAAAAATGTCTTTGATGTTGTGTATTTTTGACTGATGCTTCATATTGCTTCTCTTTTAGTCTAATTAAATGTCCTTTGTTATTATCAAAGCATGAGTTTTTTTTTATTGGGTTGAAATAATATACGTCTAGCTATAGCATCAGCTCAGGATTTTATTCTCAAAAATACATTAATTACATCTTCTTGCTGTATTTATTAAAATATAAATAAAATATTAAAAAAAGCTATTACAGGGTAAAGCAGAATGTCCGCTAATATGAAATCAGCATTCCTGGAACTGTTTTTGTCTAAACGTAAATATTTGGAGGTTAGAAGCTACAATTATACATGGGTTATCAAAGAAAATATACGAACTCTGTGGAGAAAATCATTAGCTTTCTTGGACAAAATTTAAAGTCTTTTTTAGTGAAGTCTTCATGTAAAATGTTTCATTGAATAATTGCCGTAATATTTCAAAAAATAACAATGAAATGCAACAGCTGACTGAAGATAAATTCTGTCATATTTCACACTCACAATTTGAAGGAAATCATATTTTTATTTTTGTAACTGCTTTACTAATAGGTTTGTCCTACTTTCTGCTGGGATAGAGTTAATTGTCTTCCTAGTAGCTGGTGCAGTGCTATGTTTTGGGTTCAGTATGAGAAGAATGCTGATAACACACTGGTGTTTTCAGTTGTTGCTAAGTAGTGTTTAGACTAAAGTCAAGGATTTTTCAGCTTCTGATGCCCAGCCAGCAAGAAGGCTGGAGGGGCACAAGAAGTTGGGAGGGGACACAGCCAGGGCAGCTGACCCAAACTGGGCAAAGGGGTATTCCAGACCATGTGACGTCATGCCCAGTATATAAACTGGGGGGAGTGGGTCTGGGGGGGATCGCTGCTCAGGAACTAACTGGGCATCAGTCAGCAAGTGGTGAGCAATTGCATTGTGCATCACTTGTCTTGTAAATTCCTATTCCTTTATTATTATTATTGTCATTTTATTATTGTTATTGTTATCATTATTAGTTTCTTCCTTTCTGTTCTATTAAACCGTTCTTATCTCAACCCACGAGTTTTACTTTTTTTTCCCCGATTCTTTCCCCCATCCCTCTGGGTCGGGGGGAGTGAGTGAGCGGCTGCGTGGTGCTTAGTTACCAGCTGGGGTTAAACCACGACAAGGTTTTACTCCCATGAATGGGAAACATTACATTTGTCCTCATTTGAAAACTTGGTTTTCAATGTTCAATATCCTGTGTAATTCGTAAGTCAAATATACCGTATTGTCCTTCTTACTACAGAGAAACTGGTTTACAGTAGGATGCATACCGTTGCAAGTAAGACTGTGGTAGCTGTTCATTGGTAGCCAGAGTTTTCTAACAAAAGCAATTGAGTAAGGAGAGAAAATGTCCTTATTTAAGACTATAAGGAATACTCTAATAGACAGAAGCAATTAAAAAGATATGCACTACTACATCTTTTAGAAACAGGCATTGGGAAGTGTCTAGTGTCCAGCGTAAAAGACATTAGACATCATCTTGTGGAAAATAACCCTCCAGAGAAATGAAAAAAATGCAACACACCCCACTCTGGATGATACTGTGTAAGAAGAATTTTCAATTCTTTGAAGAACTGAACTTTCATCACTGGACATAAATTAGTTTATTGCAATTATCACTGCACTACCCGATGACTTCCTATTTGGAAAAAAAACGAGTATTTTTTTCATTCTCACCGCATTTATTGCTTTTAAGCAGGGGTAAGAAAAAATAATTTTCCAAAGTAAAGAAAACCATGCATAACTGCTTGCTTTCTTTCTTTCCCCCCAAACAACAGCAATGTTGTTTAAATAACTGCTCATTTAAAAATACTTTATTTTTTTTATACATAGCTTTCAGTTGATTTCAGTTAAAAGAAATACAAGACACTTACTAATGTTGCATTATTAAAACATAAAATTAGGGGTAGTTTAAAAACCTGTTGCTTGATGCAGTTACTCTTTCACAACGGGAGGAATAATTTCTTGTAGAGTGACATGTTTCCTTATGTCACAGCTATTCTTCCTTTACAAAAGCTGTTACTGTGATGGGGAGGACAAATGCCTGCCATATATTACTATGCAGTCCATTACAATGGGTTCATTCATATTTATAATACAATCTGTGATGTTGATGCAATCACTTTAGACTTCACTGTTATTTCAAACAAATCCATAACTGAGAAAAAGGCAGGCTGTTGACAGGAGTTAATGTGGGTTTTACTCTGTTTACAATTGCTTTCTAATCTACTAAATGGCTGTGAAAATTGATGCACTGTTAGAAGTGCTTTTATACACTACTACAGATAAAGGGCTGTTATACTGCAGTAATCTCTGTAATGCTAAATTGAATTTTTGACAGTGTTTTTTTTGTTTTTCCAATTTGAATGTGACAAGGTAGGCTACTCAATTTATGGTAAGCTTAATTCCATCAATGCAAAGCATTTTTCCATCTTTATTAATTGAGATGCCTATTATTGCTAGAGAAAAAAGTTAGAGAGAAAACTTGTAACTATCACAACATGTACTTCAGGGAAAACCTCTTGGTGGCCAAAGCATGGGCCAGAGTTGCTAAATTTTGCAATCAAATTTGTGATCTGTTGAAGCTATGCAAGTGAATCCTCAGCAGGTAAAACACAGTAGTACAGCTCGCAGAATTGCCTAGCTTGCCATGAAAGTAAACAGATTCTGCTGAAACATCACAAAATAGAATTTGGTGTTAGATGATTTGCCACTAAATAACTTTCCAGTGGGATTTTAGGGTGACATGTAAAGATAGTGTTTTAGTTACATGACCAACGAAATCACAGTCATAAAGAAGTCCAAAGAATGTATACTTTAGTTTACCACCCTAAAAAGGAAGTCAATCAGAAAAAAAATAATAAAGCCTTTTAAGCTTCAGATTTCTCTGATGAAGAAGGTGCAAAGAAATACCAAGGCCACTGCTGATACGAAACAGAAGTACAGACTTTGCTACTGTAGAATACGTGCCCTAAAAAAAATTCCCGACACACTTAACTGAAATGTCTGGTGTCTCATTAAAACCTGAACCTGAGGAATGCAAGACAAAATGTCGTTTTATGTTAATCAAGGAGCTGCTAATTTTCTATAGGAATATGAAAATATTACTAAAAATTAATGAACAGAACTTTTACATGACTTCCAATGAAAAGAAATCCTTTATATTCAAGACATTTGCATGTCTAGTAACTTTAAAATTTGCTTATGTGTTTTAATTCTACAAGAATTAATAAAGAGGCATAGTTCCTGCAGATAATAGAATAATTTAGGTTGGAGGAGACCTCTCTTGAGGTCATCTGGTTCAAACCCAGTTTCAAAACGAGATACAGTGGTTAAGATGGATCATAAATTTTCTCAAAAAATAGGCTGTTAGATATAAAAATTCAAACTTCATAATTCAACCTTGATGACATTTAATCACATCAGCTGAATTCAGTAGTCAAACATAACACAAAAAATGCCCACACATTTCGTGCAGGACAGTATGATTAGTCTATGCAGAGTAGTAAGTAAAATTCACTTAAACAGTCTGTGAAATAAGGGACACAAATGTGTAGTAACCAGGCTTCATGAACAGTAAAGCTCACAGAGCATTTTATTTCTTGTGTGCTTTTTTTTTTCCCTATATGACTTATTTCTTTTCTTGAATGCTCACTTCTTATCCTCTCCATTTTCAAAAGAAAAAAGGCTTAAGAGCTAAATTCTGTAATTCTTACAGACTCAGATGAAGAACAACTATTAAAGTTAAGTGCTACTGAGTAAGTCTTATGGATTCTGCAACATAAAGAATAAATGAAAGCTTGGTATGTAAAGACTGAATGATTTTAGAAGATGACAGAATCGTAAGAAGGTACCTCTAGAGTTGCTTTAAAATGTACTGGGAATGGTCATCACTTACAAGCTATCACTGATTGTTTAAAAACACTGTATTGATTGCAGTCGCAAATGGAATTTCATCCTCTACCAAATTAAGTAAAATATTACACAAAATGGTTCTATAGAAAAGTGATTCTTTTGCTTGAGCAAGGTTAAGAAGAAGGAAAATCTGCTGCACACCTGTAATTTTCCAATATCTCTTATCTGAGATCAGCTAATACAACCTCTTAAAAACAAAAATGTTTCTTCAGATAATTAGTGGCATTTTCTAAATGCTGTTAAGTATCATTTCATCCCAACTTGCAGTTATTTCTGAAACACAACCAAAGAAGCCATTTAGTTTAGCAGCCCTGCTTACTTCAAATACTGTCATTCTTCACAGCAATACCAAAACAGCCATTTAAATTCAAGTCTACCATTTCAGTAGAGGTTCTGCTCTGCAACACTGCATTATACAATGTTGCTTTCAAATTTTCAAACATCTAAAACATTGCTTTAAAACTATATTAGAACAAAAAAGAACTTAGTTTAAAGGGTAGTTTTATAATCTGGGAAAATTACAGAAAATCAGTAATTATATTATTTGGGCACTAACTCAGATTAAACTTAGCACTCCTTAGCCTAAACAGTGAGTGATATCTCCTTCGTTCATCTCAACAAAGTTGAGAAAGTTGATACAGGAAGCGTCCCCTTTGGTGTATTATAATACATTTACCACATAGCACTTCAAAATATGGCTGAATGAGCTATTCCTAAATATGACTGGAAGACTTCATAATGTGCAACTCAGTCCAAGCTAATGTGCATATTGCATCCTTCAGGTATTTCAAGAATCATGGGTTTTTTTTTAATCCCTACACTTAAAATTGTAATCAGATTTCTAACTTACAATTGTTCTGCTTATAAAAACGTTTGAAAGAACTCAACAATTACAGACATGCTAAGATCTAATCTAGTAGATCACAGGCTGCCAATAAGCACAGTGGCCATGAAAATCTTAGTTACAAAGACATGCTAACATTTTGGAAGGCTGACTTGTGGCAGAAAAGCAGAAATTAAGTAATAAGAACATCCTGTACAATCTAAGGGAAAAGAGGTGATGGAGAATGAACAACCATATGCCTGGAAAGACAACACACATTTTGGGTAGCAGGCATAATGAAAGTGGTAACAACTGAAGATGGAGTTATTACTAATATGGAAAACTATATAGGGTGTCAAGGATTAGCTGGTCATTTAATGCGTCGCAACTTGCAGCATGATTCTGGAAGGCTGGATTTCTTATTTAAGTACAAAAGTGAGGATGACTTGATAGAAAATGTTGCTTCTGTGAAAGCATAAGCATCTCTGCTCTAGCAGGCTGATGTGCATGAGATAGACCGTACATACTTCATACATACATACCTAAGTTCTACCTTACCATGCACTAGAAAGAGACTCCTTACTATTAAACTGTCTTAAGCTGTAATAAAGCTGGCTGACTTGCAATTTGTGGAAATTAAAATGACCTACTTTGAATAATGCGTGTAACACAAAGGATTTACTCATCTGGAGCAGAATTTGAACATATTTAACAAAAATAGCCATGCACAATTAGGGAGAAGTTTGACGAGTATTTCATAAATATACCTACTTGTATATCACAGAAATAGAACAAGATCATAAATGAACTGTAGTTGCCAAGAAATTTAGAAATCTCAGTTAACCCGTCAACAAGAAAAGGGCCTTTTCTTGAACAACAGTCTCATACAGCTGTAAGATCCTGCTTTGTCTAAGAGAAGAGGCAGAAATACGGCAGTCAGCTCATTTGATCCTTCTTTTATTCCCTCTCCTGTATAAGCAAACTATAGTTTTGCTGTCTATCCGTACTGGAATCAAAGTGAAACATTAATGAAATTTTTCTTTAGACATTCATACGAGTGCATCATAGTTAAGAAACAAGTTTGTACTCCAAATGGCACTAAGATAAGACAGCTTCATGTCTGTTGCCATAACTATTCACTGCAAATAAGTTCCCAAAGTACTCTGCAGTAGGCAGTAGATGTTAAGATTTATTTTCAAAGAAATGAACACTGAAATTTTACCTGTCCCCTAGATACATTACAGTTAAGAATCATCTACAGAATATGAAACTGGAGATGGGTTTAGACAATCATCTCACATCCCTCTTAAGAGCCTGTACAGGTGCATTCACTGAGGAAAGGCTTGCTAATTAGGGACAGGGAATGATAAGAATAACTGGGACAGTTAAACAATTGTAGGTGTATACATCTTTAAGGAATTTTAAAATAAATCTAAATTGAGAAGACATCTGAATCCTAAACTTGGGAAAGCACCTGCAGATGGCACCATGTCTACTTTGCATCACTAAGCAGAGGAATGACGTATAGTGATGTTCCCATACCTGGTGGGTTGACCCTGGCTGGATGTCAGGTGCCCACCAAAGCCTCCATATCACTCCCCTCCTCAGCTGGACAGGGGAGAGAAAATATAAGGAAAGGCTTCTGGGTCGAGATAAGGACGGGGAGAGATCACTCACTAATTACTGTCACGGGCAAAACAGACTCGACTTGGGGAAATCAGTTTAATTTATTACCAATCAAATCAGAGTAGGGTAATGAGAAATAAAACAAAATCTTAAAACACCTTCCCCCCACCCCTTCCTTCTTCCCAGGCACAGCTTCACTCCTGGATTCTTTACCTACCCCCCCCAGCGGCGCAGGGGGACGGGGAATGGGGTTTACGGTCAGTTCATCACACGTTGTCTCTGCCGCTCCTTCCTCCTCAGGGGGAGGACTCCTGACTCATCCCCTGCTCCACTGTGGGGTCCCTCCCGCGGGAGACAGTCCTCCACAAACTTCTCCAACATGGCCCCTTCCCACGGGCTGCAGTCCTTCATGAGCTGCTCCAGCGTGGGTCCCTTCCCCGGGCTGCAGTCCTTCAGGCACAGACTGCTCCAGCGTGGGTGCCCCATGGGGTCACAAGTCCTGCCAGAAAACCTGCTCCAGCGTGGGCTCCTCTCTCCCCATGGGGCCACAGGTCCTGCCAGGAGCCTGCTCCAGCACGGGCTTCCCACGGGGTCACAGCCTCCTTTGGGCATCCCCCTGCTCCGGTGTGGGGTCCCCTCTCCCTGGGCTGCAGGTGGAGATCTGCTCCACCATGGACCTCCCTGGGCTGCAGGGGGACAGCCTGCCTCACCAGGGTCTTCCCCACGGGCTGCAGGGGAATCTCTGCTCCGGCGCCTGGAGCATCTCCTGCCCTCCTGCTGCACTGACCTGGGGGTCTGCAGGGCTGTTGCCCTCACATCTTCTCACTCCTCTCTCTGGCTGCTGTTCTGCAGCAGGGTTTTTTTTCCCCCCTTCTTAAATCTGTTATCCCAGAGGCAATACCACCATCACTGATGGGCTCGGCCTTGGCCGGCGGCGGGTCTGTCTTGGAACCAGTTGACATTGGCTCTGTCGGACACGGAGGAAGCTTCCAGCAGCTTCTCACAGAAGCCACCCCTGTAGTCCCCCCGCTACCAAAACCTTGCCACTCAAACCCAATACACCATATAGGAAACACCACGCAACAGATGAGAAATCTCAGTAAAGATTCCATAAAGCTTTTCTTTAAGACATTGACTTTGGTCCATCTATGGAAGCAGTATTACAATATTAATTTTTACAAGGCCTGATCAGATTTTAGAGAATAACAAAACATTTGGATGGTGACAGCCCAACTCTGATGCAACGTCTTTGCTCTGCTGCATGAACGGAGCCAGCAGCCAAAATTCTACCATCTATCCCTATCCTATCATCTGTAATTCACTATGGAAGCTCAATTCTCTTCCTTCTTTTAATGTACTATTTTTACTTGTCTGCATATTCCCTGTATTTTTACTCTAACATGAAAATGTTAGTAAGAACATAAAATACACTGCTAGGAAACTGATTATCTCATGCAACCAATCAGACTGGAACCTAATCCAAATTGTGCTGCAATCCAGTGTCAGTGGAAATGTCCTCTTAAGTACCTGGTTTTCATACCATCCAAGTTACCTTTGGTATGTTTTGTTGCCAGAACCTGTAACTATTACCTCACTAGTTTTTGTGAAGATCTGAGCTTTGGTAGCACAGCTTTGACAGCTAAATCTGTTTCACCTTGTAATAAATTACATTTCCTGAAATGCTATTCAATGAAAACATAAAGGAAATGATGACGTATAGGCAAATATAATTAAAATCACAGTAAGATTTCAGTATGTAATATTTGTAATGTTTAAAATTAACGACATTTATAGTTTCATCACTAGCATTGGATAAAATTACTTTGTACAAAATGCTGTTTCAAAAAGAAAACAAGTTGCTTTGCAAGTACTCGTATCTCTTTGAATTCCTTCTTTAGTAGGAAGGGGGCTTCTCAAGAGAATATTTTATACCAGGCAACACAGTTTCTTCAAGTATTATTTTTTATTTTGGTTTCACTATTTCCAAAACAAAATATCAGATGAAGCCTGTCTTCAAAAGTATAAAGCTCATCATTTAGCTTCTGTGACGGTTGTCTTTTTCCCTATGTATCTTGCTTGTACAAAAGAGAAAAAGAAATTAAATACAGCTTTTATAATTTCTATTTCTTGTAATCGTGTCTTAAAGATAGGAAACCAAAAAGAAAAATCAATCACAAATGTCAGCACTGGTTTTTTAGATATACATCTGTAATATTACAGAAACCGTCATTTAGAAGCATATAATTTAAGTCCAGATTGCCTGATTTACATTACTGACTCCCTGATCTAGTTTAGCTGAACACTGAATTTAAATAGAGGTGCTTGAAGTCAGGAGGGACTTATGTATGTGCTTATATGCTGTGCTGAATCAACATCCCATTGCAGCAAATCACAAGTACAGTATGTCTAACAAGTGTAACATGGCAAGCATATTTATCTATCCACAACAAAGCCAAAAATGACATCTCCTCTATGTATTTTTGTGAGTTAGCAGAAACCAGCAGGCAACAATAACCTTACTTACTACCTACTTTTCCTTAGAAAGAATTATTTAGCATAATAAACCCAAACCAGAGTATATATGTTGAAGTTGAATGGAAAAGGTCCAAACTGGCATGCTTTAGCTGTTTGTTAACTGTTTTTCTCCTAATGAATTGCCCTGTTGTTCTGCATCACTCCAATTGCAGTATAACAGCTTTCATTAGTCATTATAAATATGGCTTTGTGCCACATTATTTACATTCTTATTGCAAGTAGCTAGAACTTCACATTACAATAATTCAGGGTATTTCTGCACTTGCTGAAAAATAATATGGTAATGCCTAACACATGATTTACCTTAAAGACCCTTAAACACAAATCTTTCAGTTTGGGGGTTTGTGGGGTTTTTGATACAACTTTGCCACCAGCATAACTCCACCATGGCCAAATTCTTGCCAATAACAAGGCTAAAGGAATCAGAATTTTACTGTAATTAAACTTTGCAAACTGGGCTTCTCTTCTGGTAGAACTGTCACATGGGGAAACTGATATTCAAAGCTTAAAATATGATTATTGCTCAGAAATGAACTAGCACTGTAAATATGCATAAAAATGAGCTTAGGAAAAATCTGAATCACAAATATGAACAATAATAAATATTAATCAGTAATAGGATGGTTTTCATAATATACAACTATTTTCTAGATATTTGCAGTAACATTTCATTAAGAGGCTTCATTTTCTTCTTAACACTTTAGCAAGTCAAAAAAGAGGACAACAATTGTTATCTAAAATACTGTTTGATGGTAGAGATCCTTTGTAAAAAAATTTTGTATTAACTACATTATTTTACCCAGGTCAATCTAAAGCCAATGAGTTTCAGACATAACTGACCTGCTCTGAATTCTAGTCAGTGATTTAGGTTCAAAAGTCAGTGTGTTTATCATCCAAAAGTGAAAAACTTCACCATTTTTTAAATTTCCCTTTAAAAATCAAACTTTTTTTCCTAAAGTTGGAAAAAGAAAAGTAACAAAACGCATATCTACATTGAACAATAACTATTACAGAGAATATTTGTCGCTACTAGTGTTCTTCAAACCCATGACTTTGGTACTGCTGAAAAATGAATGCCTGACACTAACAAATATAGATGTACGTACATATAAAAATAATTATTTCTATACACATTTTATACACACAGAGACATTACGTGTGCATATACATTGCATTCAGGTGCTTTGACTCAACAGGCTTTAGTATAACTATTGATGCCAATACAAGTTTTATTTATAATCTATGCCAATACTTTGAAACAGTGACTTCACAAAATTCCAGCTGGCAATCTAAACTCAGTTACAGAAAGGCATTTTACCTTTTAACTAACTTATTCTGCCAAAGAAAGATTTATCAAGTGCATTACAAAGATTCCAAAATAATATTTACATAATATACTGGGAAAAAGTACAAAGATGTGAAAAGATGTCTATAAATGAGGCTTAGTCAACAAAAAGGAAAAATAAAAGATTATAGAGTCCTTTGAAAGAGGAACAACGGTATTTTTTAAATTCATTTTTAACCTTCCTGAAGTAAGGAATTAAACTTCTTTTGTTCAAATATTAAGATCTTTTAAACGAACAGATAAAAAAATTCTCTTGTATTTAGCATTTTTCCTTTCTGTCTAGCTAAGTTTATATTAATCTCCTCAAATTCAGGCTGTATTCAACATCTCCGGACCCATGCTGCTGCTGAAGATAAACCTTGTACTGTGCTTTTCCAGGCGACAAACTTTCAGCAAGTAGAAAACAATTTTAATTTCATGGATGTGATATTAGGTATATTTAGTTTGTCACCTGGCTGTTTTTCTTCCCAATTACATGTTGGCAAAACAGTCCTCGAAGGGGCTTCTTTCACCTCGTAACCGGTTCTGAACCATACATCACAAATGTGGCACCCAAAATACATCTATGTAACCTCTTTGGCAGCATAACTACTTAATTCCATGGCAGAACTTGTTCTCAGTGCTATTTTTATATTCTTTTAAAAATTTGAAATGTTTTTGTAAGATTAAACTTCTAGACACAATCTACAGACCTTCTCTTGAATGCTAGAATAATTTTCCACCCAGCAAAGATGAAGAACACAGTGTTAATGCTGGTCAGCTGCTGTGGCTGTGAAGCTAGTTAACTGCTCATTCATCAAATTCTCATATGGTAACTTTAATGGAAAATATTACGTCTTCATCTCTAATGAAATTATTGTGTAATTATTGCATAATAGATTCCAATCCCTTGCACTAACAATGACACCCATTTGGCATCACTATACTTATTCTCTAGCATCAGAGGATTACATATAGCTCAGAAAAATAGCTGACAACCTCCTTCCATCAATGTACTGCATGTATTCTAGAATACGTAGGACAGTAAGTGTAGAAAGGTACAAAAACATATGGATGGGGAAATTCTTCACTATATTCAGTAAATTTGTTGAATCTGATAGGCTAAAGAGCATGCTGAAGATAGGTTTATAATATGTCAAAATCAAGGAGAGCTTAGTGTCTTTTGGTGTGCACATTAATCATTAACTATCAAGTGGTCTCAGACTCAAGTCAGTTGAAATATTCTGCATTTCCCAAATGCCACTAAAAATGCATCTTTTTTCCACTTTTGCTATTTGAAATCTTTTAAAAATAAATTAGAAGTTTACTATCCACCTTCAACACTGGTCTAGCTGAACACCAAACAGATCGGTATGAACAGCTACCTATCTTAACCACTTAATGTGGGAAATCAGAAATTTTATCAACCAGAAATCTTACCAAAAAATAGATTTTGAAATACTCCAGAAAGCTGAACTTGTGTCAGACAACCTATATATTCTCTTTCCTTAGATGTAATTAACGAATAAAATAAAAAATAGTTTTCTCCAGAAAAGTATATTTTTCTTTTTAAAAAAGAACATTTTCAAGTCATTGGATATGGCACTTTACTCAATCTTTAAGAGGGAAATTATTACTTAGTGCTACTTACTAATAAAAATAGTTGGAACACCAACATTTTAATTTAGATTAATGCTAGAAATAGTTTATAATCTCAAAAAAATGCTTTAGGAAAGGAGAAATAAATACAGGCTTTATTAGCTTTGTTGTGAACACAGCCCGTATTATTTTTTGCAGAGAAGAAACTTCCCATAGCAAGAAATACTAGGAAAAAGGGGGCTCAAAAATATTGACATGGTTTTAAGAATGTGATATAAAAGTAATGAAATCCCATTATCTCAGTGCAGAGGAAGTACAGAAAAGGTAGTAAGAAACCAACTTGATTAATTCACAATGCCTTCTATGACTTGAAATTCAGAAAGGAAAAGCAAAAACCATGGTAATGGGATAGAATTAGTAAGGATGAATATACAAAGAATAATGCGACTGTCTAAGGACAAAATAACATCATCAGTGCACAGAATGATACAACTAGCAAAGAAAGAGAGAAAAAAAATCATTCTATAAGTATAATGATAAGGAGGAGGAGACCAAATAAAGACTCAGTTCATTACTTAAAATGGAAGGAAAGCTTTGAATGGATGAGGCCACCAACACCAAAATGTTTAATGACTTCTTTTACTTTAGCATTCACTAAAATTATATTTTGAACATAATTAATACCAGTGACAGAGCACTAATGCACAGCTAGCTCTGATATTCTCTAAGAACCGCCCCCCCCCAAACCTGAGTCAGATAAAATCAGAGAGCAGGGCATTAGTTAAAGTAACCTCAAAGCAAATTGCAGTTATACTTGGTAACTTTTTTAGAAGAGATGTGATTTAAGAAAACTGGAAGAATGCAAAAGTCGTGACTTAAATAATAACAAAGGAGAGAAGTGTTAGAGAATCACTTAACACAAGTAAAAATGTCAGGCTTTTTCTAGGAGGTATGAACAGGAACATCATCTTTTAAGATACATGGAATCATGCTTTAGTTCTCCACTAAAGTTCATCAACTTCAGCTCTTTGTCCAGTTTTAGACACTGACCTACAAGAAACAGGTTTACTTTTTCCTTTTAGATATGAAGAGACTAATAAAAATCATGAATGTCTGAAAATCTGAATCTACAAGAACAGACAGAAAAAAAAAAATATAGTGCTGTTTAGTCTACAGACAACAAAATACCAAGGAAAACACAGGACGATAAAGGTACTTCAGAAGGCCACCTAAGCCTCTTTCTTATTCCCAAGGTCAATGCTGTCTGTCTTTTTCTAGTGAGATACTCCATTCAGTAATATTTTTTCAAATATATACAAAGAAGCAAAAAAGGGGAACAAATATGCAAAGAAGAAACAAATATGATCTTCTTTTTGTCCAATGTGGATGTATTTGTCTAATTTTTTCTTAGAAAGCTCCATCAAGAATGGTAACTGTATCCTCAAACTCACTGTGTAAAAGGGAAATAGATTAAATAAACTCTTAACTATTCAAAAGTTTTATGATTCTTAAGTATAGTGAAAGGAAGAAGAGCTATCCACCATGAGAAAAAGTGAATTTATGATTTCTCCTGTGTAATATGACTTTATTTTGTTTTACTCAAAATACAGGAAAACACAGTAGTACAGCAAGATCACTAATAAGGTATATGTGGATATGTTGAAAAAAAAACAACAGTGGCTCACCTGTCACACAGAACATGAAACTTCACTTAATTCTTGTTAAGGCATCAATGAGAAGATGACAATGTGCTACCAGTTAAATTATGTTTGTGAACCAGCATTTTAAAGTAAACCTCCTTCTGGCATTCATTAACAGAAATTCCACAGTGAGACTAAATAGAGCTAAGAGAGACAACTCTAAATTTAATTCCTTAAGTATCTAAAATAGTCAAATAACTCTTAATGTAAAACTAATTTTTCTGGGAAGCTGGACAGATATCAAATTAGGGCATAAGAACAGAGTTGTACTGCAGTGTCCTAGTGAAAGCATGATCGAACTTTCCTTAAGCCTTATAGTCAACGCAGTCTACATTGAAGCATTTGTATTTGTCTTATTTCTTCCTACAGAGCCAAAGTTGGGGGGTTTTGTGTGGGTTTTTTTAATTGTAGAACAGACATACATAGTGATATTCTAAGAATTTATAAATACTCCAAATCGACTTGAGCTACATATGAACAAAATAATATATTAATTTCATTTGCAAATGATTGCTACAGTCACATTAGAAGTCTGAATGAGCTTAAAAACAAGGAAACAAATTAAAACTATGTAAGAATTTTTATCAGAACAAGCTTAAAATGTATTTATATGCAAAATGTATTACTGTGCCAGTCAGGCTCTATCAGAGCTGATGATAACTCTTCTCCCTTTTTTCCCTGCAGTTTTCTTCCTGGCTACTGAATTTCTATCTACATACTGTATTTAACAACCTGTTTCATTAGATTTCCAAAATGTAAAGTTCTGTAGTGATGAATATGGAAATTATGAAGAATTAACTCAGTGAATGAGCTGGTAAGCTATGCAATAAGCAAGTAGTCACATAACATTTGGTAGAACTAAAGGCTTTAATATTAGGATGGTAGTTAAACACACAGGCATTTAGATCTACAGATCAGGCCATGTACTCACTTCCATTCCCAACTATAGTGTTTAGTTTCCCAAATAGTTATTCTTCAAACCTCTATGACTGATCCACAGTTTAGGATTACCCATCCTAGATTAGAATTACCAGTCTCAAACTAAAATGACAGATTATTTTCTTAACTCCCCAGAATACCCAACAGGATGATTGGGAATAATTACCGTCCCTTTCTGGTAGGTTTTCCCTTAGCTTTTCTCCCTGAACTGGGATAAGACTCTTAATTTTAAATTATCCGTAGATCAGGTGCCTGAGTACTAGCTTACTAAGGAACAGCCGTTCTCTCTTTTCTACTTGAAGTATTCATTCGGAGACATCTCAAACTACAGAAAATTTGGCATGGCTAGGGCAGATTTTGAGATATATACATATTCACCATGCAATAATATACATTTTGAAGCACTGCAGGTCTTAACACATTATAAGCATACACACACCTATGTGTGCATGCATACAAATGAGGAGTGGATGAGTAAAAGTCCATTGGCTGTCCTAGTAAAATGTCTTAATATAAAACTACTGTGATAGGTGATCACCATGTTTTAATTTTTAGGTTTGCAAGGTTTCAGAACACAGAATCTTAAATAACATTCTAATAATGGAGAGGCATTGTTTATATTCTCTCTGTTCAAGAAAACAGAATATGGTGAAAGGGAAAATTGGAAGGTTTTAGAAAGATAAAGAATGATGGAGATTGTTCAGTACCTCAGTAGGATTTAGTTAGGCATCAGTATCTGGTTAAATGTTTTCAAGTGCTTTAGAAAAAGGACACAGCCAACTTAGAAATCACATTTGCCCAACTGCAATTCAAAGAAATAAAATAAAGGTAATAATTTCCCTTCTATAAGGGAACATTCTGCATTATTTACCTCGCTTAGCTTACCAATTTCCTCTTTTGCATTGGTCTTTCACAAAGCAATAATGGACAGAAAACCATGAAAAATATAATAATAAAGCCACAGAAAGTAGAAATGGAATACATAGATTGGGTATAAATGCATACAATTAAAATTTCAAGCTAAAATGTGTCCCCTGAAAACTCCTAACACAAAGTATTAGGCTGTAAATATATAATCTACTGCAATATAGCATGGCCTTACCCTTCAAGGTAGGAGAAGGGGAAGTAAAATTAAAAAATAAAGAAGCAGCTAAAAATAAAAATCTTTTACAAGAAAGAAACAAAACTTAACCTAAAGATTCATGGACAACGTTGCAGAGGCAAACACTGAAAGCTTTCTTTGCTCCCCTCCCCACCAAGGCGTTAGATAACTTTTAAACACCTTAAAGTGATTCAGTTTATCTCAACTTACTGCTAGGTAACAGCATTATGCAGAAAATAGCTGTAAAGTTTGTTTGTTCACAGTTCACTGCATGGGTGCGGTAACATCCATTTTGTGAAAAGACCATACCAGCAGGGAGGAAGGTTGCCTGTTTACCATCTCCTGACCATTGCAGAGCAGGGGAATTTGAACCTTCTGGAGACAGGGCAATTTGCTTCTTGCTTGAGGAAGTAATCGTGCTCATCTTTAGCCAAGTTTCTTAATGCAGGATGGAAGGGGATGAAGGAGAGATGCACTTTTTCAGAGGACACTGAGAGCAAGATACAAACGGGTTCTGAAGTTTTTAAGGTCATCCAGCTCACCCACCAGTTTTGATTTTTCATTACATACATAACTATTTTATTCTTTTTTATATTCTTATATAACGGGAAGATAAATAGGGACCCTTTGGTGTCTTTTGGTGCACTTCCTTCAAAGCTCTGCCTGAATTGGAGTCCCATCATTATATTCTAATCGAAAAACATGCAAGTTCCTAGGGCTTTTGATATGCCAGCTTCAGAGGCAAGAAGCACCTTGGGAAATCTCAGAGGTGATTTGGTCTCAAGCTATATCAAGTCAAAGAACAGTCTGATGAGATACTATGTAAATGTTAATGAAATGCTCTCCAAAATGTTAATGGTCTAATGCAGGTGACCAGAAGGAGAGTCTCTGAATAAGTACACTAAGAAAAATCGGTAGCTACATATCAGTTTCATAAAAAGTTGCCAAAGTAGTGAAATTAAATTAATGAAAACAAGCTATTCATTTTATCCATCTGTATCTAAGCTCAAATGCTATACCTTATTTAGCTTACAGGATATGTAAATTTAGATTCTACCTTTTATAATGGCTTCATATCTATTTAGTATAAATACTGGTTTTGGAAATGATCACTATTATATGGCTCATGTTAAATAGTTGTACCCAAAGAAGAGAGGCCTCACAATATCTAGGGAAAGATGAGGAATTTCTAGAATTTGTACCCTTAAGGTCAGAGGCTAGAGTACCAATGTTGCATTCTAGTGACCTGCTTCAAATTTTGTTAAGAGGACACAGGAGTCTAAAACAGCAAGCAGAAAACAAAAATTGTGGATTAATGGTGGAGAGAAATACCAGTTTAATAACTGAAGTGATTTTTCAGATTTTGGGGCGGGGGGAGGCAGGAGGGAATGGTTAGAAACTGATAGATAACATAATGAGCATACCATGAGTGCAGAGCAGCCAGTTTTAGCTCTAAGTCTCAGTAACAGTCCTCAGTGCAGTGCCAGCTCCATAATGAGGAAGCATTTTACTCAACTGGGGAACTTAGTGTATTAAACAAATCAGAGGATATAAAAAGACACTGCTTGTGGAAACAAGCAGAAAGAGATCAGCATTAATGATGAAGTGTTGTAGGTAAAATAGTGAGTCAAGGACACAGAAGCACGACTAGTTTCGATACATCATTAAGCCCAATCACCTTTGACACAGGCAGTTTCAATATTTCTGTACTCCACCTATGTCAAAACCCATGAACTTCAGCATGTTGGAATCGTGTCTTAAAGGTTGCAGCTAATTAACCCAGATTGTCTTCTGCAAGTTCCAGACCTGTTTCTTGTGGGACAGACCTTGCAGGGTTTTTTTACAGCTTAAATTGACTGGATTTACAGTGTTACTTTTTAATATAAACGTGGCATAAAACCAGAGAAACCAAATGCATCATTTTCCGTGAGTGAGCTGTTGTTTAGGGCTTTCAGTCGGTGTTTCTAGATTTATTATAGTTGCTCAGTAATCTGAAGTAGCATATTACACCTGTGCTCCGATGCCCTGCTGTGGTCACACCTAGGTAAAATATGAGATGATAAACAGACTGTATGAAGTCCAGATAATTTAGACCCCAGTTCTTCAGAAACTCTTCTCACTGGGTTTTTAGGGTATCTGTTCCTAGAGTAACATATTTAGGAGCTGGAACAATGATCTCACTACAAGTTTTTCACTTGTAGAAACTCAAGTTCTTCAGGATTATACCCGTAATATTGCTTTTACCTACATCTTTAATCCGTTTCAATTTTCTTGCTCTCTCCAGGTTCCTTGCAGACTTCAATACTCCTTTTGTGTCTTCTTTAAATCTTAGCTTCAAGTGTTTTATCGAAACACCCATGTAATTGAAGCAGACTTCCACTTCTTATCCACCTAACACCCTCTTTAAACTGGATTTTTTTTAGAAGCAGCATGAAATATGATCCCTCTTTACCTCCATGAGTTGCCTTTTCTTTCTTTACCCTATCTATAATGTTACCCTGAAATGAATATCCATCAGCATAAACCAAAATGAACATTTTTTTTTTCTTTTTTTTTTTTTTAGCATGGAGATGTTAACTAAATTGAAGGAATTTAGGGAAACTATATATATTTAAAGAGTTATATTTGATGTTTGGAGTGCAAAACAACTTACAATGTTTTTTTCTGTAATACAAACTCAAAAAATGACCATCTCTTCTTGAGAGAGTATTTTATCTAAAAAAAAGATGATCCTTGTAAGCATACAGCCATAGACTAGGAAAGATTACAAACGAGTGTGGAAAAATCACAGTTAAAAATATAGGATATAAGTCTTAAGACATTCCAGTTCCCTATTATGTTCAATGATGATGCTAATATACTTTCACTTGTTGATAATAGATGAAATTTTAAAACATTTGACCAGCCACCCATCCTACTAGAATGCTATTTTCAAAACCTCACTTGTTACTAATCTCCCCTTGCTCTTGTGTTTATGCTGTCTGCTAATGCAACATTTCTTCCCCCACATTTACCCTCCCAAACATATACAACATATATATGATATATAACTGTATATAATTATATTGTATATATGTGTGGATTTTATATACACACACACATATATATGTGTACATATACACCTTCTTCTTGCCTTTGTTCTGTTAGACTAAACAAATCAGGCTGTTTCAATCACTTCATTTTAAATAGTCTCTATTTTTCTGTGTTACCCTAGCAGCCCTGCTCTGTATTTACTCCAGTTGAATTAATTATTTTTGAACACCGGTGAATGGCATCAATATTTCACTTTTTTTAATTGCAAAAATACTTTCCTTGTTCCAGTCAGAGAATTGCTGACTTTTCTTACAGATACACTGCAGTGGAATTAAAAAATAGGTCTGATCTTTCCACCTACTTACCTGAGTCCTTCCTAGCTCATGAGTCCCCAGTTTCTAGAAAGTATATGATGCTTTCTCATCTCTCAAGTTCTCACATACATAAAATAATTATCGAAACATAGTTCTGTTTGGAATAAAGTCTGTATCTAATTGGTATACTTCATACTTATAAATGAAAAAGAGGGCGAATGTATCCATGACTTCCATGCAATTATACCAAAATATGTTTTGAGTATTTCTTAAGATAATTCTCTGCAATGTGTTTTCTAATTCTATAATTCTTACCCTTCTAGGGAATGGTGAAGATGACAATCTGTCTTTGTTAATTAACTCAGCTGGAACCCCAAACTTCAAAATTGTTCAGTAATCAAAAATTCACACAGAAACAAGTCAGGTTTTGTGGACATTACACTACAGAATAATTTAGGGTTAACTCAGAATTAACTCCCCAAAGCCTTATCTAATAGTCTTATCAGGTCTCCAATAGCCATCATTATCTCTTTTTTTTTTTTTTTTTTTAAACCACAAAACCTAGCCTATTACAGAGGATCAAAGTGTCATAGTGATACTCTACAGTCACAGTAGGCATAACTGGGACAGATACTGTATCAGGGGAAAAGCTTCATCAAAAGACTAAACTGAATGAAATCATGTAAGCTGCTGTTCAAGGAAAAGAAAAGAGAAAAAAAAGTCTCTTTACCCATGCAAATCCTTTTAGGTCATAAAACATCTATTAAATTAATGCCACAGTATATGATAAACCCATTTCCAGACTAACCTCAAAACCGTATGCTATCAATAAATTGCATCCCAGTCTGAAAATTCTGATTTATAAAATGTTTTGACAAACATACCCCTTTAAATCATACAACTTTGCCTCTGAGGAGTCATGTCACTTCCTTTTCATGTCAATTCTCTGCACTGCTGCATTGCCACAATCTGTGGTGGCCACTAGAGCTCAAGTCAGACGGAGCTATCAAATCAATTATAACAGCCTGCCACTGTCTTACACCGACAACAAATGATTGATAACAAAACCTGCCTACTTTCAGTTCTCATCTGACAGCAACAAAACAGTCCCTGCCTGCTTTTACTGGCATTTGTCATAAATCAATAGCAATTTCATCACTCAGAAAGGTGCTGTCAACTCTACTCAGTCCATCTGGTTTCACTTTACTGTTATAATTTTTAACGCATAAACTATTCAGGAAGGTTAATGTATAAAACTGGTTTCTTTTAGAATTTCCTATACATTGGCACCAGAGCAACACTTACAAAATATAAAGCATCAATCATTTTTAAAGATGGGAGGAGGAACCAAGAGAACCATGCTCTATAATCTTAACAATATATCTACACCTATCTTTGCTGGGAATTCTCTCTTTATTAGGTAATACTATCATCTGATCCAAAAAGAAATTGCTTTTTCTGACCCGTTATTATGGCCTTACAGTAATTACACGTGCAAGTTAGAACAGTGAATCTTTTAAATGAAACTCAGACTTTTCAAGCATGAGGTGATAGATAAGCTCTGTATTCTTCCTACCATGCTCAGCCAGGATGTCAATACTATGAAAAAAAAAAAAAAAAAAAAGGGAGCTCTTCAATATTCTAGAAAAATGAAAAAAAAAATTATAATATTTTAAACCATCATGAATAGTTACAAATATAAATTACAGAATTCTCCAAACTACCGAGTGGCACAATGAATTGCGTGGCAACAGAGAAGCTACGTATCTTAACACATGGATCTGCTTCACATCAAAGTTTCCAGGGCTGATCTGAAAAGAATTGTATCACTAAATAAATGGCAGTCTTCACTTGGTGAGTATTTCAACTTTATTGCAGTGTGTGAAGCTCTGAACCATGGTATTTATCAGATTATAATATACGCTTAAGGAATAAAGGTCTTTCACACGTGGTTTTCCAGCAAACCACTGTTCAGACGTTGCAGGGAGGCTGGGGAATGCTGTTTTAATGGTTTATATCTGCATTTTGGGACACAAGCCATGTTATATTTCCACTTGGAATAACAATGATACTTCTACAGGGGTACTTTATAGTAATGTTACTATTTGGATTAATAATACTTGCATTGGCTAAAATTAAGTCCGTATTTAAATCACTTGGAAAGTATTTCTGATCCATAATATTAATATTAGGTTTTTAAAACAGCAGAAAATAGCTCCATTAACACCTAACTCTTCTATAAGAGAACACTACAATATGTACTCTTCTGGGAGAGAATATTGATTGACCAACAGATAATTCTGTTCTTCCTTCTGTAAAAACACCTAACACTATCACAGACATTCACAGGGTTCCCTATGCTAAACTCTAAAGGATTCATGAAAGAACACAGAAAAGTGAGTCCAAGTAACTCAAACTGATTCCTGGCAGTTTTGGAACATCCAACTTTACAAGAACCAACCCCCCCCACAAAACAACCAAAGCCAAGTCATGCACACAGCCTGACTGAAATTCCCTTTCTGATGTCCCTGAGTGCTGCCACTTTTTTTTTTTTTCTTTCTTTCTTTTTTCTTTTTTTTTAACTGAACATCTTTTGGGATCTTCCACTTGTATTTATAGCAAGGCTAAGAGATTATAACCAGTTTCCACATGACTTGTCTCTCTGAGTTTCCTTCCCTGGGTACTTAGGGCAAATGATATCGACTAACAGCCTTCTCGGATATTTTGTATTTAACAGGAAGACTAAGACATCACAGAACCCATGGGTTTTAAAGGAATAAATGACGTACAAATTTAGAATGCCACAGGTGAATTAAACAAGAGGCTGCTCTCTTACATTACGGAAAGTCAGAAAACTTCACCTGCTATCCAAATGAACACCTATGCCTGAAGTGTTATCTTACCACTCCCAAACAATTACTTGAATCTTTAATGTGTAGCCAGTCCAAAAGAGTAGAGTTTTTTTCCTTATGTTTTACTGTGACAGATGTATCAAAACCTAAGAATTTGTTTCAAGAAATGAGTGGGCTGATCAGGTAATGGAAGATGCTAGCATTACAATGTAAAACCCAAGAAAGAAGGAATTCATTTTTTCATAAAATACACAGAATAGGAAGGACATTTTCATTTGGGAAGAAAACCTAACCTAAATGCTACCTTATATCCTTCTGTTAGTGTAGGAAAATATGGTAGGCACATTAGAAATACATGCTGTGCTCTTCAATGCTTATCTTAACCATAACTAACGGCTAAAAAAGAAGATAAAGAAAAAAATACAAATAAATAAAATATCCAGGAAACGACTGGTTAGTACTTGCACACCAGAGCTTAATATGTACTGATGATTATTTGAAAGAAAAATACAAGAGACATTTTCCTGAAACTGTAGAAGAATTTATCTTGCTTCTGCCTAAATTGATGCATCATCTTTTTAAAACAATTTCTCCCATGAAGGACCCAGAAAAGGGCAATGAGGGAGATGATCTGGAAAAATATAAAGTGAAATTAGAACAGTAACTTTCCTCAGAAGTCACTATGTTAATTTGAATCCTGTAGCAAAACATGAACCTCCAAAAGAAACGAAAGAAAAGAAAGAAAAAAAAGCATGAAGTAGTAGTATCGGTCCTGTGATCTACAGAACTATGTCAAACACAGTATCTTTTATTCCCAAGGAATTCGGGGAAGGTGCCTTGGGATTGCATTTCTCCAAAGACAGATAAAAAAAAAAAAAGTCACTTATTGTGGCATGTTTTCATGGGTTATTACAAAAAGAAGGGTTGTATGAAAGTTGTGAAAAGAAAGGCTGCAGGCATGTTTTCTTTTGATTTTACTAGCACATCATCCACCTAGAAAATCCTGTACCTCACAGAACAGGCCCACAGATCAATCCAGATCATCTTAGATTTTATGTCCCGACCTAAGGATTATCTAAATTGTAATAACTGCAGCCGTAAACCTTGCAACTTCACCTAAAAAGTTAGTTGAAGATCCAATGCAGTGGCTGGATATCTTGACTAACTCTGTCAAACCCATTTCTCACTGAGACTTAAGTGAGACTCTCAGCCCATCAGGACTGTTCCCCTACTCATAGGTATTCAGAGCATGCTTCGACTGGGAAAGAGTATCAAAGCTGGGGAGTAGGTGACTTGTTTATTTCTAGTAAATTCACAAATATTCTCAAGCAAAGGAAAGAAACTGGATCTGTGTTCCTCACATCCTGGCTAAATGATGAAGTAATCTAGGTGTTGAGCAAAGGCAGTAACATCCAACTGCTTCTTTCTCTATTGCTTTTCTTCCTTTCTCTCAGAAAAGCAAATATTTCATGCCAAATGGAAAGAAATTTCAGTTTTCAATACAAAGCAGAAAAATGTACCTTTTTTGGTAAAATTTATTTTTTCTCTTTGTCTTCCCACCAGAAAAAGAACAATATGTATGCACAGCTTCGCTCCAGACATTTCTCTCAGGTAATATGTTCACAAACTCCTCACCAAGTAACCCATTCCATAAGTAAATCCCCCCTTTCACCAAATACATCTACAGTGGCAGAAGTCCTTCTTCTTGATGGCAGTCAGCCTGCTGTTCAGTGACAGACTCCCTTCAGCCTAAGATTTCTCTTAAATCTTTCTGGATATCCCATTACAACTTTAACAACAATGCTTCCCCCCCAAAAAAAACCCCCAACCCAAACTGAAACAACAAAACCCTCATTGTACAGGCAGTTTCAATCATTTTCCTGGAGATGAAGGAAAGAATTGAGTGAGAGGATTGGATGTTATAAATAGATATACGTGCACAGACAGGAAAGAAAAGCAGAAAGACAAACATTCTGCCTTTTAAGCCAGATTATGTGGTACAAAGGTAATACAAATCTCAGTCACCTGAAAATACAGCAACAAGTTTTAGCTGTGAACCAATTTTCACCTTTCAGAAACAAACACAAACTATGTCCTCCTCTGATGAAATTTTAAGGTTGAATGTAATTGGCTATTTTAAGGATTCTTTCTGGTATGTAAGGACACACGGCTTAAAGGCTCCATTTAAAGCCGAACAAGTACAATGCACTTTTGAGACTGCAGGTAATGCCCACTTGTGCAAGAAATAATATGTGACTCTTACTACCATCAAAGCTCATTGCTACGAGGCATATTTTCATTTTTATGCCATTTTGACAGAAGGCAATTAGAGTGTCTGTGCTACTAGTAATCATATGCATTCCTATATAAATACTAAAAAAAAAAAAAAAAAAATTTAATTCCATCATCACGAGTTTCCCTGGAGTAGTACCAGTGTTACTTTATTTTCCAAATTTGCCTTTTAAGCTGTCAGTATCGCTTCTTTTCACCAGCCGGCAGAAACACCCACGACCAGAAAGTTTTGCTAAACGTGCAACAGCTTTTGCAACCCGGCAGCAGCCTTCGGCCGGGCCTCTCTTCAGCCGGGAATGAATGCATTTTGCCAGCCAAGGGTTTGGAGGGTCGCAAACACCCGGCTGGCATCCCCGGGCGGCGGCCATCGGTACTCGCCCTGCGGCATCACCGTGGCAACCCGGGTTGCCCTGACGACGCGGGGGCATCTCACGGCTGATGCTCCCCAACACGGCGGCCACCGCTCGGGCTAATACACTCGTTCACCCGCGCTTCACATCCCTCTCCCTTTATTTCCCTCCTTAATTCATAAGAATCTGGTTTTCTTCATCCCTCCCCCCGCCCCAGCCCAGGTACATCCAGGTCAACTCAATAACCTGGAACAGCTGAAACACCTTTCTTACTCCTTCCCTGACACAGCCATAGAAACACCTGGAATACAGCCAGACAAGCAAAGGCAAGAAGCCCCTCCAAATATGCTAATTTTTTTCGCAGGTGGTTTGCATTCCTTTCACAGCAACTGATGGGGAGAAGAAAAGATTTATTCCTGAATAACAGAGCTGCTACAGCAATGGAGTAAAGGCAGCTACAGGGGTAGGCAATAGTCTGCATGGTGAGCCAAGATAAGAGGAGACTGTAATTTAATTATCCCAAAGCACATGGAATTGTTAATTTGAGCTGAATTTGAATTAACTGAAAATATTGTACCAGAAAATAAAACATGTAAATAAAGTGTTTCAGAAGCACTCTTCAAAACTTTTAACCCAAACAAAAAGAGAACTTCACGCTGCTTTTTCCTGTTGGGCCACACATTTAAGTCAGGAAGCTGCTGTGAATTTTTAAACCTTTTAAAACATCTTAGACTTACTACTTTTTTGGTAATGCTTATGAATTTATCAAATGCAAATTCCACTCTGAATAATGGCTATAAATGGTCCTTCAAGTGACTCATGTTAATGTAGCTGGGCCAATGAACTGGCTAGTAATTAAATATTCCTCACAAGAAACTAGTACACTTGAAGTCTCCAAGAGTCAGTTTGGCTATGAAGTCAGCTGCCACATTTTTTGACAGCTTCCTATATGCAGGGAAAGGGTAAAAATGAGGATACTTTACTGATTTCTTTCTGCAAAACAAGTGCTTTCATTTCTCTCTCTCTTTTTTAATATGTAGAGAATGGCTATTACCACAGTAGATTAAAAAAAGTGACTATCAAGAGATAAAACACAATCTCATTTCTAGCACCACTGTTTCTGTGAAATAATTTCCCTATTTCCTTTCCTATTCAAAAGTAGCAAAGGAATGAGCACAAACAAATCAATTTCTAAAAACAAACAAGCAAAAAACTATAAACACTGTTTCTTTAAACTAATAGCCGCCTTGCCCCAAGTTCTACTTATAACATAATTATTTCTATTGCATTAGAAATCAAACTCTTAGGTAAACTCTGATTTTGATAAAGAAATATGCAAATTTTCATCATAAGTGCCAGTGATGGCAGTTGGATAATTTATATATTATCTTCTTGCTGCTTTGGAAGACAGTCTTATTAACTTGCTTTAAGCTTTAATTTAGTTTGAAAAATAATATTGGTTAGGCCATCGTATTTCTTGTTTCCTTAAACTGCTGAAAATGTAATTCATCAACAAGAAAGAAATAAGTAATATTAATTGGAAACCTAACTTTGAAATAAAGAGTACCCCAGAAAAATCACTGCTTCTATTTGACTGTTGCACTGTGATCCAGTGAGTTTCAAGGTTCACTCAATTTTTGGTTAATATTTAATGGAATTTTATTTACAAAAAATGTAGAATGAAAACTAGTACAGATACTTCCCATGAGTACAAATTACAACAGAACATCTCTCGTGCATTGATCAGTAATGAGGTATTATATGCACTCCAATCATAAATCCCAGTGGAAAGTTTAACTGATAGAAGTTCTATTCTTAGGTTGACTTAATAAGCCTAGACTGATTTACTGAGTAAACTGAAAGATATTTCAACTTTCTTTGGGTGAATTTATTCAATTCCACACACCACTTCTATACAAGTATAAGAACTAATGTTAAATACAATACTGCACTACTCAGCTCATATACCTCAAAGATAAGAAACTCCTCAAAAGCAACGGGTAAAACATCTGTTAAAGTATATTTTACTTTCATTAAAAGAAGGAGGAAGGATTTCAACATGTACTGAAAATGGCACAGGTTCAAAGCTCAATTTTAATTTCTTTGATACACCAAACAAGAACATGTTAAAAGGACTTCAAGTACCAATTATGATACTTTTAATATTATGCAGTGTGAGAACCACCAAACTCTTTTTGTCCCAAAGAGACGCAACAGAATTTGATACTACAGAGAAGCACTGCGCTTCAATGGAACAAAATAATTCAAGGGAAATATATTTTTTTAGTTTTTCTAGTTCTTGCCAGTATACCTCATGCAAGTGTACCAAGCATACCATTAGCTCCAAAATCTGAAAATCTTGTTTAGGGCAGCAATGCTGCAGTGTTTTCTGAATACAAAGCACCTTTAAGTGGACTTCTCCACTAGCATGCTCCTCATATTCCAAGAAAACTAACAGATTATAAAATTTTACTGCACTCAATTTGGTTTTTGAAGGTGGACAATTTGATGTAAAGAGAATTCCACATTAATAACAACAAAAAAAAATTAACGCTGAAACCTGCAACTGAAGCCAAGAGCTTAAGGCAGGGGACTGTGCTCTTTACTAACATACACATCGGCAGCTTAAAAAGAGCTTTCAGATTTCTCATATTTTCCTATTGTTCTCCCTAACTTGTTCAGTTTAGCTTCAACCTTGGAAGATTAGTTTTAGTCAAACTTTATTTCCATATAAAATACAGTTAGTATTCTTGTTAAAAAGTGTTCTTGACCAAGTAAGTTTTCTTATCACTTGCAGAAATGTATTACTTACTGCAAACATTTAAATAACTTCCACTATGTCAATGCAGGCTAAGGGAATAAAGATTTTCAAACTAAAAATAAGAAGTAACTCCTGGGGTTTTTTTAGTTGTTTGTTTGTTTTTAAATGAGCTACATTAAAGCAGAGAAGTATTAAGTATAAGAGAAAATACCCTGCAACTACTCAGTGTAGTAGCACTGTAGAAACACAGATGAAGAAAACCTTGTTGGATCACATGGTGCAACACCAGAGCTAGCAGTTCTTAAAGTGCACCTTATAGCAATTCCTGAGCAAATCCAGATTCTGAGTGACACAGAGTTTTGGATGGGAGATCTTAGTGTATGATGTTTGAACCCTGCCCTGCTACCTTTCCCCCAGATCTTTAAAAGGACATAAACAGTATGGCTATTTAATTTAAAAATATTTTACGAAGTTTGGACAGTACTTTAAGTTATTGCTGACCTGCCTCTCATTTAGCTTTCTCTTAAGTAGCCAAACGATAATTTTCTAATGCATCCCTTTGTACTTTTGGATATTAGAAAAATAACAATCAAAAGTATACTGCATTTTGTGTTACTACAGCTTTCCCAGAAAAGATTAGCTGGAGATCCCTTTGCAGCCTTTCTGGCTGCTTAGTTCCTTCAACATGCAGAATTTCACCAAAGCTTTATAGCTAATGTGAGTGTACAAGATTTCTATAATAAGTAATACTCTCATTTAGGCCACACTGCATTTTACAGTTTATTGGTACAGGTCAAAAATGCCCTTTTTATTAGGCTAAGTCTGCAGTTACAGACTGAAGTAGGAGTAAAATGTTTTATATACTACAGTTAAGTGCTACTGTTGAATGTGCTAATGTACTATAGCACTGATAGATGAGTAAGAAAGATGGGCTTAGAATAAGGAAGCGACAAGACGTGGTCGAGGAACAAGAAAAACTATCATTAGGTATCACTCATACGGTTTCAGAAATAACTGGAAAGGAAGAGAAAAAGATCCATGAAGGAAGATCAGATCCCAAACCAAGAAATTTGGGATATAGCTAGTAGTATCCTCAATTAAAGACACAGTCATTAACAGTTTATTTTTTAACTTTTAATGATGAAGACAAACCTTTTTTTAATTGACTGTGATTGGAACGTGGAAAAAGAAGAAAATAATTCCACTTCAGCATGCTTTGGTTTACCTCCCATAGGAAGCAACTATTCCAAATAATATAATATCCAATCTTAGACTTGGATACGTAAGATCTACGTATTTTTGACCCCACTGAAACAAACCCAACATTTTATAATAGGAGATCTCACTACATAACAAATTTTCAATAAAATGATCTCAGAGCAACTGCTGTTAGGTGGATAAACAGAGACTGGGTAAACTCAGCGGAGAGTAATTGGCTGTGTTCTGTTTTCAGTCAGCAGCTGGCAACAGAGAAAGAACAGACTTAAAGCACTGGGGTAAGCTTGGAGACTGATTAGTCAGGAAGCTATTGCTAAAGGCAGCAAGAGTAGGAGCCATCCCAAGAGCTCTCTCACAGCAGTTTTCTCTGCCCTGTGAGACACAACTGGAAATCCCTTAATGCACTCTGCCCTTCATTTATTTTTGCTACTGGACATTTGAGAGCATTTAAGAATGTTACTTTTTTGAGTAGTTGCCTGATGATGGATAACACAGAATTAAAACGATTTTGTATTTCTTAGAGAAAGGGGAAGACTACCATCTACAGTACAATTATAAAACTAGGGATTACCTGAAAGCAAAGTACTTCTTATTCTGTGCTGAATAGCCAGAACAGAGTTTGCAACTACTCACTCATCAATCCTGATTTACTCTTTATGCTGCAATTATGAACTTACCTCGTATACCAGGAAGGCTACATAACTTAAAGCCACAGTATGGATTCATTTACTTTTAATCCAACTAGTCTAATGAAACATTAGTACACTCAAAAATATTATCATTGCAGCTAGCAGTATAATATAAATTACATATACACACTCTATAGTAAAGGGAAAGAGCTGAGTATCAAAGTACTAGAATTTGGAAGCACAACAAAGTTAGCTATCCAAATTTAATGTAAATTTTATATATATGCATTGTAAGATAATTACTCCCCCCCCCCCCCCCCCCCCCGCCCCAAGTTGCCTAGGACAGAATGTACTAACTTAAAGAGCAACTATTCAAGCTATTGTTTTATCTTCAGTATTGAGTGCACTGTGCCATGTTCTATTAACTTTATTACAGATAGAGAACTAAAACATGGAGAAACCTCTTCAGCTCTCTCAGCCTCAAGCACTTTAAGTTAGAGGCCTGAACTCATTGACTATTAACAATTTATATAAGCTAACTCCTGTGTAAGATGGCTATTTCCCACTCTCTAGACAGTATAAAGAGCCTAAGTTCTCTAAATTGTGTATCTATATCTATGAGGTATTTTATCTCTTCAAGAGAATAAATACATACATTAATTTTGGGAGATCAGTTAAAAATACTTAATACCTGATATCCCAAAGTAATTAACATTATAAAGCACTGAATGCATTTAGTGCTTTGGTCCTACTGTTTTCACTGCAGTTGTAGGTGCTCAGTATATCTTTAAAGCAGACCCTGTAGATCTCAGCTTAAGAACTAAACAATGTAAACTGCGAAAAATACCAAACAACCCAAAACCAAAGCAAACAAAACCCCCTCCCACCCAGAATGGTTTAGGACCAGAGGAAAGGGTAGGGCATTCTAGCAGTTTCTAGCATTTCTTTTGATGTAGGTCTCATTTCAGCTCTCTCATCTCATTTTTTAAACACTGACCAAAATTTAACAGTCCTCCCCAGGCTCCTCCATCAGCCTAATTGCCTACTTTGGCATGGTGTTCATGTGGGTTATCAGCAGGTTTGGAACCATTAGATTGACTCACCCAGCTCTTGAGCTAATGATGGCGGAGTGAAACATTAGACATCATAAAGTTCACTTTCTCATGGAAAAGAAGGATCAATGAAAATATTTGTATTTTAGAATGTAGGAAAGTATATTAAGTCTCCCTTCTCTGGTAATGACAGCAATAAAATGCACCCCACTGAAATAAGAATAGGTCCTCAGATAAACTTCTCAAGAGACAGTTCTTATGGGAAGAGAAAGCAATTTTGGCAAGGAATTGAAGTAAGGTATTTGAGGAGGAATCTCTACTTTTGAAACTAAGGAAACATAAAAAAAAATAAAAATCACCAAATGTAATTACGACTACAGTAAAAACCAAACAAACCCCCAACCTTATACAAAGCTATAAAAGCAATAAAAGCCTCTATGTATTAATAGAGTATATATTCTGATCCCTTCTCCAGAGGCTAGAGAAAACAACTGGAAGATCAGTGTAGCCCATCAGTCTCCACCTTGAAGACTTTTTTCTCTAGCTAACATCCGTAGTACTTCAAACCACTGTCTCTCATTTAAGGTACGCAATTCTGACACTAATTTCTTCTGCTGTTAATAAATTCAGTTACCAAACTAAAAGACCAGTAAAATTTAGGTGCCAAAGTCATCCCAGGTAATGAAAACTCTCACTCAGCTGCATTTAACCCTGGTTCATCCAGATTCCATTAGTCCCTCAGGGAGAGGATTTAAGCCATGTTTTCCATATCCCTGGAAAGTTCCCTTCTGTTCATTAGCCCCTCTACTCACAGAGTTTCACTGTAAAGAACAGATGTTACCAAGTCTAGTGATTCAAATATTCATATTGAATGGGGAAGGCTGATGATTCCTGCCACAAAAATCCAGTGACTGCAGTAAAATGCATACCATGACCTGGAAGCTCTAACCATCAAAATACCAACCTATCAATTTTTGTTGCATTAGGCAGGCATTTGCCAATAAATAGTCTACCTGTGGTTCTATTAAGCTCTTTTATCCAAGACATTTATACCAAACCAGTGGTGATTTCATTCCATTCCATGCGACACATATCTATAATATTAATACAATCTTCTCCATTTCCCACTATTACAACATTTTTTTGTGTGAAGTAGAAATTCATCTCATATTTTAAATAAAACAGTCAGTAAATCGAGCAAAATGGGAGGCATATCCTCTTTTCAGATTATTTAAAATGGTTTCCCTCTTTCTGTTTATGAAAAGCAATTACCAGAAAATGCTGTCTTTCTGGTCAGTACAGGTTCCCAAATGGCAGGGAAGAACCCAAGTGACAAAATGATTCTAGATATAAAAATATATAACCTATTAAATTAGTTAATTCAGATTTCAGAAATAGAAAAGAAACCTATGAAAAGATTGTTCATTATGGCAGTGCATCCTACTTTTCTGTGGTTCAAGGCTTGTTATAATTCTTGGACATCCTCCTGAAACCGCATAGCTCGATTAGGTGCTGTACACAGATACCCAAGTTTGTTTCGAAACCCCCAAACTTGTTTGTGATACTCAAATTAGTTCCTGACCTAAAAGCTATCCTGCTTCAAGTAGACAAAGTAGTCTGTCCAGAGCTAATTCAAGTATCTGTATGTGCACTGTACTGTAACGTACCATGTACACTCATCTCTTTTCAAATACAAAGAAACAGGCTTAAAGCCTAAGAAAACAGATAAAAGGAAAAAACTCTGGAATAATTATTTGCCCATGCTGAAAATCTGCTGATATGTCATTCCATTTCCCTGTTTATGACACTAAGTATTCTCGATGTCATCTTTTCAATTTCTTATTTTATCGTTTTGCTATGCCACAAGGAGAGAAAAAATCAAGGACTGCAAGTTTGAATACAATGTAGAATAATAGGTTTCTGATGTTTCTAAACGTCAGGTTTTAGTTTTTTGAAAACTTAAGGCAAATATGGTCAAACTTGAAGGGTCAGATAACAGTTTTTCTTTGATTCCTCTTTATGGAGTTAGATAAATAGAATGAGACAATAAAGCACAAGAAAAACTCTTTCCCCCGATAAAATAAAAAAACCTCACCATTACAAAAAAGTCTTCTTTTTAAGATATCATGACAAAATATTGTAACAGACAGACCATGCTACTAACAAGGCATTGTTAGTCTTTCAAAGAAAGAAAGAGTATATATTAGCAATCCTGATTTTTGCAAATCTTGAGGAAGTAAAATCTGCTAAGAATTGGATAGACATCAAGTAATTTTTCTGTTTGGTTAAAAGGTTTTTTTTTTTTTAAAAGACATAACCATGCAAGAACAAGGGTCAAACTAATTTACAGTGTATGCTGAAAGTGAATATATTCTTCATTAGCCTAATATCCTCCAAAATCCAAATATTCTTTCCTGAAATTACTTAAACTATAGCTTCTCATCTTGGATTTGTAAGCCACATCAACATAAGAAAAGAGGAGTTACAGTCCAACTACCTCACACTATTCCAGATCATTCACTGTAAGTCTGGCTACCATCTTTCCTTCTGCCATTCGTGTGAAAGCTGCATTTGCCCCCTGTATTTCCTTCCTTTACTACTTATGATCTCTCAGTTTGAGCCACCAAGAAAACGCCTCTTGAGGCTTCTGATTATTTTCCTGGGTGATTGATGTAGATTTTGCCTTAGGCATGTATGATGGAAATACACAGGACTCATCTATTTTTGGAATAAAACAAAGATGATACTGCATTTATCAAGCAACTTACAGACACAACCACCAGTTCTGGTTCAACTTAAATGCCAATTTCCCTTCAGAGTATTCCAAAACCTGAAAGTAATGCTTCCAAGTGTTCCTACCCCAACAAAGGGAAGAAGCTACAGGATACCCTTAGTTTCCCTGCATCTATTTAATGGCCTTTATTTGTACCTTTGCAGAGCGTTGGCTTATAATGAAAAAAAATCAGGCAGAAACATAACTCCAGTATTTCTTTTACACTGTACAGTTTTGCTCTGTTGCAACAGCCACTTAGGAAAAAAATGAAACTAAATTTTCCTAAAAGAGGAAAAAAAAGCCAGAATATTAAGAGAAGACATTCAGGAAAGAGGAATTAAGCAGTGTGCTTAAAAAGTTTCACGAGTAATATTTTGTGCTTTCTCTACATTTTTTGAATTACTGACTAAACAGTGTTGCATTAACCAGACATCACCTGAGTCACAAAACAGACGCAGGTCAGGGCTGATACACCATTTGTTTCCATCTCAGATTTTGTCCCCAGTGGAGGCTTTTAACCAGAGAAAGCTCATTTCTTATGTCTAGTTGATGAAATTTCCCTACCCAATATTTCACTTTTATTTTTTTTGTGTAAAGAAAGATAACCACTTAAAAAAGATATAAATATATATATATATAACAATATGAAGAGCATTAAGGCTTTTGTTCAGTCAATAGATACATCATTTATTCTGTCTGGATCAGAGTTCTTAAAGCCTTTGAAGAAAGAAGCAGGAGTTTTGATATTACTTCTTCTTAATATTCAGAAAACAGAAGTGAAAGAGTCTGGTAAATTTATACCTAAAATCTTGTTTAACAAATACGGAAGAGACTTGAGAAGTACTCTGAGAAGTGACAGAACCTCTTTGCTATACAGACCAACTCAGTAATTGTCTTCAAATGGGAAGTTCTGCGTGACTAAACAATGAAAAAACAAATATGGGTAAATTGTTGGTAATTTACAGCTCCCTTTGCAGATTTAAGATTGTCCACTGATGCATATTCAGAATACTGCTTTGAATATATAACTTGCCTGCCATAGCTTTTGGAAATCTGGTTACCTAGCTAGACGATTATGAAGCTGACATTTACTGTATGTGCAATTATGGAATATACAGTGTCACTGCTTTCAAATGTCACCTCTTTGCCACAGTTCTTATCTTGCAGAAAATGTCCTTGCCTCCCTTGAGAGAAGTAGTCTTATTCAACTAGTACCAATGAACACTGGCAAGATATTTACAAAAGCAATTAGCTCTTCTGAGTGCCTAATTTGACATCTTCACAAGGTCTCACTTTAGAAATGAAGTTATCAAACCTCTGGAGAATAAGCTCCACTAGGTCCACCTTGCCTCACGGTGGCACCTAAAATTTTTACTTTTAAAGAGCTTTGGTTCTCTTTCTTGTCTATATTATGTTCACATATAATTCTTTACGATAAGACACAGAATGGAGGATATGCGTGTCACCATACTCATGTGAGTTGATAAGGAAAATCTCACAAGACTAATAAAATAGACACAGACATTTTTTGTAGGATTACAATTCCTCCTTTTCTAAATATGGGTACTGCAAGGTCGACAGTGTGTGCCTGGCTTATACTAAGGGCAAGTTAACAAAAAATATTTTCTTCTGCCTATACCAATATTTTCACAGTACTAATATGCATTTACTACTAATTTGAAGTACCCTTCTCCATTCTTAACAGAGCTTGCATCTATTTTGCAGCATTTGGCATTTAAAATCAATTAATTAATTAAATAAACAAGTATTTTATACCTCTCTTTATGTCAGTCTTTATTATAAAAGTTGTTTTTCTTAACTTCGTTGGAAAGGCTCTGGAAAAAAAAATAAATCTAATTTTGTTGGTTTTCATCCAAAGCTCTTCTTGCTGGCTGTCATACCTTCTGACTTGAATACTTTCTCCACTCCAACATTAAATTACAAGAGAGGGAGATTGTTAGAAAAAGATCCTAAAAACTTTGCATCAAAATTAATCTTATTCCTAGATATTTTGGAATGTAAATTCTTCAGGGCCATCTCTATGAGAGACTGTACGTGTATGCACCTATGGCAATGCAGAAATAGTTCCAAGCAAATAAAAATGAGTAAATTCACTTTCCTTGTCTGGATCTTTTTTTCCACACATGCAAAATTGACTCTTATGGTCACAGTTTCTTTGAACTCTGCTGCCTGCTCTAGGAAAAAACTCTTTGTTATAAACAGTGCAGATGGTTTCAGGGGAATTATTTCTGTTAGAATAAGCAGCAATTTTACTTGACCTATGAAGTCAATATTGAAGAGAAGCTTTGGTCTTAAAATGGGAACAAGTGAGAACTAGGTTTTGGTTTTTTTAATAGAAATCATATTGAATGTTTTCATTTCTTAACAGTGCCTACAGATATTCCAAGTCTTCTGCCAAAAAAACGTGTCTATTGAGTAAAACTTCACAGAGCCTTACAAAAATTTTCTCCACCAGAGGTACAAACACTGATGTTTTTAGATCACATACAGAAACAAGAATAGGCTAACATGCATAGTGCCTTCAAACAGTATCTACCATGAAGAAGTGGTAGTGTTCAAGAATGCATCTTTACTATTAACATGTACTGGGTAAAAAGTTATCTTCACAGGTTTCATTATTTCTCCAGTGTTAGGTACTTCCTAATGTTCCCTACATACAGTTGTGGAAAAGATAGCAATGTACATAGACTTAAGAAAAAAATAAGGAAAAATTAGGTTGAAATGTCAGTCATAGTTTGCTGCCTTATACAGCAACGATGAAATAAAATAGTGACCTCTAAGTGGTGGCACTGTCGGTTTCAAGAATTAAGATGAGCCTGAGCTCATTGTCAGCTATGATTGTCAAAAATAAGGTGGCAGAGACACTAATATGAACCTCAGATGACAGTTCTATTACGAATAAGAGATGAAAAAAACCCAACGAACATGAAAAAAGGGTTTTCTTCTGCATAATTGGGACCAGAATGACATTGCCTGACAAGGATTTTATTTAACAGAGGTGTTTGAAATGCTTCAGGCTAAATGTGACATGAAAATTATTCCATTGTTTATAGATTTATGAACAAACAGCTATAGTAATTATGACTATCACTTACCATGGAGGTTTGATTTGAATATAGAAACAAGACCTTATTTTTACCTTTGGAAGTATAGTCCACAACCCAATTACTCATTGCAACAGAAAGATTTCTTTCTACCTTTGCAGTCACAAAAAGCAATCTGTATTTTTTTACTTCCATTTTATTACAGCTTTTCTTTACTCACAGCATTTTGAATACAACCTACTTGTAAAGAAGAACACTTTCTGCTGCATTTGAGATACAAATACATGCAATCAAAGCTGCAACTCAAATTTGTATTCATGCATTTCAGATAACATTACCTTGGCTAATGTTACTGCAAATAAATGTGTAGCCATAGCAGCAGAGAACTTGATGCAGGCTGCAAAGCCTGACCGAAAAGTTAGTGAATAATGCAGCTTTCTGTGCTGCAGTGGGCTCTGTGCTGCCTTGGATATGCTGCTATGTGTATTTGAAGTTAACTAGCTTGAAATAAATGTGCAAGCTGCAAATATGCCTTGACTGTTGTTGTAAATAATTGATAAACTCAGATCAGCCATAGCTATTAGCTGCTTGAAATGATCTTCTAATGTGCAAAATCCTGATCATTGAAAATTAAGTGCTTTCTTCTGCTCCCTAAATAAAATAAAAAAGCTCCCCTGTTAGATGCTATTGAACCAAAACCTTACCAAAGTACAACGCTAAAACTATACTAATACTCTGCTTGTGTCATACAGTGCTCTGAATAGGAATTGCAGCAAAAGCATATACCACAATATTTACTGCAATCTATGGCTCTTTGCAGTTAAAGCAAACTGTAACATTAACAGGTATTTTTGAACATATAAGTAATTGAGTTGTTAATTGAATAATACAAAGCACTATGAATGGAAACAAAGGAAATAAATATACCAATCATACCTACGTCAACAAAAATCTAGTGACAATGATTTGTATTCTTAAGGTGTTAGAACATTTCCAAGATCTAGCAATTCCAAATGTATATTATTTTTATAAGTTATGCAGCAGGGCTTTTCCTCAGCAAGAAATTATCTGACTTGATGGGCCTTGTCACAAGCAGAAAAAATACAATTGGTAATTCTGATCACAGAAATAGAGTAGATTTAGACTCGACAAAAACCACATACCATATTAGAAAGAGGCAATCTGTTCAATAAAGGAAGACTGCAGTAGGACTAAAAATAAAATAACACACCCAAGAGGCTACCCTGGGATACAGCATAAGAACCAGTACTCCTTTTTAACCAGAAATATCAGCTGAACACTACCAGAGCTTTCCGGGGAGCTCAACAGATAATGAAGAGAAAAATGGCCAACCAATAGCTAGCATACCACTAAAGGTACTATTCCTCTTTTTTTTTTTTTTAAGCAGTCCATTTAGTTAAAGGAAACAATTTCAATTCTTAGTTCTACAGCTAAGTTGCATTGCCTTGCTCCTCTGTATTATTGTGTTTCATAGGGCTTGGCTTGGCTCAGCCTCAGGAGCAAGTGATAAGTTTGGTACCTTGAGCAGTACCGTACTGAGGATGACAACGGCAATGGTTAGAGAGATTTCCTTCCTTCTTCCATTTATATTACAGCTATGGAGAAAGCGTGCATTCTGGGTGTATTTCTCTCCCTTGCCATCCCCTGTGAGACATGGAGCCACTACTCTCTAGTTCCCATCTGCGCTCGGGTCTGATTTGTATTCCACTTTTTTAGAGAAATATCTTTAATCATAAAGACTAAAGCAATTTTTGTTCATTTGCTTGTTTTTGTTTTGTTTTGAAACTGAAGAGATTAGCTAGAACTTGATGGCACCTGCCCAAAAGAGATTGCTACACTCTGAATGATTCAGAGGACAGACATTTCAAGTCATGGCTTGTAATTCCTTTTGACTGCATGAGTCGTCAAAGAAGTTCATCCTAGGTATGAATCTGCAGTGTGTATTAATAAAGTATATCTACTACAAGTGAATCTGTTAGTCTCAGCAGAATAAGCAGTAACCAAACCAGTTACCAGTTAACCCACAGCCAAAACCAGTAGAGAAGCAAAAAAGGAAAGTGCTTGAATTGCTGCTTGAGGGCTTTTATCAGTCTCCACATATTTTAAGCTTAGACTAAGCCAGTGGCTTTTTTGCCATGATACAAAATCTAGCATCCATTTGAAATTTTAGGTTGGGAAAAACAGCAAATCACTGAAAGACCAAGCCAATACTTCTGTCTAATGACATATCCCAATTTTTCTGAAGTGGGCTGAAATCACAGACTTCTTGCTTATACAGTTTATATGTAATAAACCATTATATACAGTATTCATCACTTATTATACACATATACATAGAAAGAGATTGTTGCATAAGTATCTATATTAGATATGAAGTCCAAGAAAAAATGATACAGAGGATAATACTGAAAAAACCCTGACATTATATATTGTTGAACTCGGAAACAGAAAATTAAAGAAACTTTACCATTATAATTCTTGCTTTGACTGGCCACATTGTTAACTTCAGTGAGGTTATTATTATCTAAAAATGAACTTCAATTCTCAGGGTCTAGTATTCATTCCAGATAGTATGCAGCCTACATAATTTCTGATTTCCCAATAACAAATCTCAACTTACCTATACAGCCTTTGAACGGAAAAAAAAAAAAAAATTTCACCTCAAAGCTGAACTCGAAGCAACTAATGACCATACATTTCTATCAAAAAGCGAAAAAGACTTTGATAAGTGAACTCACCATATCTACACCAAGTTTAGTGCTCTGTTTGGCTCAAGAGAGGAAGATGTAACATGTAGATATTGTGACAAGTGTCAACAAATCAAAAACATACTAATGAATTCCTTAAAAGCAAGCTCAGAGTTGTATTATCCTGTTCCTGAGCTAACAAGACAGGTGAAAGAAAAGCTGAATTCATTTTTAAATGTCTTAGAATCAGATTGTCTCAAAATGCTCTACAGAAAAACTGACATTGGTAAAAACAACAAAAAATCCAAGAGTTTACTTTTACTCTTCTCTCCAAATCAAATGTCTGAACTTCAAACTTCAGTATCAAATTATACCCATCTGATGTACAAATCAGTCCCTGGGTTAGACTAAGATTTTGCAGAATTAAAATCCTGGGTTGTTGGGGTTTTTTGTGGTTTTTTTTTTTTGTTGTTGTTTGGTTGGTTTTTTTTAGTTTGTTTTGGGTGTTTTGTTAACAACCTGAAACATAAAACATGGTCCTAATGTTTGTGCAAATGCAGTTAGTTTGAAAACTGGAAACTACACTGTCTGTCCACAGACAGCCAGATAGATAGAATGGGTTGAAAAGAAGCAATATTCACATGATTGTTCTTAAAAGCAGAAACACTTATAGGATAAATTCAGATGTGCTCTGTAGTCATTATTCAAATATCGATATGTTATGTGCCAGACAAGCACCTGTCAAATATATTTGATTCTTTTTTGAGCCAATTCCTATAAGTGAATTATCTTTAAACTGTCCTTCCAGCTCTAATTTCTTTAATTTTACGTTTAATAATGCCAAATTCTGTACATTCTTTTTTTGCTACAGACATTTAAGAAATAAACACTTAAACATGAGGTACAATTAATATCAACAATTTGATGATATTTAAATATCAAAGGATAACGCATTCCACCTAAAAAACTGAGGAGACTTTTTTTTTCTTTACGTTTCAAAGAAAATTATTCTTTAATGGAGGTACTACTTACATAACCTTTTTCCTGAGACCACTAGTTATGAGCCACTGAAAACAGTCACTCTGGACTTCTCAAGCTTAATTAAAACACAGCTAATATAATAATATTCTGCAGATTGTCTAACAAACAAAGCTAACAGGCACCCCCGCCCTCATTGTTACTTTTCACATATGAGCAAGTCCTACTGATTACAGTGAGATAATTCAGGAGTTTATGAATAAACATATGCATAAGACTCATGCTCAAAATTTGGAGAAATGTTTTGCCATGAAATAACTGATTAATTCACTTTTACTTTGCTGACACACCTTCACTTTTGAATTATACTGGTGAAAAATAGCTTAAACCATTCCACTTATAGTATCAAGAAAACCAAGACAAACAGAATGAATGCAAAAAGTTCTGTGATTCGGTATCACAAACACTTAGTAACATTTAACATGTTCCACAATCTCTGCTTTCTATTATAGTTCCACAATCCACTAAAAAACCCTTGCATAATTGTTCTTAAGGATTATAAAAGTACTACATTTAAAAATATAACCAAGCTTTAAATAAATACCAGCCCCCCCAAAAGATAGAAGAGCTTTGCAAAGTAATCTGTAAGTATAGTTTCAGAATGCAATATTCAGGTGATTCTTAAAAAGCAGGTTCTGATACGGTTTCAGTATTCCACTAATGTAGAAGACTGAAAAAATCACAGCAGTCTTTTGAAAGCACAGATCAACTACATAAGCTAAGTTAAGAAGAGCATGCAATTCATGAATATGGTTCATTACCATGGTTACAAGCTTTCAGCACAGGCCGCTGTGTAGTTGGACTGAGATTTTGTGGTACGTCTGCAAAAGCAAGGAAACAATGGAAATAAAACACACCTTTGAAAGTTACTGGAGTATTATAACAACATTACTAAGTAGAATTATTTAGAAGTTAGATATTTCTATAAGTAAAGTGATAGTTACATACCAGTGAAATAATTTGATTCAATTATGGGGCAAGATGACTTTTACTTCCCCCATGCAACTATAAACCCTAAAAAGTTAAAGTACACGTGGCTGCATTGAAGAGTGTTGTCATAATAACCAGGCTATGCTAAGTTCAGTAAATTAATCTCCAAAGTGCTACTGACATCAGCAAAACAGCCTGAACATCCCCGAAAGTTGTCATTGCAAGAAAGAATGAAACACAATAGCACTTAAGTTCTAGAGCACTGGACCTGTAACGCTTTTAACTTTCTCTGGAAAACAAAATGTAAAATAGAAAATTCACCTTTAGACCTTGGTGTCCTTTTCCTTCGGTCTCGAAAAGCTGCACCTGATTGCAAGGCCTCCAATAGGCTATCCATCACTCCAGTCTCCTCACCTTCTGTAAAGGAGAGAGAAGGAACCTTCTAGGTTACCATAGCAGTATCAAAGCATAAATAATAATAACAATAAACAACAACAATAAGAGCTATTAATGGTATTACTAAAAGTATTTATTTCAAACTTAGACCGGGGTTTTAACATTCACAAATAGCTCTCTTGCAATTAATCACAACAGATTTGGTCTTCTATACATTGAACTAGGCCAAATTTTAATCGATTCATTTCGCATTCCTCTTTCTCTATACTGAGAGTCAAGCATAGTTTTAAGTGAAATGTCATTTCACTCATATTTTCATTTCAGTACCCTTTTGCAACTGTAAATAATCAGTTTCATGTCAGCATTCAAGAGCTGTCCCTTAAATGATTTGCTATATTAGACAAGAGATCATTTCAGTTATTGTTATAAAAAGTTGAAATTGTTTCTCAGCAGGAAGCTGAGTGAACAATATTGGACTGGATAGGATACAGAGGAATATCCACAGGTAGCTTTAATCAAAAGCCATTTTCTCTTCGTATTTAATAACCTCTGGCCAATATTAAATAATTGATGTAGTTCAGGAAAACTCTACTCACCGCATTACACATGTATTTATAATATCCCCTGAAAGAATTATGAATGTTACTTTGAGATTATAACTAAATGCAAGCATTATACGCTCTACTTGTATTTCCTCAAATAAACACATCAGAAAATGTTAGATTTTTGAACCTTGTTAAGCCCTTGTGTCTATGCCTGGGAGGACAAAGAACATAACTCCAGGGATTTACTATATGACAAAAAATCACCACAGAGGAATAAAGAATTACATGATAGAAATCTCATTATGCCTCACTGGGCAAAACTCCCCAGGTCAACACGCACCTTGGATACAGTCAGACACATCACATGATTCTGCAGTTATTGCTAACAGTGAATATTCAAATCAGGATCTAAACTAGCTGATGGGTATAACGAGATGCCACGCCACCGATTTAAGGAATTCTGGAAGTGCTGGACTACAAGTAAGGAAGTAAGGCAACCTTCTAGACCTGAATACGAGGCAAAATTATTATGGGAAATCTTGCTTTCCAACACTATTTCTATTTGTTTCCCTCCTTTAAATAAATTCCTTCTTTCACTAAGCTTTAAAGCATTCTAGCATCTTTCTAAGGTAAGTGGTTTCAAGGACAACAAAAATGATTCAGACCAAAAGAGCTCAAAGTTGCAGAGAGGAAGGTCTGGAAAAGTACTGTCAAATCAGCACGGGCCAAATCATGAATACAACATTCTAGAAACAACATTTTTGCTTTCATTTTCTACCGCTATGTCAAGACTTGAATCTAATTTACCTTCTGAGAACCCTAAGCCTGGATATCATTTAAAAGCAGAAGAGGAAAGCATAACAAAAAGAGGCATAAAATTTGAGCTTTCCTGTCCACAAATTAAAGAAAAATGTCCTTCAAATGTAACTTAAAGTCACATAGCAGTAATCTCCTCATAAAATTGTAAGAGTTTATATTTATATATTCAAAAAATCTATAGAAATACACATATAAACATATGTAAATCTCATGACAGATGTTCCCTAACATTGACTCAAATTTAAATTAGATTTTCATAAACTTTTTTGTCATTTTCTCTATTACACCACCAACTACTTTGTTATTTACAGAAGGACCAAAATAATTTATTTTAAATTCTCATTTTGTCCAATTGTATTACAAATTGCATTTAGTTGGCACTTCTGTTCCTTTTGCTTGCATTTTTACCCATTCTTTAATTTCTGCTAATTCTACATGTATATTTGTGTTTAGAAGGTGATACTGGTTTAATTTTTGCAATTTCCTAAAGATATCCTCTAAGGAGAATCCTCTTCCTTCCTTGTAGTATTTGATTTCCTGCTCTCCCAAGATGTCGTTAAAACATAAAAACTGTAATCTGAGAACACCCTTAGAATCATGGAATAATTTAGGTTGGAAAAACCCTTTAAGATCAACAAATCCAACCATTAACCTAACACTGCCAAGTCCACCACTAAACCATGTCCCTAAACGCCACATCTACACGTCTTTTAAACACCTCCAGGGATGGTGACTCCACCACTTCCCTGGGCAGCCTGTGCCAATGCTTGATCACGTCCCCTGGAGCAACTTGGAAAAAGAGACTGACCCCCATCTCGCTACCAAACCCCCTTCAGGTAGTTGTAGAGAGCGATAAGGTCTCCCCTCAGCCTCCTTTTCTCCAGGATAAACAACCCCAGCTCCCTCAGCCGCTCCTCACAAGACTTGTGCTCTAGACCCTTCACCAGCTTCGTTGCCCTTCTCCGGACACGCTCCAGCACCTCAATGTCTTTCCCGGAGCGAGGGGCCCAAAACTGAACACAGGACTCGAGGTGCGGCCTCACCAGTGCCGAGCACAGGGGAACGACCACCTCCCTGCTCCTGCTGGCCACACTATTGCTGATACAGGCCAGGATGCCGTTGGCCTTCTTGGCCACCTGGGCACACTGCTGGCTCACGTTCAGCCGGCTGCCAACCAGCACACCCAGGTCTTTCTCTGCCGGGCAGCTTTCCAGCCACTCTTCCCCAAGCCCGTAGCGCTGCATGGGGTTGTTGTGACCCAAGTGCAGGACCCGGCACTTGGCCTTGTTGAACCTCATACAATTGGCCTCGGCCCATCGATCCAGCCTGTCCACATCCCTCTGGAGAGCCTGCCTACCCTCGAGCAGATCAACACTCCTGCCCAACCTGGTGTCATCTCCAAACTTACTGAGGGTGCACTCAATCCCCTGGTCTGGATCGTTGATAAAGATATTAAACAGAACTGGACCCAGTACTGAGCCCTGGGGAACACCACTTGTGACCAGTCATCAACTGGGTTTAACTCCATTCACCATGACCCTTTGGGCCCAGCCATCCAGCCACTGTTTTACCCAGGGAACAGTAACCCTTAGTTCTTCTCTTTTCTCTATACTCTGTACTACCAGACTAGTTAACAACATTACACAAGAGCGCTATACACAAAAAGAAATAGGGGAAAATTAGCAAATACTTTATAATTTTGCATAACTTTTAAGTACATTTATTTTCTGTACAATACATGGCAGATACAGAATAAAAATGAACACTGAAATACAGATTTCTTCCCCCCCCCCCCCCCCCCCCCCCCCCCTTGCTTTGTGTTTGGTATAACATGCTTTATTATGCTGAAGTTTGCTCTCTTATGACTAATAGTCTATCACAGCTATTAAAAGGGCTTGGAACATACCTTACAAAAAAATCACTCAGATTATTTATTCAGCTTCCTGGGTTTGTTGTTGTTTTATTTGTTTGTTTATTTTTTGTGTTAAAAAACCCCTTTCCTTTCTCCATCTGCTGTCATGCAGTTCTGTAAAATACTTGTGTCTGGAATGAAAACACTCAGTGAATAGTTTCAAACCAAAGAGATGCTTGAAGAAATTTCGAGGCCAAGGCATTAGTTACATTGAGGTACAGGAATGCTGGAGGGAAGTTTATAAGCATTTTGGGTAACAGTAATTCAGAAAAGGTTGAATAATATCACAGTCCCCAAAATGATACCATAAATGTTTATGGAAAAGAGTTCATAAGCTTTGTTTTAGGAAGTAGGAATAACAGAAGAAAAATTTCAATCCTATTTCAGCATGCCATCTCTTTCCTTTTAAGCCTATCCAAGACTACTACGGATTTCATAGTTATTTCAAAAACTTAACATTTTTCAGTAGAAAAAAAATCCTGGTGCATAATCTGCTATACTATAAAAAGACCCATCGAATAAATAAAAAAAGATTTTAAATAATGGAATAGAAATACTGCAAAACCACAACTTTTTGTAGCATAGCTGTAACATATTTATGGGTAATATCTGTTTTTCATACTTATCTGAAATATACTGTAGTCACAAACTGAATTATAGATTAGTGCTTCCATTGACATGCAAAACAGTTAACAGAAGAATAAATGGAGTATATAGAAACCTGAATTAAAAAACTCCTCTAGTAGTTTTCCTGTATGCACGGATGTATTGAAAAAACTTAACCACTGCAAATAAAAACATTCATAGTTAATCATCTATGTACCCAAAACATGCAGAAAGCCTGTTTTCAGACTCCTACACCTTCAGTTAGGCTCCAAATTCTGTTTTTTGATGCCTACATCAACAGTTGACTGTGACACCTATGAAGTTACACAGCTAGCTATCAATACGCACACTATCTATAATACTGTCCAAGTTCATATGATGGAAAGTTTAAGAAATGCAAGTGCACCATACAGTATTTTAGAAATCTTTTAAACTGCCCTGGGAGAACTGCATACAACATTGCTACAGTGATAGTATAAGAGTCACAAATATTGTTCAATATTAACACTTCCTATGGGACCTTTCAATCGGCTTTCACAAGCTGCTGCAGACTGCTGTCACCAGTCCCAACTGGCTTCCTAATTAGTCAAGTGCATCAGTCTTTTGACATCCTAGAACTAGTAATCCAGTTGGCTTGCAGATAGCTACATAGCCCACAATAATTCCTTTGAGAAATATACCCTTTTATGATTCAAATGATCTCTTTTCCTTCAATTGCAGAATAGGAGATTCAAACACTTTTTAATATCATACCTAATTAAAACTCATATGACTGTCTTTTAAATACCATCTAAAGCAGAAGTAAACTTGCCAAAATAGCTGGGAAGTTTTGCCCTTGACATTTCAGTGCCATGTCAGATATAAACTACCTAATTTCATAATTATGTCTTTAAAAATGTTAAGAATATTAAAGACCCTTCTTCTTTAGTGCACTGAGTATCATGAGCTTTACAGTACAAATTTAATATGTCTTATGATGATAGCAACAGATACTGCAGTTAGTAATGACTCCTGCATTTTATGTACTTATTAAGGAACAAATGATATATACCATAATTCCAGGAGCAACAGTCCACTGACATGATAGAATCACAAATATCATTAGCAATATGGTTTTAAAATAAGAGTGGTGCAACAAGATTACTTTGGATGAAAAATGTTTCATTTTTACAGTACCCCTGCATCTGTCCAATATAAACTGAAACATCATACTCAACACTAAGACTCCAGAAGTTCACTTTACCAGGAGAAAAAGATATAATAATATGTCTATTTCCTCTTTCAAGCAATCAAAGCTTTAGTCAGCTACTCTTCTCAAAAAAACCCCCACCAAAACAAAAACAAAAAACTGGCAGGTTTTTTTTTAATGAAGGAAATACTAAGGAGCTTCAGAAAAAACAAACCAAGAATTCTTTAGCATGGTTTCTGCTGATGTCACCTACTCAGTCTGTACACTTAAGAGATTTATCTACAGGGACTTCAACTGTCATTTTCCACTGGGATCTATTTATGGCATTGGAATTACATACAGCTTTTTTGTTACACTGTAAGTAATGGAAAAGATCAGCTCCTAAAGCCAACCTCTGAATACTAAGCCTCATCTGAAATTAAAACTGCACAATTTGGACAAATGTATACATTAAAAACAGACCTTAATATTTCATAGCTGTAACAGAAGGAAAAGGGTGCAAAAACTCAAGGGCTACTCATCAAGTTATCTGAATTAGCAAAGACTTTAATTATATGATCTTTGAAGTAACTCCATGGCAGCACTCAAGCTTTTACATAACTTAAAAACAAACTTGGAGTGCTGAAGCTATTGGATTTGTTTTTCTTCTCTGAAGAATTAAGTCCTGATCTCCCAATTCAGTAATTACCAGAATTAATACTTTTTTATTCTTGACTAGAATATAAACTGCTTTTTTTTTCCCTTCAGTTCAGGATATAATTCAGGTCAGATATAATGTAACCAGTTTTTGATCAAGTGAAATTTAATCCCTTCACAGCCTTCTTTCAGGTTTAGCTACATCACGTCTTGTGCCTTAATGTACGAAAATTTCTGAGGCAAGTGAACACCAGGCCTGGGACAGTGACAGCAGAGATTTTTCCGGACTGTTCACACAAGGTGAGGAGAAAAAGAAAGATACATGTTTTAACTTTGTTAACATTGTATCTTTACTCTCAAGACATCATAAAAAGTCCTGTATGTTTTTTTTGTATAATGATTGATTTTGACCAGTACAGCCTGCAAAGCAATGCTCAGCTGACTAAAGGTCTCCATCTGAGTAAAAATTGAAGGACCTCTGAACAACATCACAAGAGGAAAGATTTAGCAATGGTATAGTGTTGAGTGACTTAAGCTCCAGGGAGCAGAACAGCAGATCACAGAGAAGGAGATAATTTAAGCCATCAATGCAGGAGTGAGCTCCAATGTTTTGGAAGTGGTTCTATCTTTCAGTCTCAGAGTCTCAGGCAGCCATTCTGCAAAGTATTCATAGTGCTGACACAAAACAACTTCTAGACCTCTCAGACTTATATATGAACAGGTCAGGAGACTTTTTGAAGCTGTTATATTGTCAACATAAAAACACAAAGCAATCTTAATGTCCAGAGAAGGGAAGATTTCAAAATGTTTAACAATTTGACCACCTAAACTCAGACTCTTCACTCCAGTGAAATTCAAATGCAACCTTACAAGGAAATCGTAGGTGGATGTTAAGGGTATCTGTGTCCAGAAAATCCACAGCATATACCTTCAACCTGAACTTGCTCTAAGGCTTTGAACTTTTTCTGATAAAAGCCATAGCACCAATCAGATAATCCTTCATTGACAGGAGAGTGAAGGAATACATGGCTATCAGTTCAAGTTTCAATAATCGTGCATGGACTAAAGCCATGACTCTTAAAAAAGCACAGGGGTTCCTTTGACCCTGATCAAGTCTTGCAAGAACGTTGTTATATTACGGTCAGGAAAAAAAAATAATCCGATATACAGATGCAAAGCAGAAATAGCTGCCAAGCGTGCCTTGGATGGACTGGTTGAAAGGACAGTTCCTTTTAGATTTAAAAAGTGTTAAATCCAACTTCAGCCAGAAATATCACTATTCACTCGTCTTTCCTCCATGGTGACTTCGGGCAAAAGACACACACCAGTCCTTCCCAAAAGTGAAACACATGTATATACCTCACAGGAATCACATAAACAGTCTAGTCCAGAATCAGGAGAGTTACATTTCTTACTGATGCCCAACACAAAGTACTAAGCCTTTGCTAGTGCTTCAGAGCCCTAGGCAAGTATACAATGAAAAGGTATGATTTCCCTTAGTGACTGATGCATCTATTCCATAAATCTTCTAGCTGAGGAGAGTGTGTTTCATGCCATCTTGTTTGCTCTCACTGAAATTGTTCCATTGTTGCGTTGTCATAAAGTGCTTTTATGGTACAGAAATAGATAGATTTTGACTCTGAGCATATGAATAATAGTGTGCCCCAAGTTCCAAAGAGCTCAAAACAAGTGAAATGCAAACTAAGTATCCATCCTTCATGAACTCTGAAAGACAGCTGTCCCTTTCAAATCAGTTATTGAAATTAAGGTTGGTAACCACACCAATTTAACTTCCATAAGATAACTCATACGATATAAACCAAAAGGTAAACTGTGGTTTTAGAGGTGGTCCTGTACCACAGAGATACAAAAATACTTCAGTGATACAAGGTACCTATTTCTGCATCTCAACTGGATCACAATTTCCCATTTAAGTAATGGGACTGATAGTGAAATCATCTTAATATTGAACTTTGCAATAAAAATGTATACACTACTGATGTTCATCGTGAGTCTGTAAATCCCATTCTTCCTGTGACAACAGAAGAAAGCCACTGTAAACTCACTTTCCACAGAGATTATCCAGGATCATTTATGTTGATTCCAGATCCAGTAAAGAGTTTGCCAGAGCAAGCTTTTCTGAGAGAGATCCCAAAAAAGTTTTCCTGAGGTAAATTGGACTTACAGAAGAATAAACAGAATACCAAGCCTCTGAAGTGGTGTACCCCAGGACTTGACACTAGGGCCAATTTCTGTAACATCCTTCTTCGTGACGTGGATGATGGGACAGAGTGCACCCTGAGCAAGTTTGAACATGGTGAAAAATTCAGAGTAATGGTTGACACACCAGACGGTTGTGCTGCCATTCAGAAGGACCTTGACAAGTTGGAGAAATGGGCAGACAGGAATCTTGATGAAATTCAACGAAAGACCTGCATGTGCTGAGGCGTAACCCCATATACCAGCGTAGGTGGGGGCCAACTGGCAGGAAAGCAGCTTTTAAAAAAAATTGGGGATTCTGGTGGACAACATATTGACCATAAGTCATTATTGTGCCTTTGTGGCAAAGATGACCAAAGGAAAGCATTGCCAGCAGGTCAAGAGAGGTCATCCTTCCCCTCTACTCAGCACTGTGAGACATGGCTGCAGTGCTGGGTCCAGGTCCGGGCTCTCTGGTACAAGGGAGACACAAACATACCCACGCAAAGTCAGTCAAGGGCCACGACGATGATCAAGAGACCGGAGCATCTCTCATATCAGAATGTGCCGAGAGAGCTGGGACTATTCAGCCTAGAGAAGAGAAGGCTCAGGGGGATCTTAGCAATACATATATATACCTGATGGGGGACTGGGTGGGGTGTAAAGATGACTGAGCCAGAATCATCTCAGAGGTGCCCAGAGACGGGATAGGAAGCAATTAGCACAAAGTGAATTACAGGAATTTGCAATCAAACATAAGATTAATTTTTTTTTTTTTTTTCCTATTGATAGTGGTCAAACCCTAGAACAGGTTGCCCACCCACAGTGGAAACTCTAAACATGGCTACAACAAAAAATAGGTTACCTTTCCTCTAAGTCCACAGAAACAGTAACTAACAGTCTGAAAATGAAATGATTTATCTGTGTACACACCTACTCTCTCACCAACTCAACAATACAGGATATTCTAGTAACGTGTTATATATTGCATTACCTGATGATATTTTTAAAAAGACATTTTAAAGACACAATCTTCTTATAGCCCTTTTTCTATTCACTAGGGATACTGCCTTTTTAGTGGAAAAATAAAACTGCTAAATTAATCAGAATGCTAAGTTTTAGTTACTTACATTTAATCACTCATAACTAAAACATACCAACCTTACGGACTGTTATCTAAGATTAAGATTTGATAGGACAGCTAATAGTGAGAACCATCAGCTACATATGAAGAAGTCAGTAAGTTTTACTGTTAATGAAGGGTTTTTCTGTTTTCTTTGCACATCACAGCTCCAACTCCAACGACACTGACAAGAATGCATCCAATCTGTTTTTCAGACTAGCCAAAAACTAGTATTTTCATTAGTATTGTTTCACAGAGGGGAAAAAAAAAAAAATCTATTATTGAGACATACCAACTACAATTTCATTTAGGAAGAAGTTAAAACCACTCTAGTAGCATTCTTAACAGAATGTGGCTTCTTATAAGAGTATATGTAGCTGAATATAATATATATGTGTGTGAGTACATATGAACATCTTGTCTTTTAGTTACCGTGTACCTCTGAAAGAGTTCATTGAGCACAGGGAAAGACATTACTATTTCCATTCAAATTTATACACAACGGATAAATCAGAAAATATACACAACGATCACTCATACTGACAGTTGTGCTACAGAGATGAGTGGCTGAAGGAAATTTAAAAGTTGTATGATTTCTCACTCATGGAGTGATAGAAGTTCTGCCTGGATTACATGACTGAGCTTAGTCAAAGGAAAGCTTCCAGATAGGTTTGCGTGGGCAAGGCCCTTTTTATGTGGGTGGCTATAACTGCACAAGAATACTCAGGAGGATCAGATCAAAGGTCCACCTAGCCCTGCATCCTTCGTGCACTAGTAGTCAATAGCAAACATCTATGAAAAGGACAGGATAAATATGTAATGACATTTCTAGAATGGTCTTTTGGTGTCCAGCAGTTTGTGATTCAAAGACTTTGTATTTGCATTTAATAGCTTTCAATGGATGGAAGCTGCCAGAGGAATCAAGTAACTTCTGTCAGCAAGCTTCAGAGCAAGAATATTTTGGTATGCAGTAACAAGACTGTACTTCTGTACAACCACTGAGGTACTGCTGAGTGAAGATAAGCGTCATAGTGAACAGAACAGAAACAGAAGCAGCCGCAGACTCAGTTTGAAGGAAGAGTCAGAGACATGACCCTCCCTTCTGCTAGCTTTCCAACAATGACAGAGGAGGTTCTTGGCTCTTTTACAACCTTGGACCAAGGAAAGAAAAAATAAAGCATACCCCTCTAATGCTTTGGTAAGGATATTTATTCCTCCCTTCCTCTGCAACTTGAGAGAAGAAACTTTTGATGATTCAGAAAAAACAAAAAGAATAAAAGCTCTTACACCTAGCAGGAGTGAGAGCTGAAAGAGGACTCTGATGTCTACCTCCTTATGGAGGAGATGCGAGGTAGTATTTGGAGTAGGAAATGCTTACTCAAGCCAAAACCTACTGTCTGCATAAATGTTAGAGCTCTTAATCCCAAAGATGGCTCCACAGATTGTGATTTCTTTTCATGGTAATGCCATTTTAAGTTTGTGGCATTCTTTTCACATTTATTTAGAAATTTTACTGCTACAACATAAATGAAAAGTCATATAAGAATATTTATCTACAGACATTACTTTAATGACCCTTAATTTTTTCGACAGTTCTGTTTGGTTTGATTATTTCTTTCTCTCCTAAATACAGCTGCTACTTATTTTTCCAGTGGCTTTGTGTAAACCTCAGTTTCACAAATGCCTTTCAGCTAGTATCTCCAAAGGTTCCACTTCTAAGGAAAATTTTCAGAAAGAAAAATAATTGTTTCTTCTAAACATCTCATTCTTTTGGAGCTACTACTTAGTACAAATGAGTAACAGCTGCTGCATTCTGAGCCCATGGGTTGCCAACAAGTGCATGAACTACACCTCCGTGCTTCAGAAGATTTAGCACCTTTGAGATCTTGTTAGAACATGACTTGTGACTATTAGTTGTTGGGTTTTAATTAATATACATTCAGATCAGTTCTACTTTTTTTCACTAAAAACATCCAATTCCCTGAACATCCTACAGTGTGAGACTTGGTAAGGTTTTGTTGTATCTCTTCTTTGCTGTGACTTCTGCAGACATATCACACATTGTTTCTCAGGCCAGATTTTTTTTTTAATTCAATATACCTGTATTTTATCATTCTCTGTATCATATTCAAGTACAAATGTGACAATTATTCCTGAGGGAACATCTGTTCTCAGTAATTTATACTTTACTGTCAGAACAATACAATTGCAGCTGAAAACCAACCTCCACACTTAGTGACATAGCAGGTGACATCTCCTTTCTGATAGATTTGTGGTCAATGTCTGTCACAACTCATTCCTCATATATAGGACTTTTTTTTTTTTTTTTTTTAAATGGGCACAAAGCAAAATTAGATCTACTCTCCTAGCTTGTCATGGCCTTACTGTCTACTGCCCACTAAGTATTAACATGAGTAAGTACTGAGTAGGCAACCCTATAAAGTCCCACAGTTCTTTCTGTTTGTTGTTATTTAATGTAAGAGGAAGAAATGACACTCCTCACAATTACGGAACAGATTTATTCCCCACTGGCCTCATAATAAAAGTGATCCTTAAGAATAGATTTAAATAACAAAAAGTGACCTCAGGAATCCTCTTGGTGAAGAGGGTCTAATTTGAGAATAAGTGGAGGCAGTCATGGTACAACTGGAAAGAGTTATCCCCACCAGGGAGGAACCCAGATGAACGGAGCACTTGAAATTCCAAAAGGGGAAACTCCCCAGAGAAGAGAGCCCTTACACAAAACAGTTGTTGGATATTAATATTACACCCTCAGGATTTCTTCATATATAGCATTGTCAGCAATTCTGTCCCCTTCACAGTAAATTTAGTTGCACAAAACATATACCTAAACGCCCCAAATCGAGCAATAAACCTACCATTGTCCAAAACTTGTGGTTTTTAGGAAAGTAGCCCAGCAGACATTTTAAAACAACAAATTATCAACATATTTTAGAAACTACTGATGTCATCTCAGTTGTAATGGAACATGAGCAGATTTTTATAATCTGTGACATTTGCAGTCCTTCACTCCTCTCAGAGGAAAGGAATACTATTAAGAAGTATTGATTCTCCTCTCCCAATGCGAATAAATTAATAAAATTGAGGCCTTACGAACTTGAACTAGGTAGGGAAAATAGGGTCTTTGAGGATACCTACTAATATAAGCAGGTTTGAGGTTTTTTTAATTTATTCCAAAGGCAAGCATTTTATCTGTTGGAATCTGAATTTTAATTACCTAATTACGTTTACTATTTTCCTTGCTTAAACTGTCAGTGCTGGGATCCATGGTGTCCTTTTGTTTTGCAGAACACTACAGAACTAATGAAAATATTCATATCGCACAACTTAGCAGCCAGTAATAAAGTAGTAAATGTTTGAAGAACCAAAACCTAAAACACTCTTAGCAAGTCTGTGAGACATGAATGTTTTTTTCCAAAACCAGATAAACAATGTAAAACCTCTGCAAAAATAAGTTGCAAAATTGACTGAAAAAAAGGCCATAACTGTCTAAATGAACTGAAACGTAGATTTAAAACCAGTTAGTTGTGATAAAAGTGAAACTGAGTAACACAATTGAAAACAAACTAATATTCTAGATTGGAAATCAGATGTTTAAGACCTCATTTTGGCATCATTTCACTGCTTTTGCGTAAGAACGGGCAGCCTTTGTAAATAACCACTGATTAAAGTGGCTTGTTACTTAAATAGTATTCTAAGTAAGACACAATGAAGATGCCACAATGATGGAGTTCTCAATTATGCTACAATAAATGTAGCTGGTGTTATCACAGTTACAGAATTCTTTACACTGTGATAAGATCAAAATAATTGATTGGTGCGCTTTCTACTGAGAATCTGAACAGCATGAGAAAGCATGTATCTGAATGTTAATAGTATGCAGACAAGTGGCATTTACATAAAGAACCCCTTCCACTGGCTATTTACCTTTGGAACGATAGCATATGATAGTTTGAACTGGCTTCACAGAAGCAAGTGAAGCAATCTTACTGACAAAGCATCTCATGATGAATATCATTCTGTAGAGAGTATTTAGAGGACAGATTTTACCATCATAAAATTTCAAAATACCAAGTATCATTCCCTGCTTAGACATTCAAAATTTTTACTGAATTCCACATAATTTTCAAGTTAGGATGGAGCTGAAAGGAAAACATAGAGCTGATATTTTTCTTATGTAAACTTAAGACTCTCAGCATTTTGTATCAGTGAACCATTTGAACTGTGATCATCAGGACATGTTAAGTGTTGCTATCTAAGACGTAAACTAGAGACTGAGAATTTTAGCAAATTACAATTTAGAGGGATCTAAATCTGACATTGGCTTCATGGCCAAATCTCCAAAATATACTTGTAAGAGAGTAAGTCAAATGATTCCATATAATAACAAAAATATATGGTCTTATTAGCAGAGATCCAAATTTATACTATAAAGCCTACCTAAAATTTTAAGTTTTTCTAAAAGACGCTGTACTGCGTATTCATAAAACACTACACATTTCACAATCTACAAAATATTGATATATTTAGAACTGAAATATAAAAAAAATCAAACAGAAAACTGTATGAAGATTTATCATACAGTATACATATTTATCTAATTTTAGAAAATGATCATATCAACACTGAACATGGTGTAACAGTATTTCGAAGGCGGTCTGATGCAGAGGTATGGATGACAGTGTAAGCTGTGATCTAGATGGCTGAGTTGTCACCTGTATATCAAAGACACAACACAGACTAAGAAGACTATTACAGTTTGTGAGAAGGCTGATATATTGTAGGACCACTTTGGATCTCATGTTTGCAATAAATGTCAGGTACTAGTGATGAAATTATTGTTTTCACCATGAAGGAATCCCCCCCGCCCCAGTCCCAAAGTAGTTTAAGATAAAAATTGGGAGTTACCTTAAATCCAGAATCAAATTTTGTTTTGGGTTAATACAATCTATGTAGTGCTAGTCAAACCTGGTATAATACACTCTTAATGTGCTATATGCAACTTATTGACTCAACTCACATATTTGGTATTAATATAATAGATATTAATAATAATAGATGTTAATAAAAACTATATTTTGGTACATATTTAAGATCTTAAGTTTTTGTGAACACAAAAAAAGTCAGGAATACCCCCCAAATAGCTAAAAACTTTTGCAGTATTATGTAGGTCACTTTTATGCGAAGCAGCGAATCACTCTTTTCTCTACCTTATGCAGCTGAAGGTGGCACCATAGGCAACAAAACCCTACTCTTCAAATAACTTCCAAAAGCAGATGAAAGCTGAAGAAATCCAAAGAAAAGGACTTCAAGAACAAAGAAGAATCTAGGACAGGTTAAATGTCTGTGTTTTAAATGAGACCAGTGGTTAACAAAACAAGTTTAGGATGGTGACAGAAATCCTGTTTAAGCACTGGATAGCTGCTCAGGCCTTGAAAGGTATGGGCACAGGCTGAAAACAGAAGCTCCAGAACCGTAAACTAGTCAACTAATGGCCAATTAACAGTCACTGAAAAAAAGCACAACTTCAAGCATTGGGAAAAGACTGCTTTTACATTAAGAAAAGAAGCAGCAGCTAAGCAAGGGAAAAACATCCAGCTGAAGGCACTGCTGTGAACTGGAGAATTTTTTGGTGGTGATTTTTTTTGTGTTTTTTTGTTTGTTTGTTTGTTTTGTTTTCTTGTTGTGGGTTTTGGTTTGGGGTTTTTTTTTTAAGTTTAAGAGAAACAGTTACGAAACTATGAAGTGGCATATACCATAGTGATACACAGGCACCCCTAACCTTCAGGTCATTTTCAGTTAAAAAGCAATGTTACTCAAAAACGAAGAGTGGAGATGTAGAGTACACTATGATCTGTTCACTGAGGAAAAAAAAATAATCTTGAAGAACCAGTTAGAACATATACTTTATTCTTTTCTCCTCTTCAAGTATGCACCTCTTTGAATTCCAGAAAATAATTTCTGCAATGGTGACCTCAATGAGTTGTCAGATACTTCATTCAAGCAGTAATTGAAATAATGTTTCTACAAATCTAACATCTGATCTAGTCACCATATAAAGAAATGATACGCAGCAAAAATAAGTTATTCCACAGTCACACTCCAGGCAAGAGGGTTTTGGTATTTTGATAGAGGGAAGACCTGGTTAGAAATTTGTCAGCAAGTCAGATATAAACATTTTGTGACTGATTTACAGATTCTTAATGAGAAGACAACCTTTCAATGAACTAGTTATGGGTAGGGAAAAAAAAAAGAGGGAAAAAAAGGAAAAAATAATTTTTGAATGTCTATGTTACTCTTCCATCAGAATCAGAGCAACTTTATGCCTCTTCAATTAGTAAATACAGTTTTCATAAGACTGCCAAAATAAAAAAACAAAACCAAAAACCCAAACAAAAAACAAAACCTCACTTTTCGTATTGTTGTTGGTGCCCTTCCTGACAAACAAATCTACCACAGGTGCTTTCCACTGCCAGAATTCGTGTTTTCTAATAGACTTTTAAAATGACGTTGCAAACAAGCACAAGAAACCTTACAAGGAGCTCTGCAGAACAAAAAACAACCCATCAGTGGCCAATTTAGTGAATATCAGACTCAAGATGAGGTTCAGGTGATCTTAACACCATCTTTTCCCATTTGCTGTTGCTTAGATCAGTCATTCCAGACTGAACCTTAAGTGGCTGCTAACAAGAGCAAGAAACCTCCTTCTGTACACTTACATGATTTAATAAAAAACCAAGCTACTAAGAGACAAAACAGCTATTTACGCAATGACTTAGCTGATCTGTAGATGACAAGTACATAGTTCCCCACTACATTAGCTGAAGCAGTAGGTTTATATGACTCAGAAGTCCATAACATTGGCACCTGGATCCTGGAAAGCCTGAACATGACATTATGAAGAACAGGACTTGAGAGGAGCTTTATTTTTCCCTGAAAGACTAGCAATTTTCTATCCAAAGCACTATCAGTCATACATACAACATGCCTGAGAAAAGAATATCTAACCTCTTTTGAAACACTTCCAACCATGCATGAATACAGATACTGGTTTTACCCCTTCCTAGTCTTCTGCAGCCTCCTCTATCTTCTGTGAGCTTTAAAAAGATTGTCACTGATAGTTTTCTGATTGGGTCTTGAATTTATTTCTAAAGAATTAGAAATTCTGTGTTTGGAGGGCAGCCACCTTGTTTCCAACCTTAAGAGAAAGCTTTAGTCTTGCACCTCAAGACATGGATGTTCATATGAAAATAAATCAAAGACTTTTGGTCTGAAGAATCTCTGAAACTAAGTACACCTACTCTGGCTATTAGTGAAACATGGAAGAGACAGATAATCATTTATGCCAAAGGTGCTGACCAGGGTTTGAGTAGGGAACTATTTAACAAGATCTGCTCCGAAAAAAAATGAGAGTAGCTCACCATAATTTACACAGTAAGTCATGTATCATTCTGAAGGATTCCAGAAGCTCAGTCTACGATAAAATATAGCAGTATAGAAGATCATCAGACATCTTTTTTAGTAGAGATCTCACTGTCTGCCATCTCTTTTGGTACAAAAGACAACACAGCATAAATGAGTAACTTTAAAAATGCATGGCTAAGTTTTCTTTTAAGGTGTTTCAATAGGGACCTATTGAAATAACAATTGACATACTCAAAGAAAAATCCAGACTACTTCAGGAAGAGCTTATTCTCATAAAAGAGCAAAAATGAATATGTAACCTTAGTAAAAAGAAAGAAAATGGCTTTGTGATTTGGAAAATGTCTGTTCTCAGGTAACATAAAGGTTTCTGAGCATAACTGAACTTATACTTGGTCACACAAGGTTTAATATATTCTAATGGAAAAATACAAAGAAGCATTATGAGTTCTAAAATAGCTTGAGGAAAACAGGTAATTAGAGAAGCTCATTAACAAAACAAAATTTAAGAACCTCTTTGCTGTAAACTTTAATTGGTGAAAATCATTCATTTATTCTGTCTTTTCTCATAGCACATTCAAATAATGAAACAATAGCAGCTTTATTTCCAGTAAAATGCTAGGTAAAATGCATTTTCTACATTACTTACCCGTTTTCATTTCTAACAAGCGCTTTTTCTTTTGTTGCCTCTCTTGTTTTTCTTTTTCTGCTTTCTCCTTAGCTATTTTAGCACGCCTCTGTTTTTCTTCTGCTTCCCTTCTTCTCATATTCTCCTTTACTGCTTGCTATGAAAAAAAAAGTTCCATTAAAACAGAAGTTTTAGCAAAAACAAAGCTGAACCTTAAAAACAAAGAAAAAAGACTTAAAATCACATCTCCTAACTAACCTTAATTTATCAAGCCAAATAAACACTTTACATTCCACATTTAGTACATTTTATTCAGAAGAGTAAGCAAATGCAGAATAAATACGTTAAAAGCATACTAATTGCCCCCAAATGGGGATTATAAATTCAGCAAGAAATACATCTTAAGAATACACATGTTAATGTAGGAAAAACTCAAAATATCTAAATCACCTGGTTTTACAAAACTCTAAGTATGTTACTATTTGTATTTCTAGAATAGTTTCAACATTTATTCTTTCTCATGCTGCCCCTATACCAAGCAAAACAAAGCTGCTTGGGTGACTTAGCTGTGCATTTTTCTTATTCTTATCCACATATGCATTAATTCACTGGGTTTATAAATTCTTGTCTTCTGGTTAATACCCGTACAACACTGTTTATTCTGAATTATAAATAAGTACTCCAAAGCTTCCAATGAAGCCAAAACAGAACTATGAGTTTCAGAGTTTTTAAATCATTATTTTGCATATTCATATATTAAGCAAAAAAACCCTGTCACATTCAATAATTTTTTAACAAAGCTATTTTAGGATTACCTTTTTATTATACTGTTAGCTATGTACACTGGTAAATTCTCAGTGCTCTACTGTGGCTTGCATTGAATGTAAAGTGCCATGCACCTATTCTTCATTGCAGAAAGTTTCTCTTTTCAGAAGGCAGTTACACGCAAAGGTCTCCTTTGAGACATCAGGTAGGCAACTCTCCATATTCCACTACCTGTACTTAGTATGCATCTCCCTTGACTAGAATACGAGATGAGACACTCAAGCTCGCATACAGATGCCGATGTTTAGAGGTCTATGCCCTACAGCCAAATCCTATCCTACATATTCCATGTGTTTTCAACACAAAACATAGGTGTCAAGCTCTGCAAAATGTTTATACCAAGAATTGTCACAAACTTGACTGAGATGAACACATATTTGTCTCTCACCCTGTTTGCATTTCAAAGATTAAATGTCTTAACACTTCCTTGCTCAAAAGGCCTAAAAAGTTAGACGTGGTCTGACCACATCTGCTATATAAGAGCAGCATTGCACTCAGCATACGGCACAGTATCCAAAGGCAACTTTCAGAAGAATTACCAAAGTATATGCCTTTTGCATAACATGCCAAGGCCCAGAGTTTCCGAGATGGAGGCATTCTTGGGATCTTTCCTGTACGTTCCACAATCGTTTCTGATTTTTATTCATTTGCATAATACAAAAGAAAAATCCTCCAGAGTCTAGGGAACAAACTTTTACTTGGTTGCTCTTCTTATCATAGAATCATAGAATCATTTAGGTTGGAAAAGACCTTCAAGATCATCGAGTCCAACCATCAACCATGCCCTCTAAACCATGTGGTGAAGTACGCCATCTACTCGCTCTTTGAACACCTGCAGGGATGGTGACTCAACCACTTCCCTGGGCAGCCTGTGCCAATGTCTGACAACCCTGAGTAAAAAAATTTTTCCTAATATCTAACCTAAATCTCCCTTGCCTCAACTTGAGGCCATTTCTTCTGGTTCTTTAAGTCATATATCTGCTGCAGAGCAATCTAGTGTCGATAGGAGCAAGGGGTTTCTATAGTCCTATGATTAGCGTACTGTCTTGGACATAATAGTTGTTGCCTCAAGGCCTCTTCCCTCCCTCTCCTACAACTGCAGGAAAATTCTAACCATTAGACAAACACAAGAAGAGGAAATACTACAATTGCTTCACCTTATTTCAGGAATGAGCCTGCTAGCCGTACCTCTGAAGCTGTGAAAGTACAGGAGGAGGTTAACAGAGATGTCTGATACCTAAGGTGTTCCACTGACCGTACCAGGAATTTAGCTTTGGGAGTTGAAGCACTGAAGGTAAGGTACTTCACCCATTTTTTGGATCTGGCCAAGTAACTGCTCCAGATTTAGTGCTCACACAGTGTGAATAATAGCAGTCACAGCCGCCAAATAATACTGAAGTACAAAGTGCAGTACAAAGTTAGCTATGAACCTGAAGTCTATGTCTCCAGATTTAAACATGTTTTTTTAAACATTTTAAACATTTTCAATAATTGAGAACAAAAAAGAGCATTATAACTAGGTAAGTACTGTATGTAAATTATCAACTTGGCTTGACAACAAGGATGACTGAACTTCACTTTCCCACACCTACTGGTGACTTAAGTAGTCTTTTAGTTTGGGACTTTTTAAGAATCCAATGATATTTCAGCACTAAATTTAAAAGTCTTTTGAGCTAAGTTTTGTAGGATGCCAACCACCTTCAGTTTCTGTCAGTAATCAAGACCAAGGCTAAACAATCCTGAAAATCAGACCTCAGGTGTCTCGCACTAGGCATCTCAAAAATCTTTTCCAAAAAGTTTCAAAACTGAGCAGCTACTCAGTATTTTGTTTAGTGTCATTGAATAATAAGTGGTTTCATGCCTTATCTATACACCTTTTTCATATAGCCTTCAAACTGTGCTCTGCAAGACAGAATTATTAATTTTCCTCAAGGTTTCTTCTATCATGCCCATCAATAATATCTAACTGTTTTGAAGCATTAATTAATCTATCTATAACACTGCTGTGAAGTAGGGGTTAGTATCGGTGCTAATTTTACAGACACAGAAAAGAAATATGGGGTAATTAAGGTAAAGCATAACCATTTCTTTGAGTCTTCAATTCAAGATGAACCTAACCATTTAGAATTCTTATTCCACAGTATTTAAATGGGAGGTGTGGTTTAAACATCAGAAATTAAAGTAACATAACTATTTCATAATATTTAGCAATTCTGAAATCAAATTTGAAATTCTGAGTTTCAAATTAGGCACTGATCAAGTTAGGAAAACATAATCAATGCCCATGTTGAAAAATCTGGCATATGTAACTTGCCAAGCAAAATTATTCTGATTAAAGACTGTGCCTTTTAGGTTTTTAGCTGTTAAAACTCTGAAGTAGCAGAAGCTTGGTAATCTTCACATGTTCCAATAGGTTTGCTAAATATGGGTTCCATTTTAAGTCCTTTCCTCAAAATAGATGGACATAGGAATTTAAAACCCTTTCTCAATATCTACGAAAGAAGTATTTTTCCTTATCTACACCCTCAGACATGTCTGAAATAATTAAAAAAAAAAAAAAAAAAAATCAACCAAGCAAACCCAAACAAGACTGGGAAACATGCAAGCAACTTAAGTAAGTGTGTTGTAATGGTAAGTGTCAGGCTGCAATGAGGAGTAGATGGTAAAATAACTTAATTGAATCTTTCTACAGATCAATAGGCATGAGTCGGATCACTGCTCCAGATTTTGTCACAAAGCTCATGCTCAGATAACATGCCTGCAGGAGTGTAGCCAGTAAGTTAAGCTATTTAATCATAGGTAGCCAGATGTGACATGAGTCACCTTTTCCAAGTTATCCAAATTAATAAATTCATACACAACCAGGGACCTGCCTTTTTATTCTTCCATTTCTTCATTGAGAAAGGGTTGCTTACCAGCCAAGTGTTCAGAATCCAAGAGAAAAAACTATTTATGCAAAGAAAGCTTAAAAACCTCCGAAAACAACCACAACCTCCATACAAAATCAACAACCTCTCCTTGCCCCCCTAACTTTACCTTTTTGAATGTAGTTATAAATCACCACGATAGCAATCCCCACTAATCCTAAATAAAAGCTCTATAAAAGTATTTTGAACTTATGTAGCCATCAGCTTTCCCAAAGTTGTTTGGTTATTTTAAATGGAGAGATATACCAGTCTTGAGTATGCATTCTGAAGTATATCATCAAGTTAATAATCCTTCTTCCAGAAGAGCTAAATTGACAATGGTAAAAGAACCTGCAATATTTTGGAGAACATCTGATTATTCTGAAATTTGCCAAGAAGACTGTTTATAGTCATGTATAATCAGCTCCAAATATATAAACACACACCCTGGTAAGAAATTTCTACCTCACTTTTCAGAAAGGTCTTTTCTTAAAACTATTAAATCCCATTTTGGTAAATTAAAAAACAAAAACAAAACCCAACCTATTATTAAAATTTGTAAGCATAATGAAAATGCATTTGGGCTCAAAAAATACATAAAGAAAAATAAAATTAGATTTCCAAAATAGCTCAAGCTTTTATGATAAGCTAGTATGTGCAAACATTTGTGTACATAATGTAGGTTCTGCCCTGTGATACAAGGACAGAGCTAACCTCCACATCTGTGACTATTTTAGATGACTCTAAGGCAAAGCTCTGCTAACAGTGAGTCTGAATTATGGTTATAACTATGTTCTGAGCTCTATCCAAAAGGAGCTACCCCACAATAACCTGGATCAGCCTAATGTCTGTTTCTCAAATATAATTACAAGATTTAAATTAATAATAAAATAATAATTCTTAGCCTCTGCCCCCAACGATCATCCTTTTTAAAGGGAAAAGAAGAAAGCAGGCATATAAAATGCATAAAACCTAAAATCCTAGAGAACCTATTGTCACAAAAATTAAAGATCCTTAGAAACAGTCTGAGTTTGAGGAAAATATGCTGGTTTTTTAAGCCAGGGTAAGGAGCTCTGAGTTTCCATAGCAGGGAACCTGCTTACAGATGCAAACTTTGACACTGATCAAGTGCTGCAGGCAAATGAAAAATTAAAGGAAATAAAATCTTGGGTCTGGATTTTGCATGGGAAGAGCGTGCATTATAAATACAGACTAATTGTTAGAAAATTTATTTTTAAGTAAATAACAAGCATCCTTTAAACAGAAAATGCAGTTGTATTTAAGAAAGGCAGAGTTTCAGGTTTTTTCCCTTCAGGTTATACATGCATGTAAGAGGCTCCGTTTTAAATTACATTCATTGTTATTAGGAATCTCCAATTCTTTCAGAAAGAAATCATCCACAAATAATAATTCAAAACTCCATTATCCTTAGGATATCCTATCATTTCTGATATGAGTATCAGCTACGATTTGAGGAGGAAGAAAATTATTTTTAGTTTGTTCAGTAACTGAAAGATTACAAAAAATAATTTCTAAGAAACATTAGGCATAGAATAAACAGATTGTACCATGAACATTGTCCTGAAGTTGTTTAAGTCTGTTAAAAACTCCTCCACCGAAACTTTCTTCAGATCAATGGCATAATATCCCATCACATTCTGATAGAGTTTTTCCATGTTCTCATGCATCCTTGAAAGTTTCTGAAAATCTTCTTTGGCATGAATTAGAAAGCTGTACGCTGCTGTTAAGGTTGCAAGAATACTCAGTGAATCCAGTCAAACTCACAGTTCTTAGTTAACATTGACCTGTATTTCACACACATCTTTCATTTGCATCAAATGAAGTGTCAAAAGAATTCCTTCCATGTCATATAGGCTTCCTAGTATTTACTGTGTATATTAGACCTATGAATAAATCAGGGTGCTTTCAGAAAATTTTCTCCACCACTTTAAATTTAAAGATTATTCCATTAGCATATGCTTTTGTATGAAATGAAATGTATGGGACTAACCTAACTTCAGGCACCTATGTAGTTTATTTAGTATCACTGTCTCCTTGTTGAAGCTAAAGGCTTAGGTATATAAATTACAATTTACATGGAATTTAGGTACAGATACAAATAACTAACCTGAATACTTTAACTTATCAAGAAATAGTATAGTTCCTACTAAAATTAGAGTAAAAATAGAAATATTAATTCCTGTTCCTGCTGGCTGAATCAGGTATTTAGGCTTTTTCTAAGGCTATCTGCAACGTCAATACAACTTAATTAAATTAGAGGTGAAAACAATAGAACTAGATCTACAAGAGAAAGACAATTTATAAACAGCACCAAAATACTGTATAACATAAATGAAATAAAAACCCTATGTTTATCCAAGACTTCTGATAACATAGTTTGCCAAAGAAGCTCAAAGAAGAAATATTGCATTTAGTCATTTCCTTATGTAGGACAACTTCATAAAATGTTTACTTTAATGGCATGGTAGCTAAACAAATATTTATGTTCCATTATTTTCCTGCTCCAGGAAAGACTACAAAAGTCAAGAAATGGTAATTTTACCCTTACTCCCAATTGCCCACCCCAACTACTGCAAAAGAGAATTTACTGTATTTGTATTCTTTATACTACAGATACATACACTATGGTCACTTTATTTTATGAAGCACAGGATTTTGAATCAAGTGCATTAAAAACTAGACAAATAGAATTTTTGTCCACCATGGTGTTTTAAACACATAGTAACAATTTAGTGCTGGGTGACTGCTTTCACTCTTCAGGTTTTTTGTGATGCACTCGTCTTTTAGTTTTGTTTAGAAGCTGAATCCCATTTGAATTTCACTATTCAATGTCCTTCAGGTTTGTTAACGTTGCTTTTAAAATACCAAGTCAGCAGTTAATGGTTTTCTTTTTGTGATTTAGAATCCATGCCAGGAAGTCATACAATAATGCTCTCAGACAGATGCAGGAAAGGAGAAACAAAGCGTTTCCACAACATTAAGATTAGTCACTGTGATAGCTGTTAGCTGGGTCTGTAGGGGCAGAACAGTCTCCACTGTAACAGTCTTGTAGAAGAGGACTAACTAAAGCCTAGATATCAATGATTTTAAATCCCTCTTCCATCACCCCCAACCACTTGACTTCAGACCTTCTCTTTCTCTGACAAGGCTCCTTAGCCAGTATGAGCTTCTTTCCATGTTGCTTTTGACTTCACAAGATGCAGCTCGTGAGAGGCTTCAGACCGCCAGCGCTGACTGGCTAGCAACAGCTCAAAGAGAATTGATGTTGCCGGCCCACTTTTTCTTCCACATCAATTTGAATCTCTCCCCTTTACTTAGCTCCCAAGATGCACAAAGCCTACAGGAAACTATGCTTCAGAGCTGAGTTTCTTAAAAATTATTAAGGATGTTAAAAAGCTATTGGTGGGACAGCGAGGAAAGTTGGTGAGAGATTAGTTTGTAACAGCTGCCCAAATATTTAATAAAAAAAGGATCATGAGAAACAAGACATGACAAAACACAAGTTAGGACCATCAAAAGAAATGTCAGCAGTTCAAAAAAACCCCAAACAAACCAAAACAACAAACAACAGTAATAAAGGAAAACAGTAAAATTAATGCTGAGTGAAACTAGAAAAAAGCATTTCTACATCCTGTTTATTTTTGATCCTACAATTTAAGATACTTATTATTTGTGATTCCTAGATCATTAACAGAACTTAGGGAAAACTACATTATTTTTTGCAATTATGAGGCTGTTATTTCCACAGAGTGGAAGGGTAAAGAAAAATTAGATAAATTTGTTTTGTTGCCACTATGTATAAATGCTATACCTCAAACATTCCAGTAACTTTCTTCAGTTTTCTAGGAGAGAAAAAAACGAGGAAAAAAAAGTTACAATTATTAAAAAAATGTATACTTCATCTTGTAAATGAATGATATGCCAGAGTATATCCTGAAAAGGAAACATGGGGGGGTGGGGAGGTGAGAGAGATGAAATTTCTGTGATATTCTGCAAGACACAGCTAAAGTTACAGCTATGTTAATAGAGTCCACATAGGTTGCCTAGTTTATACTGTTAAAACTGAATCCCCTTGAATATGGGATGCACAGCTTTAACTCAAAGTACAGCACTCCGGAAAGATGTTTTACTATCCAGTATGTCAATGCCAGACACAATGAATCCTGAGATTTTTATTTTCCATCTGGTGCATTATGGGATACCCTAAGCTCTTGGTATTCTACTGAGACTGTGCTTCAATTTAGGTATTTTTAATAAGCGCTCTTCCTTTTTTCCTTAAACGTGGCTTTTGTTAGCTAGCTAAACTGGAGGCAACAGGGAATACTACTGAGTACAGCAATCCCAACTGTAATTATTATGAACAGGTTGATATATATGCATTATCAGCTACACAATTCATTGGCTTTGGATGAATGAAGACAGAAGTACAGCAGAGCTGCAACACAGGTGAGAGGAAAAGGAAGTCAAGAAGTTAGGTATTTGTTAAGTTTTTCTGAAGTGCCTTTACTTCACGAACTGCCTTTTTGGACTCAGGGGACTACAGATCATCATTCTGCTCATTAATGGAACAGGAAAGCAATGCAGGGCTGAGACAAGTAATATCTGCGGCAAAATTTCTAACTGCTGTATGTTTGGTCTTGCATATTCATGGCAGCTCTTCTCACAGTGAATTGCTTGTCTGAGGTTTATACTGATTTTAATATATTGTGGTCTAAAAATACTAATATAGTGCAGAGTATCAAGCCAAGTAAAAGCAGCTGTCACCCTAGAACAGGTAATTAATGATGTTAATCTGTACCAAACACTTCCTTAAAAGGCCCCATATTCATCACTTCTGATTTTTTCACAAACTAACCTATGTATTAAGTGTCGACAATTGAAAAAGGAATATTATTCTGCATAAGAACAAAAGATTAACAGGTACATAGATGCTGCATATATTTTAGCAGAATCTTCAAAATTGCACTGAGACTGCCACTACACTAGGCAGCAACAGTCTCCATAAAAACAAGGCAAACTTTTTGAAGGCTGGTGCAAAAAGACGTTGAGGTCACTTCAAACCAGCATTGTTTTCTACTAAGGCCAAAGGGTGTGAATGTTCTAGGGCTCTCTTGAGGATTTCCCACATCAAGTTCTTGGGAAAACAGTAGCAATTGTCTGAAAAATACATGTCACAGACACTTCCTTTCATATACATATAGCAAGGTTCAACAGCAAAATTCTGTATCTGAATAAAATACTTCAAGAAACACACAGAAATGTTTAGATTTTTAAATTAGTACCTTCTGAAGAGTATTTGTCAAATAATACCTTTTCCTTGACTCACTCCTACTTATCTATATGCTATAAAACTAAAACAAATTGACATGTATTTGTATCACACAGAGCTGCTGCATCCAGTGTGTATATCCCATATATTATGAGCAAAACCAGTACTAGCTGTAATACATGCCTGAAGTCCAGACCAGATATTAAAGACCTGTATAAAGGAATTATATACTTAAATTAAATTCACATTGTTTGCCAAAGCCCTATCTCACTACCTGTCCACACAGTCAACACCTTGACCCTCTCCCAAAGAATAACATACAATCTTTTATCACCTAACGAGCTCAGGTCCTGTAATCTTCCACAGTCCTTGGGGTATGAGGACATCTTACAGACTTCAGTTTGTTTATGTTGCACAGAGGGAAGTTCAAACTACGAGGCCGATTAAGTAACTGACAGTTTAGAGGCAGCACTTAGTGTCCTCCTTGCAGCTGAAATGGGTTTCTTCTACCTCACTTAAATCAGGCTCTGACTTGGGTAATAGTTGTTCCTTCCTTCTCTTTTCGCAATGTCAACAAATCAACTTAAATGACAGGAGGAATAGAGAACTGATCAAAAAGAAAGGACTCTGTTTCTAGCTGACAGGCAGCAACCAACTCATTGTCTCTCAAGTACTAGTTCCATAAGCTTCTGTAAAAATTGCCATCAACGCTACGTTCAGTGGTAGGCTGAAACTTGTCAAGAGTTTCTCAGCTGCTACTTAGAAACATGAGATGCCGACTGGACTGATAAAGAGCATGTTGACTAAATTACTTAATTAATTACTTAATTAAGTTTTTAATATGCAATTTAAATACTCTCCATAAACTCACTAAATTTTTATTTTGAACGTACAAGTGTATTTTGTTCACTGTGCTTTTTTATTGAACATTTCATTCAATGGATTTAATATTCTAGATCAATATTAATTCAATATTCTTTGACTTTCCTAATTAAAGCAAACAGAAGAACTGCAATAATAACTATAATTCCTTTTTAGCTAGCATACATAACATGACTGACAGACTAGCACAATTTAATATATAGGAGAAATATTCATAATTATAGACTTTGTCAATAAAAGACTGCACCAACTGTGCATATATCTGACTTCCTAAAGAAACAAGAATGCTAATCAGTTCATTAGGGGCCTTTGGGTTGTGATATTTAGCGACAGGATGTAATAGCCCGCTTGTCCATGGAGCCTAATTGTACTCAGGATGAAAAATTATTTCCAACAAAGCACCATCCTTCCTTTTTCAGATTTCCTGCTGGTTTCTTTTTATGAGCTGCATGCTTTTCAAGACATCAGCATCACTCAGCTTTCCTTGTCATAGGAATAAAAGTAAAGACAGGTCCAGGCTTCATCACGCTGTGCAGGATTATCTAACCTTTACATCAAACCTTTTTTGCTTCGTAATTATTGAAGTTCCTGTTTTTCTAAAAGTGACCTTCTTTAATTAGTGTGTTCACAGACATTACTAGAAACCACATGCAACTTTACTGTTTTGAAATTACTGCCTGTCTGCTGGGAGAGGTAGTAGGTGAGAGCAAACTATTCCTGTTCATAATATTTACTGTTCAAAATATTGCATTTCTATAGTCCTAGCAATCCTTCTGAGAATGTTATCATGGATATGTGTTCCTCTAGCTTCCTAGACAATAGTTTAACGCTTGCCTTCAGGACCCCTATCCTAGTTCTCCTATTATGCTATTGACTTCTTCAGGGAAAAAACTTATGTTTTGTACTATAGAGACACCATGCTCGTGGGCTGCAACATATCTCTCACAACCACATTGAGCTGGGAAAAAAAGCCAGCAACAACAACAACAAAGAGAACAACCTCACCAACAAAATATCCAACCTTACAAAAAATTAGTAGCAACATTGAAAGGTTACAGATAAAACACTGAGTGCAGAGAAGGCCTAAAGCTAAGATGTAAACACTTTGGTTGCAGCTAGTCTAGTGAAGATAAAACTGGCCCTAATGCAGCAAGAACCGGTATATCCACTTGGCCTCAGGGTCCCTTGCCATCTTTTATTTAATAGTATGAGGTTAATCAAGAGGACCATCTCCTGAGTACCCCTGCCTTTGTACATAACAAAGTAGTCTTCCAGCCAGGTAATAACCTAACCAGGCCTGCAGAGGAAATTTCAACCTGTCTCTATCTGCTGATATTTCTGCTTCCAGATTAGTCTCAGTGCCAAGCATATATGATGATCATCTGGTAGGGAGGTTTAAGCGAAAGAATGGGGGTTTTTTCTGCTTTAATTAAGTATCTTCATGTCACAAGCTTTCTTATGAGAGAGACAGGCAGTGAAGTTGGCTGCAGGATTTGGAATAAATAGTGAGGAAAGGAATTTTGGCAAAAACAAGACCAGAAACCTGTTTTCACATGCTATGAATCTTATTTCTGAAATAAGAGAAATTTTTTGGTTCTGTGGTTGTATGTACAAAAACATTCACAGTGGTAACACATAAACTAGAAAACTAATAAACACAGGGTAACAGACATCTCTCTCTGAGATATTCTCATGTAAAAAATCATTTAACACTAAAGTGAAGTGCTTAACATTCCTATTATAACTGCTTTTCACTAAGTTAAGAAACTTGTACACAGTGTAAAACCTGACAGTAAGCATTTTTCTCCTCATTCCATCCACTACAGATGAATCCTTTAATTGGACTATTTGTGTATTTCGTTTTTGAGGGAAAAAGAGTTATATTTTTCAAAAATAAATGCTACACGCTAGACAGAAGTTAAGCAAAGAAATTTAAAGTTTAAGGTAATGCAGTTAAGTTACTTCTGGTTTTGCTTTGTTGGTTTTGTTGTTGGTTTTTTTTCTTTTTTTTTTTTTAAAGAATACTCCAAAGGATATTGACATTTTTGCTACAAACTTATCATGCTTATCTTCAGGAACCGGAAAAGTCTGCAAATCCTTCTCGAGCTGTTGGAGTTGCCTCTCCATATGCTTCAGGCTCTTCTCCAGGTTTTCTGCTGAGACTAAAATACAGAACATTCATTCTGTTAACACCTTAAACAAGAAAGATTGTTGGTAAAATACATGAGTTAAAACCTTACCTAAATCAGCGTACTATGTTTTTAATTCTGAAATAAAAGCACCCTGAACAAATTACCATACAAGATGAGAGGGTCACTCTACAACGTTCAGTTCCCCTCACTTACGCAATTGCCTTATTCTGATTAGATGTATGCTGTTTGAACACTACATTTTGTTTTCTTTTTATGCCTAAGGTTTTGCACTGCAATTAACATTCTGTTTTAAATAACCTGAGATATACATATGCCAGTCTGTCTCTTCTGATTAACCAAAGCACAAGTTTTGAAGCTACTCCAAGAACGACAAAGCATTCTTCAGTCTCATTCTGTTAAAACAGAAAACATGAACGTTTGTATGGAAGATCATGAAGAAAATAAGACCCTCAAAACATAGAGCAAATGGGGCTATTAAACACCCACACATGAAACCTAAGACTCAATTCCCTACTTTGAAAGCACGATGCCTGGTAAAAAACAGCAGAATTCGTCAGAGCGAAAGTGCTTGCCAAGCTGGGGGGAAGTGCAAGCACTTGAGAGGGTGGAGCAGAGCAAAACAGGGACTTAGGAAAAAGAAAAAAGTAGAGGTGAAACATGAGGGATTTATAGAAGCATGTAGAAAAAGTGCAAATTTTCTTTATCAGAAGACGAGAAATACAACTTTCATCCATTTGAAGCAATGCATGGAAGTTGAACACTTGATCTGTAAATAGTTGTTTAAAATATCAACACCGTAAGAGTAACCTGAGGATAACTCCTGTTAGCATGTATTCTATCTTGGATTTATATTATTGCAATCAGTTAAAACTTATTTCCTGATTGTTTATGAAGTAAACTTAACATTTAAATACATTCCAGAGGAACAATATATATAGTTAAGAACATACTCTGAATATTAGTCTAATGACTTGATTTTTTTTTTTCATTATATATTTCATTCATAATATACTATACCTATAAAGGTAAAGCTACCTTAAACTTCATCTAACCCCTGGAGAAAGTTTGTGGCCCTATGATGTTACTAGGATCTTTAATGGATCCATGATTTCACCCACTGAGTAGAGTTATGTGATGGGAAATATAAGATACACATAGAGAACACATCTTTCTCTCATAAAAGCCTGACAGAGTCCCTGAATTATTAGAGTAAAATGTTGCATACTAACTACAATCCCATTCATAGCAGAACAGTTAAGACAACTACAAAACGACCAATGGCAACCTGTTAAAATGCTAATGTAACCTAACAAAAACCCCCCAAAACAACAAAAACCAAACCAAACAACTTGTAGACAATCAACTTTTCTAAAAAGAATAAGGGAATATAAATATAAACTCATAATTTATAATCACAATTTTTAAAACCCTCTGTTTATGCAAAAACACTGTTTTCCAATTGTATGTTAGACTTGGCAGATTTTCACTCAGCAATTGGTAAGCCCAAATCATCACCAGGTAGGTCAGCTGGCTTCAGTAGTTAAGAAACTGCCTTGTTTGGGAAGCAGAGCTAAAATTAGAAGCTGACAATGTTGACTACAGATGCGTTTCAGTGTTCACAGGTTCCAGAAACAAACGGGATTTTGTTAGAAAGTCATACTTCTGCTGTCATAAGAAGCCTTTGAGGGGAGGCACACACAATTTTAAGACAGTGATTTCCTTAGAAAGCTGCTAAGAAACACAGAATATAATACCTTGTGCTTACTATAAGTATTGATGACTCTTCACAATACAGTTTGTCTTGCATAAAGAGTTCACAGAATAAAATTAAAGTCACCTACTTACAAAATGTCAGAATTATGAGACTCAGCAAGTACACAGGTTTAAAAACAAAACAAAACCAAACCAAAAAAACCCAACACACCAAAAAAATCTCTACATCAGTTGCAGGTAGCAGCTGAGTAACAGCTACACTCTTTTACCCAGATTAAAAAAAAACCCAAACCAACCCATAACTCAGTGTCTAGAGCTGATTAACAGGTTGTGCAGAAGAGATTTTCAAATTCTTGCTTTCAGCAAAGCCAATTTTTTATTTGTATTACTTCAGTTCCTTTGACATTGAACAGTTACATAGTTGATCAAGAATCTTTACATCACTAGCTTGTTCTGACTTTTTTTTTTCTTCTGTCATGGTCTTAAGTTGTTCCCGAATATAAAAATTCAGCGTTCCTTTGATTTCAGCAGTGCACAACTATTAGACATATTTTGCTTTAAGACTGTATTTCTGGTGACATACTCAAGCAGAGGCTAGCTCGTAATATGCTGGTAATAGTTTAGTACTATTGTCTTTGCAACTTCCGATTTAGTGAAAACAGATGAAAAAAATCAAATCTGGAAATATAAGCAGCTCTTCAACAAAAAACTGACATGAAATACCTGCCAACCTTCCCTCGTGCCCCTCTGGAAGACATGGTGTAAAACCTGAAGGGCCACAGAAGAATGGCAGAAGAGAAATAAAAAAAACCAAACCCTAACTTTGACCCCTAATCCTGGGAGGATTCAGACATAAACCCAAGCCAAATTGAAGTAAACAACTCATTTGATAGTTTGGAAACAAAGTCAAAGACTGGGGTTTTGAATGTTCGTGAGCCCACAAAACCAGGCTGTTTGTTGAATACAGTGCATGTATGCCTGAACACTCTCACACCCTTTTCAAAAAGGCTCCTAATATTTTTATAGGCAATAATTAGATTTCCTCACCTTCTGCCTTTCATGGTTAAAACAACTTTGTTCTTAAAGTTTCCTCTCTTGACTCAGGTTTTCTAGTACCATGATTATTCCAGAAGCCTCTTCACCTGTATCTGTTTAAAACCTTTCTGCACAGTATTTCAGGTGATGACTCACCAGCCCTTTTAATGTTTGCCTTACTATTCTACAGTTCTACTGGAAATACCTTATCCAATTATCTTATGATAAAATATCCTTTTTTCTTGACCAAAACTCTTATTACTGCATCAAGATGCACTATCTTGTACTTGATACTATCGATTTTCATTTCTTTTACTCTGCTTCCTCAGGATCATTCAGTGATGACAACCCAATCTCTCTCTTGGCTGGCAAAGCTGTCTAACTCGTTGTGAGTTATGCTCGTTGGTTCAATACCACAATTTTATTTTTTTGCCATATTCCTTCTAGACAGTACTTTTAGACAGTTCCTTCTGTTCTTCTAATGAATATTCTCCCATTTTACATAATGTCAAATGCTTTCCTGAATGTGACGGTCTGACAAATTATAGTCAATGTCTCAAACATTCGTTAAAGAACTTTGGTGGAGAAGATGGCCTCTGTAAAAGCGCTGGAGTTGTGTGAATAGGACAATGTGGCCGGAGGAGAGGGCCCCACGGGGGGTGGGACCGCGCTTCTCCAAAGCCGCAATTCCTTATCTTGTGTGACCAGGAGAAGGAGCACAGCGTATGCGCCTGGAGGAGGGGGCCCCACAGAAGATGGGACTGTGCTTCTATCTTAAGTGGTCATGCCAGCAGGAAAAGAGGCAACTCCACAATGAACCCCCCAAGCTCACCGACTGATTCCAGAGAACCCCAGGAACGTGAATTGTGCATGTCGAGACCACCGACTATAAAAAAAGGGAGAACAAGTTCTCAGTGCGCGCCCTCCAGAACTGGATCTCTAGGCTGGCTGGACCAACACTGGACCCAGGACTGGTGAAACCGTTTTCTTCTCTCTTTCTTTCTTTCTCTCTCTCTTTTTCTTCTCTCTTTTTTACAGTCCCTACACCTCATCCTTTTAAACAAAATCCATTGACCAAGTCTGGAACTAGGAGTGGATCCAGCCGCCCTGGGCTCCTCGTTGAGAAGGAGTCCAGAAAGCAAGGGGGTCTGCTCTGAACCTCGTGACTCAATGGGAGGGCTCTCCTTCTGACACAGTTTCATGTTCCTTTTTTCCACTTCTTTTTCTACACCTCCCTTCTCTTTCCAAACAGCGGCTTAATGACATGATGCAAGGTTCATATTGATAAGTTCACTTGTAGTTGGGCAAGGTTATCTAGGTTGAATAAATGTTGATTGTTGAACTCCTCTGGTGTCGTTTCACCTTAATTCCGACAAAGGACATCCACGAGCCTGAGTCGCTCCAACCTTGGGACGCGACACTGAAGTCAACATAGATTTCATGGGGGGGAGGGGGGTTGAAATTAATAGTCAAAGCTAGCACATTAGTCTACTACCAATAAATTCATCTTCATTTTATGCTCCTCTCATTAACTTCCATGTTTGATTATTCTTTCCTCTATAAACTTTCATATCAGTAAGGTCAGATAAAGAGAGGTGTAATTGCCCAAATCATTCTTTTCTCCTCAGTGTCTTAAATATTCTGTAGTCACACAACATGACTATAGCCACAGCAAAACTTGGTAAAAAATGTACTTACTAAACTTTTAGTTCCATATCTCAGTTATCTCAGAAGGCAGAAATGGAAACGGGTATTTACAATATGAGAATACAGTACTCTGATTTCTTTTCTTTCAACAAATATCTATGGTGACATTTTGCTACCCTCTCCCCCATTCCCAGATCATTATTCTTGCTTAAAATTAAAGCAATATTTAATCTAGTTTTGAGACTATATCTGTTTTATCTCAAATCCTAGAAATAATTCTCCAAAGCAAAGCAATACTACTTGTGTGCATTCTCATTTATATTGCTGTAAACCTTCTGCTACTTTTTGCAACAGGTAGTTCAGCTGATATTTCAGAAATCTTACGTGCTGCCCACCCCGTATGACAATTTTCTTGGATGGATGCAATCTCCATATCAAGAGAATCTTCCTCTTGCCTACAGATATTTTGCTTCCCTTGTGTTATTCTGGCCCCTATATTCTGAGGGGAGAGAGTCACAGTGACAAGCTGATCTCTAGCCTGATGCAGAAAACTATACCATATTATTTAAAAAAAATATGAAAATATACTATTACTTTTGCCATTTGAACTTCAAACTGGACCGATGGACAGAGTTTACTGAATAATTCTGTAAAATTGCCAACGTATTATTGATACAGCATTTAAAAGTAAAGTTAAATTACAAAAATTTCCCCGCCCTATTGTCAGATAGGTTTAGAGCAGTAACAAAGAAATATTCCAGAGGCAATGTATTAGAAGGTTTCTGCAAACACCAGCAAAGACCTGAACTATCCATTAACAAGGGAATAAGAACTAGTTGGATATACTCACTCAGTGTCACAGACAACTGAAGAAACAATATTTATGCTTTACTTCTCCCAAGATGACGTTTCCTCTTGTCTTCTGCAGCCATTTTCTGGCTTTCTTGCCTTTCCCCCTGCCCCCCCTTCTTTGTGTGTGTGTAACAGGCATATACAATACTTTAATACTCTTGAAATCCTTTTTTCCCCAAAGTTCTGACAATGCCATTGCCTCTTGAGCCCTAAGACTTTCCCTTCTGTAGCCAAAGCAGACTCCAGTCGCACACATGAAAGAAGCAACTCTCTAAGCAGGATTTAATTAATTTTCTCCTATTTTGAATTCAAATATGAGCACACTAATGTAGCGTAATTGGTAAACAATACACAAGCATTTTTGTACCCAGTTGCCTAGTAATAACAGTACTATCATCAGTAGGAATAGGCCTCAGACCTTATACTAACTGTGCCCTATACTACCTACACAAGAGCCCTGGTCTGCTAGACTCATTATAAACTTCTTTTGAGAACCTCCTGGGTGAAATGCAGCCTGACACCACGTCTCTTTTTACAGTGTACAGTTTAAGCTCAGAACTTGAAAATATGGGCAAAAGCTGAAAACAGAAACCCCCAAATGACAAACAACTCACTGATGGTCAGTTATTCATCACTGGATTGCTACTGAAAGAAAGAAGCAGCTGCTAAGGCAAGGGCTAAAAATGGCCAAGCCATAGGATACGGCAGCTGCCCCAGCACGGAAAAGTAATATCCCTCGGTGTTGCACAGTACACAGTGATACGGTGCAGTGGTGGACTACGAGCTGCCAAGAGACAGAATCGTCTTATAAAAGAAGAAATCGAATTTTCAGGAGGGAAGAGAAAGACAACCCTCGCGTCAGTTGCGGCTTCCCTCACCCTCAGCTCTTAAGCCTCATCACCTCGACCCTTGGGGACCCAGACCATGAAGTACTGTGCTGAGTGCAGTGTATTGTATATTCACAGCTAATTTAGGATAAGATTGTTAATAACTAGTGATTAATAATGATTAAGAATGAACCATTAGCATGAAATGTTAATGAACATCAGTCTAGTAAAGTTTAAAATAAAAGTTTAAAACCAGCCAGACTTATCAGTCTTCTAAACAATGCCATCACTGCAAACTCTGACTCCCTGAGACAGATATATAGGTAGCAAGATACACAAGCCTACACATACATATATATGCACTTGCAACACTTCCCTACTAATTAAAATTAAGCTTTCTCACCTTCAAGAGTCTATACATCTGCACAATGTATTCAGCTTTTCTATTCCATTGCCCTTTCCGCCATTTTAAGGTTCCTCTTGCAACTGATTTCTGCATAACCCACTTCTTATTTTTTCTTTGTCTTTTAGCAGATATCTACATTTTTCCCTTATAGAGTATCAATATTATTTTATTTGTCTTAATCTCACTATCACTTAAAATGCTATACAGAAGTGAAATCTCTCAGTAACGTTCATATTTATACCCAGTTGAATAAAAATTAAATTAAAAGTACTGAACAGCTTTATCTGAATGCTGGTCTGCCCACAGATCAAACTGTCTACACGTTTAAATAACTGGGGGCTCAAGGATTGCACCAGGGAATAGCCATGATACTTAACTGTTGGATCACTGCAAGATGATAGAGAGCGAGCTACGTTCATGGACTACTGACATACTTCAATATCATATTAGAAATTGAAGCACTGTTTTGGTATAAATGTGCAAATATTCTAACTCTTGCTTAATATTTGATTTGCTAATTCATGCTTGTAAAAGATGCATATATTTCTATGCCCTAAAGAAACAGAATATTTCACTTACATTTTACTAGTTCATTGCATAATTATATCTTAAATTTACTTGCCAGATAACAGTACTGTGCACAACCTAAAGCCACAAACATTAAAAGAAATGAGACTATTTGCAATAAATACATAACAGTATTGCATATTCCATAATATTGCATGTTCCATCAGCTTTTAAAACCAAAATTTTTAGATTGTGAAATGCACTCACACGCACAAAAAAAAAAAAAAAAAAAAAAAAGAAGAAGAAAATCACAAGAAGGTGTGTTTAATTACTTATTTTCAGTAAGTTCAATTTATTTTAAAATGGTTCAGACGGGAATATGGCAAGTCTGTAGTGTGCTGATGTAGGACTTGTGTCCCAATAGAGCAGGCGTTGTTGATCCATTACGGGTATAAACAGGGGTGCAAAAAACATCAACAAACACAAAATTGAAGAAATATTTAAAGGTGTACTTAAACCACACCACCATGAATTTCTCTTTGCAAATATTTAATGCCCCTGGTATGGTATCTTAAATGCCGGAGTAGCACATTTTTATGTCTTAAATTGTACATTTCTGGTAAATAGATAAATATCTTTAGCCTAAGATTTTCAAGATTAAAAAACAAGCTCTCTTCAAATTTTTTCAAAAAACAGTAGCCAGAAAATAACATGATTTTTCGGTCTTGTATAGGAATCTCTTTCACACAGTTTAGAGCTTGAAATAGTCTTCTAAGTACTGCATTCATGGACAAATATTTACTTAATATCTTCCTCTATTGCTTAGTGCTCTATAATATTGTAACATTAATTGCTAAAAACATTACATGTTTTCTCAGTCTTTACAACAAAAAGCAAGAAAAAAGATGGCTTTTTAAAATTTTTATTCTTTTTAAATAATGGTACCTCAACACCCTTTTTTCCACATGGAATTCTTTGTGTGTCACTACTTTGTTACACTTCAGTATTTATTTTAAGTTTAATACCATTACTTTACAGTTAATGGGAATCTTGTTTGAAAGCCAAATCTAACCAAAACTTCAATTCCTATTAATGTTTATCTTTTGAGCCATAAAATTTAGTATTTGCTATTTTGAGTGCCACATTTATATAATCATTGTTATAAGCAATCTAACTCCAACTTAAAACATATAGTTGCTTTTTTCCACTGATGAAAATACATCTCAAGAAGGCAATTCTGTAACCTTAACTATTTTGACAGTTAGGCACATTAATCTTATTTCTAAACTAATTTGTACTTGTGGCAATGTAATCAAGTGAAATATTTTTCTGTTCTTTATTACCCCCATACCCGCACTTTAGTCCGTTTCCTGATTGTGATATTCTAACCCTCCTCTAACAACAGCGCTTAATTTTGTCTCAATGCCTCATTTCACTAGGACATTTCTACTCCTAGTAACAGTAAATATTTACTGAAGTAACAGTAAATCTTTAGAAATCAGCATAGGTACAACTGTTCCTGAAATGAGCAAGCTCCTTTACAAAATTAAGTACTGCATTCTTGTTTATACATTTATTTCTCTAATTCTCATTTTGTCTAACTTTGATAGCAATTTTCCATGGGGCAAAAAATCAAGTTATTTACTATGATAAAATTCCTGAAATTAAGTCCACATTTCTTTTAGGATTTTCTTCACTTGATGTGAGGAATGTTTAGTTTGTTTAGCTGCCTCTCGACTAACTTACAAGAGTAGACAATAGCTGTGGTAAAGCATACACTGGTTTCTTTCCATATAAACTAAGGCATAAGATATGCTTGATACCTCCCTTGGGTCCTGTCTTGATATGCAACCAACAGGATCACAGACCAAGAAACTAGAAGGTCTCATAGGTGCAAGTAATAGAGTGATTTTTCACTCAGAGGATAAACCCTGTGTTTTCATTGTAAGGTTGATTCCTGAAATTTTGTGACTATTATCAGATTACAGCCCTGTGTGTACCAGAAAGTTGCAACATAAGCCATTAGTCACATTATTTATTCTCTGCCATTGATGGAAATCTCTGAATATCTACTTTGAAATGTATTTCATAAATGTACATATAAAAAACATAACACAGATGAACTGTATACTATAAGTGAAGATACTTACCTAATAGCTGAATTAATTAAATTAACATCCAAGAATGAACAAGGATACTGTTCCTTTTTCAGCATTCTGAAGAACTCTTTTTACTCTCTTTCTGAAGAGCCACCAAAAGAGCCACCAAAAAATAAAATTCAGGTAACAGATACAGAATAAAAAAAAAGGACTTCTACAAATGGACCTCTGGTTGGTAGTAACTTTCCTGGTTATTCCTCATAGCCATTATTCTCGAAAACTGTCATTTAAGGCAGAGAAACATCTCATACATAACATTAAAAAAATTGGAAAATGAACTTTGCATTTAAAAAGAAAGGAATTCTCACCCCCCCCCCCATAATTACGATAAAATTGTTACCATGTTAGTCACAAACATTTTTCAAAGCAAATCTCTGAATGGGCTACCATTCCACAGTATGTATCTGCTATGAAAACTTAGAAACTTGTGTAATCTGCAAGGTAGTGGAATTATCTATTGATTTTGGTACTGGTTGAGTATAATACATTTTGGAGTAACTCATGAAGTTTGTAATGTTTTCTGAAAGCACAAAAAAAACCACCCAAACAAACACAACAATCCTGACTACATGAAAACACACACTGTGAATTTGCAACCTAAGACAAAATAGAAGCCCAAGCAATGCAAAGCAGAAAGTATCTTATGTAATAGTACTGAGAAATTTGCCATAGACTCTTAGAAATTCTGTAATAGGAAAAAACCACCTTTCCTTATGACATTCTCCTGGTTTCAGCTGGGATAGAGTTAATTTTCTTCCTAGTAGCTGGTATAGTGCTATGTTTTGGGTTTGGTGTGAGAAGAATGTTGATAACACACTGATGTTTTCAGTGGTTGCTAAGTAGCGTTTAGACTTAGTCAAGGATTTTTCAGCTTCTCATGCCCAGCCAGCAAGAAGGCTGGAGGGGCACAAGAAGTTGGGAGGGGACACAGCCAGGGCAGCTGACCCAAACTGGCCAAAGGGGTATTCCATACCATGTGACGTCATGCCCAGTATATAAACTGGGGGGAGTGGGTGTGGGGGGGATCGCTGCTCGGGAACTAAGCGGGTATCGGTCGGCAAGTGGTGAGCAATTGCATTGTGCATCACTTGTTTTGTGTATTCCAATTCCTTTATTATTATTATTGCCATTTTATTATTGTTGTTATTATCATTATTAGTTTCTTCCTTTCTGTTCTATTAAACTGTTCTTATCTCAACCCACAAGCATTACCTTTTCCCCCCTCCCCATTCTCTCCCCCATCCCACTGGGTGGCAGGAAGCGAGTGAGCAGCTGCATGGTGCTTAGTTACCAGCCGGGGTTAAACCACGACAGACATATAGATTGCTTATAGCATATATATTAATATTGTTCTCTCATGCTGTCCTAATATTTTTAAATGTCGTAGGTGGGGGTGTTCTGTTTTTTTAATGAATATAGATTAAACTTCATTTTTACAATTTCATTCCTAGCTTTAGAAAAAAAAAGTGAAATTAATTATCTATGAAAAAAACTGAATGAAGTTTCAAAAATGAGAAAATGGATAAGTTACTTGCAAAGCAACAATGAGTTAATGACTTTTAGAGGAAGGAAAAGCTGCAGTTCTATGTTGTTATTACAATATGAAAGGAAGACTCTATACACTGTTACCTGTAAGGTCTGTGTAAATTGGAGTCAATCAAATAAAACAGCAGCCTGGATAAATGCAATATAAATCTTTAGAATACCATAAAATAAGAAATTAGTAAAGTGTACTAAATTACCAAAATATTTCTTGTCTGGAATACTAATAGAAAAGCAGGAAAGTCATTATGTTTAAAAGAAGAGACAGCTTTAATTATATGAATCTTCAGGAACTGTCATATCAGTAGGCTCATTAGTGGCAATGAAAGTTCCTCCTGCTGATCTAAGAGTACGTAAAAAACAGGATTTGTTATACTTCAAAGCAAAAAGGTATCTTTAATTCATGTACTGTAACAGTGAATTAAGCCTACTGCTAGTATTACAAAAGTAAAAACTAAAACTTTAGCACATAATAGAAAAAAAACCCCACAAATTAAATACCCTGAAGTAACCTACAATTGCATAGGTCACATGTTCCTTGCTACTTGCCTGTCAAAGTTAGATTTTAAAAAATTAAAATTTATTTTTTGTAATGCAATTCACATATTGTGAATGTTTTATCATTTATAAAATACATGTTAGCTTCACAACTAACAGACCTTGTCACTGCTCTTAAAGTCTTGCAAGCTATGTTAACAGCTTACTGTATGATAATTACTGGACAATATTAATTAAGTGAAAGGACCAAGAATGTCTCTTCTAAAAAGCATAAAAAGAAAATGAGTTGCTAAACATTGTAATGTTCTAATGTTCACCATTTTGAATAAGAAATAACTTGAGAGAGAAGTTTTAAGAATGAGCAAGTACGAAGTAAAAAAAGATCCAACGTATGCTACAAATGGGCTGGCTGATACAAGGACAGTCATGTCAAGGAAGAATTCTGTAAAAGCATCTTTTAAGTAACTTGTTTTAAGAAACTTGTAGAAGACTCAACCACCACTTGGTGATCAAATCAAAACCAATAAATGCACAGTATAGTTCCATTTTTATACAGTGTGTTCAACTTAAAGTTTTCTGTTAATATTGTTCAAATGGCATTTACACATCTTTCTGCCACATTAATTTTGATTTATAATTTAAAGGACACTTGCAATTAATATCTTTATGCCACATATAAAATGGGAAATTATTGTATTTGAAGAAATGAATATGAAGACAGGAAATAAAAACAGCTCAATAAAAAAAATAGCTTGCAACTAAGGTATGGGAGAAAAGAATATTCTTATCAAACTTCATTGATTTAGTCTTGGGAATTACTTTTAAAAATTACTTCAGAGCACAAAGGAATGGCATTCCACCACCTCTACAAGGCCCTAAGCTTTGCTAGGACAAAAGGTAGCGAAAAGGATTTAGAAACAAATACTGGAACAAAATACAAACTATATGGTACACAGAAAATTCGAACATTATATTAGTACGATACAAAACCAGAAAAGAATGATCTATCTCCTCACCCAACAACTTTGACCAACAAAGCAGCATATATGTAAACAGAACCTTCCTATCAGATAACAGGAAAACCCCAGGCTGACTTCCTTCCTTCTGTACTATCAGCAGCCTGTAACCTTTAGATGTAACCTTTGGATCCAGTGGTTTTCCAAATTTACTGGAAGTCTGAACTGCCTCCAATAAATACAACCCAGGAGAGATTATTCTTGTTGTACAGTATCTTGGAATGGAGGAGATGCTCTAAGCCCTCAATACCCAAATTCTGTTCTAACACAACTAATATTTCTTCTGGAATAAGCATATTTGACTAGATGATCATCAAGATAAAAGATTTTTGATGACTTCCCCCTCTGTCACTCACTCTCCTTAGCAGCCATAATGATGCCTTGTAATATCTGCTGTGTTTTCCCAGCTCACTGTAAAAGCCTCAATGCAAATCATTCTTGGTCAACTTAGTCTTCATCAGCATATCAGTAAGTGACATCAGACCAGGTGAGTCCATTATGTCAGATATGGCTGATCACAACCACAGATTCACAGATTTTTTTGAACTGACCTTTTGGTAAGCTCAAGCAAAAATCGCCACCTCATTAAAAATTTACTGTGCAAAAGCTCGTGCATATTAAATCAACTTTCTTCGTAAAAATATACTTCTGCAAAAGTACTAAAAAGTTTAAAAAAAACAGTAATGAACTGCAGTCTTTGGGATGTGATGGATTTTCCAAAATTCCAGTGCAGGAGTCATCTTTCAAAACAAAATGAAATTTTGCAGGTAGGGAAACAAGTATAAACAAACACACTGATATGCTAATCTGTTAAAGACATCCTAATCCTTTGTCTTTTTCATACAGGAAAACTGAAATGCAAAATACACCTCAGAATACACTGAAGCAAATTCAATATATAAACTTGAAAATATGGTCATTGATTTCCATCCCACAACATACTGAGTGAGATCAAAGATTCATCTAGTCAATAGCAGACACCTAAAAAAGAACAGAAAGCCTGGACTAACTGATAATTTTACTGGCTACTCTTTCAATGGTCAGTGTTTTATATCTCAGAAGCTTTCCAGAAGACAATCAGCAGCTTCATATAAGATGACTGTCTACACTGAAAATAATGGCTTCTAATAAGGAACATTTTTCTGTCCGATACACAAAATTCAACCACAATACAGCCAATAACATACTAGTAAATCAAAAATCAGTGGCCAGTTAACACTGAAGGTAATGCATAAAATACTAAATTTATATACATCAGAAACTCTTTCTATTACCAGTACGAACAGTTAGATGAAGGGCTTGAAGCATTTGACAGCTATTTAAAAATACTTGAACTTCTAAGTGGTTATAATGCACCAACTAAAATTGTAAACTTTAAGAACCACGACAACAAAAAGCGAACTCTATGGGATTGACCACTACCTCAAGTTCTCTATCAGGAGCAGGTTTTGCAAAGCTGTAGTTTGTGGCAGGGAGAATGACTGAGGCATAAGAATGACACTGTACAAAGCAATACATATAAACAGTGATATTCTCCAAACTGACATAAACTAAAAAATTTTTAACTGAGACAGCCCACCCAATCTTCTTTTCCTGCAAGAGTAGGACAGTGCCAAGGTGGCATCAATTTCTAACTTCATGCTTACTCAGTTTAAATTACTTAAGCTGTGATAAAATATGGAGAAGGTACTCTTAATTAAGAAATTAACTGCAAAAAGACCACTGCTGCTTATAATGAGATTTACCATATTCTATACTGCATGATGAAGCAGTAAAAAGAGGATTTTATTTTTCCACACTTCCAATGCTACTGTTTCATGAAAAACATACACACAAGGAAAAAAAAAACCTGTTCTGATTCATGTTTAGAAAAAAAAACCAACATAAAATTAAGTGATGATATGACAGCCTTTCTGCATTTCTGAATTAAAAGACACTGAGTGTTTGTACTACACTTACCATATAAAAGATTGAGAGTTGGACATAGTTTAAGATCTGTTAACAGAAAAGAACTTTTAAAAGAAATCTATTTTGTACAATGATTCTAGAAGACATGTTAGAAGAAATGTAATGGGAAATCCTGTAGTAAATTTTAGAGGACTGAACAATAAATATCTTCAAGACCACTCGCAGCAGCTCAAATTACCAATTTATGATATAGACCACTAATGTCTATTTTTACAATAATGTTAGTAAAAAAATAAGCATCATCTCACATAAAAGACACTGCAATGCACTCAGAATCAAAACTTTTAGTTAGTTATACAAACCTTTGCTAGCTTTATCTAAATGCTGAAAATCCTCAACAAAATCCAGGACATCCTGATAGCTTTCCTCACACACTTCTACAAGAAAATGGAGCAATGTTGTTTTTTGATCTGCCGACTTCGTGTCCTTCAGCTAGAGAGAAAAAAATAAATGTTAAAACACTGAGAATAAGATTACTTCTGACTATTTTGATAATTAATATATATTACTAATTGTGAAACCAAGAAAGGTAAGAACAAACTGTTGAACTGGTAGAGCTCTTTTAAAGAAAACCCTAAATAACAGGCTGTTTCATTTTCCCCCTTGCTAAAAATCACTAGAAAGATCACATTAAATATTTTTTAATTCTACGCAATATTTGAGTTCTGTACTCAAAACCAGCGCACATTTCTCTTTTTAAATGTAATTATTTAAGCAATACAGGAATATTTGCAAAACTGTGAATAGACTCATGAAAGTGTAAAAAAAAAAAAAAAATCGGAGCTAAATCAGCAAAATCTAACAATACATGATGCACATATCCACTCTGTGATGTGATTTCCTTACGTGTGAAGCTAACTCTAGCCCAACAATATTTATGCAGTGGAAGCTGCAACCTCAACCTGCACAAGTTCTTGTTATCAATTCTCAATAGGGCAAACGAATTCATAGGCTTCATTGTTTAAAAACTTCCAACTTCAAAAATTCTTAAGCACAGTTTTCTTTCTGAACCCTTTATACATATAAAATTATTTTAAGCCCAGCCATTTTAAAACTTGCAGCTACTTATGTAAAAATACTAACAATTGACAAACATTCATTTATACATTTTTGTTGTAGTCTCCCATTTGAGCTAGTCTTTCAAACCATTGGAGAGATTTTTACAAATAGAAAATGACATCTCACATGAAAGTGTTTCTTCGCTACTTAAAAACTATTTCTGCATAAAACAATTTAACAGAAAAAGTATACATGTACATAGGCACACACAAAGTATGCACACATACTAAAGGGCTGCCACAATTGCACACAGACCTGTACATCTAAATATCGGGGGGAAAAGTCTTTAGTGCCAACTAGCTATTACAACTAGCACTAAACAAGTAGAAAACTCATGGTAGCTTGTTTCAACTTCAGGACTGTTCTTTAGTTTGGTTACCATGAAAAATACAAGTGATCAGCAACGCTCAGCGGTATAAGAGTAACTAGAGCAACAAGGCAGAACGGAAAAATCACCTTTCTTTCCAAAGAGGGTTCAAAACCAGACACAGAGCTATATGGGGATTACTTCTGAATAAGGAACTGAGAGCAAGATCAATCCCAATTTAAATATACATACAGATTTATTATTTTTTCAAAAATATATTACCACAGTTTTCCCATGGTTGCAAATTTCTTATAAAGAGATTTTTTCACACTTCTTGTGCTTCCCAATATCCTCAGAGATCACTTGAGGGGCATTTTACTGATCTGATTTAAAAACCAAATTAGAGCATACTGTTTGCTTTTTCCATACTGTATGTAAATTGAGAATTTTGGATGGTGGTTATCACTGAGGTTGATATTTCATACTTCACTGTAAAAAGTCAGTGATTATTTTCAAAGATCAAAATGCTACTATCTTAATAAATATGATGAGATATACTCTTTCAGAATGTATATGTTTTCCTTCAGATGAGTGGATTAATAATAATGTGAGACATAATTTTTTAAATAAACAGAAAATGGAACACACAGATATATATATATATATATCTCAAAAGCAAAAAATATATGATAGGGTCATTACTGTATGCAATGTTATAAAATAAGTTACTTCTACCGTGCTGGGAATCTCAGTGAGAAACATCTCAATAATTGAAACATCACACAATATTTCTACAATGTGACACTGCTTAAAATACAGGTAGTTAACAAAAGTTAGTTTTAAAAATAAACTAGTGTTATAAACATGCATATAATTTTAATATATCAGTATTTAATAAACAATTGAGTATTAGCATAGCAATATCATATCTCTCTTCTGAGAATATGCACACATGTTCTCTGATGCAGAAGAACTATTACAGTTCAATCCTACACAATGCAGGGACAAGGCAAGATATGGAATTGTCTTCTGCAAAGTGGATAGTCCCTATGGATAGTCAGGCACCAATGAAGAAGAGCATATAAATTGTATATTCCTCAGATATTACAAAAACCAACATCTTTGAAAGACAGAAGCCACTGTAAATTTCTCAAGTTCTCAGAACCCCTACTGAAAACTGATGCAGACAACAAAGCAGTCTGCAATTTGCAGCTTTCTAGTTTGGGGTCTTGAAGGAATATTCGTTTGGGTGGAGTTTTTTCCTATTTTAATACTAATATTTTTAATAGTTGAACCAGTTTATTATTCTCAGAACAGAGGAGATTAAGCATTAACCAAGACACTACACATAGTTAAGAAAATCCCAAAATTTACACATACATACTTTTACCTCTGTGTTTCCAGACAAAGTGATCTGTCTGTGTAAGACACAATTTCATAACCAGTGAAGGCTTGGCACTCACGGACTTCCTAAATGAGGCCACAATTGGATGAGGTAAATTAGGAATTGCTGACTAGTACCCTGATACACATAGGATAGTAAATGCAAATTCCCAGTGATTCTCTCTGAAAAATCTGTCAACCTTCAAAAGGACAAGTAGTTGCCTGTAGGTTGCACTTGTCTGGGGATATCTAGTGTCAGAGATCTGAAATTTTACAGATAATCTCTAAGGTGGCCATAGTTGCTGTGCCCCCCAGCAAAATCTGTAATAGTTGGTATTTCTTTCCTAATCATAGAATGGTTTGGGTTGGAAGGGACCTTTGAAGATCATCTAGTCCAACCCCCTTGCCATAGGCAGGGACATCAATACACTCATATTCAACAACCATTAAGGTTGCATTATCTTCCCCCTAGAAAAGTTTTTAAGCACTGTGGTCTGGTATTTACAAACTAGCATGAAGTGATGCTAAATCAAATATATATGAAATCTCTGTCATTGGAACTTCATTTTTTTACTTGTACATTTCTTATGTAAATGAAGCATATTGAGTACTATGATATATATTTATACATAAATTAATAAAGTCCTGAAAGGAGTAAACCAGTATCACTACTTCTAATCCTATAAGATGATACAGTATCAAAATTACACTGTACTAAGCATTTTGATAACAGGGAGCAAATTACCTTTTTTGGTCCTTATAGCTTTGTATCTACTTCACCTACAGACCATCAGTAGTGATCAGCATTTCTCTTGAGCAGAAGGTTGGACTAGATGCCTACTGACAACCCTTCCCACCTGAATTATTCCATTATTCTTAGAAACATGCACACACTTCCCAACTAGTTAACTACGTACCCTATTCAAAGTATTACTTACTTTAGCTCTTAATTTGGCCTCACGGAGACTCTTTGAGAATTATTAGTATACCTGGATTTCAAAAGCTTTCCACAATCTTCTTCACTATCAAGTTCTTAACTATCCTTCCAGTTAGGAAGCTTTCGTAACTTTTAAGCAAACTTCTTTTGTTACCAGCAAAGCCAATTATTCCATCTCCTACCTTAACTACATAGAAAACAAATGCTCCAATGCCGCCTTTATCATAAATTAATAACAAAAGAACACTTATGTCCTCCTCATGTTCCTCTTTGCTAAACTAAATACACCCAAATGCTTTTTTTTTCAGTTTGGAAGTGTTAGATGTTACTGTGATCTGGATTCTCACCAGTCAGTCTATATATTTTCTGCAGTAATTCAGACAAAACTTCACTTAAAACCTTATCAGCACCAAGGAAACAGTAGATAATTACCATCTTTATAATACATAGAAGGTCCACTAAAAGAAACATTTTTTTCCTCTCCAACAGAATGTTGTAACCTCCTGTAAAGCTAAATAACCTGTAAACATGCAAAATCTAAGCTAGTATGAGATCCTAGATTATCAAATGCATTTAATGCCAGAGCACTGTAGAGTTAGCCAGGACTTAAAGACCATTTTCTGGAATTCTGCCTAGCCATTCACTCCTTACTTTCATTATCTGCACACATCACTTCCCTTTCCTATGTGTAGTACTTCATGGTAGTCTTCAAAATTTTCATCTTCTAGATCTTAAATTTTGAATAATAATTGATTTTTAATCCTCCTCTGCAAAGTACCTGTAACAATTACCTTCATATTGTTTTCATAAGTATATTTCTTTTTTGTTGCCTTGTGCATTAAAAATACAGAGAATATAACCAGACAGATTCTTGTAAAATCATACCTAAGAAGTAAATGCACCCAATTAGAGAGAGAACCTTTAGTATGTTCCTTCTGAACATGTTTCTCAACAAATTGTACTTTTAACTCAATAATTTCATCTATGCTGTATTTCTCTAGGTGGCTGATGCATGCTTAAATGTTTACTTTAGACTAGGGAAGATATATAACTTATTCTCTATGAATATTTAAGTTATAGGTAGTGCATTCAACACTCAAGAACCATAGTGAAAGAATTCTTCTGAAACATGGCAGAGTCAGGGTCATTATTTTAAAGAATGCAGAAGTTAACATATTGTATTTTTGCTTGTGTAAAAAGATAAAGAAGCTGAGAGAAGACAAAGAGTACATACAAACTTCCAAATAATTCTTTTCTCATAAGGACTATTAAATACATGTGCACCCTCCATTAATTTTGCAGTGACCTCCCAGAGGGCAAATGAAAAAAATAACAACAATAAGTAAGGGGAAGGGAATTAGGATTAGAATCGATTATAAATTAACACTCAGGAAATTACAGATGTCTTCTTGTATATACCTTATATAAAAGTTGAACGAATGAAAATGTAAGGAAAAATAGAAGAAAAAGGGAACTGATGAAACTGAGCAACAACAGAAAAGAATCAGATAATGAGAAAATTTATGTAAAACAGAAAACATAACTGTACTAAAACAGATTAAAATGTGACAGCCTTAGAAGTGTAAGATGACAACACTACTATGATGACAGTGATATGGTCCTTCCATAACCTTATTTAGTTTGGGTTTTTTTTATTATTATTATTCTCTCAACATGGAATCTTCTAAAAGTTTAAATGCAAACCAGTCTCAAGATGGCTCTACACAGCTTAGCTGTATTGTTCAAACCATCAACTAATGCTAAGAATTATGGGAGGAAAAAAAAAAAAGAAAACAAAAAATTAACTGCAGAAAAAACATCAAAACAAAGTATTTAAGTAGCATAATAAAATCAAATTAAAACCTCAGTGTAATGCTCAACATGGACATTTCAAAACTCACTTTACATAGGGAGCTGAGATTATATCCAAAGGTCTGTGCATTTCGAGAACCTGCATTCATGTAGTTTCCCATTAACAATACTAGTTCCAAAAGCTTGCTAAAGCTTTTACTCTTCTTTATCTCTTCACAGGCAGCACTGACAGCCATGATGTCAGGTTTGATGTTGTTCACCTGCTCCTCAAACTGAAGCTTAAAAAGAATAGCACTGAGCCGTGGCCGTAGTCTCTTCACGTTGCTCATCTGATTGAAAAGAAAATAGGAGATTTCCTTTAAAATTCATGGTACACTTTGGCACTGTACAAATGCATACAATCTGAAATGATTTATTGGTGTGACAGGCTTGAAGAAGCAATATATCTGCTATAACTGATAGCAAATGAACGAATGAATGAGAGACACTTGGGTAAGCAACTGAAATCCCATCTTGTGGTTAATACGAACTGCCCCCATCCTGTCCCAATAACTAGTATGTGTAAGCAATAAAAGATAAAGTGTCATCATATATCACATCTGTCAACTCATATACCAAATCCTGTAAAACTAATCCAAGTTTATGACCCAGTAGTTGCAAAGTAATAGAAGTAGTTCGCAGATTTTGTATAACTCGGGATGTACCAAAACAAGGTAAATCTCATTTTCTGGTGCAAATATTTAAAAGCTGATTTCAATAAAAGCTTAGTATAAACTTGCAGGAAAATAACAGTTTTGAAAAAAATCTCAGCTATGAAACACTTAATATAGCATATGTTAATATATACCAGTATTCATACCATATACTCCTGTATACTAACCTCACACAGTTAATTAGGTAAAGCAGAACGCTCCAAGGAAAACAGTAGCTTCTGTAGATCATGTGCAAAAGACCTGGCCTTTTCTGTGGTTTACTGGTCAGATATTTTCAACAGAAGTTTCAATCTTCCCATATAGCTTAGGTCACTGAATTCCCAACCCAGAGTTACTTTGCACATTATTTACTCTCTCCAAACAAGAAGACTCCAGATTTTATTGCTTCTTTAAATCAAGGAACATCGAACGCATATTAATGCAATAAATTACATTCCTCCATCTCTCAAGTTTCCAATGTACTACTCATCCTTCCAAGTCTATCACAGTGTCCTGCTTTCAGCTGGGATAGAGTTAATTTTCTTCCTACTAGCTGGTACAGTGCTATGTTTTGGGTTCAGTATGAGAAGAATGTTGATAACACACTGATGTTTTCAGTTAAGTGTTTAGACTTAGTCAAGGATTTTTCAGCTTCTCATGCCCAGCCAGCAAGAAGGCTGGAGGGGCACAAGAAGTTGGGAGGGGACACAGCCAGGGCAGCTGACCCAAACTGGCCAAAGGGGTATTCCATACCGTGTGACGTCATGCCCAGTATATAAACTGGGGGGAGTGGGGGTGGGGGGGATCGCTGCTCAGGAACTAACTGGCATCGATCGGTGGGTGGTGAGCAATTGCATTGTGCATCATTTGTATATTCCAATCCTTTTATTATTACTGTTGTCATTTTATTAGTGTTATCATTATCATTATTAGTTTCTTCTTTTCTGTTCTATTAAACCGTTCTTATCTCAACCCACAAGGTTTACTTCTCCCGATTCTTTCCCCCACCCCACTGGGGGCGGGGGGGGGGGGAAGTGAGCGAGCAGCTGCGTGGTGCTTAGTTGTTGGCTGGGGTTAAACCACGACACACAGAAATCTTCAAACATTTTTTAAGTTTGGCATCACATACAATCCCCGAAGATTTCTGTTTTTCATTCTTGTTCCTTTTCTTCCTACCAGGCATTACATGTTCCTTGCTTTTTCCTTCTTCCACAGCAGAAATAATGGTTTTTTCCTCCCTGCTCTGGTTCTGTTTGCACTTGAGAAACACTAGTCTCAAATTCTGCCATGAGCTTCTTCCCTCATTTTTCCCGATCCTTATTTTCTCACCAATTTGATGAATTCTGTAAGACCTTCTTCCCCATCCTTGTATTTTTCCTTCTCAAGGCAGGGTTCAAGCCAATAATGCCTTGATAGCTCCTGAAATCCTAAACTAGGTTTGGTTTTGTTTTTTTAAAATAAAAAAACACGTTATGGTTTCCAGCTATCAGTACTTCTCAATGCAAGAAAAGCAGCAATAATATTAGCACTTCTCCTATAAAGTAATAGGTTTCATGTAGTGGCCTTAAAAGTTTGCCTTTAAATTGGAAATATCCCCCTCCAATCCACAGTGATACCTAAGGTTTTACAGAATATTTCTCAACACGTATCTAGCCTATCAATGCGAAAATCGCTGACAGTGCAACGTTCACAAGTCATTTGGTGCCAATTATCCCACAATAGACTCAGTGAAAAGGATAATGGTGACACTCTTCATCCATTTCAGTGTAAAGTCAAACAAGTTACCTTTAACTGATACTGAAGGCTGTCTAATCCAAAGGGTTTGATACAGAAGCAGAAGAGGGTGGAATTTACAGTGTATTTTATTGGTTTTACTGTGACAGCAGTAGAAAATAAAATCAGGTAGAGTTAACATTTTATGCTACTAAGCCACTTCTGCAATGCCTGCCTAGCAGTGCAACCACCTGATGATATCCCATTGAAGTAAATACACCATTTGGATTTTAGTTCAGGTAAGAAATCTTCAAGTAAAATAAGCAATCCTTTCCACTAACACTTTGGTTTTCATCACAGAGCAGAGCACACAAACAGGATGCCTTTCAGATGAAACTAGGTTGAAAAATCAACTCCACTACTGAGCTTTAGTCCACAGACTGCCTGCAGCCTGGTCCTAAAGTAAAACATTTAACATGTATACAGTTTGAATGTTAGCTCAGTATCAACTGTAGACAGATATTCTGTACTCATCATACACTAAATAGCATCCAATAGTGTGGTAAAACTGTTACTTAAGAATGGGTAAGCAAGGATAATGGGATTTGTATTTAAATAGGGCATTTCACAGGGAAATAGAAACAGAAATACCTAAAATCCACCTAAAATGAACATAGTGCTCTTACTACTTTACACCTAATTTAAGAATAAATACCTAAAAGAATATTAAGGAACTAGATAGAGGCAAGTGTCACAAGGTCATTCTCCCAGCTCCATCAGGAAGAAACTAGTATTAACTCCTTTTCCTCAAACTCCTCACTCACTAGATTTATATACGTACTACTACTTTTCAGCATAATGAGAATATTCTTCTTAATTTTAAGTTTTGCTCTCTGTTCAGCCAGGAAGAATTTGAGACTAGACTAGAAAACCCACAAAACTCCACTGAAATTATCCAGACTTTTAATATTTATCCCTACTCAGGGTGCAATAGAGATGATCATTAATATTAAACCATGGGAACTAACAAAATAAAGTGTAAGTTGCATTGATTTTAAATGGTACCAAGCTCAAGATACTACAGAACCAGCAGATGATGTATCATTTAGTGACTCTTGGCTTCTCAGACAGGCTGATTCTTGAAACTGAAATAATCAGGTACTTTAGATCACAAAGATGTGTTGCACAAACATGAGCAAGCACATATGCATAAAAGATGCAAAGTTTTTATCAGAACCAGTTATCAGAACCAGTTTATCAGAACTGCAACAAACTAAGAAGTTCTGTACATAAATCGTAAGGATAGATGCAGAAATATGTCATCTAAAAAGTCAGAAACAGAAGCACATGCCAGAAACACAACAGAAATGCCATTGGGTGCTTTTTTTGGTAATTGTTTTTTAAACACTCTGAAATCCATAGTTCATGTACAAGGCATGTTGCTGGTACTATCTGTTTACCTGTTTGCTAAGTCAATAACTGAGAAGGGAGGAGATGGAGAGTTCCCTTAGCAATATGTGGCTTTCTTTGTGTCATGTAGTCTACAAATATATTCAAACTGTAAATTCCATACACCTCATCACAAGAGATGCTAAGAATTTGTGTCGCAATGTTGAGAGGCTTATGTTCATTCCCTATACTTTTTTATACTCAGCATATAAGTCTACTTATGTCCTTACAGTGGAATCCTGAAAACAGATAATCCAAATAACTAAAAAGGGAAGTTGAAGTAGAAAGCTAAAGAATGAGCAGACTACATGTCAGAGAACTCAGTGTATAGGTAACAAATTGTGCTATCTTTCACATAGCAGTCCGCAAGAATATTCTCACTATGTGCAAGTCCAAATGGGAACTGACAACTGAGTTGAGCTGTCCAGTAGCAGCTCGCATAGCCCTTTATCCAACAGCAAAGAGAGTTTTTTCTCTCAAATACAGCATAAATCAGAAGGCACCTGCAAGAGTGTCCCATCTGGTAAACGTGTACTTTCACTGTCTGCTTTGTTGATGCCAAGTAAAGGAACACGTCTCAGAAGTTACCCTGACATTAAATTTTGATCACTGAATGGGATTCATTCTTACCACAAGCTCATAGAGAAAAACACTGCAAGTGTTCCAGTTTCACAATACACCTTCCTTAAAAGATCAACAGTGCCGAGGCTGTCAGACCACCTGAAAGTGTTCCCATCCAAAAATTAAAATATCAGTTATAGCCAAGCAGACTAAAAGAGTAAACTGGAAGGGCATCCCCTGGGGAAAACGTATGGTTTTCATCACTGCAGCATCAGTGAACTCTACAGACTGCATAGGTATAAAGTGTGAATTTCTAACATTTCTCTTTAGACTCAGGCACTTGAAAAGCAGAAAAAAAATTTCAAGTAAGGAAGAACTGATACCTTAACAGACCTTTTATCATATTTAAAGAAGAAAAAAGAACACCCTGCTTAATTTGAAATAGGCAGTCAACATCCCCAAACCTGAGGGAAGACCACCAGCATTCTGGAAAGACCAAACATTAATTCAGTGTATAGGAAGTCAATCCACTATAACGGAGCAGTATTTTTGTTCAGATGTTTTTACGGTTATGTGGAAATAGTACATCTTTCTTCACCTTTGACACAGTCTTCTTCCCAAATAAATGATAATGAAGTCAAAACCTGACAACTCAAAATTAAAATAACTTATGAGAAACCAAAAGTCTTTATATTTACAATGTCGATATGTGTACATGCAAACAATTGAACTGATGACTTTTCAGCATTACTAGCACTGATAGAGGGAACATCCTGCTACTCTATTTCTCCAGCTTGATTTATAAACAGCTTGTATTTGCACCACTGACTTGATCTCTTGTAAATCCAAGATTCTCCTAAGACATTCAAGTTAGAAGAGAAGGGAGTGTACTGTAAATGACACAGGGACAACACCTATCAGTTACCTCCTAGCTGCACACAGGTAGCCTTCCCTTGTCTTGTGGATGACAGTGCACTGATATACAGTGCAGAAAATCCCTGGTACTGTTTTTGATGGCATTATGTTCAACAAAGATGGATGGGCAAGGCCAGTCTGCAGATGTCAGAAATGGGGGCATTCCTTTTGAGTACTCCAGAAGTCACCTGTCTCATGAAATACATCTAAATTGCCAATGGGGGCTATAACAGAGTTGTCAAAATAAGCTGAGTTTACAGTCTTCATGCTGAAATTCACAGATAGGTATGTTCTACTATAAAAAGAAAGAGGTGAGTTTTTTTGTCTTATCCAAAAAATACAATTAGATTTACTGACATCTTGATCAGAATGGAACGTAGAGACAGCTTTTGTTTCTCCAAGTTAAATTTAGACAATGGTGTTTTCCTAAAAAGGAATCATCCAAGAGTGGGAGGGTCTGAGTTTACCCAAATTCTTCTATTTTTGAGGTCTATTAGAAGTCAGGTTTTTTTTTTAAAAGGTACATATTGAGCAGATGCCACTAAACTGAAAAGCTTTCCTCGTGGGAAACCAAGTCAAGAGTTTAATATAGGTGAAAATCCTCTGTAAAACCTCTAATTAGCCAGATAGCAAACAAATAAATTCATACCAGAAGTCAAAGGCAGAAGTCATTGAGGAATTGAAAAATAGAATAATATAATATCAAACCAAATGGAGAAAAGTTTCTAAAAGTAAAACAGACCTAGCTGTATTCCAGATTGAAAAATCTGATCAGCTTAGATCTAAAATAAATGCCTCGTCTTCTGTCTGGCTACTTCCAGGAATCCACCTCCTAATGAAAAGTAAGTCTACAATATCACTCTGAGTCTCCCAACATACAGGCCATGAAGGTGCAGACAGATGATTAAGGTCTGGATGCGAATGTCTGAAAACCACGACAGCTGGCTTCGTACTTTCCATCAGGCTGAACAACCATAACTCCAACATAAAAGTGGAATTTGATGCTATGTAATTATTTAAGCAATACACAGTGGTAACAGACCACAGTAGCAGCTGATTGTGATGTCTTGGATGTGACAGACACGACCCATTTCAAAAAAGCTCAGATGTCTAGCACATTCATATTTAGTATAGTCTTCTCTACTGACCCAACAAAGCGTCCAAGTTAATTTCCTAAGCAGGAAGGTATGCATCTATGATGACAGTACTGGTAAGGAAAAAAGTATTCCACTATAGATCTTCTGTGGTCCTGTCAATAGGGAATTCAATAATGGCTGTGGAATTTTTATCCATATGGTTATTTAGTGTATTTGGAACCACAGATAATCTGTGGCAAAAACAGTCTGACATGAAGTGTCACATAAGTCAATGCTGTGGAAGACTGCTTGCATAGACTGGAGAAAGTTCCCCAGTTCTACAAAATGATCACAGGGAAAGTAAATGCTAATGCACTTGGGCTCCATAGGAGCTCCACTGACCTCTAAAGTCTGAAGCTGGAATAGGTGAAATACCTCCATAGTAATTTCAAGCTCCAGGGATCTAAGAGGTACTGACTAGCCTCAAGATTCTTTCAGCACAGCTGCCCTACATCAGCCAGTCATTTGGATGCCTTGCTCAATTTAGGTGGCTAAATTCCAAGAAACCCTTGCAGCTGCTGAGAGTCAAAATGGCACAATCATGTATTATCATGGTCCTTACTCAAAACAGAAGTGTTTTTCTTAAGATGTTCACATCACAACATGAACATTAGAGGATTGCTTACATTTCTAGTGAAGCAAAAGCATCAAATCAGATTCAGGACAGGCTCTTGAGACATTTAGAGGAATCTGCAAAGCGAATGGCTGGAGGCAAAAGATGAGGACCCTTCAGACAAACAACCTTACTGATCTGAAGTTGTAGAGGTATCTGCCAAGAAAAAAACTGAAAGAGATAGCCTATGTGTGTGCTAGAAGAAACAACAACAAACCACTTCCAGCCATCTGAATTAACATCAGACAACAATAAGACAATTTTTTTTAACCTATTCTTTAGATTAGCTTCCCAAAATAGTTTTACCAGAACTTAAGAGGGATAGGAGTGAGACCTGCTAGTACTGAATCTTTTACAGGAGTGTTCCTCTATTATTCAGCATCACAATCTTTCAGTGATACAGAGGAAATAATATAATCCAATCCAATCGCAATTGCAAACACTCAGATCAGTGCAGATCATGATGGCCACTTTCAGAAGATATTTCTGGAGCCTGGTTCTCCATCCTATCCAGGTTCAAGGTTTGAAAGAGACCAACATTACAGGAGTTAAGGATGTTCTCCCTCTAAACAGCATAAATAACCTGACTGCAATTTGCCATAAAGATTTTTTAAACTGTCACAGATAGCAGATAATAGAAAGTTAACCTTTGGCAACACTCCTGGAAAGGCTGGAATTACTGAGAGAGAACAGTGACAAGGCAGAGCAGCAGATACCCAAGACTTCTAGAAGACAACAGAAGAAGGTAAGGTTTACAGAATGAAATTAAAACAATCAAAACATCTCACAGCACAGACTCACCTCACCACTTCAGGATTTTAAACAAACTGAAACGTCCCTAGGTATGGCTGTGCCAAAGCATCAAGTATTAGGAAAGGTAGAGTACAACTCTGCAGATACAGTGATAGTATGATATTTTCCAGACAACAGTGAAAAACATTAATACATTCTGAGTTATCCTCAATGAGGACATACAGGTGAAACCATCAGCTGAATATGGAATTGATCATTTTAAGTGTCTGCTGAATTATTTAAGACAAACTAGCCTTCATCAGGCCTCACTCTAATCTTCAATTTACTCTAGTGAAATCTTTTCCTTTGGTACGAACTCATTAAAAACACATCCATCAACGAACAAGCTGTGAAGCCACGTGAGGATTGCTTGCCAAATTCTATTTGGGTTAGCTATCAGTGTATTTCACAAGGTCTGGGCATTAATTATTTCTGAAACAATATTTCACAACTCCCTCAATTTTATCTTTGAGTAAATAAAAGTGATCAAGGAAAAATCTGGCTTTTTTTTTTTCACTCCCAGACAATATGGGAACATATTTCCAAATATCTGAAGTTTTAAGAAAAGAAATAAAGCAAGAGCTATCAATCACACATGGCTCTTGAGATGCTCTTCTCAGGTGTCAGACTCCTAGCACAGTTGCCTACACCTGAGGTCAAATGTCCACTAATAACATCCTGACAAGTATTAGCAACTTTCTACATCAAAAGTGGTTATAAAGAATGTCAAAATTATGGTTTCTTAAATGGAATTGCCCTTACGGATTTAAAGCCATATTAATAAACATATCCAGGACTATTTTACAGCACTAAGGATTACAGGCACTGATGAGTCTACATGCTTACTACTGGACACAGCTCCCTCCATGCAGCATAACCAAATCAGAACTACTTTTGGGAATGGTTCCTGGTGCAATAGGCAGTTAACATACATTGGCATGGATAGGCCTGAACCCTTAGCATTGTTGTGTGGGCAAGAGAGTGGGGAGAGGTGGATGTGTGCTGCTGGGGAACTGGTGGGGAACTATACTTACAGGACATTCTTAGCTGGAGCAGCAAGAAAGCCTAACCTCTAATAACAACATGCAACTATATTTTGAGTATTCTGGCACTCTTCTATATAAACTGCATCCCAAAGTAACTTGGGGAGGGTGGGGGCAAAGATCTGGAGCCACCTGATATGGGACCAAACATTGCCATGCACCTCTGTGCCTCCAAAAACGCTGTGAAATGTCAGGCCCAAGAGATGCAGGGATGCCTGCTAGACACTCAAGTTCTGAACAGCTGGAACATGCATGTACCCAGCTCCCCTATGATGTGCTTCTCTGTCTTCCCCATGGTGAAAAAGGGAAGATGTGCTTTGTAACCATTAGAACATGCCTTAATGAACCCATCTGCCTCTCTTATTCTTCAGTCCTGAACTATCTGACCAGATGCTCAGCTCTTGAGAACTTTTGCTATCTCCCAACCCGTGCCCAGAAATTGTTTGGAAAGTGCAATTCTGCACAGGCCAAAAGCATACCCGTCTCTATCCTAACTTAGCACTATGGACAATTAAGATTCAATGTCCAAAAGCATTCTCCAGTGCTTTTTAGTTTATTAGTACAGACACAGCCTTAAAATATCATCTAGTGATTTATCATCCCCACAACTGCTAAAAATAGTGGGATACAAAGTGGTTCAGAAAGTTACTTTCAAAATACTGCATAATATCCAAAACTGTCCTGGTTTCTGCTGGGATAGAGTTAATTGTCTTCTTACTAGCTGGTATAGTGCTATGTTTTGGGTTCAGTATGAGAAGAATGTTGATAACACACTGATGTTTTCAGTTGTTGCTAAGTAGTGTTTAGTCTAAAGTCAAGGATTTTTCAGCTTCTGATGCCCAGCCAGCAAGAAGGCTGGAGGGGCACAAGAAGCTGGGAGGGGACACAGCCAGGGCAGCTGACCCAAACTGGCCAAAGGCATATTCCATACCATGTGACATCATGCCCAGTATATAAACTGGGGTAGTGGGCCTGGGGGGGTGGGGAGGATCGCTGCTCGGAAACTAACTGGGCATCGGTCTGCGAGTGGTGAGCAATTGCATTGTGCATCACTTGTTTTGTATATTCCAATTCTTTTATTATATTGTCATTTTATTAGCATTATCATTATCATTATTAGTTTCTTCCTTTCTGTTCTATTAAACTGTTCTTATCTCAACCCACGAGTTTTACTTTTTTTTTCCCAATTCTTTCCCCCATCCCACTGGGATGGGGGGGAAGTGAGTGAGCAGCTGCGTGGTGCTTAGTTGCTGGCTGGGGTTAAACCACAACAAAAAACAATATAAAAATTGATGAGAACTGAAGTTGGATGGTTTTGGTCCCTACTATTCCCTGAATTATTTTAGTACAAAAAAAAGGAAAGGCCACCAAGGACACAAAGGACAGCATATGCAAAACAACACTTAGAGATCAAAAAGAATAAAGGATTTCAGATCTCATACAAAATGTAAAAGCTATGTGGATTCTCTGAACCATCACCTGCAACAAGCTATCTTAATCAACATTATTTTGCTTCGTCTCAAATACAAATATATTGAAGAGTAAGAAAAAAACCCAAATCTATCCAACATTTGCCTCAAGTATTTTCAGCATAAAACAGCATGCAGATGAAGTCAGTAAACCTCTGTCATTCCAGAATCTCTTTTTCTGAATTTAAAAGTATAAATTGTGTGAACAAAACCTGAGAAGCTTAATTCAAAAAATGGGATATCATTCTGTGTTACCAATTCTTTACCATTAATCCACTAATAAAATCCACCTTACCAGTTTGAGATGAATTTCAAGGTAGCTTGCTTAGTAAAGGCAGAGATCAGATAATCATGCTATGGCCTATGGCTTTACCCGAGATCTGTGATATGATATCCTAGGTGCAAAGTGTTTATTTTCATCAGAAAGGTGTTCTTAAAAGTAAGTATTTAAGTAGTGGTATCATACTAACTGCAAAGTCTATATGCCATAAGCTATCCAAAACAATACTGTGTTTGGACATTTTGGTTAGTGTACGTATAGAATAAGCTGGGAAACATCCTTCACTCTATTCTGGTCTCCTATGGAGGAATCAACTACGTCACCCAGAAAGGGTGCCGGATCAAAAAGATGTTGATTACAGCTTCCATAGTTTCCCTAGTCAGTCAAATCCATTGTTTTGTTATTCCCACTATTAGAAAAATATTCCCATTATCTAACCTTTATTTTTTGTGTCAAAAATGTAAGCCTATTACATACTGCTGTACCAACCATCAGTATTCATGATAAATTATTCCCTTCCTTTTTCCATTTTTCCTACATGTATTTTGAGAACACTCTGCCTTGGTCTTAAGTTAAAGGACTTACAAACAATATTTCTTCATATTAGATGTTGCTATAGCTATCATCATTAGTCATAGAATCATAGAATGATTTGGGTTGGAAGGGACCTTAAAGATCATCCAGTTCCAAACCGCTGCCATGGGCAGGGACACCTTCCACTAGACCAGGTTGCTCAAAGCCCCATCCAACCTGGCCTTGAACACTGCCAGGGATGGGGCATCCACAACTTCTCTGGGCAATCTGTTCCAGTGCCTCACCACCCTCATAGTGAAGAACTTCTTCCTAATATCTAATCTAAATCTACCCTCTTCCAGTTTAAAGCCACTACCCCTTGTCCTATCACTACATGCCCTTGTAAAAAGTCCCTCTCCAGCTTTCCTGTAGGCCCCCTTTAAGTACTGGCAGGCTGCTATAAGGTCTCCTTGGAGCCTTCCCTTATCCAGGTTGAACAACCCCAACTCTCTCAGCCTGTCTTCATAGGAGAGGTGCTCCAGCCCTCTGATCAAAGCCCTCCTCTGGACTCACTCCAACAGGTCTATGTCCTTCTTACGTTGGGGGTCCCAGAGCTGAACACAGTATTGCAGGTGGGGTCTCACAAGAGTGGAGTAGAGGGGGAGAATCACCTCCCTTGACCTGCTTCTCCTGATGCAGCCCAGGATACAGTTGGCTTTCTGGCCTACAAACGCACATTGCTGGGTCATGTTGAGCTTCTCATCAACCAACACCCCCAAGTCCTTCTCCTCAGAGCTGCTCTCAATCCATTCTCCACCCAGCCTGTATTTGTGCTTGGGATTGCCCTGACCCATGTACAGGACCTTGCACTTGGCCTTGTTGAACTTCATGAGGTTCGCACAGGCCCACCTCTCAAGCCTGTCAAGGTCCCTCTGGATGGCATCCCTTCCCTGCAGTGTGTCAACCACACCACACCACACAGCTTGGTGTCGTCATCAAACTTGCTGAGGGTGCACCCAATCCCACTGTCCATGTCACCGACAAAGCTGTCAAACAGCACCGCTCTCAATACCGACCCCTGAGGAACACCAGTCTGGAGTCTCTGTTTTGGTCCACACATTTATAACTGTTGCACTAAACATCTCCAAACTGAACGTAATATAGCTGGTGCTTCAGCAGAGGTGAAGAGAGGAAAACTTAGAAGTTTTACAGGCTACATTCATAGTTCTACATTTCAGTTTCATGTATGTTTATTGGCTGCAAAATGAGGACACAACTGATTCATGTCTGACTTCCCATCCACTAGAATCCACTGTTCTTTATCAGAACTGCTCTGTTAACTATAGACTTTAACTCTACAATCACTGCCATTTAAATCTTGAGTCACTGATGTTCCTAAAATATTTTTCACTCTCATTAAGCAACCTATATTAGGCAAAGACTGTTTAGTAAAAAGAGGTACCCAGCAAAAAAGGAAATTATTCAAGAGTCAGTCACAACAGAGCAACATAACAAGAAGATGGTTACTGTCACCTGAATTATGATGTTTCCGAAACAAAGAAAGCATAGTGTATCCAACCCCCCCCAAAAGTATTGTTTGAAATGTAAATTATGTCAACATATCTGAAATACTTAAGTTGTATATTTATCATTCCCATAGTCTTTCAAACACTGTATTTACTACACAAATAAAAAGAAGAGTTGTCTGTCAACAAGTTCTTTTTCAAGGGCATGTTTCTTGCTGAACAGGTTTTACAAGTAAAACGTGTTCAAAGTCGTCTTTGTCATGGTGGCACTTCCTGTCTGCAGGATTGTAAGAGGCTGAATTGTTATCTCGAACCATTTGCCTCAAAGATTGTTAGGTATGAGGGACTGGGCTGTCATCAAGGAACTGTGAACTGCTCATCTTGAGCCCTTTGTCTCCAAGATGGCCGGTTTAAGCGGAACACTCCTGTCCATAAGGACGATTACCAGGCCATTGAGGCATCCAGGGGAGGAAACTGGGCTGGAGCTGATAAGATATTGGTTTCTGGTATTGATCTCGCGAAGGTTGTGTGATAAATGAAACCTGCAGCGCATGACATCATCGAAATATGCCCTATAAAAAACCCCTAGAGACAAGTGGTGAGAGGGCCTTTTCTTCCTCACCAAAGAATTGAAGATTAAGGACCGACGGGACGCCGCTGGATCGGTGCTGGTGACCATCCTTGCAACTCCCACCACCTACTGCTTGCCTGAGGGCCGACGGGACGCCGCTGGATCCATGGTGGCGACTATCCTTGCAACTCTATCCCGACTGCTTGCTTAATTTCTACCTTTTCTTCCATTCTATCCTATCGCTACCATTTTCCACTTTTGATACTTTTGATAATAAAAACTCTTTTGACTATACGGCATTTGACCTCGTTTGTGTCTTAATCTCGCTCTTGGGATCATATCGAAACCTTCCCCGACATTGGATCGGGACAAGGATAAACATTCACAAAAGCCCTTTTTACTCTGACTACATTATTAGGTCGATGTGATTTCTTCCTGCTGTACTTTTCTTTAACAGAAATATTAAGGTTGATGCAAATAGAAATGTGTGCATGTAAGCAGCAGAAGACACAGCACCACAAGGGTCACCAGAATGAGCTGTATTTCTTCTCAGCATTCCCAGCAGGTTGCAGGGGCAAGTTGAATACGAGTCAACAGTGTGCCCTGGCAGCCAAAAGCGCCAACTGTGCCCTGGGGTGCATCAAGCACAGCATAGCTAGCTGGTCGAGGGAGGTGGTTGTCCCACTCTACACTGCACTGGTGCGGCCCCACCTCAAGTACTGTGTGCAGCTTGGGATGCCTGAATACAAGAAGGACATCAAACTATTAGAGTGTGTCCAGAGGAGGGTGATCAAGATGGTAAAAGGTCTCAAGGGCAACACTTATGAGGAGCAGCTGAGGTCACTTGGTCTGTTCAGCTTAGAGAAGAGAAGGCTGAGGGGTGACCTTATCACAGTCAACAACTTCCTCATGGGGGTCAGCGGAGATGGAGGTGCTGATCTCCTCTCTCTGGTGACCAGCAACAGCACATGAGGAAAGGGAATGAAGCTGCATCAGGGGAAGTTCAGGTTGGACATGAGGAAAAGGTTCTTCACTGAGAGAGTGGTCAGTCACTGGAACAGGCTCCCAAGGGAAGTGGTCATGGCACCAAGCCTGTCAGAGTTCAAGGAGCATCTGGATAACACCCTTAGGCATATGATCTAGTTTTAGGTAGTCTTGAGAAGAGCAAGGAGTTGGACTCAATGATCCTTATGGGTCCCTTCCAACTCAAGATATTCTATGATTATTCCTTTTCTTATTAGCCCACCAGTAAACTGTAAGCATGTATTTTAAACATAGATTCCAGAAGTTAGGAGATTCTGAGGTAAAGACAACCTCATGGCAACTGATGACTTCTTAACATATAGAAGATCTGTCCAAAAAAGCTTGCTGTCACCAATCAAGAACCACCACAGAGGCATAATATGGTGTTGAGAGAGTCCCTTATCCTCTGTGCTGCACATCAGCGATCCTGGCCAGACTGCTCAGACACACACATGGTGGTGCTCCAAAGGATGTGGGTATGACAGCACAAGTGAATCAAAACTATAAGAGACTGAGCAGGTAAAAATCAATTTATATCAAGTTTTTCTAAGTAAAAAAACACTTTTCCTTCTCCATAAAATCTCACACAGAGGTTTTTTTTCCTAGGTTTTTTTTTCCATTCAAGTCTGAAACTAAAAGCTTTAGGTTACTGTAAACTTCTCTTTTGTATTTATCCTTCAACTTAGAAGAAAGTTCAGAAAGTTTACTTCAAACAAGCAAGCAATAAGATGCCCTTATCAGTTGCTTCATGACCCTTACAATTTTAATCTCAGAAAAAAACCTCATGACTCAGATCTAATTAATACAAATGAACAATAGAAGATAATCTTTAGTACTTGAATATTTTACATTCAAAAACCACTGAACAAATGTTGACTCACACATATCTATTATAGCTTTATTAAAAACAACTATAATGAACAATGGTTTATTTTTCAACTCTCCAGCAGTCCTTCAAATAAGCACATATTATTTCTTTTCTCACACTATGTTTCTTAAAATGCCCTAACCTTGCTTGCCTGAAAATACCACTGTATTATCGGATCACATTCTTAATTATGCTGTAGTTGCGCAAGTGATCTCCATTACACAACTACATAACTGTAAACCATAACTCAGAATAGCATTTAACTTGGTCTTCTCACTTATTTACAAGATAAACTGTCGTTAAAAAAGGTTCATAAGGGTTCTTGTTGAAAAACTACTCTACAAGTCACGTTTCCCAATAAACCAGCTGATCTAGAAACTTTTAGCTTCTGCTTTCTTCAACATAACTATATTTTTCTTGTATTTTGTCATCCCTAAGTTCTTTTCCCGTGAAGTTGAATTGCACCTCCATGGTCCAAACCCCTGTATTTTAACCTGTTCTTTATACTTAAGATTACCCATGGTGGTGTTTTTCCTTTTAAGTTTCTCTCAAGTGAATATCTAAATGACCATTATTTTTTTCTGAAGTTATCAGCACCTTCACTTGGCAGCCAAATGATGGTTTTAGATGGCCTAAGCAAGAGTTAAGAAAAGCAGAGCTGTCCCCAGGTAAGTCAACAGTGGACTCATGCCAGAACACTGTCAGTGCCTGGAGTACAAATAAAAAACATACTCTAATGGAGTGGAACTGAAGCAATGTTAGATGTTAGCTTAGCTCACATAACCAAAGAAAGGCTCTGTTGCCCCTGGAAAGCCACACAACACCCTGAGACTTGCACTAAGAGGGAAAAAACAAACAAACAAAAACCAATCAACCAACCACACAGCTAAAACAGCTATGCGTATTGGTTTCTGTCTCAGCTGTAACTGGACACATGTTGCATGGTCATCAGTGTTCAAGACAGACATCATGCTATGCCACCCAGACAAAACCATTAAAGTCAAAAGGAAGCTGAAACTCAAGATGACCAAATAATAGCTAGAACAGGGGACAATATAATTATGTGCAAGTAAATATGAGAAACTGTTCAAGTTCGGGCAGGAAATTGTCCAGGATTTCATGAAACTATGAGAGAAAACAGAGGCAGTGAAGCTGTCAGGGCTTCAGCAAAAGGACACAACAACAGGGCTGATAAATACACTCAAGGCTAGTAGGCCTTGGTGTTTGGAAGAAGTGACTGAGAATTTCATACAGACAGGACCACTTCTTTGTAGAATGCAGTTTTGAAAGAGACCAACCTTTAAGAATTTTACACAATCAAGATAAGGAATTTTAACCAGCTAGAGAGGAATGGTGAGAAGGAAATTGAAAAAAAAAAAAAAAAGGGTAAGAAAAAAAGAAGTATAAAATTTTTTTACATGAGGAAGATAGAAGGACAAAAAACCAGCAGTGAGCTCATCATCAACAGTGGAATACAAAGAAAAGATCAATGCTATAACAGGAATGAAGATAAGTAAAAACATAGCTAAACTTATATTTGGATAAGAGACATTGGATATATTGATACAGCAGAGTGAGTGTGTAAATGACAGCTAGGATGTATTCTGAAGAATATGCAATGGATCGAGTTTTGAAGTAAAAAATTCAGAGAGAAAGAAGTTACTGCAAGCATGAATGAAGATAACAGTACATGGATAAGTGTTTCTACTTGTAAAAAAATTAAGGAGATAAATATTTGGCAAAGACAGGCAAACTAAGTGCCAAACTGCATTAAGAAGAAAACAAGAGTTAAAAAATTTAAACCTGGCTGACAACAAAATCTGGGATCATCAAAAAAGTGAAGATGACAAATGTAAAAGAAAAACAACTGCTATATGAATCAATGGACGTAAGTGCCTAATATTAGGCATTTTGGAAAAATACTGCAGATGGTTAAAGCATGAGACTTGTCCTACAGAAAATTTCCTCCTCAATCTTTGTCATACAAACAAAACAATTACCTTATACTGCTCTAATAGTGCAGGAATTCTTTATACACATGCCTAATCCTCTTTTACAACCCTTTTGCAAAAAAAGCTATATAGCATAGTTCAGAACAAAAAGTGGAGTCAGGTAAGTATTAGTTTTGTAGTTAACATTCAGTTGCCCATGCCTGATTTAGAAATGTCAAACAAAAAAATGTGAGGTTAAAAAAAGGCTTTATTTGTAACAATGATTTCCAAAGTCTGGTTATTTATTTCAGAAATATCAATTGTTATTTAGTACAAAATATCTTCTTAAACTGGGATAAATCGCCATTTGGTTAATACTTTTTAGTTTTCTTTAAAAAAATTCTAACCTATTGGGTGACATCCTAACATTTATTTCTAGATTATTATTTCTTTGATTCCAAGTCTTCTTCCAATAGAATACTCAAAAAAACTTATAAGATACGTGATGTGAGTTTACTTATCACATTTTTACAATATTCAAAATCTTACCAGTGGTTTCCGATTCACTCCTTGACTGTGAGGACCAAAAAAAAAAAAGAAGAATCACAGACAAATTCAAAAAGGACTGCAACAATTCTTCAGTGTTTTGTCATCTTGTTTGTGTGGTAGAAAGATATTTAATCACTATACTTCAAGAACACAATTTCTTCTTTGCCCAATAAATTTTAGTAAAATAGTTCAATGTTTCAGCACTTTCATCATCTCTTATCCAAAAGACTCAAAGAAACAAGCTATATTGTATACCTTAGGTATAATGAAATCTTCTAGGGCTGAATAAGACTACATAAGAACAAAAGCCTTTGGTGAAAGATGTCTGAAATGCAAAACATCTTTGTTGACGTGAACACATTGGGTCTTGTTTCAGATGAAAGCCAAATATACACCTGTACTCAGCAGCAGGGCTTGAATGGCGGTATGGCAATAATTCGCCAGTGAAAATCCATTAAACAGATTACTACATTTAAAGTATCAGTAATGATTAATAAATCTAACTAGTAACTATTATATCAACTTAACTGAAAACGAATGAGATCAACATTATTAGTCTACGCGGTAAACATTGTTTATTTGATATGATGACAGCGACTACGCCCAAAATTAGAAAAAAATATTCTGTAAACCAATACTTTTTTCTCAGTAGGAAAGAACTATCTGCAAAACAAATCAACATTGCTAAATGTTTTAAGTCCTAAAGCAACATAATACTTATACTGCCCATTGGAGAAAGCACCAAGAAAAACAATTTAAAAAACACCAAAACCCCCAACCTTCTGTCAACAGTAACCTACCAAGACGATCATCTAGCCAAAACCCCATTCATCAGATGGGTCTCTCATTGCAAGTGTGCTGTCATATGACTACTCATTTCTAAACACAAAGATAATCTTCATCATTAACAAGCTTTATAGAATATATCACCCAATATCAGTCATAATCAATGAAACCTCCAGGAATATAATCTGAAGGTTAAATTACTTTAGGAGGAAGTTTATTGCCCTAAGTACAGAACAAGAACTATAGTAAAAGAAAATGAAATTGAATATTTAAATTTCAGCAAGCACTAGCATACTTCATCAAGAATCTAAGCAATAAAATACAGCATTCAAAACAACATCGAATTAAGTTAATACTATGAAGCTAAGTTAAAGTGCTAAATAAGTGGAACAGATTTAATATAGTTTTCATAAAATAGTTCATGGATGCGTGCAAGCCAAAAAAAAAACCCAAAAGCCAAACTCCACAGTTATAGGTGATAATATCTATGTTCTGAGACATCAGCCTGAAGTAAGTGAAAGAACGAACGTACAGGAAAATAAAGTAGTTTATCTAAAGAAAACCTAAAGTCTGGAAGAGAAGATAAGGGTAATAAAGGATTTATTTTACACTTACTGCTGAATGAACAGAAAACAAAGTGCAAAGTAACTTAAAAAAGAGGACGATTGCAGAAACCACAAAAGCAACCCATAGAGTCACTATAAAAATCCCAAACAAAATCACAAGCCACACTCATGAAGGGAACCTGAACTGTTGAGAGTCATGCCCTCAACGTCTTTAAGCCAACAACAAAAGTTCATTTTAACTTCACTTGAGGTAAAACATACAATACTGTAACAGTCACAGCACGCCAGTATTTCAGTAAGTGTCTAGCTGTTTCTTTCAGAGTACCAAATCTTGACTTTGAATTCAAAGCCAGAAGGATAAAAGAAGGTTTCCATTACAAATTTTTTTATTATCACACAAGTAGTAATTATCAGTTTATTCACTACTTAGGCTTTTCCTTGGGAGTCAAGTAGTTTAGTCTTTCCCTTAATCACAACTTGAGAGCAAATTAACAGGGGATCTCCAAATTCTCTGAAATACCATAACCACAAGACACTACTCGCCTAAAATATACACCTGAATGTCTTGTATTGTGTGTCTAAGCTTGATTCTCCTCATTTGAAAAGAATACCAAAAAACGAGGCATGAACCAGCAATTTTAAGAAAAAAACCCAAAACCAGCTATACTGAGAAGATTCATATTTGTGTAAACAGCAGTTCTCAAAGAAATGAGTAGAAGTTCTCAGCCCACTCCCCAGTCAGAATAAAAAAAGATACAAGAGAGCCTGATGAAGATTGAAGATGCATAAGATTCCATATTCAAAGAGTAAAAAAAGTGACTTATTCAAAACTTCTCTCCTCCAAGAGAAATGAAAAATGTTTCATCTCAAAAACTGATTGTAGCTTGTTCTCTGAAGTCAGCTCTACTAGATGCATAGAAGGTGTGACACTAGAAAAATTGTGCCCAATGATGGGGTTTGATTTTGTTCATGCTTTTTTTTAATGCTTTGCATGGAAAACTAGGGAAAGCACACACTTGCACTGTTCAGTGGGAATCTGGTTGTTCCTTCAGAAAAGAAACTCCACCAACTTTTGAGATATAAGAACTCTTATTATTTAATGCAACATTTTTCTGAGTTATCACATTGATAAATTAATCTTAAAAAATTGAGGCAAATCAGTTGGGCCACATCCAGCAAAACATGACCTACAGTGCTCCTGGTCTAGCTCTTCTCATCAGACTGACAGTCCCATCTAACTGAAGAGGTAGGTCTGAAAGAAATAACTAACAGTTAAAAATGTCCACCAATAATGTTGCACCTTGTCAATCGATACAAGTCAATCACTGTCTTAAGCCAGATCATTTCATATTTATTTATACTTAAATACCACTGGATTTAAAAAAACACAGCAAAAGGACAGTGGCATAAAATGAATTACTACTTAAGATTTAAGAAAAATGTGAATTAACTTGCAGGGGTGCTTTAAAATATACCCTCATTTTCAAAATAACACAGAGACAGTGCTGAAAGGGAAGTAATTAAAGCATTAAAGTGACTGAACTAAGTAACACAAATATGTGTAAGAGTGTGTTCAGAAATTTTATTAATCTTAACAATATATGCAGCAGAAGAGAGTTAGACCATAGAATACTATACTGATACCAGGAAGGTTCATTGGTTATTAAGCAGATGATACCTTTTTGCTTGCCAACTAAAGTACCTTTTTAGACAAAACTGATCAGGATAGCCAATTCTGTAGTTGTACAATAGTGAGGATACTGTTAGCATTACAGAGACAGTAATACGGTATTAAAACCTCTGCCAATAAATGCTCCAATACTACAGGAGTGTCTCTGAAAGAATTAAAACTAGAGATTATTCTTTAAAATACAAAAAGATACTTGTTATGATGGTCTGATGACAGCAAAAGTTAAAAGATAAACACTTTTTTCCCCATAAAGCGAGTTTCTTTCCAGAAGACACCTTGTATTAAGTATTAGAGGGTTCCTGATCAATTGGAAAATGTTGACACACTATATTTCAAATTTATTACTGTTGTTAGTATGTCCAACTGTAGTAAGTCCGACATTTTTGAAGAGCAAAAGACAGACTTGTCAGTTGGGCGAGGCTCAAATATGAAATGAGAATAGCAAAGCAAGCTTTAACCCATGTGGAATTCATTTTTAAATGTCTTTTTTTGAATCAATGTTTATTCTTGATAATAAAGTAAAAAATATGTTTGCTACTTAACTTTGTATTTTACTAATTCGATTAAAATGCATAACCCTGCATGTAATTGTCCTATATAAGTACTTCCCCAATGAGACAGTTACATACATATTACTGTTGGAATGATTTGGCACAGTCAAGCAGGTGTCGACCCCTCAGTCCAGTTCATGGTCAAATTTACTAGTGTAAATCCATCTCTACTGGCATTTTGCCATAATTTGTCAGACTCAAATGAAGCTGCTGAAGTTTAGACATGTGCTTATCTCTGTCATCCTGGCAGACACAGTTTGAAACAAGGTTACCAGGGAGAAGCATCATGCTCAGTCTACTTTACTCAGCACAGGGCACTTCAATTTTCTCAGTAAGTCATACATATGAACCTCTCCTCTACGTTAACAATCTATCCTTTCAGTTTTCTAATATTAATTTTTCTGGAAACCCATGAACTTTTAACATTACTGACCAGAAGCGCAGCATTTTCAGAGCTCAATTCCAGAATAGACTCAATTAGTTTTTCTTTTAAAAAATAAAAATGTTTGACATTTACATAAAACTTAAACATAAAACCCAAAAAGATTTACATAAAAAGGGTCCAATTCTGACAAGTACAGAAAGACTTGTCATCTGTGCCACCAAATAGCACAAAAAAAACCCAAAACCACAAACAGAAAATGGAGCTCGACAAAGTCTTTGTAAAATATTCCATTACTAGCTTTCTCCTCTTTTCCTGCGTTGCTTATCACAGTGTCATCTAAATGTCTGGGTCAACCAGATTTATATTAAAAGACTATGGCAGAGGTAAAAATGCAAGAGACTGTTTTGTTTTCTTTATCATACTCACTCTTCCTAACAAGGAATTTTTTCCCCCTTCCTTTTGTCCTTTATCAACTCTTCTCCAAACATTTCAACTTCTAGATCAAATGAGCCAGGAACTTTATCAACAGCTTTTATTCATTACACAAGGAAATTTCATTCCTAGGGCACCACCACTCTCATATACTACTGAGATATGGGCCTATGAAGAAACATATTCTTAGGAAATGTACGTATTACAATATATTACTTAAATTTTGAACATGTGGGACTCCAGCCTAAACCTAGCACATCTGACTTCTAATTTCATCAGCTGTTTTAATGGCATTTAAGATGAAGACTTATTTCTAGAACAAGGAAGAAATTTGGATAATCTAACATAGCCGTTTCACCCTACAGGATTTGAAGAAATTTCTGGAGCAAAGATGAAAGTGAGAGGAAGGATCTAACTCTTATATCAGATAAGAAGCCTCCCATACCATAGATCTGGCTATAAATTCCAAGAATGCCCAATTAGCATCTACTGTTTATCAGCTGCAGTATTAGTACATGTTCAAGAAAGTGAAATAACATGCAAGTGAGAAAACAAAAACATTCAAAGCCTAGTACCATGGAAAATCTAAAGAGAATTTGAAAAATCAGAAGGTACACTTTAAGTCAATGTAAATTATTTTTTAAAAATTATTAAAGTGATTCTTCAAGGGTTTAGTGGTTTTGCCTTTTTTTTTTTTAAGAGACATTAATATATTGATGCATCTTAAATTTACGTTGATTACCACAACTCAGTAAATAAATGTAGGAGCTCTCATTTATAAATCTAAGTACTTAAACCAAAAGTTCCACCTGAAGAACTGATTCAAACATAATGTTCATTATCACAGCCTCCTCCCAGTTCCTACCACCAAAAGGTTAAGATCTGTTGGTCATGGTAGATTTAACTGCTACCCTGTTTCTCTCTTTCTAAAGCTATGTAATATAAACTAGGTTGAAAACAAACCTAAAACTTACCATTGTGAAACCTACCTTTGTGAAACTACTGCTATTTTCTGAATTGAATAAGAAATTTTATAACAAAACAAGTGAAAAGGTAATAATTTCTCTGACTTCAGAGCTTTTGTGTTCTTTGCAAGCAACAGAGGTGCTGAAAGCATTAGTTTCACATCTCATAAAACAAAAAAATATGTTTTGACTGGATTTTTTTTGTTGAGGGAGAATACTTCTTTTAAAGTATTTGAGAGACCTCTTCAATGACCTTTTGAGATAAGTGGTGATAATTTAATCAAATAAAGTAAGGTTAAAATAATGATGAACTACAAATAGATCCCTTAAATGTCTGATAACACCTCAACAAGAAATAAAAAGCAGAAGATTTCATTAGCTTTTGTAACTAAGAAATTTGGACCAAGAGAAATTGATAATCTGGCTTTAGTCAGAAAACTATATATGAAAATCTTGGAAAATAAATAAAAGTGTTAAAAACAGTGGTGGTCTTTCTCTTCTTTTTCTTGCTCCCAGAGTGTAGTTAGAAGACTCCCAAGAACACAGAAACCAGCATTACATTAGATGTACAATGACTGTTACTCTTGTTAAAGATGGATCGAAAATGAACAGCTGCAACAGTTTTCAGCAAAAGCACCACTTCAGAACTAGTTTTGTTTTACAAGCACCTTACTCAGAGAAGACTGCCTATGTCACATGTGTAACTGGCACCAATTCAATGCAGTAGTGTTTCCTGACCAGACCAATGTTCTTCAGCTGATTCGGAATAGCAATCACTGCTCTTATATCCCATACCTGTACTCCAGCTGTTCCAATATTTAAGTACAGGTATTTGATATCCACACAGATAACTACCAACAGTAAGTGCCTACTGTTACAAAAACATGATACTCCTTTTCCTGAAGCCCATAGATACAACTGAAAGACTTATTCCCTCCCATGGAAATCCTCCCAGATGATGCTAACAATGACCATCTTAGCTTGAAACACTAGGAGTGGACAAGAAAAATGAAAGACTTGCACAGATATATGCACCCAGGAAAAGAAATAGCCTTATTCTGTGTTTGTCTGCGTGAAATAATTAACAATCATGAATTATGAGCTATATAGAAATTATATCCAAACTATATTTCCACAGAAAGGATCAACTGCCAGCACTGAACTAGCAGTATTTTCTTTTCTCTCTTCCAGTCTTCCTTTGTTAATTCAGCCTGGGAGATGATATAAACATATCTTCCTGCTGGAAACGGAAAAAGTGACTACAAGTACTCTTGACAGAACATACTATAAAACACAGGAGGAAGGAGGCAGAATAGGTTAAACATGATGATAACTACAGTATTTTCTTCTCATTTACATGGAGAATAGAAAGAAAAACATCAGTGTAGAAAACTTCACTGAAAAAGTTAAGAGTTATTAATGCAAACAAAAGTAAAGCCAAACTATTTTAGCTATAGGAATTAAAAAATAGCTCTGTATCTCCCAGTGAAACTTTGCCACAGAAAATACCACTGATTTTTGGTTTGGGTGGTTTTTTTTTTGTAAACTAAATGACTTTTTTAGAGAAAGAGGATCCCAAATCTTTCCAACAGTAATATTCCAAGAATCAGGCCTTCCACATGTGTGGATATGTCCACCAAAAGTCCGAACAAAAGGCAGCACTTGTACTCTTCTCCCAGTCTGGAACCTCTTCACATTTAGGAAGGAGCAGCTGGTATTGTTTCTATAATATTATATTAAAACTGTATTTCAGGAAAGAACAAAAAAAAAAAAAAGTTATAACAAAACAGAACTCACCACAACTCCAAACTGCTCCGGCTCAGACAAATTATTATACTCGCTCTTGAACTTGGACAATGCATTCAATTGTTCTTGTTCAGGAAGATGTTTTATTAAATTCTATCAAGAAAAATAAAATAGGGTTAAAAATCTCAGATTCTGTGTTGCTTGTATTATTGTAGACAAATGATATTACATATGCATCATTCCCGTATACTCCAAAGACAACACTCCTGCCTGAAGACAGTAATATGTAAATAAGCAACACACAAATTAACGTAACTGAGGGTGTAAAGAGCAAGTGATACAATACTGCTAGCTATCATCTTTTGCCAATTCTACAAACATTTTTGTAGTCTTTTTTTAAACACCATTTTTAAAGAAAGAATATGCTTGATAGGCACTATGCAAACAGAACACTAAGGAGCAAATAGAACATGAATTTCAAATGTAACATACCCAACTAAAAGATCACAAGAATTATTAATGCTGGACAAAAAGTATTTTGAAAATGGATAATTTATTTTCTAGTATTTCAAAACAAAAACGTAAACCCATTACATGCTACTTAGCCCAAAAACTTGCCAGAAGTAGGAATTCAGAGGTGCGACTCAGCTTTGGCTGAATTCAGGAGTCCATATGGGGAGCTTGGACACTGACACAAGTGAGTATCTTGTGAACACAGGTAAGGGAATCTAAACATGTCACCTTCATCTGATCATCTGAAGAATCCTCAGACTCCCTGGAGCTTCCTGACACCTACATTTGTGTATAGACACTTACATTTAGGCACCTGAATCACACTCTAATTACCATCAGCTAGGTTGGCTAAAAATGGCTATCCTGAGGTTCTGGAAGTAGAGACCTTCTCAAACATTTAATTATGGTATAAAATTTGAGTCAGTAGCTCAGTTCTGTCCCTTCCCAAGACAACTACTATAACTACTAGGCTACAGTCAGGGTCCCCCTAGCCTGCTGTCTTTCTCAGGTTATGACTCTTGTGTTCCTGGTTACACATTGGCTAAGCTTCCATCACAGTAAGAAAACCAGAGAGAAATTGTGTTCTTTCTTAAAACACTGCCCGGCCTACTGGTAACATCAGTCTTCTGAACTCAAATAAAGATTCAATCCTTCTAACACTGAATTGCGTCTAGCAAACACAGCTATCCCACTACCTACTACCATATTTCAAGAACGGGTCAGAAAGACTAACTCTAGCATTTTCACATTACTCAACAGAAAAGGCAGACATTCCGATTAAGTCAAAATCTATTTTATTACCCGGCAAGTAAATAGCTTTGGTGATATACAATCAACGGAAAAGAATTTACTTAAGGTAGTGAACAGGATTGCCATCTGAAAGTCTTTAAAAAAACCACTAATTTTTTCCACAAAAGATCCTATTTCTTCTTCTATAGGAAATTCAGCCAGTTAGGATATACAAATTATCTCTCTGGGGCCAGAGAGATAGAAAGTCATAGCTATGCTTTGCTTAACACAGTTCCCTAATGTAAGAAGAAAGAATTCAACTCTTTAACTATCCCAAAAATATCCCTAAACCGCTAGTCAACTAGTGGCTCTATGCTATCTTCAGAACCTGTATTAGCTACTTCAAAGTTAGCTCCAGGTGTTTATTCAAGTTCCAATAGCACCCTTGGATCGCAGTATAGACATTCCTCTTGTTAAAGAGTGAAAATACTAGATTTGTAACTAAAGAACAGATGTACCCAACGTGTTGAAGTTTTTTAAAAGCAGCTTGAATATTTTCTTTAATACTACTTCTTTTTATTTTTTATAACTCGATCTCTTCACTTTTGTAACATTTGTTATTTTATGGTAGTTTAGCATTTATCAAACCTTTTTTCTAATGGATAAAAAGACCTAGACAGTCCTTTATCACTGTTTCAGTTCAGTGTAAAAATAGTTACTATTTTAAGAACTGAAACCCTACTTTGATTCTAAGGAGTACGATAAGTAATTTGTTTTACAATATTATGTCATATCCGAAGTAAGGATCACGTAGTTTATCAAGAAAGTTAAGTCAGCAAATAAGAAAATCTAGACTTAAGAACAAAGGTCTAAATAAACCAAAGGAAGAGTAAATGACAGTTAAAGAGTAGACTGCTTCAACACTGTTCATGCTCAAATAAGGATTTTGGTAGGGAAAAAGAGAACTATTAAAAACACATGAATGATGATGCTTAAAATAACAATGTAAACTTAAATTTTATGGAGCTTGATTTGGACATGGTCAGACTGACTTTCAGCATGAAGAATTTATGGCAGTAGTCATATATATGCTTACCATTATTACATTTGGAAAATATTTTTGTAAAAAAAGACTACATTTATTAATTATTGATGACGATGTACAGCACTAAAACAGTAAAATTGAGCAAAAATGAAAGGGTAGAGTGTAAAAATGTACATTTTAAATTAGAAATTCATAACACACTTATTTCTTGTCTTGATATACAACATCCATATAACCACCTCTAAATATACTACAATTCCTTAACCTTCACTGAGATTAAAATGTTATTGCTTGATGCTAAAATAATTTTCACATGTAGAAAAACTGACCACAAAACTTTCAAAAAAGAGAAACAGTCAAGCGTTCTATGAATGTTTTCAATATTGAGCATCAGAAAAAAAAACAAAAAACAACCACCAAACTGAAGGAGCAGCTGATATCAAAGCAGCTTTATGGTGTTCAGATAAAGCTTTTGAACTGCTAGAGATGAAACACATTTTGAATATCAAACAGAGAGTAAGCAGGAGAAAATTTTGACTAAGTCACAAGAAACATTCCAATAATTAGTCAATTATTATTTCCGATTACAATATGACTTTTAGAGTTTTTATGTCTTTCAGGACTAGATTTAATTTGTAACTGGAGAAAATGACAGGCAGAGGGGAGAGAGAGAGGGAAAGGATACATTTTACTTCTTAAGCATAACAAGAGTAGGATTAAGGACAAATTTCCAACTTCAGAAACTGTGACATTAGGATATACTGAACAATATTTAAAGCTAGAAAAAAAAAATTGATGAAGGCAAGAAATTTCCAGAAAGTAGAAGTACCATTATATCTAAGGTATCTTATAAAAATAAATAAAAATAGCCATATGCTTGCAAACCTATGTATGCTTTTGCCCTTCTCAGAATCATGAAATACACAGGACTACATTTTCATAGCATGGGCATAACCCATACTTGGGAAGGTTTTTAAAGGTAGAAATATAGAGACATGCAGCTGGATAGTTAAATTTGTTTAGTAACCTAAGCATATGTGAAGCTGGATACCAAATTTTTAAAGCAATGAGGCACATTATTCTACCACTTCCAAAGGAAGATGGGCGTCTTAAGTGCTTTTTCGAGTGTAAACTCAGATGGTCCCCTTTTCAAAGTTATTACAGGGTTGTTTTACCCAGAAACAAGAAACTTGGATGAAACCATTTGATAAAAATAATTACATCCAAACTTGCAAAGTAAATTTGGAGCCTAAGTTCTACTGAATTTTCCATTTGATGTAGGCCTGCAAGTTTAATCACTTTGCAAAAAAATGCAATCTATACTCTTGAATCATTTATATGCTTAAAAAAACCCCAATATGTGGGACTTGCCATCCTCTTAACAGTATGTCTTGTTATATATATGACTGTGTTCATGTAGGATCCTGTGAGCATTATCACTTGTATTCTACTACACTGACTCAATTCCAGCAGCTGCTAACATCACTGTCCTTTTGTAGGACATCATTCCTCTCACCTCATGTTTTGCTCTTCCACCTTCTCTTATCCTTTTCTTAAATCAAATTGTTCCCTCCCCTCCAAAAGCAAACACAAAAAGAATCAAACGCTGTCAAAAATACTTTAGACTCAATTTTGATGCCAAGAACTATATAGAGAGGTTACTGGATACACTGACTTTCAATATACTTTACTGTTAATACCGATTAAAAGACCCACAAGATTATCAGCATAGTGTCAAAAAAAAACCCCTATCTCCTATTATTGTTAACCATGCCTATTGCACAGAGAATAAAGTCAGGCTAGATTCTGTTAGATGTTTTAAATATACAGAAAAGTAGACATTCTTTATCCCAAGGTATATACCATTGAAATGGAAATAATAGTCCACAAAAGAAATTAAAAAGAAGGAAAAAAAAAAGTAAACAATTCTCAATGAAAGTAAAGTTTTTCTTCTTAGCTTATTACAACCGATGGAATATTTACCACATGTTCACATAAGTGTATGCCATTAGTTAACTACCCATTAATGGTTTGATGATCTTTTTCCCTAGAGCCTAGATGAAAAAAAAAATATTTTGCCTTCTTTAAATAATATGTATAGAAATTAAGATGCCAGTTTTTCATAATTTTGATATATAATATTTATTTAGTATATACAGGTTGCTTCATGAAATTATTGAGGACCTAATTTTGCTAAGAACATAAGTTTTCACCGTTGAAAAACAGTGCTATGGTCAAATAGCATGAAAGAGTCTCAGAGCAAGCATGGACTATCTGAGACAGAGTTCAAGCTGAACATAACAGCGTAGCATATTCCTTCTCTCAGCTTTTCATTCTATTTTAGAGACTTTCTACTATTATTGCAAATAAAATAAAATAAAGATACACATCATGCTTCCTTTGAGCATGAAGAAAACCTTGAAAAAAGAAAAGTGATGTAAGTGCAAACTAGAATAAACAAACAGCTTAGAGGTATAAACTGCTCTGATCATCCTAATAACCTTAAAGTAATACTTTCAGTGTCAATATTAACTTCAACATTGAACAAAATGAAGAGAATTATACAATGATTATATATACAGTCACTGGAAATGATGGCTCATGTTTGTTCCTTCATATATTTCTTAAGAGAAACTTCTCATTCTTCAATGAAGAAAGGAAAGTGAAGTCCAAATAACTCAAGAGTTTAAAGATCTTTGAAATCCAAGTGACAAGACTTGAGGGCCAAACTGCACGCAGGAAGAAATGGAGCATGCTAAACATTGTACAGCCTCTTCAGTAGGACCTTCTTTTGACATTCCAATATGGTGGAAATGTGTTTTGCGAGCAAAGCACACAAATACAAATTTGCCTTGTTTTGATCTTTGAATACAAAATGCTACATGTTGCAGTACAAGTCACACATTTGAATCTCAAAAAGCCTTAATGTTACAACTCATTTTATGACTCTCTCTTTTACCTGTATTCTGCAAAAAGTGTATGTTTCTCTCCTGGTTTCAGCTGGGATAGAGTTAATTGTCTTCCTACTAGCTGGTACAGTGCTATGGTTTGGGTTCAGTATGAGAAGAATGTTGATAACACACTGATGTTTTCAGTGGTTGCTAAGTAGTGTTTAGTCTAAAGTCAAGGATTTTTCAGCTTCTTATGTCCAGCCAGCAAGAAGGCTGGAGGGGCACAAGAAGTTGGCACAGGACACAGCCAGGGCAGCTGACCCAAACTGGCCACAGGGGTATTCCATACCATGTGATGTCATGCCCAGTATATAAACTGGGGGGAGTGGGAGCGGGGGATCGCCGCTCAGGGACTAGCTGAGTGTCAATCGGCAGGTGGTGAGCAATTGCACTGCGCACCATTTGTACATTCCAATCCTTTTGTTATTGCTGTTGTCATTTTATTATTGTTATTATTATCATTATTAGTTTCTTCTTTTCTGTTCTATTAAACCGTTCTTATCTCAACCCACAAGTTTTCATTCTTTTCCCGATTTTCTCCCCCACCCCACTCGGGGGGAGTGAGTGAGCAGCTGCGTGGTGCTTAGTTGCTAGCTGGGGTTAAACCATGACAGTTTCTAAAACATATAACTTTCTTGGATGTTTCAGTAGGGACTGGTACCCATGCCTCTAACACACTTTCAGGTATGCTGTAGAAATCAGCTATCTAAATCCTCTGTAATTGAAACCTATGCCATATTACTAGTAGATTGATAGTAATTATGATTTGACATTTATGAGCCATAATAGCCATAATTCAAAAAGTTCATCACAGTATGTAGGAGTCCTGTCCAAAAGACAGACAATCTTGGTCTAAAGACATATCTTTGCAAATCTAATGGATTCCCATCAAGATGACCGGGGAACATGGCACACGACAGTCAAGGAGAGGTTGAGAGAAGTGGGTTTGTTGAACTGTAAGAAAACAAGCCTCAAAGGAATTTAATGTTGTCTTCAGGTACCCAACTGGAGGGTACAGAGAAGATGCAATTAGGTTACTCTCCAACTCAAGGGTACAGAGAAGATACAATTAGGTTCCTCGTGGAGGTGTGCAGCAGAAGGCCAAGGTCACAAGTTGCAACAATGAAAATTCCAGTTTGATAAACGAGAAAAGGTCTTTCACCACAAGGGTAGTTCAACACTGGAAAAGGTGTCCAAAAAGGCTATGGAGTCTCCAGCCTTGGACATATTAAAAATTGAATGGGAAAAGGCCCTGAGCAACCTGCTCTAGCTGACCTGGCTCTGAGCAGGGGCTTGGATCAAATGACCTCCAGACATCCCTTCCAAATTATTTTTTCCCATTATTCTATAATGAAATATTTGTATTTAAATTATTTTATGAAATTCTTGAAACTATCAACCCTCTAATTAACACTGTGCGTAGAAGAACAGGAGGAACTTCCAGTTTCTTTTGTCTCCACAGAGAACCATACTGATTTTGTGCTTTGAATAAAATAATACAGAAAGGGAAAACACTATCCAAATAAACTCTAGGGAAGAACAGTGGTCACTGTGGATGCCTAAAGCAAGATCCCAGATTCTATCAGCTCTAACAGGACAGGGGAAAACAAACAAACAAAAAAACCACCAAACAAAACACCCAAACCTTTTTCCATCTAGTTTTTGACCAAGACAACAGATTTGTGCAGATGAGTCAGAGGCAGAAACAAATTAAAGGAAAAATTAGTAACTAGGGAAGAAACAGAATATCATATGCTGTTTGAATATATACCAAAGAAAAATCTCTAGGTGTGGACAATATGAATGCAGAAAATAGAGAATAGGAATTCAGCTGCTTTCATTAAAAAAAAAATAAATAGCATTACAAATATAAAAACCCTATAGTTCACAGAAAAAAAAAAGATTCTTGCAGCGATTTATTAGCCAAAAGTTTATGTTAAGAGGCTTTTTAGCTACAGGTTTCTATTTAATGTGACACTTACCCTGAAATACTGGGATTCAAAGTGTCATTTTCCTTACCTGAATCATGGACTCTGACAGATGTGTTTCGTCTACTTCCAGTATCATCATTTTGATTTCCTCATAAGGCACTCGGAAAGAGCCAAGGAAAATTGCTAAAACAAAGATTCAACACATAATGAAGAAAGCAAGACAACAACAATCTTTTTTCTACTTACAAAACACCAATTAAACAGGCTATAGCATCTACAGGTTAACAAAGACTGTCCAGAATAATACAGATAAAAGATAACAATTTAAAATGCATTTTTAATTACTGTTCTCCTACAATCCCAGCCTTCTGCATCCATTTGTTGTGCACAACATCCAGAATCAAAGAAGACCTCCATAAGTAGCCAGTGACAAGTCTACTCTGTAGGATAATCATTACTGTTCTAGTACTTTGTTCTGGGGTGATGATTACACTTTTTTCTTCAACGGTCTTGTCAGAGCTTTCTCTTTAAAAAGCACCATGAGAAACCAAAACCATATAAACAGTTAAAAAAAAAAAATGGTCTCATAAGCACTGTTTATTCATTCACTGTAATCCAATCATTTCCTATTTTATCTCTGCCGGCATTTAGGAACCTATTCTTTATAGCACTCCTCTCCGCCCAAACTTTATCATCTTTATTTGCATACTACTGCATAATGCTGAGTATTGCCTTCTCTCTACAAAGTACATAAGAGATGGCCAGACAACCTGTAGACATTATTGTCTTTTTTGTCAGGAGGGGAGTGGCGGGCGTAAGGAGGCAGGCAGTATTCCTTGATGAATATGTTGAAAATATAGAAAGATAATTAGATATATAGCTGTGTGCTTGTACTTCAATATATACAGAAGAGAATAATCTCAGTCTTAAAGGATAACCTTTAACTGTTTTCTGGGTCTCTTTAAACGTGTTTCAGTTGTATCGACTCACATGCTTGGGCTTAACACCAATATGCACATATTCTCACATGCTTTAAACAAAAAGTGGTTACCAAGCAGTCAGACAAGAGAGAAAGACATTTTTATGGAACATTTACACAACATTACTTCGTCATAAAAACAGAACCCACTTACACAGATTCTGCGCAATCTTTGGGTCCAAAACTTTTAATTCTTTGATTCGTTTCTTAATGGTTTTCTTTTCTTCAAAATCCTCCTCCTCTTTTTTTACTGCCAAAGTAAACACAAATACACTCACTGTTAACTCTTAATGTTTAGAGAAAATGTTAATGAATTCAGAAAACATATTTGCTATCAAGGGTAGTCAATTCACAAAGAAAAGAACATATAGAACATACAGACAAAAAAATACAGAGGTTTTGCATTTATTGTGTGTATTCTCAAAATTTTTGCTCTTCAGTCAAATTTGTCAGCACGTTAGCCTTCTATAACAAGATTTTTTTTTTTAATATATAGAAACTGAATAAAGATGCTAATGTTAATTGTCTGAATGGCCTGAGGTCATGAAAGTCATATTTAAAATACCATGCAACATACTTAGTCAGCCTGGCCAGGTTAGCATTCTGAATTGGATTTTAACAAAAACAAATCTTAAAGAAGATGCGATAATGTGTCTCAACATTGAACAATAAAGAGCCAATCCAAAATTTAAGTATTTTTGTGCCCGCATTTGTCTAAATATACGCGCCAAAATTATCAAAGATCACCGGCTCATTAAAAAAATTAACATTACCTTAGAATATAAGTGAGTATATACCTATTTTCCTTATCTCCTCAAAAAAAGATGTATTTTTAAATATATGATGTAATCACCTTATTATAAAACACCACAAAGACAAAGTGATTGTATAAACATACATTAACATTGCTGGAAATTTTGGCTTATTCTTTCTTTTCAGAAAATAATTCATACAAATAGGATCTCCCAAATGCATTATGTAAGCTGAATTTATTTCTCATCATTCACACACTGTCATAAGAACTTCATTTAAAATAACAGCATAGGGTTGATAATGTATTAGTAGGAACCATTCCAATTATTATGCAAACAAACAAAAAGACCAAAACCACACAAATCTTTTCGTAAATCCAATCTGGTTGTCCTTTTTTATTTTCTTCCTTTTTTTTTTTTCTTCCTTTTTTTCCCCCCAGCACAAATCTTCACTGTCAAATGTTATTCACCCAATGTATTACTACTGTTTATGTAATTCTCTATACTATACTAGACTAATTCTCTATACTATTTCACAAATGAAACTAGTTTCCAAGCTTTTACAGCATGATTGCTCCAAATTAAGTTATACATGCTTCAAATATTTGAAAACATGTTGTAATAAAAGTATATGATACTGACTTCAGAAGCAGATGGATGTAGACCAGAAGACATAGGATTAAAATTTCTAGCTCATTGATGATTCTTGACAAAACTAGATCTAACATGAATTATCAAGAGGCTTTCCCTAAATTTAAATTATTTCTGTAAAATTTAAGAGAGATCTTTGAGAGCTATATCGTTCTTAAAAAAATGTTTTTCTAAGCAAAATAAATTTTGCCCAGGATTAGGACACAGACTAAATGACCTCTTGAGGTCCTTGAGCTTTGTTGTCTAGGATACTACCAAAGAGGTAAGAACTTAAAGACCTCACATAAGGATTGAAGGAACTAGATTCTAGTCCCTTCCGAGTTGGTGGAGGCACAAATTTGAATCATCTCCTAAATCACTTTTAATACTCTACACCTGCTAGGCAGCATGATGTTCCTCCTGAGGACATGCCACAGTGCAGAAAAGAACCTGGTATTCTGAAAAATGAAATTACTGAGCTAAGACATAAAGACCCATAATTCCTGGGAAGGAGGACTGGTATCCACGGTCCCGGCAAATGGGTTACAAAGCCACAATCATCCTCTTTTGTCTTTCTCCCCACCCTACCCACAACAATCAGTTGGCCTTGAATTTCTTTTAGCACAGATTTAACAGAAAGGTTAGTATTCTCCTGTCCCAGGAAAAAGGACACACTCTACTCACTATGCATGTGAAAGCAAAAGAAGTAGGTTTTAACCACCAATGTGAGAACTCAATACCCCGTATGCAAAAGGAACAGAATGACATTTGAGCCACTGGATAAAAAGGAGGTTACCACTAAAGCTTCACTTTTTTTCTAGTTATGCTTTATGAAGAGCCCTTACTGAACCCAGAAGGGCATGTCAGAAGCTACAGATCTCAGGATCATGGAACTGTTTTCTCCTGCAGTTACACACCTTAACAGACCTCTCAAATTTCTTATCGGTTACATACTGAAAACAGTCATTCTTAAAAGCATCATTTTGAGTTGCCTGTCTTATCAATGCTAGAATTACAGATTCTACTAGAAGACCCAGACATCTCTGTAGCACACGTTCCATGCCACCTTCATGCCTTACTCATCTGAATCATAATGAAAATACAGTACTGCTTTTTGGCTACCTTGGAACTTTGCAAATCATCATTTTATGGGAAACAAAATAATTTCCTTAGTAGTCGCAATAAAAAAGTGAAATTATCTGACTTTATTAATTTACTTAAACTTTTCCTGACAGCCTTGAACTGCATACTAATAGGGGCTCAAATAGGAAAAAATACAAATATGTTTGCCTTTTCCAGCACTAAAAAGCAACAGTTATGCATTGCAAGTCTTACAAGAGATAATACACAGATACACAAACATACAAAAAAAATATCAGCAGTTATTTTAATTCCCAACTTTCAAATCAAGAAACAAGGCTGCAAATGAATTGGCTTATTCCCTCTGGAATTTTCACCCAGGAGGGGGTTACACACAATGTTACAGCAATACTTAGGGCATCACAACCCTAAGGAAAAATGTATAAGCATAGAACATATTTACTTGCGGAACTCATGCAGGAATGGTATGCAGAGTTATACAATTATGCAACAAACTAAACTACTGCAGACTTACATGATACTTCTTCAGGAGAATTCAGGTCACATCCTTATGTAGTTGGCAGCAGTAAGAAGCAGAGGATATGTATTACTTGTCTTCCCTATTGGAAATGTTGCACTTTCCAGTGAAAACTCTGATACCTCCTACTGCCACTAGAAATTTTTACCTCATTTGCTTATTAAGTTATAAGGGAGAAAGACAAACAAACAAACAAGAAACAAAACTATTATCTATTTCCAACAAAAAAAAGGGGGGGAAAAAGCCCACTGGGGGGTTGGGGGGAGAAAAAAAATGTAATAGATTTGAACAGATAAAGTAAATATCTAGACTAACAGGAAATCAAAGAAAATGACCAATTAGCTTTTTATTTGGGGAAGGCACTGGAGCAGGGAGGAAAGTACACAGAAGATAGAAAATGGGAAATATCTGCTTACACTGGAAAAAGAAAGCAGCCCAGTGAGAGTGGGCAGCTGCTGCAGAAAGGAGGTGACTCCTTAGGGAAATAAATGTAAGATGTTGTGCTAACGAGAGAAGAATCAAACCAGGGGATCTCAAAATGCACAGACAGCTCTCATGGCTCCAGAAGTTGGACCATCATGTTAAACCATTAACTTTTTCAAAATCACATGTCTTATTTCAAGTATTATAGAACTAAAAAGGAATGCTACATATCAAGAACCACACATCCTTTCAAGTTCTGTCTATGTGCTACATCTATCACACTGAGGGGCATACACATGGCCCCAGCACCTGAACTGGATAATTTTTAGTCAGTAGTACCTCATCTAATGCTGCACCTGCTCTCTGCCCTCTCAGACTGGGAAACAAAGTGCTAGAGCACTTTGAAACACACAGTATTCATCTCCCACCCTTCACAGTTCCTCTTATCTCCGCAATCCCACATCCTTATTAACATGACTCCAAAATTAACAGATGTGGTTGCCAGTGTACAGACAAATACCTCAAAGAAGTTTCAGCTATTGGAAAGATTGCTTTTACTGTCTCCTTCAAACATGCATCCATATACACGTTCAACTGTAGTCAACTACCTCCATCTGTGGCAATGACCTGACAGAAATTAGAGTCCTGAAGGGAGTGGCAACAGGACTGTTTACAAATATAACATCACAGTTGGAAGCCTACAGAATAGCATTTCATAAAAATGTGGATTGAATCCTATGTAGCTACTCTGCAGATTTCTGAAACAATTACATACTTGGTAGGTGCCACTGAAATAATCTACATTCATGAATTGCTATCCACATTTCCATTTCTGCCACAGGTCTTGATATAATCTGCTACCCACAATCTTTGTGTAAGAAAAATCATGTCTGTGCATCTGTATGCTAAAGGAAAAAAAAAAATCTTCTAAAATACATCATCCTACTGAATAAAAACAAAATACCCTTGAAATACAGGCTTCAAAAGGAACATGCAGATCTGAACATTATTTTTAAAAGTCTGAATTCCTAGTTCAGATGAAACCTGAAACTACATTACACAGAAATCTACAGAACACTCAGCGGAGTTATTTTGTCACTAAGTAACAGAGTGTACAGAAAATTAGACAAGAACTCGCACCTTTCCTACCCTCTTAGCTAAGACAACAGTCATCTTGCAGTCTGTCTTCACTGACAAATGAAAGAACAAGCCTGGGGTCACAGGCTCAAAGGATGTACCTATACCGAGTCTCATTATGAAAGCAGATGCCAACCTCATCTGTTTAAAAGTCTAACTCTTAGAAGTAAATGATAGCTTGTGCCCCATATAGTAGGATATTCAACTGAAAGACCTGCATTCTTTATCTCCAAAAAGTTATCTGCAATCAAAGGAATGGATCTTTAATAGAAGATGAGGTTGTAGCTAAATAACAAATGCTGCAGGAGTTCTTAGTTATTCAATGCAAGAAAGTGGAATAACTCACTATAAATCACAGAACTACTAAGGTTGGAAGGGAACTCTGGAAGTCATCTGGTCCAACATCCCTACTCAAGCAGGGCCACCTAGAGCCAGGTGCCCAGGACCGTGAATATTTCTAAGGAGCGAGACTCCACAGCCTCCCTGGGCAACCTGTGTCAGTGCTCAGTCACCCTCACAGTGAAAAAGTGTTTCCTGATGTTCAGAGGGAACCTCCTGTGTTTCAGTTTGTGCCCATTGCCTCTGGTCCTGTCACTGGGCACCACTGAAAAGAGCCTGGCTCCATCCTCCTTGCGCCCTCCCGTCAGGTATTTATATCAATTGCTAAGATCCCCCTGAGCCTTCTCTTCTCCAGTCTGAACAGTCCCAGCTGTCTCAGCCTTTCCTCGTAGGAGAGATGCTCCAGACCCTTCATCATCTTCGTGACCCTTTGTTGGACTTCCCCCAGTATGTCCATGTCTCTCTTGTACTGAGGAGCCCAGAACTGGACGCAGTACTCCAGGTGTGGCCTCACCAGTGTTAAAATCAAAGGCCTGACACGGAATACATGCCTTTTGGCTAACTGCAGCCTTTTGAAGACTTGGATTGTTTTAACAGCTCCACAGCTACGGTCCCACAATATGACATGAGACAAAGCAAGGCAAAGTTTAGTCTCCAAAAAAAGGACACCAACAAGCCTATTTCCCAGGCTGTGACACTACAACACAGGTGCCATCAGCTCCATTTACAGATTCCATACTGAGTTGCAGGGTTCACCAGCACAGTTATTTGTGACAACCTGCTTCAAAATAGCAAAAAAAATTATGAACTAGATCCCAATCATTCTGCAATATCATTGAAGACACCTATTTGCTTTATTTTGTGAAAACAAGGATAAAATGAGGATACTGGGCACAGCCCACAGCAGTAGGAAGAATGCCTGAATGCTGAGAGGCCAGGAAGTTGGTAAATGTTCTTCTTTCCAAACAGAGCAACCTAAGGTTGTATCAATGCAAATGTTAGCCTCAGGGACTGTTCAGCACTCCTAATAATCTAATTCAGCCCTTTTATGGGGTAGAAACTATGTTTCAAATACTATGAAAAAGCTTTCATGCTCCATCTTATTTTACATCTACATATGTATAAAACTTGAAAAATCATATGAAGTTACTAACTATGGTAGGAATATAAATAATGTTTCACAGTTTTACCTGCCAGCTATGAAATTGAAAACATTTCCAGTACTTTACATCAAGCTGGATTGCAAACTCCTAGAAAGTATGGGTACTTGCTATTCTTCTTCACGTTCACTACAACAGTTATGTGGAAAATATAATACAAAGTTGCCGAGCTCCTGTTTATTCAGGCCTCTGTCCTTTTTGACAATTTCTATTCATCAGTAACTCGTATCTTTGGAACGGTAGTTGCTGTAACAGTGAAATGTCTTAAGTTTTACCACTTGTTTTCTGAGCAGTTTGTAAGAGATTGTCACTTCTTACCTCCCTCAAACATGTGTTCAGTCATGCACACGTGCACTGTTGTTCCTATATTGACAGTGCTGCTGTTGAATTGGCACAAGTCATGCATACCTCATGATAACTCAGTCATGCTTCACGATAACTCATTCAGAATAGAGGATTTTATCACAACTAATTTCTCAAGGGTACTTAAGAACTGGCATCATTGATAACAGCAAAGGTACAAATGTAATCAGGGATTTTATCTCTGACAGGCTATTGCAAGCTAATTCAGAAGAATATGCCTCTATAATCAGCTATTAAATACATCCAATGACTGACTTTATAGATACTTTCACACAAAGTTTCTCTATGAATCAGCTTATTTTTAAAATATTTTAATCTACCACAAAATATCTATCCTATTAAACTTGTATAATTATATAATCTGCATGAGAAACCAACTGAAGCATATATAATATGTATGAGAGTTGGAGAGTAATTATAAATAAGTGCAATATACTGATACTTTCTCTTATAGCTCTGTAAAAAATTAAAAAAAAAATTTGAACATCTTTTCAGATGGTTTTAGCACATAGCACCTTTTATATTACTTAATACAGTCTTTAATATTCTGTATGTACATCACATTACATGCACAAAAATAAGTACTTCAGCTTAGAATTTTTACAGTTCCCAGCACATGCACCTTGCCCATTGAAATACTGTACAATCATGGCATCAATAGGTGGGCCAAGGTAAAAAAAAAAACAACAGGTAATTAAGATGGACATATAAGGTCCTTGTTTGCAAGAAGACATAGCGGTAACAGGCATAGGCCAACTAATCACGTAACAGGAACTAGTACACTGGCAAGTGATTAACCACATGGACTTGTGTGTGTGCTTCCACCCTTCTCCTCCTTTATAACAATGAACAGAGGAGTTTACAGTGAAAGAGTACTGCTTTTGGGAAATTAGCCAAGTGGCTAAACTAAGTCACCAAGTTTTTTAAAGCAGAAATACCATCTTCATTTTATTTTGAAAACCTAAGTGTCATCATACTGATTAAATAGTTTCTAAATAATGTTAGTTCATTCATAAACCAAAAACATGAAGCTCTCATGTTTGTTAATGGCATCCGATAAAATTGTGAAGAAAAAATATCAACTCTGAGATCCTATTTCTTAAGAAGTAACTATCTAAAATACTCTCAGAAGTATGGCGTATATAAATCAGAAGAATCTTTTTCTTAGTTACAATCTGAACACGTGCTTGGCTCCACACTAGAACTCAAAGTTTTAACCAAAACTGATTCAAATCCTGGAAGAATTTAAAACTTCACTAATTTTCCTGGAAGGGGAAAGGAAAAAGGGGTGTTTGACATGAGCTTTCTGCTACAATGGAGTTTGCTTAACAGGAAAAAGCAAAACACACTGGTGTTCTCAGCAGTAAAGCTATTTAGAGTTTAGTTCCTGTAGACACATAATTCTGCAGTTTTCAGGCGTCCCCATTTTAAGATATATTCCTACCATCAAGACTTAGCTGTTCGGGCCTTACGAGGCTGATCTGTCACTTGACAGAAGCTATCAAAAGCAGAATAACAGGACCCGAGTGCAGTTGCACCCCAGGTGAGCACAGCTGATTCAAGAAGCACCGTAATGTTACTTATTACCCTGTGAAATGGAATGACAACTTTTCAACTCCAATTTTTTGGGTCCAATATCTGAAAGGAGATAGAGAACCACACAGAAGTATTGGTCAAGGAGCCAGCATGGGTCAGATTAAGCAGGACAAGGCAACAGAATGAGCTAGACCCAGTTAAAATAAGAACAACTATGCCCTGTTGGATCAAAAGTCAACCTCTTCCTGGGATCCGTAAGATGCATAGGAAAAAGTACAAGAACAAATCAAGCATACACATCTTTGCAAGTCTCCATATATTTGCGTTTCAGAGGTTGCCCAACTCCAGAGCAAAAGCTTTTCATTTAATAATCCTCAACAGATTGTTCTTCCATGCATTTGTGTTAATTGTTTTACAGCTAGTAAATTTTAAACATTGATGATGTCCTTCAGCACAGTTTCCTTACTTAATTATTCATTGTACAAAGAAAGACTTCCTTTTATTTGATAATCTTGATCAGTTTTGCTGTACCTCTACTATACCTTTTATTAGCGAGAGGAAACAAAACCACACAAAGTATAGGATGTGGGCACAGCTTGAACTTGTAGTGATACATTTATTATTATTTTGTTCTTCTTTCCTAACAGTTCCCAAAATCCTATTCGCGTTCAACCATTACTGAGACTGAGAAGATTTTGTCAGTGTATCAGTAGTTTATTAAATTGTTAACTAATTCTACCCTTTATTAATGATTATCTACAATATGTCCACCATGGGTATCAACTTTGCTAATTGTAGATCCTCAAAGCCCAGAAACCGTTTTAAAAACTGTCATCACATTTGTCACCTTGCTTCCTTTCCTCTGATGCTAGCATAGGCTCAAATAATAGTTTACACAGCACAGTTCATAGCTCAGCTGTTTCATCCTTCAGTTCCCTTAGAAGTCTGGGGTGAATACCAGCTGGTCTTAGCAATCTGTTACTGTCCACTTTATTGACCTATTCTAAAACTCCCTCTACTGACCATGCAAGTTGTGATTCATCCTCCAACACAGCGCTCCCCCCAAAGACCAGTTTGGAGGCAACTTCACTATTGGACAAACAGAAATAATTCTAAGCTTCAGCAGCTGGAAGTAGGAAAGAGGGGTGTTACTCAAACTTTTTTTTTCCTTGGAACACAGATAAGAAGTAGTAAATCATACTTTTTAATTGCATTTTTATAAAGTCTTTATCCATGCTCAAAATACACTAGTATGAAAATTTTAACAGCTTAGCTCTAACTCAGCAAAGCAGTAAGAATTAGAACAGCATTTGAAACATACTGAAGTCCCTGGAATTTAAAGACAAGCATATACTCTTAAGTAAAATCTGAGTAAAAAAACCCCAACACTCCAAGATGTAGCTTCTGCTGCTTATAGATTTTATGTACTATATATTAAATATCATTAATATGCTGCAGTATTTGTACTGCCTTAACTATGTTCTGTTGTTGTTTACAAGTAAGACTATGTTAAACATTTTTTTAATCTTCTAATGAATAATTTATTACTTTGCTTGATACCAAAACTTTCAACTTCACTAAATAGCTTCTAGAAGTTGGACAATGATTTGTTTCTAGACCAAAGTCCAAGGTAAAACCTAATTTTAGATCTTCTTACTGTGCAATTTTTCAAACTGTTAGTATTTATCATTTTTTATTTACAAGGAAAAGTAAAAATATTTTTCCCATTTATATCTTAACTCACAACACTGTCAAAATTGTTTCATCATAATCTTTACTTTCAATAATACATATGTTTCCAGCCCTTGAGTTTCAAAGACTGGAAGTCTGGACCGAACATAAAGCAATTCAAGTTTTTTTGCCTTTAGTTTCTCATACAGTAACCACCTTTGTTCAAGTTAGACTTTTAATTCCAAAAAACACACCTAACCAAGGTTGACTTGATGACTACAGCTCCCTTTACAGAGACCTTAGGACTTGCATGTAAGAAAATAACTTTCAGCGTCTTACAGACTGAAGTATAAGGTTATGCATTGTAGATTCTTAAAAACACAGAATCTGATAAAAAGTAGGGCAGGTTTTTCAAATACCCTTATTACTATCCATTTCTGTTAACACTCCAATAGAAAACAGGCTGTAACAAGTAATTTCATGAAAGGAAAGCAAGAGCACACTTATAGACTCATTGGACAAACTTACTTCCTAAGTTACTTGCAAATTCTTACTTTATCGCTGCCATCATTACTTTATCACTACCTGATCAATAAGATCCTTGAGGTCATTTTCTCCAAACAGGATTTTGAAAACAGAGAATTTCCATGGCACTTCCTATGGCCAGAAAACAATTCCCCATACAGAAAAAGATATACAGTGCAATATATTCAAAGCTCAAGTTCTTCCTCCTGAGTGCTGCAAACCCCTTCTCTATTCTGCTTAACTGTCTTGTTAGAGCAATTAACTCTTGCCATAGCCTCTTTTGCTTATTACCCTCAAAGTCAGTGTCAAGTTTTCCACTATAAAAATTTCAAGTAATACAAGAATTCAAGTGCCTAAAGTCTACAATTTTACAAGTTTTCATCTGTGGGCCACACATAACATAAGGGGTGGGGGGGAGGAGGGAGACAAAGAAAAACCCCAAACCTCAACTTTATAGAACACAGAGTATGGCAACTAAAGAGTTAGTTGAATTGTCCTACATTTCCTGTTTAAAGTTTGCCAACCCCCTCCTTAAATTTGCAATTCTTAAAAAAAAAAAAAAAAAGAAAAAAAATCAAAAACTATACTAGCCTGCAAAATCATCACTGCAAAAAATCTTAATTATTCACTAAATTTATTTAATTAGCAAGAAAAGTTGTAATTTTGCTTCACACATATACTGTGAAGTACAAAGGAAAGACAAGTCAGAATACTTTTCAAAATTGAAAAAAAAAAAAAAAAAAATAGACCGGCTTCAGATATAAATAATGAGAACACGCAATAACCATTGATTCCATTACTTTCAAATTACCTAATTGCCCTCAGAGGTTTAGCTAGAGCTTGTCTGATATATGTCTATTATTGCATATACTGCATGCTTACCAGTTAAACAGATTTGGATTAGATGTAAGGAAGATATTCTTTACTGTGAAGGTGGTGAGACACTGGAACAGGTCGCCCAGAGAGGTGGTGGATGCCCCATCCCTGGAAACATTCAGGGTCAGGTTGGACGGGGCTCTGAGTAACCTGACCGAGTTGAAGATGTCCCTGCTCACTGCAGAGGGGTTGAACTAGATGACCTTTAAAGGTCCCTTCCAACCCTGTTCTATGATTCTATTATTCCATAAAACACAGTATGTAGACACAGCAGAGCACTGCTGGTAATACATGGGAATCTACTCCTCCCCTCACACACTCAGCTTTTCTCTTGGCTGCATATTCCTACCATTTCTGAAAAAGCCAGCATGATAATTGGGCTGCTTAAAAAATTTCTTCAACTCACTAAAATGGCAGAAAAATTATCAAGCAAAAAACCAAGACAGTGGGTAGTTTTCTACCAAAGTAGCAAGTCTGATCAGCTTGTGGAGTAGTCTAACGAGCACCAGAGTGAGGCAGACCGTGTAACCAGGAGCAGGGCAGAAGACATCAGTCTGGCCTCTTCCCTTCAGCATCAGTGAACCGATACATCTGCTCAGTTGCTCCCAGAGCACCATCCTGTGATCCCAGTTGAGCAGAAGCTGGCACTGCATCTGAAAGAGGCTGCTCCACCCTTTTTCCTGTCACTTTATACTGACCAGAGTACTTTTATCTGTACAGTGAATGCCAGAAGCTAGTTTTCAGTTGTGTCAGTTCCTTGTCCCAGTTCACTGCACAGCCACATAAACACTCGTGTCAAACAAGCAAGAGAATTGGACCCCCTCATCTAGCAGCACCAGATTCACCTGCCACTGAAATAGGGCACAAAACAAATTCACAAAATTGGCTGCCACATTAAATTATAAACCGAAGTTACACATTTTCAATTAAACATTTGTTTTTACTTAAGGGTTGTTCCTCTCATTAAGGTGTTACAGTGTACTGTTCTGAGATAAACATTTTTCATAATTGATTAGATCTTTGTTATCATAAGATTTAAAGTTAACAAGTACCATCTATATGTACAGCTAAGTTAAAGACATACTTCTGACAGAAAAATTATTCCATTAAAATCTCATCTCCTTCCTTTAAACTATGGTTTTAATTTCACTTCATAAATTCATGCAGTGTTGTATAGTCTTACCAGCACTCAGCTCTCAAAATCAGTGTTTTACTACATACCTCTCCAGATGAACAATATCTCAAGGTACTCACAAAAAAGACAATTTATACTAGTTATTATGTAAAAGTCATTTCATTGCAGAACACGTGTCGCACTATACAGTATGCTTTTGTAAGTACTTTCGCTGAACATAGATTTTCAAAGGGTACTCTATGTGTTCTGATGTTATTTTTAATTGTTTTATTAACCTCTGATCTCAACTTAAAACAATTCAAGATCTTTCCAGCAGGGAAACAGTGGATCAGGCTTTCAATCTAATTCATCAAGTAACCGCACACACACACAAAAAAAAAAAAAAAAAAAAAAAAGGGACACGGCAGCAAAAGAGACGGGGCAGTGCAATGGCAGGAATGAATGATCTGACATAAGAGGGACAAAAAACTTACTAAGCTACCACTGTCACCTCATAGCACTGTCAGTGCCTCACACACCAAAACGGCAGGGGCAGTACTAACCTGACAAAGGACTGATCATTAATTTGTGGGAAGAAACAGCAGTACATGGGACTCCAAACTGAAAGGGCAGAGAGGAGAGAACAGCAAACTGGCATTACTAGGGAGGAGCTGCTGTATCTTGAATGAAACTGAATGAGGAAGCCACGGTCAGTAGCGGACTCCCAAGTTACACAGGCAGCAGGAGACCAAGGACATCGGAGATAATACACAGCACTTTCTCACACCAGTCCCTGAAGTACCTCAAAGCACCTTAAGCACCCTGAAGTATGCCTGGAGATCTGGATGGGTCACTTCTACCAACCTAAGAGATCAGACACCAGTACATAACCAGGCAGTGCAGTATCTCCAGATCTCCAAGATGATGGCATTATGCTGAATGGCAACCTGAAAGTAGGAGTGGACTTGCAGGTCAAATGCTTGGGTTTGAACCTTCAGGGCAAACCTGCTTACTCACTGTTACAGCCCCTGGAAGCTGGGAAACCTGGGAGGCAAACCAAGAAACAGCTGAATCACTGGGAATTTCCCATCCTGCAATCCACAGCCCAGCCTCTTCCTCACACACTGCTGCTGCACCTGCTGCTCAAACTTTTACCTTATGTGGTGTATGGGGACAGGGGAGAGAAGATGAAGGAAAGCAAGTCTACCTCTTACTTGTAAATTTTTGCAACAGTAATACTAACTATAGTGTCATCTAATAAATGTAAAATAGGAACTCTCATGGTCCAAAGACCAGGTCACTGCTATATGAAAGCACAACATATACATTTTTCATATTTTTGTTCGGTCTACCTTCAAAGCACTGAGCTCTTTTTCTTAAAGATGCATTCACAAGATAAGTGTGTCTGAACCTCTCTGATCTAGTTGATTGGAACCAATCTGTAGTTTATATTTATTCATGACTAGTTTATACCTATTTCTCTTGGTTTAAACAGTTCTCTTCCTTTCCTAATGCTCTTCTAAAAGAATAAGAAAACAGCGCTACAACATGAACTTTGCTTTTTCTTAATTAAAGATTTCAAATCCATTTAATCTCTTTACCTGATGATACCAGCAGCTTCTATGCATCTGTGATTTAATCTGTCTTGAGTCTGGGACAGCAGAAATGAAAGTCACATTACAAAGCGTGACTTGTAAACATATTAAAAACAATGCTTCCCTACTGGAAACACTTCCGTGAAATCCAGGATTTGTTCTGCTCATCTTCCCTTACCTTTTTTCTTCTTTTTTTTTTTAAACAACTGATACATACATACACATACATACATGTACATCAACCCAAGTAAAAATCACAGATTCTAGCACTAACCTGCAGTTTCTGTCCACCCTGTTAAATTTCGGGCATATGCACCTCTTAGTTTAAGCTCCGATACCCTGACGACAAGGAAATGCAAGTTCTATGCTATGCTCTTATACAATATCAAATGTGTTTGAATGGACTGGCGAAGCATTAGAAGCTGTCTGAAATAAACTTTCTCAGATGATTTATTACCAGGTTTTTTCGTTTCTTGTGACACAGGTACACTTGAACTCACACTTTCCGTTCTCAACCACCACCAGTACTCTGCCACTTCGTAAGTAGTCCATCAGCTACTATATGTCTCCATAGTAAAGTATTACCAGATGGACATTTTAATGACTGCTACAAAACTTTAACATAAAGGTTACTAGTTGCTCTTCCCACCTGGCTCTCTGTATTCCCGCCCCACCCCCCCCCCACTTGCTCCCAACATCAGACACAGACACTGTGGACTAAGTAGCATGCTGTTAAATACCAGTTAGGCAAATACTGTAGCATTTAGCAATGTGAACAAGGAATTGATCATATTGAAATGTCTTTGTTATGTGACAAAAGTTCTGTTTAAATACAGACAGGCAAAGTTACAGATTAAATTTTGTATAAAAAAGTCCTATGGTTCTTACTCTGTAGATCATGTATGTAGTATAAATATCTTGAGATAGCTTAAATGCACTTAACAAGTTCTTCCAGAATTGATGGACTTAACAGCAAACAGCAAAATTTGCCAATCATAATTAAGTATTTGGCTTTGTTCCCAAATTTAATTTAATTGTGTTCCTACTAAACATCCAGTTTCTTACCTGTGACATCCTAACCTCCTTCAACTTGAGAATGCCTCCAAACTTGGCCATCACAAAGTTCAGCCTTCTCTTAACATATGCAACAAATCATTGAGACTATTTAATAAATAATTATTCCCATAACTGATCCGTCAGAAACTCCACTAATACCCTCATAGTCCAATGCATCCTTTTTCAATATTCCACACCTCCTCTTGAACTTACCTGTTTTACAAGTCTGCACCTTATCCCACTTTTCATTAATATCGGCACAGTGGCAACCCTACTGCAGTCCAGAGGTTAAAGCTATCACACTTATTTTGCTTAGAAAATTATCATCTTCTCAAATTTTATCAACTGTCTGGCACTTTTCATACACTGAATCTGACACACACGGTTTTCCTTTTTTTTTTTAAATCTACCTCTATATCTTTGATTACAATTTTGTAGAAAAACTGTTCAGTATTACTGCATATCATTGATATTGGACTAAGGAATTTACAACACAAAGTCCCCTGTGATTTTTGAAATTAACTTATAGAAAAATTACTAAGACTTTTTTCCCCGAGAAAAAAATACATATAAAACCCCCTCAGTACTCCCTTGCTATAAATACTGAAAGATGCATTATTCCCTTGCAATCATCACTAAAAATTATATACTCTGTTCCTAATAAAAGCAATGAAATGGATTTATATAATTGAATAAAGAAAAAAAACAAAAACAAAACAAAGAAAATAATGCTCCACAGTATAAGTTAAATTCAAGATCCTTATGTGCACAAGCAACCCAAGTATTAGGCTGAAACTAAATATGGCTTCAGCCAACATTTCCCATTGCTAAATCAAGAGCTGTCAATCAGCACATTTGTTTGTGTGGTCTCATTAAAGTATATTGCCTCAATCTCAACAGTCATAGAAAAGAATGAGGAAAGCGTAACTGTATCTACTTAACCTTCATCAACCAGCATTCATGCACCCTCATTAATTTTTTTCACCTCACTTTCAAGCATGACATGGCTCATACCAGAACAATAACTTGCTGATAATTGTTCAAGACAACAGCTGGACAGGAAAAGTGCAGAGGTGAACTTTCTTATAGATTATAAGATGCCTCAGTGAATTACAATTAGTTTAAAAAGTCATCTGTCCTGTTCAGCAGCTTTGAAAAGAAGACATTTCATTAGCAACTAAAGATATCCTAACATATTTTAGGCTTTAATGACCCAATTGCATTGCATTTTCTAAGATAGGGATTTCTCCAGATCACATGACAAATATTGAAATGTGTGAGCTCACAGCTCAGTAGTAGATGTAACATTTAGGAAATTATCATGTGATAGAAACTGAAGCTTAGGTTGCCATTCATTATTGTCTAATTTAAATGCTAATAAAATAACAAGAATAATTTATACAACTCCCAAATTACAAACCATCTTTACAAAACTCTCTGATAGTGACTTTATTGTACTCCTTTCAAAGAAAATCAGTGTCAATCTTAGGAATATAACAAAATAATTCAGATCAAGTACACAATGCTAAAACAAACCACAAAGGAAAACAACTGTATATATAGTTGTATAGTTGCATTCCATAACAAGCTAAAGGAAGACAGAGCTCTTGGTTTTCTTAATATTGTTCTTTCTCTGGGGTAAAAAAAGCAAGCTATCCCCCAGTCTTCCAGTCTCGCACAGAATTCCAAATATAATTTGCCATAATTGAAAAAAGGAAATATCAGTGGAAAATCCAATATATATCTGCCTTCTTGTGACAAAATACTATGTCCACCTAGTCCAGATTACGGTTATTTTAATGTACTGATAGTATATAAAAAAACACAAAACAAACAACTAACTACAACAAAACCCAACCAACCAAAAAAAAAAAAAAAACCGCAAAAAAACCCCAAACCTAACAAGATTATTTATAAAAAATATGTTAACAAATCTCTCAGATGTCTATCTCTGTTAACAAACTGTTGTGCGCTGATAATGTTCCTTGTCTCTTCTACAAGAATCACTTCAGTGCTGCATTATCTCTTGCCTTTCCTGCCCCAAAACATGACCTTTTGAAAGTCAGAGGATAACTTTCACTACATTTATCTACAGTTTTTGAGGAAGCTGTTGAAATGGAAGTGCTCCATTTCAGCAACAGAAAAATCTCCATATCTAGAGAAACATTATTTCTTAAAAATTATTCATAGTTAGAAGGCTGTCTTCATGATAATAATGTGTTTTCTTTTTATTCTTGTTAATGACAGATATCTGCAGAAATTACTAGATTATTTTTTTTACTATGATAAAAAAATAAAGAAATTTAGTGATAAAAGAAGAGCTATAAAAAGGAAGGCAGATTTTCAATAGCAAGTCTGGCTTCAGATACAGAAAAAAATTGCACCTGAAGGTCCATTAGAAACCTATATCCTGCCCAAATTCTTCACTTTTGAATAATACATGGGACTGCAGCAACAGCTAGTGATGCGAATTTATACAGAAGACAATCCTCTAAGAAAAAAACCAATTAACTAAAAAAAAAAAAAAAAAAAACAGATTTAAATTAAAATTTCCCACTGCCATAGGAAAGAGCATACATAATGACAGCATGGGAGACAGAGCAATGTGTCTATTCCAAACAGAATGTTGGACATGTATCACTAAAAACAAACAAAAATAAAGAGAGAGAGCACAAGACCTAGTCTTCTCTTCTGCATCAACCAACCAGTAGTAAGTGTCCTTCAGGAGGCAGGAAAGATATCAGATACAGTTGAAAAGTTGTTTATCAATGAATTGTTTTCTGTAGCATCCACCTCCCAAAGGCAGCACCAAGTAAAAAAGCACATCAACACTGTCATGCCAGTAGTACTTTGAGAAAAAAAGTTGCCAGTAACTGAAATTCTTTGAGATTTGTTACCCAGACATACATTTGCTGTTATAGTTTCTAGCATAAGAGCACAAGTATACCATAGTATTTTTGCCACTGCCATTTCTCAAGGTACACAGTAATTCACCATGTTCCTTTCTGTATGTCCTTCCCCAAAGCTGGGCCTGTTGCCATACAAATGTGGTTCATGATCTTTACTTTCATCCTCGCAAATTCAGAAATAGAAAGGTTACATACGTACACACAGGTAACGTCTCAATGAATTCCAATTACTGACAAGTAATCTCTGTCTCTCAAATAGTTGTTTACATAGGTGTTCAAACCGTGGGCAATGAGATGCTCTACTCGCACACCATCATTTACCTGGAATAGTATCCTGGAGTTTAATAGAATAAATATCGCTCTTCCAAAAGCGGTATGAGGCTTAGACATATGAGCAACAGAGTAGCTGATAAAAATATAAATGTGCTTGAAGCAACCAACAACCACATTATTATCATAAAGATCTCTCCATATGGCAATCAATGCTTATTCATCCTAAATCCCACCCATTTCCCTTGTAACACTGCCTGATGCATCTGCAAACAAAGCTTTCTGGGGCCTCTACAATGCAGAATTTGACATACTCATGACAAATGGGTTGCAAGCATGCTGTTTTGTTTTGGTTTAACCTGACCAACTTAAGGCAAGAACGGAGAGGTATTTAGAAACCTCCATTTTAATCAGTGGGGGTGTTTTTCTTGTTGGGATTTTGGGGTGTTTTGGTTTTTTGGGTCCCCCCCCCCAAAAAAAAAAAAAAAATTCACCCTTTATAAACACTTTACTGTCTACTTAAGTGTTGTTTAGCAATAGGGCTTGTACTTCCAATGCTTACTCTGGACAGAGTAAATTCAAAAGGTTCTTATACTTCCCATACTTACACTGGAAAATGGGATTGTGAACAGGTCAATACTAACAGTGTTTTATGGAAAAAAGAAGGTAGATGCAATGCCATCTACCCATTATAATTTTCTCTGTTAGGGCTCCATTGGACTTCAAGCGTATCCAAAGATGCGAAGGCATACACCCACCACAATTTTACCTGGACAGACTTTGGGGAGGGAATTTCAGCAAGAAAGTACATCAGAAAAAAAAAAAAATATATATATATGTATATACATATATATATACACAGTATCTGTACACTCTGGATGAATGAACCTTTCTCTAAGAAAGCAAAACTTCTGCACATGTGAAGACATAAACAAGTGTCATGGCAGCATCTATATATCAGCTCAGTATTACCCCAAATCAAGTGCAAGAAGAATGGGAGTATACCATGTATTAATTTGGAGAATTTTCTGGTTTCTGCCTTCAGAAATCAAGACTTCTAAACATTATGCAATCATCACTTAAGGTTGTCAGCTCTTCTGCCCTTCCCTCCCTCTTTTCCTCTGGCACAGAGGTACAAAACACTGAACAGCTCCAGGAAAGAAAGTGGCCTGAACTCTGCCTGCAGCCACATAACACTGCTCTGCCTCTGTTAGGCAGGATGGAGATGCTCATAGTTCAGACCATGAATATCTGAAGAAAAAGTTCTCTTTTTCTTTTCCTTTTTTATAACATGCTTTAGAGAACTTGGCTTATTGATGCTAAATTCAGGCTAAGAACAGAAGAAGAGTTACTCTGTTGTAACAAAATATTCATCATGTCACATTTTATAATTGGGGTGGGGGGCTTTAGAAGAACAGGTTTAATTGATGTTCAAAACCAGGACAGTAATTCCAACTTGTATCTTTTCTATCCACTTAAAAAATTAAGCCTTTGTTTCCCAGAAAGAAAATAGGGAGCTGCTGCCTGTTCAAACTTATTCAGCAGTTGGATGCAAAATGCCTTTTGCCCAGTCAACCTGAACAGAAACACCGCTGTGTTTACACTACCCTGTAACAGGAAGAAGGGAGGCTATACAGCAGTTTCACACTTCAAAGTAGAGCCTTCAATTTTTTATGACTACTACGAAACAGTTCACACTAACATAGTGGATAACCAGAACTGTACTGTATTAGACACTGAAGAACTGTAAAATTCTGCTTCCAAAGCTTTCCAGTTCTTCCAGCTATATTTCTTTCCATAAAACTTCAAGTATTTGAAATAGCCACTAGGTTATAAGTCAAAAAGATAGACTAATGTTTCAAAAGTTAGATCCCCAAATATTGGAGAGTTTTTGCCACTGCAATTTCCAAAACGAACCATATTCAGCACCATCTCAACGCAAACATTGAGAAGGGATGTTTTTTCTACACTACCCACTTGCAAAAATAGGGCTTTGAAACTAGAAATCCACGAGCTTATTGTAGCTCTATGATGATGATTTTTGTTATTGTTGATCATCACTACGAACATAATTCATTCATTAGCAGCTGGGACATGCACTTTACATCTACAATTTGCCTTACTATCAATCCGCTTTTTCACTTTGAATGAGATCTAGAATACACTGAGGCTTCACGTGATAGTTCTACTTACTAAAGCCACCTCACCATAAAAATGATCCACAGAGTTGCCTTCTTGCATCTACTTTCTGAAAATAGATGCAAGCACATAAGCTACAAGTAATAAATAATAACATGGCTGTTCAATATTCAAAATATTCTTTTTTTTTTGTCCAGTTAACTTTAAATCAGCACATAGATCTAGACTGACTACACGTGGCACTCACAGACATAATTTATGTTTTTGTCAATGGATATTCGAAGCTATTAGTGTAAACGTAAACAACAAAATACTACACTTAGAGAAGTATAACTATTTCTAAACTGTGACCTATATTTTATCTGAAGGTTGGTAGAAAAAAAATCTTTTTCTATACATTAGAGAAATATACAAAATAGTACCTTATAATTTTATTCTGAGAACTATCACGATAAAAGCCTTTTCTGAGAACTGATACTTTAAGATGACATTGCTTCGTTAGAAAGTATATAGTATTTCTGTAATTCTCTACGGGTATATTTAAAACCACAGGTTAACTACAATAGAAAATATATTTTAAAAATACCTGTTACTGTTGCAGACTTGGGGAAAAAAAAAAAATCTGTACCTAAAGCTGCGTAGCCATTACTTTCAACACATTCTAAACATTAGATTTTTAACCAAATATTTGAAACAAGTCTGAAATCACAGTTCTAAACTGTAACACAAAGAGGGAGGGGAAAAAAAAGATTCTTAGCTTCATAGTCTCTAAAACCATAGCATACGTACCTATATATCAAAAGCCCAAGAGGTTACAAGGTTTACAGAGAAGCACGAAATACTAAGTTATTCAATAAGACATTAAGATCTGCTTCTAGTGAGAATGTAAGATGAGTAAAGTTTGGATCTTTTTTAAACATACAAAGGTCAAAATAATACAAGACATAATACAGGCTGAAAAAAGATTCAAGAATCTGGTTGCTATGGTGAAGACAGGAGGAAGCAGAAAGTCAAAATGGCATGCATAAATAGTTTAAAAAAAGTATTTGGATACAGAACAAAAAGATGTGATGCAAGAACACAATGTGAGACATTAAGCTGATTTCACAAAATATATGTGAAATTAAAGAATAATGTATACAAAGACAGAAACAGCCATTGAAAACTTACTGAGAAATCTAAAGTAGTGCAGAGCCAGAGACATTTAACTGACCATTACTATTTCTATCAGAAAATGACAGCGCAAACTATAATTCTTGATCTTCATTAAGTTTTTGTTAGGAGACTAATCTTATTGATTTCAAAATGATTACTTACATAAAATTTACAAAATCATATTACATTGATATGACATAATCATTATTCAACAATTAACATTTCATTTACTTTGAATCCCTTAAGAGCTAAGGTGACAAAAGTGTTTTACTGTTTTATTTTAGGATTTCACTTAAACGATCTCAGCCATTAAATGATCAGGCAGATGTAAACAAATGCTAAAACCCAGAAAATTTACCATCTTAGACTTAAGTAACTGAACTATCATATTTAGATATTAGTTTCAGATCAAATAGCAACAGTAAATCACAAAAGTTTTAATTTTGATCTAGCTATTCTTACAAGTACATATAATCTCCTCATAGTAAGAGACTGAGGTTTAAAGTAAGCTAGAATTAAGAAAACAGAGATGAACGATAAAAGTTACAACTATAACAGTTCAAATTTAGTAACTATGTAAGTACTAAGATTTATTCTAGTGCACAGAACGTGGTTTCATAAAGCATAACTTTGCTTCAGGAAATTTCCACCCCCTCCTCCCCAATATAAACTGAAAATGGCAATTAGAGAAAAATACAAACATGACTAAGGCAAATTTAAAAGCAAAAAAAAAAAGTTTGGTTTGCTCTAATAAGGGAATGTTCATATTTCACATATCTACCTCCCTAAAAGAAAGTTATATTCCACCTTAATTAAACTACACTACTTAGTACTGTGGACGTAGATACCATACAAACTGGAGAAAGCAGACAGTTTGCAATGGGAACACAGTGAGTGCATAGCTATTGTACCATGAGCAGCTTATAGATTTAGTCTTGAATGTCCAAGAAAGAGGGGAGTATCTTTTCTCCCTGAAACCCAGATTATATTTGCATACATGTACAGTTTTCTGAGAAAAATCTCTGTGAAGGAACTTGATCTGGCATATGAAGCTTAATATGTATGTAGCAATCACATTACAGGTGAGCTCTCAGTTGCACAATGGAACATTACATTTGATAAAAATCTGTCAAAATAGTTTTTGAGAAAAAGTTGAACAAACCAGAATATTAACTTACTGAAAGCAGCATTAATATATCTTTCAAACTAGCTAGCAACCAACAAATAACAAATTAATTCATTTTTAAGTGTAATAAACAAATCTTAATGAACATCAAATCTCTAGAGCACAATGGAGTACTTGTAGGATAAACAAGTTATACAGCTGTATAACTAAAGCCAGTGTCAGTCAAGGTCACACAAAATCCCCATGCGGATAGAGTTGCCATATTTAATAAATAAATCCAGGTATTATCGACAGCATTAACTTGTTGATAGGTGAATATAAACAACATAGTCCAAGTTCTGTAGAAAAAAGTTAATTAAGAATAAAGAACTGCCTTGCACACATCTGTACTGTAACTCCTCAATAAGCTAGATTAATAGCTTTACATATTTTGCAATGGGAATTTATTAACTGTCACAAATACTAGGCTTTCATTCTCACAGTGCATATCAAAAGTAACTTTCTGACAACAGCTTGAGGACTTCAGACCAAACACTAACAATTAGCTTCTGAGATGCTCTTTCAATTGAAGGGGTCACTTATCCTATCCACTTTAATTTTTTTTTTTTTTCTTTCTAATAGAAAGCTATTTTTTTCTCCCACATTTCAGTACTCCCTTTTGAAATTACATTTTGGTGCCTGTAGGGTGAACCAGAGTCTCTATTCTCTTAAACAGCACAGAAACATTACATTGACACCAAAAATCAAATCGAATGAAGAAAGAAGGAAGATACTACTAAAAAAGAGGGCCCTCAAGCTGATCTCAAACCACAATGTCTTGACATCAAAATAGGATCCAGCAGCAAAAATTAAAACAATTCCTGTAACAATTCATACATGAAAACAAAAGCTAAAAAGGAACCATACAAAAGCTAAAAAGGAACCATACAAAAGCAGTAAATGAAGAGTGTAAATTTAGAGTATTTTATTTAGATGTAAAGGTCAAACATTGATCACAATCCCCAAGATATTTAGCAAAAAAGAGCAAGAAAATTCTTGGTCCTAGTAGCTACCACAAAACCTCTTCCTGATCTAGCAGTTATTGGGGGAGGGAGCCTGGGAGTATTACTTTGCATTTAATTAAAGTATATTACAGCATTTAGCAAAAGATATTAAGATACATATTCACTCCGGAAGGGCTTGTACTTCCAAACTGAGAAGAACAAGTGCATGATCTAACATACAGAATGAATTCCAGATTTGATGTTTCACACCCCAAAAACACGCCACAACTTTTGGGACTAGCATAATCACCAGTATTATACTCTTAACTAAGTTTTGTGAATATGTTCAGATTTAAGTCATCAGTTTTGCATGACCAAAAACTGTCTCAAAGAATTGAAAAGTATGTCAAATCTCAGTAGAAAATTACAACAATGTAATTCAGTCCCCCAAACCTGATTTCCCACCTTGACCTCCTCTTCTGATGTCTTGAGTAATATTGCCAAAAACATTTAAATAACCAAATGTTTTTAAAATTAGATGCCAGTTCATACAATTTAGGCTGGCTTAAGCTTGTAAACATCAGAAATTAATCTTAAGGACTTCTGTCTTAATTTTTGCTAGAGTGTCTGATAAATAATTTCAACCTACTTCCAAAGTACGTCTTTAAATAATGGTAGAAAATTAACTAGTGAAAGAGATGAAATATTCCAGAGGGCAAGGGAAGGCAGGTTGGTTTGGGGGGGGTGGCCGGGGGTAGGGGTTTGTTTTGTTTTATTTTCCTTGGGTTTTATGGGTGTTAAACAGCTCAGAAAAGGTATTACTATTAGCCTTCTATAGGCCAAGAGCTCTGACTTACTTCATACAGTCAGGGTGGAAACAACTGGATTTACCAATGTGTTCTAGTTTAGGAAGTTTCTACTTAACACGCTAGAGTTTACATCAAATTGTAAGATCACTTTAGACACATTTAAAGGTTGCCTAGTCTATTAACAGTGGTTGAAATCGGACATTAGGAATACTTAATGAGGTTTTAGAATTTTAAATGCATTTGTGTGTCAAGCAAAAGATTACACTATTATGGGGTATACCGTCTAAGCATGTGAGTTATACTGTTAAGAATCCCTGTGCTCATCATATTAAACACTAAATTCTCGTAGTCTCAAGCCATAACGAGACTGCAAGTAAAGGCAAATGGAGCATACCTTCATTTAGATTATATGCTTTAATATACCCTGTAATAAGCCAATTATTCAAGGCTGTTCAGAAGAGTGCCCATTTTAACTATTGATTTTGGACAGGTCTAATACAGAAAAAAAACTAATAAAAAGTACTGAGAAAAACATACAAAATGAGTCAATGATCATTTATTTAATTTTATGACCTTACAGAATGTCTATTAAAGTTCTGCTTCTCTTGAAGAAAGCCTTAAGAGAGAAGAAAACTAACTAAGCAAAAAAGAAAGCAAGTACCATCTACTAACTGTAGGCACAAGTTCATTTATCAGAAAATCATTAAACTACAACAGGTAAAATGTCTGTATTCATAACATACTCATGAAGGTGGCTACAGTATGAGGAAATTGCATCACATACCTCTAGGCACCAGATTATTCAGGTAGCAAATTATTTTCTTTTCTTTGGGATACAGGGACTCTCATGTACAATGCTCAATAAATAAGAGCTATAGCTTCTTCCTGTTAAAGACTTATTAAGTACCAGAAAACAATATTTTTCAATAGCAATCTATAAGGGAAACAGGCCATTAGAACTTCGCTGATTGATTGATATTAATATATTTTTCAATGAATATCTGAAAATAACACAGAGAGAGGTTTTATGCTGATACGGTTAGTTACAGAAAATGCCAACGTCTCTTCTTTCCAGATTTAAAAAAAAAAATTAAAAAAGGGAAAAAGTAACATATAGTGTTCTCAGTGCTGCTTCTGACAGTAGTGCACCTTTCCAATTCTTTGAAAGATGCAAGCAGCTTAGATCTTTTTTCTCCAATGAAATCAGTGTGAAAAATCGGTTATATACTAAAAGCAGTAAAACCTGCTTGATTACTGCAAGTCTGATATACTGTACTACCATAACTAAAATATTGAAACAAGAAGCATATATTTCATTCTCAAAGGAAGCTTAGCCTAGCATTGCTGTCATACATCCACAGGCTGATTCTGTGCAATCATATAGTCCTTGCTTCCCCCGTCTCTTTCCAGAAATCTACATTAAAATACTTTATAACCTAACTTAAATACTATCTTCATGTGATTTTTTAACTACTGCTTATCTTCAATTACTGTATTCAGAAATACAAAACCAACTGATAAAAATACTTCCAAGAAACTTCATTGTTTTCCATGTTTATTTGTACTGTACTTTCCCTTTGCAGCAGTTTCCCCATATTTTAGAGCATATTTTTCATGATTGCTCATAACATCACAGGTATGAACAACAGCTGGAGCCAAGAGCAAGTTTTCTGGGAAAACTGAAAGTAAATTAAATAACTAATAACAATAAAATGCCATAGATACCTTAATGAAACACTGTCTAACTACAGCCTTTCAAAAAAATAAATATACATACATTATTCAAAAACAGAGCACCATAAACCCCACAAAAAGGCACATGGTATTTATTTCTATTCAGTGGCATGAGATGTGCAGTAAAATAAAATGTAATGAGGGTTGTAGTTCCCAACTCTCAAATTTGAAATAAATCCTGAAATCCTAATCTGAAATAAACCCCACTTGTTCAGTTAATACACAAACATAATTAGTAAAAAAGACAAAAAGGTTCCATCTTCTGTAAGCTTATAAACAGCATGCACATTAAACGCGTGTAAGTCACCTTATCTTTTTCCTCAGAACCAGAGAGTATAACTGGAGACTATGTCGGAATCTGCAGCACAATTTTCCAAGAACACATCGGTGTTCTCATCTTAGAACAGTATTTCACAATTTGCACATTAAAAGCTTTTAATCATTACCATAAAAAAAATGAAGAGAGTGAAGTAAATTTAGTAATTTAGGTACATGATTTCTAACCCACTGAAGAACCTTTTCCATTAATTCACAGCCTAAGCACTTAGAAATATTTAAATATACTCAAAGATTTAATATTCAGTGTACTATTCTAAATAAATAGATAACAAAATGCTACAATTTTCTTTAAAAAAAAAAATTCTGTTAAAAGATTTTGCTAATATGAAGGACAAATATAAAAAACTGACACAAGCAGGAATCAACAAGGAAACTAGGTTCTGGGTTACAAGATGCCACTTGCTAACCAAAAATACAAACTTGCAGGAAATAACATTGACCTCACTTCTCCAAAAAAGTGCAAAAAGTCTTCTAGTTGAAAGTATGCCTATATATCTTCCAATTACAGAACCACGTTTCTTCAGCATCGTTACAGAAGTACAACATATGTTACTTCCAAAGGTTGTATTTCTTAGAGTTTTCTCTCATCTTTCACCAAATCTGTAACAGATATTCAGTAATACAGATCATTTACTGTACTATGACACACTCTTGTGGTACATTAAGGAATGAAGTGATCAGCCAATCGTAAACGGAGAAAGAGATTCAAACCGACAAAGCATCCACTGCAAGCAAGCTTTAAGATACAGCATTTCAGAATATTATATTAAAAAGCAAGTGGGAGAGAACTGCAGCATTCATTCTCACTGAAACGCTGTTGTATCTCACCTACTATTTGACAGAGACTAAAAGATGGTGATGATGAAATTGCAAGTGAATTCTGATCTACGGAACGCAAATACCACACCATACTATAAAACCGAGTGTAACTTCATTGCAAATTTTCTTCTCTTATCTTAAAAAAAGGTACGTATTTCTGCATTAAAAACAGATACTAGAAAATCTAACATACCGATGAAAGCTGGCATATCAGACAAATACTGTGAATATGGTTTTAGACTAAATATTAAAAGACTTTCTAATTAGCATACATTTAAAACTCTGTCCAGAAAACTTCTCATTCCTTCAGCAATTTAGGCAAACAAAATTCGTATCATTAAAGTTTCTTGAATTCCTGCTCTCAAAGTCTGTGCTGTAGTTTTGTGAGACTGAAAATGATGTAGATTCTATTATAAAGATTCTGAATAATCAGTCTAGTATGCAGATTCAGTTATTCTACACGTCTTTTACAAAGAAAAATCCCATTTATCATACAACAATAATAATAGTATTTTTTCACTATCTGGTCACACATCTTTGTTATTAGCCTCAGATTTTTAAATGCCGGAGAAAGATAAGAAGGGAAAAATAAGTCTCTTTGCATCAGTTTTAGTCCTTTCCATATTGATTACATTAACAACTCTAAATGCTGTGGAACAGATTTTATCCCTCTCTCCCTGTTACATTTACATATGCATAACAGTTGACTACCTAGTCACTAGACCTCTCTGACTTTTGAGGAATTAGTCTAATCTCATATAAATCAAAATTATTTATTTGTTCTACTTGTAAACAGTAACAAAGTATTAATTCTAATTGACCTGAATATACAACTATCAGAAGCATCATTATCTGTAAATGTGGTGCTTGCAGCAGAATTAGACTTTGATTAAATCTATATGACTTCCCACCCCCACCCACCCCAAAGACTGAATACAAATATTTCCCTGAGTAAACAGAAAAATCCAACTGGTGATCAAAGAATAAGCCTTATCTTCAGAGACTGGAGTCTCATAAGTACCAACAGCTCTATAGACAGTCCAGAACAAACACTGATAGTGGTACAAATGAACAATTTTTTTGTTATTATTTTTAAAGGAAGTTAAGCGTAATATAATTTCCATTTCACCATAAAGGTAGGCACAAGTTCTAGCAAAATGAATCACAGTATTTTCTTGACAAATCAGAGGCAAAATAGCCCCTTGGCACGAGAAACCCTTTGTCCTTAATTTCTCTTATTCTTTTCATACTGACTTATTTTTGCCACTGTTGTTTCAGGAAGGCTTTTATTTAGTTCCAAATATGCTTCTTACTTTTGAGTTTTGGTCCATACTCCCAGGTTCTCTCAGCAACAGTAATCTGAAGATCAGAACTGCCTGCTTCCAGTGCATACGGGTATTCTGTTCTCAAGAAAACTATTTCCGTTCAAGTGGTTCAGATTCCTTATATTTATTATAAAGCACACATCTGCACAGCACAGCTTAACTTGCCATTTGTCCCCGCTTGCTCACTACCTCTTCCATTATTTTGCTGAATAAGGAAAACTCACAGGTACATTCTGAAAGTCAACTGGTAGCAGTGAATGGATTCTATCTTCCCCTTTTTCAAGTTTGACTGAGTCCAATCCTCCATTTATCACTAGTGTTTCTCTTCTATAGAGCATTAAAAGAGCAATTTCATTCGTCCTACTAGATTACTACCGACAATAAACTCTCTCTCTTGGCTTTCTGCAGTTAGGATGATCTAACCCAGTTTGTTTTTAGCTATATCTATCCAGGTTTGTTTCTTTTCACAGCAGCATTATAGATCTGTTGAACTCCACATGCCAAGATTTCTCCTGCAATGTGCAACTGAGCCTTGAATCCCAGTTTCTTTTCACGCATTCCAGTTATATCTACCCTCCATTTTGTCAGCTTTGATAGCAGCTTTCATTCAAACAATCTTGCTGAACATTTACTTGCTTTTTCCATCTTCCCACCGTTTCAAATAGATGACCCAATACTTTGAGATCTTACACTGAAAGGCCAGCAACAAAAAACAACATTCGGCTGCACGTATATCAAGTACATTGCAGCCAAATTTTAAGTGCCACAAGGCATTACACCGCATGATCAAGGAACTGCGAAGATAAGCAGTCACCCTAAGCAGGCTCTTTCTAACTTGTTATCCTTGCCAGCTATACATATGCATTTAGAATTTTAGAAAGAGGCATTTCTATATCAAAGGACAAGTCAGATTGCACAGCAGGAAACATTTAGTCTTTACAACTCTTAAGCTGAGTAACAGAGCAGATAAGGTTTCTAAGTTTCATTACTCAGGTGCTGTTAGCGGTGAGTAAGGTTGTAGAACTACTGCGTGAGTTAAAAAGAAAAGTAGAGCCCCACTAACTTGTAAAAATAGGAAGAGTGGGGAAGCAAAGCCATAAAACAGAAATACAAGGTTGTTAAAAGCTACAGAATATGTTGTCCAGTGTCTTCAGTCTCTTAATTTAAATGAAACTGAAAGCAGCCAATTGATGCAGAAGAAAAATGTATCTGAAGACACAACTACTATTTAACCGTAAATATTTAAGTATTGTATCAGACAATAATAATAATCATCATCATCATGATACAAACACATCCTGTCCTAGTAGGAAAGTTTTCAAAATGCTGAACTAGATTATATCCTATTTAAAAGAATACTTGGTTAGAATTCCGATTTAACCCCCCCAAAAAATCCTACCATTTCAGATCAATTAAGTTCTCTCCATTCTTACATAATCTACAGAACCTGATTGCTATTAATGGGAGGGGGACCCCCCATCTACAGAATACACATCCTTTATGGTGATGTTTGTTTCATAAAACATATTGAAAGTCTGTTAGGAAACTGTCAAGGCAAGATATTTACAGACTAGAGGAATGTATTTAGAATGAAGAAACTGTATGAGAAATTTATCATGTAGAGATCACGTAGAGGAGGACAGCAGCCTACAATGGAAGTGTGTTTCTCAAATGTTCACATGAAGTAATCAACTTACTGTTTTTTATTTTCTTAATTAAAGTGAGGTCATATAAGTTATCTATTAGGTAAGGTTTGATCTTATTTACACAGAGCTATTAGTAAAGAGGAATATGTAATCTTAGTGGGTAAGGAAAGAAGATGTCCATAACCACTTTTTCTATGTGAATAAATTAAAATATTATTCCAGCAGAACCAGATCAAATGCAAATGAAACCAAAGGCTCTGCCAGAGATAATGCTATATTCTGCATGGCAGAGCAGTGTCCACCCAAGTACTGTCTAACAGCTGCCTAATTGGAAGTCACTGCTCCATTAACACAAAATCTACTTGTTTGATTTTTTTCTGTTTGTTTTTAAAAATGAATTGTCCTTGAAATGAATTTTCTCTGAATCAAGCCATTCACTGAGAAAGTAAATGGTAGATTTTCTTACGGACAAAAAGTAGCGCTCATGGAAATTTAAATGCTAATAATTTTCATCAGCAGTGACTTTGAAGGTTCGCCAAATAAGGTTTGTTAAACATTTCTTTTCTTGCATGTAAATTATTTTTCTCAGCTCACAAAGAAAAAAGGCTACAATAAAAGCACTGTTGTAATGAAGATTTTATTGCACTCAAATATAGTGTTACCTTTAGTCAGATATAAATGCTTGTAACATTAGATTAGAAATTCATCAAAAGCACTTAGTGCATAAACATGTAACAAAACTAAAAAGGAGGTAAAACCCATGAAAATAGGTTTGTAGTAGGTGTAGAGTTTGATACCTCTGTGTGATACACACATTAGCAAATTAATTCTTGCAAGATCCTTGCTGGCATAGGGACAAATGTATAAGTTGTTAAAGTGAGTATTTTCCATTAAATAAACAAAATTATTAGACTGAGCAGGGGCAGTGTGATGATCCCCTTTAACTTGCATTTTAAGTTCCAAACCTGGGTTTCCATTCCATTGGTATTTATGGTTTAGGACTTAGGATACTGAGCAGACTTTTTCCCCTCTCCGGATACGTGAAAATAGTATCTATCACCTCTAAGATTTTACTTATTCACATTGTAGAAACATTCTCTACCAGAAATCAATAAAGGAACATTCTTGTTGCTTCTAAAACATCGAGCCCTTGAAGGCTTTTCCTACCACAGTGTTGTGAAATAGGAGTAGAGTGCTTTTGTTAGCCTGAATATACTGTCATATTTTCATCAAACATGAGTTGACTGCAGACTAATATTGGATTTTGGGTAGAAATCAACTATTAAAAGAAAAAAAAAAATCACTTGTTTGATAGAAAAAGGTAAAGGTGAACTACAGGAACTACTCCTTCAAGGCACTTCACTGAGGAGAAAGGAAAGCACTCAATCTGTTTTGAAGCCATCTGAAAATAAATAGTCTGTGCGTAGAAGGCGAGAACCAATCACCTAATAATAACACATACTGTAACTCTGCCATAAAGCAAAAAAACTAAGTTAAAGTAAGTTAAAATAAATTAAAATTAAGGTCAAATTAATACTGTGCTTAGGTAGCTACTTAAAAGTGCTGTAACAAACTCTTCAACAATACCCCTTCACTATCTGAAAAAGCATTTCCTAACTGCAAATACAAGTCAAAGTACCCTTCCAGCAACAAAAGTTTTTCTAAATGTATTTATAACAACTCCTGACAGACTGTCTCTTTTCTACAGTCCTACCAGAATAAGGATCTGATGCTACTGTTGTTTCCGACATACTCAGATTAGGGTACTGATGACACAGTCATTCAATAACTAATAATTAATTGAATTAATTTCAAAGGAAGAGATTAAAGGGAAAAAGATTCCACAATTTATAGCTTCAAAAAGAATCAAACTACAAAACAAATGCTATTGTCAGACTATTCCAACCATTAGTATGTTAATGTCCTCTTTCGGTTTTCCATTTTTTGTTTGCCATGTATTCATGGAGTTATCTGGATATGAAAGTCAGGTTTTAGGAGTTATTCACATCCCACTTTAAATACATTTAACACTCTGAACAACTGAAGGTTTCTCCTATCTGTGATAGGACATTAGAAAAAAATAAATGTTAAATTAATTTTCTCCAGATTGGGTCTGTTTTGCCCGTGACAGTAATTGGTAAGTGATCTCCCTGCCTTTAACTCAATGCACGAGCTTTTCCATTTTATTAGAGAGCAGCTGGGTGGGCATCTTGCAGCCAGCCAAGGTCAACCCACCACAGAATTATATTCATTCATTGATTCTTATATATCAATCTGTATATAAAACAAATATATTTGATGCAAATAGCAAAACAAGATAAGAGCAGAGATCATTCTATCTATTAAGAATAGAAACAGCTAATATATTTACTACCAATGCAACAGTAAATATACCATCCCTTCCCTCAATAGAAAGATGACATACTGAAATTGCAAGATACCATTGACATTTCAGTGATTTATAAAAGTGATCGGTTGCTGTCCCTCATAAATGCCTATAACTTACTCCTGCATTCTTCAGAAAGAAACTATTTTGCCTTTTTCAATTTATATGCAAAAATCTTTTAGAATAAATTTTGGTTTAAAGGGTAGTTAGGGTGATATTGCAAGGCAGCCAAACTGAAACACATAGCAGGCTTTACTTCTACTTGTACACAGTTAAATTAAAATGTAACTCAAGTTACTCAGTGCTATATTATTAGCAGAGGTTACTAGACTATATTGTTGGCAGTCTTACAGGTTTGTAATAATAAGATTCTATAAGAAGCACAGTTTGGAGCAACTTCTGTGTAAATCCTCCTCCAGTGGAGGAAAGTATGAGGACACTGGGCTCTACCTAATCCTAATCTTGACCACAAATTCTATTGCTTATGCTGGGTAGGCTGTGGCGTGTCAAATACAGCACTAAACTAATTTATATTGCTGATTTGACCTTCTTGCTGGCATTTACTCTCTTTTCTGCTTTAAAGTATTTGAGGCTTGGTCGGCACCATAGCAGTTTAGGCCTTGATGGTTTTTCTTACAGAGTATACAGGGGAGAAAAAAAAAAGAAAAAAGAAAAAAAAAATTAGAGAGAACTATATTGACCTTTTCAAGACAAGTGCCAACAGAGATAGCACTCCCACAGAAGTGCTTTATTTCTGAATAATCAAGTCTGGCAGGAGCTCTGGTGTGGTGCAATCAGACACTGCCGTCTCCAATAAGATTAGGATAAAAATCTGTTCCAGTTGATTAAAAAGAAATAAAAATAGAGAGAGATCATGCAATCTTTCTCTCTCAAGTTTACTAGATCAGTTCCCTTTGATATCTAGAAAAGAAACAAGAGTAAATTACTAATTTTTCATACCATCTCCCATTAACAGCAGTTATCTGCATATTGCTAAAAATAATGAAGAATTTAGGTTTCTTGTATGTTTGATCTGCAATTTCTAATCCTCATTTGGACTTTAACACTTTAAACATAACAGTTATGTAAAAAAAATTGTTGGATCAAGTCAAATAAACTTATTAATAGGATATTTATAAACACACCACACTAGTTATAAAACATGCGTTTCAGAAAACTACTACCTTTCTTGTATTTTGCATACATGAAACAAATTTTCATTTTGTATTTAAATGCTTCCAAAGATTTCTTTTTGGTCAGAGGTTGCTTTCTTGTACACTGCATACAACCTCCTAAGTCCTGGAATCACCTCTGGCAAACCACTTCAACCACCCAAAGGATGACTTTAAGCAACATGCAGCTGGTTTTCTCTCAAGTTATCCTGAACACATATCCCATATTAAGCCTAACTACTACAGCCTCACTACATTAATTACACTTATTCACAGACTTCCACCAACTTATTGCTATATCTTCTCCACACCAGTACTCTTCAAAGTATCTCCACAAAGTACATTTCTCCCTTCTATAAGTGACAAGACCAAGCATTTGCACATTACAACTTACCTTATTTCAGCACTGTAAGTATTAAACATAGTAGCTTGAAGCTACTCCAAGCAAACAGGTACTCTTACATCCATGATTATGAACCTAATAAATGCCCTACTGGGTCTGACCAGTGACCCTCTAGCCCAGCACTCCATCTCCAAGAGCTGCAGTAAGAGATGTTACTTAAAAAAACACTATGCCAGCCTTATCACTACTTATAATCCATTCTCCTCACTTCCCGAAAGAGGAAGCTCCTCTTCCTACAAATACATGCCTTCCTATTTCCTTTGGGTCTATTAAACCTGAATTTGTCTACTGTTCTTTGAACCTGCTGAACTTCTGAAGTTGTCACCAACTGGTCCCACCAATTCCCTGGCTAACTTCATTTTCAAAAAAATTAAATACACTTTTCAATATCAGCTGAAGGAATCTTTGCAAAAAATTCAGATTTCTAAAAGAGTATGTGAAGAATGTCCTGTTTACATTTATGTAGCTACATTTAATGAGTTTTCCTGTTATCTTCATTTGGGCAAGCCCTCCACATTTTTAATGCTATCCTTTTCCTTGCGATACTGTCTTTAACTTTCCTATCAAGTCACACACATTTTTTACCCCATAGCTTTAGTTGGACTTTTTCTGAATTACAATACAAAGTTTACTCATATCTTTAAGATGGCATTTGCAGAATAGCCTCTGGGTTGCTAGCAGGCATGGGTATCTTGCTTGCTTGACCATCTGCATCTTTCATTCAGTTCCCTGTCCTGAAGTTGAATACTTGTATAATAGATTACTTGGATTGTTCTCTCCTGGTACAACATTAAGACAGTGATCATTCTCTCCTCCTCTCACCTCCTAGGTCCTGTGAATGACTCAAGCCCATTCCCAGAACAGTTCCTTTTCATTTTGGTTACAGGAATATTGGAAACAGTCATTTGTTGCATCCAAAGCTTTTATCTTCTCATAACATCCTGATGAGGAACCAATTCAACCCATATGCAGGTAGTTATATCTCCGACTTTATTGCCACAAAATTTGCAGTTTCTCTAACCTCACTTAACATCTTCTCATCACAAACATCATCTGACCTGAGAGCTATTAATACAGTATAATATTATATTATTAGAAGGAATTTCCATTCACAAGGTTTAGCACGGTAGGCTTCTTCTCCCTCCACAAGATTTTCATGCTGCTACATTTCATGCTGTCTTTTATGCAAAGTGCCACTCCCCTGCCTGTACATCTAATCATTCTAGCAAAGTTGGCAGCACATTAACATCATACACCAGTGATTATTCTCCTTCCATCAGGCTTCCAACACATCTATTATAAAGCGGTTGTCATTTGATAATGAGCATTTTTGTATGTTCATCTTATCTTTTAGGCTTAAGATGATATAAAAGCACTTATAAGGTTTGCTCCAGCTCTGCTACTCGGTATTTCACATACCAGTTAAACTTAACTCATATATTCAGTTTAATGTTTTCAAAGAATTATAGCAAGATTCCTTTGATACCATTGTTGCCAAAAAGGCTTTTCACAGATTTTCTTCATTGATGTGCAACCATGAGTATAATCCTGATGAATCTTAAACACTTGATATTTCTTATTATTTCTTTCTCTTTCAAGTCTCTGACTACCATTAATACCAATCCTTCTTCTTGCCTTTAAAAAGAAAAGTTATCAGAAAACCAAAGATCATTTATGCAACCCATTCACATTCATCACCTTATTTTCACACAGAACTTCTCAATTACTTTTTTTTTCTCCCACCCGCCAGCCAGGAAAAGAGACATGTAGCAATACCTTACTTCCACACTGATGTCTAAGGCAGTGATTTCACTCCTTACTTTTATTCTTTTAGCTGCTGACACAAAGCTAATGATTTGAGGGTTCCAGAATCTTTTGTTTGTTTCCTTCTTGGGGCATCTCAGAATAGTCTCATGTTTTCTTGCAAATATTTTAAATGTATGTACACTTTTCAGTCACAATCAAATCTTTTCTCAAGTATTCACATTGAAAATATTCCATTCACACACTAACCTGTATTTCCAGATTCCAAACCAATATTCTCCTCCCACATCCCCTGTGTAGCAGTAAATCTATATGGTTTTATGACAAAGGAGTTGGTTTTCCATTATGCCCTTGCCTACTTCTTTCATAAATATAATCTTAGATTTCTTTAAGATTACAAATTTATTCTGAGACAAGAATAAATTCTGAGCCAATAAATAAATCACACTTTGTCTTCAGTAAGTTGCTACAAGAATACCATCAGCAGTTGATGCTTTAATACTTCTTAATGTTCCAGCTCAAAGTTTTAATTTTTATAAAACACGTTGCTTTCACAAAATGGTTCAATTCCTGGCAAGTGACAAAAGCAGCTTTATAACAAGTAAAAGAATGAAGAGAAAATACCCTATACCACCCACAGCCCTTACATGGACTCATCATTATCACCATCATTATTATTATTACTAAACAAGCACCACAGTGAAAACATTTCCTCCAACAAGTTACCAAGACAGTTGTCAGCAGGTCAAAGAAGTGATTATTTCCCTCTACTCCCCTTCTCTGTCAGGGAGAATTATCTGGAGTAGTTTTTCAGTTTGGGGTTCCCCACTTCAATAAAAATATAGATATATTGGACTGAGTACAACAGAAAATCATCAAGATTATTAGAGGGCTGAAACACAAGATGCAGACAGAAAGGCTGAGAGAGCTGTCAGTCTTGAGAAGGGTAAAAGGCAAGGGAACTCTTACTGCTGTCTCAGACTACCTAACAGAAGGCTACAAATAAGGGGGAACCAGATTTTTCTTGGAGGTGCACAACGAGCAAGAGGTAACAGACACAAGTTGCAATAAGAGATACTCCAAGAAGATGTAATGAAAAAAAATTTACCACAATGGTGACAAACACAGGAACAGGTTGTCCATACATACATCTCCATCTTTAGGGATATCTCAAACTCATCTGGACAAAGCCCCAAGCAACATGAACTAGACTGGTCCTTTTACGAAGGTGATTGGACCAGATGACCTACAGAGGACCCTTCCAAACTAAAAAAATTCCATGATTCAAGGACATGTCTCTGGACATCCTCAACAAGACTGATTTTTTTCTCCATGTATAGTCTTTGCTCTGTGTTACTACTCACTATTTTTCCTACACTCTGAAGCTAGACCCTCATTTACTTTTTTATTCTTGCAGTAGTTTCTTTCATACCTACATAACATCTTCAGTTATTTCAATTGCTTCAATACCCATTCAGAATCAACATCATTTATAACTTCTGTACAAACATCTGCTAAAGCTTCAAATCTATTCTATACTGTTCTGTATTCCTTTTTCTAGTAGAAATTCCTCAATGGATTATTTACATAGACATAAGACTTCCTCTTTTGGATCAACACTGAAATACTTTTGGCACATCAGCTGGCAAAATGCACCAACTGAACATTTGAGTACTTCAATGTGATTTTACTTAATCAGAATAAAATTCACTTAAAGCATCATTGAACATTCTGGTCCCTGCTTCCAGAACTAGATACCTCTTCTTACACAATGACTTCAATGGAAAGAGTGCATAAGCAGACCCTTCAACAGAGTGGAAACCAGCTCATTCTTTGCATGCCGTCACTTGGCTACAGAATCATTTTCAACTTCTCGTCTTTCTGGTTTTAGAGACAAAGCTTTAGAAATAGTCAAGGACTGTTTCCAAATTGAGTCTAGTGAATAGCTTGCTGATTCTACTTTTGAAAGCATGGTATTAAATCTCTTTAAGACTGAAAAGTGAAAAAAACTGGATGTCTCCAATTTCTTTGGCAAGTTTTGTTAGTAAGTTATGTATAAGCTACAAAGAAGCATCCCCTGTCTCCATGGTCATGAGAACAAAAGCAGTTACTTTGCTGTCCTTTGTACTAGAATTCATGCTGTTAGTAAGAGACACTGAGATGCCTGGTGCTGTCTACTTAAGTATTTAAGCATTCATGCAAATTTCCGTAAACCACTCACTCAAAAAAAGATGAAATTTATTTCCATGTTGCCTTTTAGACACCTACTTGCTGTTCTAAACAAAAATCTTTAGTGTCTCCACTTCCTTTGAAAAATTAAGATGACGGCACACTTATATCACCCACGTGAGATGAGAGAGATTGCAAAACTTAAAAAAGGTTAAGCAGTAAGCTCCACCTGTAAAAATATAAATTAAATTTGCCCCTGCAGGCTACAGCCTTTTAATAGCCCTCCCCCCCATTTGGTATAAGAGTATACTTCACTGATTTTTCAACTGTAGATCCAATAACTCTCTTCTCTTAGGTTTTGTCAAAACAATGTATTCGGTCCATTCAGTTAAACTTTGAAGGGATGTTAACCTTGTTAACTCCAATGTTCCCACTGTCTGTGGAGATTCACAATCCTCTTCTGAGCCACTAACAAGTTTGGCCTAAACATCATTGTCTCCCAAATTTTACTGTTTAATTACACATAGGAAACAGTATTTCCTCCAGTGGCTTTTAAACTTTCTAACTTATTAAATCAGGGAACATTCTTGGTAGTTCTCCTAACATTATAAAGGTACCACAACTATCTTTCAGACTTATTCTAATAGATTCAAGCAAAAATATCTATGGTCTGTGAGGTTTTCTTGCCTTTTTATCTTTGTACAACATTCTTAATATTATTAAGTGTCAACAGTAATAAACTGTAATACTCAACTCAGTAGAAATACTGCTCGAGCATAAAAAGCCTGCTTTGACAAAAGCAGAATAAAGTTCTTTGTTATGGTAAAAAAAAAAAAAATAATTGAATAATACACGCCAAAGCATAGCAAAAAAAAAAAAAAAAAAAAAAAAAAGAGAGAGAGAGAAACTTGAGAATGCCATGCACTGTATTAAATAAAAGTATTGAAGTGAAATTTGTAAAGCAAATTAAAAATATAATAATGTCTTCAATTTGAAAAGGAATTAATCATTGCACCCCTTTGGCTACCCCAAAGTACTAAGCCTCTGATACCAATCAAGGGGCAGGGGGGTAGGGGAGGTGCAGAGGGCAGGGGAACGTGTCAGGAAATTACAGTGGAAATACAGGCATTTTACATATGGGGCAGAATAACCTAAACTACTAGTGAGATGACTCACATCCAGAAAGGGAGAAAAGGTTTAAAGCCAGGAATACTTTCAAATATTTTGCTTTTCCACAAGGCTTTAAAAGCTGAAGAAGCTAAGCAAAATATCAAAGGAGATCTATGTTGCTACAGGTTTATCAGAAAGTTAAAATTCCATTGAAAGACTCTCCCTCCTTCACAGAACCAAAACACATCAATTATCATATGCATTCTGATGCATTTCATCATTTTCTGGACTCTAGATTAGGTCACAGTATTTTATTAAGGTATTCTGACAAAATTTTATAAATTTTTTTTCAAACGTGACTGAATAAAAGCCTGTATTATCCAGAAGCATTTCTTAGAGGTTTTTTGGTAAGGTTTTCCTTATAGGTCACACAATAACTGCCACTCTAAGTAAAATAGTTCAATACTACTAAGCAGTCTAGAATTTTTAAACTTTTTTCTTCACACATTCCACTTAAAAAAATAGAACATTAATGTTATGTTCTGAATGTTTCATATATATATTTAAGCCCTAAGAATTTTAAAGATAACTCTAAAACCTGAAAATTAAAGCAATCAATTCCTTACCCCTTTTTTGACAACAGAACGTAAGTTCCAATTTGCAAAGCATGTCAGCATTCTCGTACTTGTCCTCTTCTGCTTTAACCCAAAAACAGGATTCTGTCATTTCCTGAGGCCTGATCTACAAGCACGGGAAAAAACAAGATTTTATTCATTAAATTATTTTGATACTATGCAAAGACTGTACCCTGTAGAGTGTAAAGCACATGAAATACTGAAGAGGTCTGTAAAACACGTGAACTTTTGGTACATAACTCATCTTTAGAATTGTTAATATATTTCTGATTGAAGATAGTAATGCTCACAGTAAGTGCTTTTGGACAAAGCAATACAGACAACATACTGTTATCCAAGGTCTAAATGTAGCAAATTATCTTTGGTCTAGATTTAAAACCTGCGTAAACTTTAAATAGTCTCTGAACACAGCTGGTTTAACTAGATATTAAGTACCTTACTTTTTAGATTGTAGCTTTGATTGCTTCATAAAACTCTGAAAATCTTTTTACTGACTTATTTTGGTTGAAATAATTATACTTACCAAAACTCAGTAGATTGATATTCCTAGTATACTTGATTCTGTCACAATGGATAGAAAAAAATAAACGGACTATATTTTTTCAACCATTAAATTTACATAAGTACATTTACACTAAGGAAAAATGGAGAGACCTGCAATGCTTCTTCCCGCAGTCCAGGCTAGATAGATGCAAGATACTTGTTTGGAAACTGTATAGCTATCAGTACAGTGCAGTGACTGATCCAATGTAAACAGTTTGCTAAAAGACAAGGCATAGTAGGACCCAGGAAGCATGCTGGTATCAAGGTTGTATTATTCTAGACCAGAACTGACTTTTCCAGGCATCTCAGAAAGTCAACAGATGCTTGCCCAGATGATTCATGAGTCAAGGAAACGTAGTTTTCAGAAACAATGCAAACTAAAGGCAGAAAGTATTCATATCTTACGTAATTTTAACTAATATATCAATTGCTTTATATAGTCTTACTCCTGACAATCTATTTACCCTAAGCTCTATGTAAGATTTTACATCAAGTATTTGCCATTAACCACTACTACCTTGGACCAGTTGAGTCTTTTCATGGTAACCTCAGGTCTGAATTCTTTTTTAGGCTTCATTCCAAATGGCAAAGTGCATGAAGGTGGAGACCACTGTGCTCCAGGCAGGCCTGGCAGAGGCGGTGGTGGAGGAGCACCACCAAAAGCCAGAGGAATCCCCAAGCCATTTGAAAGTGGTGGAGGAGGCGGGGGAGGTGGTGGTGGTGGAATTGCTCCATTAGAAGGCAGTGGCGGAGGCGGCGGCGGAAATTGATGTGGTCCTGCAGCTTCCAGTGGAACGACAGATGCATCTCCACGCGCTGATGGTAGAAAACCAGGTGGCAAGGAGCCATACTGTTAAGGAAGATATTCAGTTTCACATTTTTTGTCAACAAAATGCCATAACGATCATAGTTTATAGATTAAACCCAGCAAGCCAATTGAAAGTCAGTGCCTTTTTTCTTGTGTACGACAGCTAAATAGGAACTATAAGGAAGGCAACGTGCTTTTGATTTCATAATTGAAGTCTCAACTCTGAAGTGGACATTCAGACCAGGGTGTGCACACCAGAAATGACAAACTGCAATGCTATATCCCACTTATTATATTTCACTGATCATGACCCAAGAAGGGTCTGACAGGTATCTTGATGAAATTTTATCTAGACTACCACAGTTTAGCTCAAATTAAAAAAATAACATCCTAGTCTCTAGTGTTCTTACTTATCCTACAGAATACAGAGAAACATTCCAAGGATATAATAGCAGAATCTGAAGAGATTATTAATTCTGTTGAAAAACAGTAGGAGCATTCTTATTCCACAGAATTGAAATCACCAAGTGATGATGAAAAAAAATTCCTTCCAAAAAATACAGCTGCCTTACACACCAACTTCTTATTCTATATAGTAAGGACATCTATACTGTATCAAGATGGGCTTATGAGCACTTCAGTAAGTCTAAAAAAATATATTTATTTCTAGTATTTGAAGAACTTCTATCATAGACCTTCAAACATTAATAAACAGCTACCTGACAAAAACAGAAAAGAATAAATAAGTATTTATCTACTGGTGATAGTATTAATCAACTTTTCAACTGATAATTATGAGCTGAAACAGCCCATTTTATTTTTTAAAAATGGAGGGAAATACAATAAGCAAAGGCTTTAATATTTTTAAAAGGAAATAGCTAAATATCAATAAATAAAAATAAATACATGCACAACAGTATTGTTCTGAATTTCTGAACATATGCATTTTTTACACTAACAAGTAGACACTGAACAATTAGGCTCTAATAACAAAAGAAATACAAGAACAAATACCAAATGCAACAAAAGAGTAAACAAACAAGACCAGGAGAAAAATAGTCATAAGAGGTGGAAGTAGGCATGCTAAGTAGCTACTGATGTCATATGGAAACCAAAGATTCCTCTTAAGATAGATTTAAGAGTACTAAGTTGCAGTAATCAATTACTTGAGATTTACAAAACATTCCAAATACCCCATTAACAGAGGGATAATTCATGGTATGATAATTAGTGAGCATAATCATATGTTAGGCTTACTATCTGCATGTAAAAAAAAAAGTTCTATTTAATACAAGAACAAGAGAAAAAGTAAAATAGGAGAGAAAGCCTATTTCACTCACAAAAAGTATTTAAGTATGTTTTCAAGATACACAGATAAAAATACTTTCTTAGTGAGTGATACACAGCTCTCACTATTTTTTTAGAATGCAACAATTTCTGTAATTGCTTTTTTAAAGCCTGTTTGACTTTGACATTAACAGTTAATTCTGACCAGAAACCTGAATTTGAATGACATTTTTAAACAGAGCAAAGCAGAGCTAAACTAATTTTCCTCACTAAGAAAATTAAACAAGCTAATTAAACTAAGAAAATTAAAAACCCTCTATGATAAAAAACACATATTTTATCACCTTCATAAATGCATGTCTTGCCAATGCTGTCTTTCTTTAGCCATTTTTAGACTATGCTTCTTATTCCACGAAATAAGACACAGGAAAAATCACTTGGTCACACAGTCTCCTTAAACAGATTTCAGAGCTGAGGCAGTTACAAGTTAACTCAAGTATTAGTCTCAAAAATCTGCACTATTCCTCTCCATGACATCTAAAAATATCTATTTATGCTTGGAAATTGAAAAATTATCAGGAAATGTTCTTATCCAGCCACAGGTTATTTCTTTCACTGCTGGAGATTCATGGTAAGCAAACTGAGTAATGAATAATTTCCTGTGTAGGGATAAAGATCAGAGTTATGAATGCTAATCTAAAAGCATAAGACTTATTACCCTATGTGGTTAATTACTTTGGAAATATATGACACTGAAAGCAAAACCCAAATGAAACATAAGGAAATAGTTTAATTAACAGAGCTCAGGCACAAAAAGGATCATCTTGGAACCCAAGCAGCTAATTAATGTCACACTACAATTCTTTGTATAAAACAGAAATAAAGGAAACTAACGATCAATAATAATCAATAACAAGGATTCTTTGAAAAAACCCTCAACTGTACTATCAGAATCTGCAAAAGATGCAAAATTAAGTCCCTTTCAAAAATAATACTTCATACATTCATTTAAACTGTCTTATACCTGTGATTTAAAAGCTTGTAATTCTGCTTCAAGTTCATTGATTCTTTCTTCTTTTTTTTGCAGTAGGGCCTGGGTCTCCTGATGAACTACAAAATCTTTTTCAAACTAAGAAAAAAGAAAAAGAAAAAAACTTGTTGATGCTAGTCAGTCCTGCGTAGTTTCTTTAGTTTCCAACTCTTCCTTTTGTGTTTGTTAAAACTCACATGTTAATAATATAAGGACACATACAACATAGCTGCTATTCTAACTTCCATGTATCCACTGAGTGAAATTGCCATGTCTATTACCAGTACAAGTATTTACTATATGAAATGGCATAAAGTACTTAATGTATTTTAAGTTGGAATTCGGCAGAGGAGCTTAAAAAAATTGACGTACAGTAATACAGAGTCTGTAGATACAAATGAGTCAATTCTTACTCTCCACCTGTTTATCTTGTTGAAGAAACTGATAACTGTTCAAATAAAGTATTCAGTTGATTTTGAGAGATTTGTACATGAAACCTTATAATAAATAGTAGAAAGACTCTCAATTAAGGTTAACTACATTACACTACTTTCCTCTGCTTCCTAATCCACAAGAAACATCCAAATTCCCACTTAAACACAGAACTAATAGTAATTTGAAGTTAAAAACTATGCCACATTCAGTTACATCGTTCATGAAGCTATCAAGTAACCCCCTGTGTCCATCTTATGGTCACATAACTTGAGAATTACTTACTTTTCTAGAAAGTTCAGAAGCCCTCTCTTCACATTCTTCTAATCTTGCTTTATCTACACAAATATCTTGAAAAAATAAATAAACACACTTGCACATATACAGGGAACACAAGATTCTTTGTCACATATACAACTTTAACTTGGTTTTTGGAACATATAAAGTAGTATGATACTGTAATCATTTTCAAACATAGTACTTACCTACTAAGTGGCTGAAATTTATATCTAATCTTTTACGATACGTGAAATCTGGGTCTGTTCCACTTCGATGTAACACTATTTGGGACACACACTCTTCAATTAATTTGAAATACTGTGGACTAAAGACAGAGATGAGTTCTTTTACAGCATATTCATTTATCAATGTATACTTAAAATCTTGTCTATAAACACAGTAAGGTCAATAGATTTGGGCTGACTTATTTCCATAGAAGGGCAGGTGCAAACCTCAAAAGTCTCAAAGGACAAATACATCTGGCAGCTTACTACACAAGACCAATTTACACAAAGCCTGAAAAAACAGTGCACCTAAAGATAAATGATTCTTGTATTACAAACTTTGCATCTCTCCCCCTATAGAAATACAGAAAGGAAGGAATCCCTCCTGATTTCTCCCAGTAAAGAGAATGCTCTTCCTTCAGCTTGATCCCTTCTGGTTTTGTGACTTTTGTAACTATGGATGCATTCCAGCCCTGCTTCAGTAAGAGGAATGAGAAACACCTTGTTCTAAAATGCCAAGGGGTATGACTGCTGGGTCACTTGCCCAGAACATGCAAGCTGTGAATTCAAACCCTTTCAGGTGGAAGAGGTCTAGCACAGGTGTACCCATGTCAGGCAAGCACTCTTAATTTTAAGGGTACATCTGTGCTAGACCTTGCCTGAAAGGCAAGGTTATCCAGAACACTACGCAGAAAACAGTCAGCTTTCCTTCCTGAGTCAGTTCATACCTGGTTCCTCCAGTGTTTCCTCAAAAACAACACAAGCAGATTTTAGAAAGGAAAATATTTGGCAGCTTCAAACATCTAAGATTTTATTAACCATTTGCCTGTAATTTACCTGACTAATTTCTCAAGAGACACTAACATGTTCATACTGACCTATAATGTAGATTGAGAATACTTAGTTCCCAACCAAAAGTTACTTGACATTAAGCATATGTTCCCATTTCTATATAAAATGCACTTCTGTGCATACTTGGTTTCGTCCTTTGACTCAAATACACCACAAAATTACAATGCTACAAGCATGATTTATAACCGATTAAGAGACCTGTCCTGATCATTTATACTTGCAGTCAATAAGGCTCAGTTTTCAACAAAAATAGTTTTATATATTTATGTATAAAATTGTACCCTAAGCAGAAGAGACATAAACATACAGATGGCATTCTTATTCAAAGGTGATACTTTTGAACAGGACCTCACAAAGGAATAATTACGAATTGCAATCCACACAGAAAAAGACTAAACTGTATTTATCATTAAATTTATAGAATAATCTATTAATAACTAAATGACAACAAAATACATAATTAACATTTAACATAGCATTAACCATACCGTATAAAATAATCATTTCTTATCAGCAAAAGATGTTGGAGAATAGAAAGAAAATATCCTTCAGCACTAGTGTCCTTAACTGTATTCCACACCATGTTGTAAACATCATTTACTTCAGTAAAAGTGTTAAGGAGAGTAATAGCAAGGAAAAAAAATACTTCAGTCAAACGTTGACTGATAACTTTTTAAAACAGAAATTATACCAGAAAAATGTCCATTATACACTTTATTTTGTTCATGTTTCTCTTGCTGATATCAAAAGGATATTCTAGTTCAGATCTAATATCTTCTAAACGATGAGAGAATTCAATCATGTCTTCTTCCTTATGCTCATTGAACACTTTCAGCTGAATATCTAGTGCTTCATTCTTTATACATTTCAATTGCTGCAAAGAGGAAACAGTAGAAAGGCTTGCAAAATTAGCATTTCCATATGTAAATAGACCTTATCTTTTTAATAACTTACATAAGTCTATCTTATTTTAAAGTTTAAAATTACAAGAACACATGAGTTAAGTTAAATATTCAAAAGGTAAACATGGCTTCAGTCTGGCTTAACAAGTGTCTGCACAACAGTCTGTCACACTTTCTAAATCAAAGTCCTAAAATGCTGAGGAATCAGCATAAAGTTCAGAGAGCAGACTTCACCTTTTCATTCTTATTTTAAGACTGATTCTCATATCTAACTGCTCATACCCAGACTTAACAAAATGCCTTTGAGAATAATTCATTAGAACTTGTTCTCCCATTCCCCCTCTCAAGCTTAAATAGTCCAATAATTTAAATAGTAATGCAAAGAGAGACTACAAGACGCTTACTGGCAATATCTCTTTCAATCCACTGCGCATAAATTCATTTCTGATGTGAAGCCTAAAATCCAAGTCATCAGGAGATGTAACGAGAGCATTGATGAGCTGCATGCAAGCTACCTATAACAGAGGAAATATTAAACTATTTTATTTCTTAGATTTCAATATGCATCACAGTCAAAAAGACACAACAAACTACTAATTAGACATTACATCATGTCTAATTATTAATCTACTGTAATCTTACAGTTAAGATACTTAAATTTCTTATCAGCCACATGAGCTATAAATACCAAACATAAGTTCACAAATTTCCATAAAAATGAAATATTTTCTCACTCCATTGAACTTTGTCATTTTATACAAATAGCAAGTTCCTTTAGTAAATGAACTTTAGCAGCGTCCTGGTTTCGGCTGGGATAGAGTTAATTTTCTTCCTAGTAGCTGGTACAGTGCTATGTCTTGGGTTCAGTATGAGAAGAATGTTGATAACACACTGATGTCTTCAGTTGTTGCTAAGTAGTGTTTAGTCTAAAGTCAAGGATTTTTCAGCTTCTGATGCCCAGCCAGCAAGAAGGCTGGAGGGGCACAAGAAGTTGGGAGGGGACACAGCCAGGGCAGCTGACCCAAACTGGCCAAAGGGGTATTCCATACCATGTGACGTCATGCCCAGTATATAAACTGGGGGGAGTTAGCCTGGGAGGGATCACTGCTTGGGAATTAACGGGGCATCTGTCGGCAAGTGGTGAGCAACTGCATTGTGCCTCACTTGTTTTGTATATTCCAATTCTTTTATTATATTTTCACTTTATTATTGTTATTATTATCATTATTAGTTTCTTCCTTTCCATTCTATTAAACTGTTCTTATCTCAATCCACAAGTTTTACTTTTTTTTCTGATTCTCTCCCCCCTCCTGGGTGGGGGGAAAGTGAACAAGTGGCTGCGTAGTGCTTAGTTGCTGGCTGGGGTTGAACCACGACAAGCAGGTAGTAAATACCTTGATAAGCGTAATTTTCAACATATAAAAATCAATGTAGATATACATTTATCTATACATATATAAAAAGTTAGTGACATAATAAAAATGCTAAAGGCTAAAGTCTGCATGAACAGTGGAAAACGTATTAGAAGACAAAATGCTGATTAAACTAAACTGAGCCTGAAGAACAGAATGGGCTTTTTTCCCCTTCTTTTTAAAAATCTTCCCTTTCTAAACATACTGAACCAGTACTTCATGGGAACCAGTACTTCAGCTCAAAAGCAAGCATCAGGTCAACTAGTGAGTAGTCTCTCTTCTGAGGAATCAAGAGATTCATCTTGAAAACCCATAGCCAGGAGCAGCAGGAGTTCACTGTTCAGATTCACAAATATTTAGAAAGATGGCAACTTATTATTAATCATAAATAAGGAGGACAACAGCCATTATTTCCTTTTTTTACCTTCTCTATTGTTTGCACGTCTTGCTTCAAGGCACAGGAAATACGTTATTCATCTATTTCCAGCATTTTAAGGGGTTTTTAAAAACACGAATCAATTACAATTGTCTTCTGGCCTAATATACTATGTAAATAAGTAAAGCAATCTGGTACAAATACTTTCTCTGTTGTAAAGCCTTTTATTGTCTAGAAAATGATGATGTATTATGCCGTGGTCAGGCAAAAGGTGATACCAGGAACATACTGTTATCAAGTCATCTTCAAAGTACATATAATGCCAAGTACTGAATTTACATATGGTCACCAGTAGAACTGGATGGCCAAGCTACTTTGATATAGACTGTAAGAAACAACAGCACTCATTAGTTTCCAAGACGAACATGCTAAGATTAAACGATAACACAGACTACAACCATGATCCTACATTTATCCTACTGCAGGGAATGTAAGTATAAAAGTAGTTCTATATATTATTTTAGTTGAACTGTTATGCAGGTGCATTGCAGTCAGCATAATTTAGGCCTACTTGACAGCAATATTAGCATATGCAGATGAACTTTAGTTAACACCATAGGAGAAGGAAATAGCTTAGTTATAAGAGCAGAGATGTAACAAGTGTGAACAACCTGTTAATCAACATGGGAGCTGTGAACCTGTGGAGGATATCAAGTCAAGCAGACTGAGCTCCAGCAGGATGTTAGGGACATGTGTTAGAATGACCCAATTAAGCATCAGGCAATCTCCACCCGATCCCATAAATGATGGTATTTGGAGTCACTTATGAGACTCCAGAGAGAGAACTGCAAGGGCTCCACAACTCTTCACCAGGAGTTGGGACCATCTCTCCAACTTCCAGAGGTGCCTGAGAGGACAAGGATGCTCAAGTGAGGATGCTGTGGCATGGTGTGGTTGGAACCACTCTAATAACCTATCTGACACCTCTCCTGGAGAAAAGCTACCATAACAGCATCTATTCTTATATTACTCTGTCATATAACATACCTTGCATCAACAATAACTTTAAAGCAGTAATAGGAGAAGGGAACAAGCTTTGCTCCTTCCTCTTACTTGAATGGAGAGATGAAATTAAGTTCTATTCCCTCAGAACTTCTATGAAACTCAGTACATGCAAATACCTAGATTTGCATAATAATAAAAAATAAAACTATGGCTTTTACTTTATTGACATCAACAGGACAAAGCACACTAAAATCAATTGTTTAAGTCAACTGCATGAAAATATTAAGATAGACTTCTGTAACTTACTCCAGTCTCAGACAATAATTATTCAAATCACATCATCTAAACAAAATACAACAACACAAGTGGGGAAAAAAAAAAAAAATCAAAACTTTAGGTGATCAAACATGAAGCTGTATTAAAGCAGGAAAAAAAAAAACAAGAGAGAGAGAAAATAAGATTGAGGGACAACTTGCAAAAAAACCTCTGTGATTAACACATCTTTTTCCTTGAAGATAACAAGAGAAGGAAGACAACCAGAGAATCTGTAAGGTCAGTAAAAGATCACGGTGAAAAGGAGTACCCAAAGAAAACAAAGGCCACAACAACACTTCATCAAACGTTCTACTGGTGTGTGAAAGGAGTTCCCAAAGTAGAACAGAGACACAAACAGGTTCAGGGGTTGGCAAGAAGAATTTAAAGAACAAAGCCAACAATGAGAAGTCACAAAAGTGTATTCATTCTTAAAACATTCAAAGTTTTGAAGAAAATTGATGACAAAAATAACTTTAGTACCTGCTATTGCATTCAAGTTCTTACTTGAAAGCATGTTGACACCCAAGAAAAGGAAGACTGCAGAAATTATATTGATATTTACAAGGACATTTTCAGGGAGATCTGGACAACCACAGACTGGTAAGTTTGACTTTTCTACAGTGCAAATACATTGGAAGTATAATAGAGAACAAAATTAATGAGTAACATGAAAAAAATGCAACATGAATAAATGGATACTACGAATACATGCAACATGGCTTTGTAAAGCAAAGTCCTGTTTCATAAACCCATGAAAGTTGTTTGAAAGGCTCAAGGAGCAGGCAAGAATTGGCCTAAGTCTGGACTTCAAAAAATACAAAAAAGTTTATAAAATGTCAAAACCACTTAGGAAAATTTAGAAAACAGTACATTAAGTAGCCTAATTCCACAAAAAATAGTATTAAAATTCTATCAAGAAGAGGAAACAAGCTTGTGAACATTTTAGTAACACTGCAGTCTGGAAAGCTAGATTTTGGGGAAATATGCTAAAACCAAGTGAAAGATAAAAATACCCCTCTTAAACTTCATGAACAGCAACCGATTGGCTTATTAAAAGGCAGTTTTAACCAATAACCCAGGGAAGATTCAAGAGCAAAGAAACTTTTTGATATACTAAACTTTGCAGTTGGAAAAACAACGTATTAATATCAACCTATGTTTGACGGTAAGTAAATTAAAAAAAAGTAGCAAGCTTAGTTCAACTAGTGTCTGCATAAGGCACAGGAATAAACTCAAACAGAATACTTGAGAGTTTTCCAAGACAACACAGTTCAAGCTTCAGATATCTGCATTTAGATGCCTATATGTAGACAGATATCTATATGTAGCTACATGCATAGCTAAACTCCCATTCTTGTTAATCAGTAGGCTACTAGATTCTTCTTTAAAGCTCTTCTTTAAGATTCTTGATTATAAAAGATCTTCTTTACAACACACATGGAGTGACCAGGGCATTCTAGGATCCATTGTCTTTACTGATTAGGGACCCAATTCATCAGCTTAAACATGAACACATAATAATCAGAGTACTATTACAGCTGCTAGTGTCTCCCATCTGGCTTACAAATGCCAATCCAGAAGGGTGGGAATCTCCTAAAGGAACTGTGTCACATTTACAAAGGCATCTGAAATTACATTTAAAGTTCATGCACAGGCAACTAAATTGAGCCTTGGATTTCCATTGGTTACATTAGAGTTTAGACATCTAGCTCAAATGCTTCATGGGTTGGCTTGCAGACTAAATCCTATTCAGTGTCTCACTTTCTAAAGAGAAAGATCTGCCACTTAGAAAGCTCCTTTGTTCCCAGTCTACAGAGTTTTAAATAAGTCTGATATTTTACCTCCATCTGTGTCTATTTGTTTAAGAAGTAAGTCTCAACCACAAAAATGCCTCAGAAAAACAAAAAGTAAAGTCTGTCATGATTTTTTTTTTAAATTACAAAGATAGAGATACGTGACTTTTGTTTAGAAATACCAGATTATGACTTTCTCATCTTAAAGTAGTTCTAAATCTGCTTAACATCATGATTAAAAAATTCTGAACATTCAAATACAGACTGGTATTTAGAATTATTAAATTACCAGAAAGTAAAACTGACTTCAGATCTAACAATATTCAAACAATGAGTTTGTTTCCTGCTTCTAGAGTGTGGCTACTAACTAAAGAAATGCAGTAGAAATAACAGATACGGTAATCTCTTCCACAAAAAGAGACCATGCTGCTAATAAAGGGTCAGACCAAAGAGAAAACAGTCCAAAGAGTTGAAAGAACTTCTTAAGGGAGAAAGAAAGCTACAGATAAGTAATTGTTTTCTTCAAGTGCTTGTCTCTACATACATTCATACTACACACAATTCCAAGGAGTATCACCTCATAATTATTTCTCTTCAACATTCCTAATTAAGAAAAAATTGAAGAACAGTTATCCCAAATGTAACATCATTCCTTGACAATTCTCAAAGTATGTAACACTTAAGGAAAATGCCTGTGACATTCCCGTTGACAGTTCTATAACTGTCAATTCCTGGGACACAGAACAATCAGTCACTACTTGCACTCCAGGTGAGTGGGCCCTAACTCATTCTTTTACACTCAATTATCTTGAATAAGATTCTGTAAACAGACTGACAGCCTTTTGAATTTTCAGCCACGAACACAAGGTGGGAAAGCTGTGTCCATATCAAAAAAGATGTCTCATCTTCAATAAATGAAGAGGTAGTTCTGCTGAGGTAGTATAAGGATTAGTGAAGATAGGTAAATTAGCTTCCCAGGAAGGCACAAGTCATTATGAGCAAAACATTCTGGGCAAATGGTCTCTATCTAAAACCAATTCATGAAGAGTTGTAGATTCTGTAGGTGGAGGTATTTTGTCAGTCTGCCCTTGAGAAGATGCCTGAAGAAGTGAAATTATTTTAGGCTCTAACAGCAAAAGGTATATGGTAATACACAGCTCTCTAGTGTACCTTCTAAAATTTTGTTGTGGTGCTGAGGACTGCAATTTCTAAGTACTCTTTCCTGAGGGACACCTGTAACCCAGACAGTAATTACATTTTGAGAGTATCCTGCTGTTTACAACAGGCATGCAGTGAAGGAGTGTAGAGGCACTTTCTTTTCTTCAGGGAAAAGCCAAGAGCAAATCTTTCATTTCACCTGGCAGACTATTTAGATGCTTCCCTCCCTTCTTCATGGCTAGAGAATGGCAGCTAAGTATAGTCCACCATGTTAGTTTTCAGAGGGCTCTCGGGTCTGCGAGTATATTCCATCCGGAATGCTTTGAACGCCCTGCTGCCACATGGTAGGGAAATCTACAATACTTGACTTTGTATGTTTATCTAAGAGATGGGCATATATTGATGGATACACACACACATTATTTTTGGTAGGGAAGAACTTCGCATGGATGATGATACAGTTCACCTGGAAAGTCAAAACTTTGAATGCTTTCTTCCTTGAGAAGCTAGACCAATGAGATCAGATATATCCTGCAAAGTGAGAAGTTACATCTTCAAGTTCTAATCTTCTGTGATTCCAACTGGTGATGTCTATCAAGTTACAGGATGCATTTTCTGAAGATTCCACAGTCTGTGCTTTAAACTTGCATTTTTCCAAGTTGAAGACCAGACAGAATATACCTGGTCCTTTTCTGGTGGAAAATGTCACATACATCTCAGTAGCTCAGAGCAGCTTTTTCCATGCATAGACAAGACAGCCAATACTAACTATATGCTAAGTATTGTCTTATGTCATATCTTGCTCATTTGAATAAGAGGAACTGCGGTAAGATTTTCTACTTCACTTTTCTCACTCTTACTGCAAGTATGCATTCGTAGAAAAGGCTGTGAAGATGATGCATATTTGGTTAAATTCTGCTTGCCAATATTAAACTGGCTGTAGATTTGGCTTTGGTACAGACGCTATGACTTGGACTTGATGATCTTAGAGGTCTTTTCCAAACTTAGTGATTCTATTCTACTGTAAATGTGTCTTTTCTCTTCCCATTTCATTCACATGGACTCCACTAATGGCCTTTCAGTACTTAAAGCGGGCTTATAAGAAAGATGGGGACAGACTTTTTAATAGGGCCTGCAGCAACAGGACAAGGGACAATGGTTTTAAACTAAAAGAGGGTAGAGTCAGATTAGATATAAGGAAGAATTATTTTTTTTTACAATGAGGGTGGTGAAACACTGGAACAGGCTGTCCAGAGAGGTGGTAGATGCCCCATTCAAGGTCAGGTTGGACGGGGCTCTGAGCAACCTGATCTAGTTGAAGATGCCCCTGCTCATAGCAGGGGGGATGAACTAGGTGGCCTTTAAAGGTCCCTTCCAACCCAAACCATTCCATGATTCTATATTGATGTTCATCAATTATTTACCCTTGCTAATGACAAAATATTCTTAGTAAAGGCTTTGAGATGTACTATCCACATATATGTACATTTACATGGATCTTAAATACATATTATCAGTCTTTACATTTAGATAAAGTGAGCTTTGCTCTGATTCAACCTATTACATATGCAGTTATGGAAAGGATCGCATTAGCACAGAACAACCAAGAATCATCAAGTGATTCAGCTAACCAAAATATCACAGACCATACCATCTCACCTTCCCTTATTACTAGATTAAAAAGATGAAGTTGTATTCCCTGACAACTAAAAATACTGGGAGAGTAATGCTAGTGATGAATAGATAAGACCTTTTACTTTGTCACAAAAACGCTTCTCCTAGGACAGTCATGAAACACCTGCAGGTTTCCACAGGGATGATCAGTACTCATTTTTAAGGAACTAAATTGGAAAAGGAAGAATTGCACCTTTGCTTCAACACTGTACCTCTTCCCAGTTCTAACTGGAAAATTAGAAGGAGCTGGCATGTGCGATTAGAACTGTACAGAAGAACCACAGCACTCTTCCATTAGTTAAACTGCCTGCTTGAGGAACAGTGATGAAAGATGATGATCAGAGAGTAGAAGCATTCATTTGATTCTACAAGAAGAACGAGAAGAACTGGGCAACACACAACTTGTTGCTGCTGGTTTCATCATGGTCTTAAATACATAAAATGGGTTGTGTCAGAAGAGTTGTATTTCCTGCCTCCATGCCTTGAACAACCAAAGTATTAGACTTTATCAGTTGTCGTCATAAGTATACAAGGTACCAGATTGCCTTGTATGCATTTTCTTGAGCACAGGCTTAAGGTGTTAAAACTACATTTAGCTTAACGAAACCAGAAACTCAATATTACTCCTGCCTGTAGTTATATTCTCAAACTAAGATCACCAATCTTACCTTGAACCAAAAGCATTTAAGTAAGCTTTCCATAATTTTGGATTTTATGAAAGATAAAAGGGAAAATACCCTTTGGTTTCAACAAATGCAAGAAGTAGATACATAGAGTTTTCACTAAAAATACAAAAATCATCATACTGAGGCCTTTTATACGTTCAGCCTTCAAGTAACAGAAATGTTAGTCAATTCAAAATTGAAAAGGTCAGTTGTTAGTGTCAAATAGAACTGCCACAAAGCAAGCCTACATATATCAAGCAGATAATCAAGGCAAGTATGCCAAGTAACTGACAACTGTAAACTTTTGACTCATTAAAACACTGTCAAATTAACCACCAGGTCAATGTCATTGTTGTAAAGGTTTATAACATGAGGAACCTTGATTTTTCTGGTCTTAAAAAAAGAAATCTAGCAACCATTTGTGGAGTCTGAAAAAGAAAAAAAGCCTTTTAGCAGAAAGAATGTCTTCAAATGGAAGTTTAACTCAAAAAAAAAAAAAAAAGAGAACTTTCATTAAAAGTTTCCATATCTACATGAGATACAGCAAATGAAACAGCAAAATGTTACCTATTTTCAGGAACTTTAGGGTAACACTCTCAGTAAAGCCAAATTAATATATTTAGCTTAAGTATTGCAATTGTAACAGAGTAAATTCTCGGTTTTAACAATGGTCCTATCTTCCACATCAAAGGATAACAAAATACCAAATGGAGGTATAGCACAATCATGAGAAATCATAACTAGTAGAAAAGTACTTGTTTAATATCTGAAGAGTAGTCCTAGAAAAATAAAAATTGTGACTGCACAGTTAACAACTCAGCTGAAGTTTTTTGCACTGATTCAGTTATCTCATCAGTTGTACCTCACTAATGGAGTTAAGAATCGCTGTAAACAGTGAGTATGAAAGTACTCATGTTTTATAAGAAAGATCTAAGTGGTTAGAGGTAATCAGCTATGACCTTTTTTCCCTGCATATCAACTGTCTCAACTGCCATTAATACTGGTATCTACCTATTTCTTAAAGCAGTTGCTTACCAACAACTGTTCACAAGGGATTATAATTTCTGAAGCCTATGCGCCAATGTTGATCCAAAAGAGCTACTATCTGCTCACCTTCAGTTTAATCTGCAAGGCATATTTATAGATTTAGAGAGGCCCTTATAAATTTATTTAATTTTTAAAAAGGGGGAAATAGGCAAAATGCCCATTTGGGTACCCATCATGGATAAGATTAATTTAATTTACCTGCTGCTTCAAATAAAGCAAGGGGCTGCTTTTAAGGCAGTTTTCACATGCTTTTTGAACTGCATAGAAAACGGAGTTATAGATAGCTTTTTTCCCTTATTAAATCTACACACATGCAAATACATGCAAATCCTGAAAATTCAGGATCACATTTGGAAGCCTAACACTCAAAACAAAATGCTGTTAATTTCAGGACTCTGAATACCTATAAGCTAGTAAAGAATAGTCAGAGATGTACTGCTCTGCATACTATTAAAATTTAGGCATCTCATATAAGTGCTGTGATGGACCTGGAAGTTCTCAAACCCTTATATGCTCTATAGAGAATACAGGCTTTTAAATTCTCTTAAGTTACATACAATATCCTGAAATTGGAAAATATAATTTCCATGATCTAAAGCATTTCTCCCTACTGAATCAAAATATTTTTAAAAATTTGTTGATATCCATATTCATGCCAAAGAAAGCAAGCTGCTCAACCAATATAAAGAGACACTGAACTACCATTTTTTATCATTTTTGACATATTTATGAAAAAAAATTCTTAATACATATTATATATACATATTTACCTTATTGATTATACTAAAATGATAGAAATAAACATAACAGAAAATCATCAAACTTTTCATATTTTTGCTTTTCATGTTGATCAAATAAGAACAAATTTTTTTACTTATATCATGACTCGATATAAAAGTAAACCAAGAAGAACTAAAAAAAAGGCTAAAAAAAAAAAAAAAGCTCCAGATGCAGTGAGACAAATGTTATATTGTCCTGGCTTGCATGCCTGGCCCAAATTCATATTGCCTACTATCTCCAGGATGCCAAAATATGGAGCAAAAAAAAAAAATCATACTGAATAGGAACTTAACTGAACATCATTCACCTTGAAATCTAAATGAAACAGAGACCCCAGAGGAGAACAAAAATATATGAGATGTTATATTTAAATTTAATACTGAAGAACTCCAGTGATGCTTGCAAAAATATCTAAGGTAAGGATCCACTCCTACAAATTTATATCCAATCTGGAAAATGCAGACTCAAAAGCCTTGGGAAACAGGAAATTTGTTGTCTTACAGTCTACACTTCCCTTCTACAGTCCCTTTCCAGTCCCACTACAACTGGAACTCAAAGCTTTTCCCTCTCTTGCTAATCTTAACTGTAGGCTCAGTCTTACACAAAGCTCCTCAGCCACTGCTCAAAAAAAAAAACTATTACTCTACAGTTCTCCTTACAGCCGCTTTCCAGCCCCACTCCAGCCTTGCCAACATAAAGTCTTTTTGACCTTTCAAGGCAATCACTATGATTTTCAATACATTAGCAAAATACACAAATCTGGGGTGGGGGGAAGGCGGAGGGGGTGGGGGGTGGAGACCAATCTTTCTGCACTAAGCCAGAATGAACATCTTCTATATGAAGACAATATGAACCTGATACATTTTTAAAAACAAACAACAAATGAAATATAAGAACAAACAAAATATCCCACACTTCCAGCCAATAAAAATTACTGCTGGGGGGAGAGCCTACTTGACCCTGAAGGTGACTGTCTGAGGTTCCTAAGCACCTTTGACTATCATCATTGATAATGGAGTGCAATATGCATTCAGGCATTTAGAAATCTTCAAGATTGAAGCAAAGGAAGGAACTAGAGAATCCATAAATTCTTTGATTTTTAACTCAGTGTAATAAGTCCATGCTGAGATAAACAAACATCTACAAGATTAAAAAAAAAAAAAAAAAAAGATATTTGAATTGGAGGATTGTCCTTCCCTCAGCTATCACCTCACCTGGCAAATTACACTGTGGCTATGTATTCTTACTGCCACAAAACTGAGCAGTAATTCAAAGCTGAATTTGTTCTATCACAGTAACTGATTCCTGCTATAGCTATGACAGCAAGATTTACAGAAAAGGAAAAAGAAATAATCTTGCTATCAGATCTCTTGCTCAGGACAGATAACACAGAGATACCTATGCACACTACAACAAAAAAAAAAGCAAACAAAAGAAACAGAAAGTGACATTCCTTTATCAAATTAAAGTAACTGAATTTAACTGACTTTATGCTGGATAGTAATTTTCTGTCTCCTTCATCTTTTGTATGATATTACCTTGACCTCAGTTTAGCACTCCTAGAATGTATGTTCTAGAATGCACTTCAGAAAACAAAGTATTTCGGTACTGATTTTCGCAATACTGGGTGAAAAAGAAAGACTGTCTACTCAACAAGTTATACTACAAATTAATATCTAGCCTACCAGGGTTAGAAACCAACTTATTCAGAGGCTACAAATAAAAAAGGTAAATAAGTAATTGTAACTGTAAAAAGCTCTGTTCTAGAATGAAGAGGCATGAAATTATGTAATAGGAGGCTGAAGATGGGAGCATCAAGGGGTGCCATCCAGTGGGACCTTGACAAGCTGGAAAAGTGAGCCCATGTGAACCTCATGAAGTTCAACAAGGCCAAGTGCAGGGTCCTGCATCTGGGCTGGGGCAATCACCGGTATAACTGCAGGCTGAGCAATGAACAGATTGAGACAAGCCCTTCAGAGAAGGACTTGGGGACATTCATAGATGAAAAATTAGGTATGAGCCAGCAATGTGCGCTTGCAGCTGAGATAGCCAATCGTAACCTGAGAAGTTGTGGATGCCCCATCCCTGAAGTGTTCAAGGTCAAGTTGGATGGGGCTTTGAGCAGCCTGATCTAGTGAAAGATGCCCCCTTGTGGTAAGGGGGTTAGAACTAGAAGATCTTTAAAGGTCCCTTCCAACCCAAACCATTCTATGATTATAAGATAGAAAGAGTAAGAAAGGAGGGACAATTTTTCAGAAGAGAATCCCATCGGTACTGGCATAATTCAACTACAAATTATCCCCCACCTGCAAATGTTCCTTTATGGTTAGCTTTTCTGTGAGACACATGAAACAAACAGCAATCTTTACTGTCAGACATGGACTATTTAAAACAAAAGGTGACAGTGGAGTAACACAATCACTTCTTTCAAAGTTGAGATTCATCTTTTACCATTTTTGTAATATTCACAAAGAACAACAATTATGAAGAGCATTCAGTTAATTACTGAACTACATAAAAATCAACATGAGTTAATATTTACACTCTTAGACCAATGATGTATAATGATCATTCAAATGCACTACAATACTTTGTGTCTTTCTGCAGTAAACTCTATATCCAACTGAAGAAAACTGAAAATAAGGTGAAAGATTTCTTTCCTCAGACTGTCTGGTTGCATTTTTATGAAATCATAAAGTGGGCAAGAGGAACAGATTTTCTGCTGATTTAAACATTATTTATAAAAAGCAGTTGCCTAAAAACTTGCTTTTTTACTATTATTAATCTTTAAGTTTCAGCAAATATCGTCAGAAGTGAAATAATCTTTCTGCATCTGAATATATGACTCATGGTTTATTTTAAAAGGAAGTTTAAATTTAAACTCCCAAAGTCTGTAAAATTTGGATGAATAGAAATCAACAAATTAACCTGCAACACCCCTGTGTTCTCAACACTGAATGTTCTCACAACGCATTTTAAAAGATAACATTATAAACAACATTCCAAAAATCTGACCCTTATCTGAAACAGTATCCCTCCTTCTTTTTATTGTAATGACTTGTTCAATGCAGAAAAATAAGTAATTTTATTTTTACTTGTTGCAGAAGTTTGTGAAAAAAATTTGCTTACTTGCAGCTGAACTGAGTTATCCTGAAGACCTTCTACAATAGGAGAGAATCTATCAACATTCCTTTCCTCTGCTGCTGCTGTTACAGCTTCCAAAATTTTTTCAAGGCTGTAAGAAAAGAAAAGCATTTCACTCAGGAAAGATATTTAACCTTGCTGTTCATTTGTTATCTGAAGAGCCATGTTACCAAACTATTCACCTGCCTCAATTTCTTGCGTACAAATTTAGGAGGTTTAAGCATTACTTGTTTCCTTTGGAGACTTTTGTAGCCAAAGAATGACTTACTGGATTACAATGGTTAAGATACCTTAAAAGTAATGCTAAAAGATTTTTAAGCTAAAGAATGGCTGTATAAATACTTCCGTCTAATCAGCACATCCACATGTCAAAAAGAAAAATCTTATTGATATGACCATAATAAAAATCACTGACAAAGGTATTCTGAAAAATGACAATATAGTACAGATATTACTTTCAAACTTAAATTGAACATTTTAGCATTTCATTCAGGTATAACTATAATTTTGGATATCATAAAATTACCTTACTGTTTCTGGCTAAATACAATACTTACATGTTTTCCTCTCCAACAATGCACATTGCAGAAAGGAGTTTAACTATATCCGTCATCATGTTAGTTTGCTTGGGATCAATTGCTTTGATCAGCAACAAAAGGCTCCTCTCTTCTCCTAAAATTCTTTCCAATCCATACTAAACAACAGAAGAACAGTTGTAAGGAGAGTCGGAGGGACTCCAAATGACTGTATCAAATAGCTAGTAAAAGCAACAGTTCCCTCAAGTAAATATTTCAAATTATATTTATGTCCATCAAATACTTAATTAAAAAAAATTAAATGAGCGAAAAGTCCAAAACGGGTCACTTATTCTGTAATAAAGGCATACATCAGCATCAAAAGTTTACACTATTCTCTGAGTATATTTCCGTAGAGAGGAAGTGGCAGCATAAAGAACTTCAAGCCACAGTTGACCAACACACCACTTCTCCAAATTGCACAGGTTTATACCCACTGATCATATACATTATCTGATTGAACCGTAGTAATTTAGATTTCCAGATTAAATAAAATCCCCTACCTTATTATTCATGAAGGCTCTCAAACACTGTATAACCTTATGCTGACTCCTCTTCACAACTTTGTCCTGGCTGAATAAATAAAAAATTTAGTGTAATTAAATGCTGTTTACATATTAAGAAAAGCTGGCAATTTTATATGAAATCATCCTTACTTTTTTGTCTCAACCAATCTTTCCAAAACATCCAACAGCAGCCCCAGACCTTCTCGACCAAAGTTTTCAACCCAGCTAGGGAGAAAGAAAAAAGACATTAAAAAAATTGATGTTTCAAAGACTAATTACAATGAATGAAAATTGTCAGCATAAATAAAAGCAGTATAACTGGATCATTTTAAAACCTCAAATCAACTCTTTACTCAACAGATGATCAGGAGGCATTCCATTCACTCATTGATGCAATCAGATAACAAATTAAAAAAGATTAAAAAATTACAGTAGCCATTAAATTTAGTGATTTTAATTTTTAAATCAACAATTATACATTCTTTGGCACAGAACTGTAATTAAAAAACCCTTGCAAGGGAAGGGAAGAAAACCAAAAAATTTCTACTACACACTGTTCTAGGGTCTCCTGAAAAGGTAAGAATCTAACCGTAAATGGCAGAGAAGGAAAGGCCAAAAGGAATTGCAGAAGTGGCTGCCTGAGATATTAATCCATAGGAACATCTCAAAGTGAACACAACAAAAATTTAAAATTTCAGCTATTGCCAAAGCTATCTTTTGGGAAGGTTAAACCTCAGCATGTTTTTTCTACATGAGACAGCTGCTTCATGGTCCTGTTTACTATTGCTCAAAACCTCTTGATATCAAATACAAGTAACAGCATGACTGACAGCAGTATTGCAGCCATCCCTTTGACAGCAGCTGTTGGTCTTGCTGAAACTATGATGTTTGATCAATTACCTAACCCTAAAGTTCACAGAGAACACTGTCATTCATAGTCATAACACAAGGAATATTTTGCTCTTTAGACTTCATTGTCTGTGTAAGGCACAGATATTTTAAACTTCAAACTTCTAACAAAGTCCCACTGGAGGAAGGAGAAGTTGGCTGCAAACAAAAATACATATACAGCAGAGAAACTGTAGAGACTATTTCCTCAGGAAATTTCTTTTGTAAAGGGTGAAATTATAATATTCAATTATGGAATAAATTGACAGGTACGTGACTACTCTTCTCATTCCATAAGAGGCAGGACTATTTCCTGACACCTTTAGTCAGCTTTCTGTGCTACTGCCGTAAGACAAGTCCTTGGATCTCTTATCATTGTCTTTGGCCAAAGAGACAGAAAATTATTTTATAATGGGCATCTCTTCCATATTTTTTCCACTTCTGAATTAGCATATTACTTTTATCTAGTAACAGATTACAGAACCATATCTATTTAGAAAAAATACAGTTAGCATGATGAAGATGTAATACTTTTCACCATCTTCATCACCAAAACATGGATTCTGTTGTGGGTGTAGTACCAATAGTTTCTGTGCATTCTTTAAATTATTACTTAAAAAAGCTTAAGCTGAGGAAATCTCTTGTTGTGTATTAACAAAACAGTCTTTTACATAAAAAGGAAGCATCCATTCTGCAACGTCAGAAGTTCAACATCAAGACATTGATCAGAATTAGTAAAAAAATTATAATGTTTACTTTACTTATGTTATAGCCTCTCCATTGTTTTCTCTGTTTTGTCTATTTACATATCATTGTACACATTGGGTAATACTTATTTATCACTACTTTGGATTAGTAACCAGAATATTTATATATTCCTATAATGGTAGGACCTTACTAGTGACAAATAAGCTATTCTGTTGGAAGTAACATGAGGGAGACGCAATAGCTCTTTTGAAATACATAGTACTTCCAGTTCCGTCATAGGATGGGATTAAACAGTTCTTCGTATCTGCTAGATACAAAACTGTAATGGACTTAAAATTGTAAAAAGAGAGAACCAGATCACATGCTTTTATATCTGTATATGTAAATATATATGAAAATAGTTTTTCTTCTTCCTGGATGGGTGTTTCATTCTGAAACAGATTAGGCAAATAACTGGCAATTGGTTTTGGTATAACTGGTCATATCTGACCTAAAGATGATCCTACCAGACACTTATTAGCACATTTTGTATTAGACAGAATTGTGAGCAGCCGCTTTGTCATACATCCAGCAGCTGAGGATACTGAGAATGATCAAGCGCCTAAAATACTGTTGCAGTATTACTGCCCTTTCCTCTGCTTCTGCAAAAGAACAAAGATTACTTACACTATCCAGAGCAAACACTCAGCTTTTTGTCAGTCTGACAAAACACCAAGCTATCAGTGCCCCTATTTTCAATTTATTAAAAATGTCCTCTTCATGAAAAGAGCCAAATCTGTTGCAACTATTATACAAAAGGAGAAGAAATAGTCATAGATAACTAGTTATCAGTACACTATGCACAGCTAGATCATGGAACCACTTTTGATGAATTGTGTTGGCAACTGTGAGGTAAAAACACCCCATTTATTTACCTGAAGAATAGTGACCAACATCACTTTTAAGGCTTTCTTTTTATACTGATGGAAAATAAATACTACTTTTTGCAGTAAGCCATAGATTTCAATGTATTTTTCTAAGTACCAGGATCAAACTACTCGTTATCACTTGATTCATATTTTCTCTGTGAACTAAAAATACAGTTTACAAAAACAACTAATTGAAAACAATGTTGTAGAACCAGTTCTTGCATTAGAAACTGAAATGTCAACAAGATTAAGAGGTTGATTAAAGTATAGTAATTGGAAAAACAGCAAAAAACCCTAAATTGTTATACATTGTCAAAAAGATCACAGCCCACAAACGTGAAGATTGTCAGGCTAGATCCAATCTAAATTTAATTCTCATCCTGTTAAAAAAGCATAAATTTATTTTTAGGTATTATACATGCACAAAATAAAATCCTAAAGCTTCATCAGTTATTTCTAATTGTCCATATCATATGAAGCTGGAGTTAAAAATAATCATTGATTTATAGCAGCTGGACTGGAGTTTAGTATTTATGTGTCAAAGCAAGTTCTTACACAAAGATCTGGCTGCTGATAGGAAAAATCAAGGTCACAAACACCTTCATCCAATGAACATCAACTGTTGTTACTCATTATAAAGAAGGGGACATGGTTTAAAAATGTTTACTCCACAAATTGTTAGTATGAATAACAGTGTGCCGATGTTATATTTTTGCTATTTTTGTATGTAAGCCCTATGGAAGAACTTTTTTTTTTTTTACTAAGGCTATTTTAAAATGCTCTGTTTAAGCCTAGTGAGGTCTATCGTAACAGTCTCTTTCAACACCACTTAACACACCAGAAGACTGTTTCAGAACCCATATGTACTATTGGTTGTGATCCTTCTTTTGATTTGTAGACTAAAATGCATTCACGGACTAATAGTAGAGATTTATTTTTTTTTTATGAAACTGCTGCCTACTTAAATACCTCTTCTCTGGTGTTTTTGCAAGACGCAGTCACTCTCCTTGAAACACAAACCTCTCAAATTCAGACCTATTCTTAGGCCATACATCCAATACATACATCCAATAACTTAATAATGGGGTTTACTCCAATCCAAGCATTATAGTTCTCTTATGTTGTCTCTTACATTCTCCTTAATATTTCAAATTGAAGTTAAATTTTAATAAATTATGTCAAGTTAGGATTTAGATTCAACTGTCAAATCTTCTACCTACCATAGTTTATATTTGACTGAACCAAGTTAAAGCCAGTCGTGCAATCTAGAACTATTTGTACGAATAAGTTAAAAGAAACTAATCTCTCAAAAGTATCAATGCAATATTTTGATATCAACAATGCATCACACCCTTCTAGCATGCTTTGAAGGATTGACATAAAATACACTAAGCTTATGAAAACATTCATTTTTCCATTTGTCCATGCATAAAAGCACTTGCTCTTTTGCCTGTACTGGTAACATGTATCTACAGATTTCAATCCTTTCCTTACTCAAAGTGAAATGTGTGGAAAACCTACTTAGTCCAAAATTTCATAATATTTCATTGCTGTAAAACTCCTAACTTTCTGTACTTTGTTCTTCCAGATAATATTGATCAGATGCTCTATTACAACATCATAGGCCACTTCAACTTGCATTCTCTAATGCCTCAAGTATAGACCAACACTGCGCTCTCATAGTGGCCTCCACACTCCTTATTCTGATACCATTTCTCCACCTTCCTCCCCCCTTCATGTCCTATCACATAGTACTGTGCTTTCAGGCAGAACTAGTACCTCACCAAGATCATGGGTTTTGGTTTCTTTAGGTTTTTTTGGGGGAGGGGGATTAGCTTTTCTCTTGGTGTGTGGGAAATGGGCAGCAAAGGGGATCTATCCAGTCATATCAAAAACAGTCACATCAACAACAGAGGGGAAAGAGTGCTCTAAACTTAAGTTGTCACACATTTCATACACTTTGTGTTTCTATTTCCAGATGCGTACTAACAAGCAAAGTTTTCTTTGTTAAATCAACGTAAGTGTAAATAAAAAAATCTCTGGGGTTGTGGGTTGTTTGGGTTTTTTTTTAAATAAAGAAGGGGAAGCAATACTGTATCAAAAAGTAGCTTCACATTCACAGAGGAAGTGTATCTTCTGTAAAACCCCTGTCAGAAGAACTCAGGTTAATGTAAAGCATGTTTCTTCCCATGTGAACCATTACATATTCTAAATAAGAAAATCCAATTCAAAAATAAATTAACAGAAGGAAAGAAGCAAACACCCATGCAGAAGACCTACATCAGCAACTCTGCCAAGCTAGGTGCAGAAAGAAGAAAGTTGCCTAATCCTTTTTTAATCATGTCCCATCATAAGCATCCCCAACACTGCATTTGCACTATTTTGCACTAATTCCAAAACAGTTTCCCAAAGTCATGTGTTCAACCATTGGCTTAAATAGGAACTGTAAAACAAAGGGTTGTAAACAGAGTAGAAGAGAAAAAAATATAATTTAATAAAATAAAGCCAGCATCCATAAATCAAGCTGCATGGATCAAATAAAAATTAAATGTAAGGATTGATATCAGTGTTAGAGTTATGATTACTGAAGAGTTAGCCTTTTTAAAAAAAAGTACAGGTAAACTAATGTTGTGCTCTTTTCTGTCTAGATAAACCCCACAGACACAGCAAAAATTACGAGAAGGCAGCAAGAAAGTCTAAAGCACACTGGACAGAAGGAGGACCACACAATTAAAAACTTTTATGTTTTCTGGCTAACAAACTTACACCAAGGTGCCCATCTCCCGTTAACTCTCACCTCTCTCTCTCTCACCTTAACAAAGTTAAAAGATTAAAGAGTTAAGAGAACATTAAAAAAAATAAAAATGAAAAAAACTTTTGACTATTTAGCACTAGAAAACAAAGTGAACTGCTCTGCACTACACTTGTTTTACATTCTCTTAGCATGACCTTGTACAGACCAGTGAACTCTACTGAAAAACAGATCTACAGAAGATACACAATCAATAAAAAAAAAAAAAAAGAAAAAAGGTACAACCATTCACTGATGCATACATTAACTGGAAAACCTTGAAACATGCATATCTACAGATCCATTAATTTTAATCCATTAAGAAATAAGAATATGATTAATCTTTGCAATTTGTGTTAATGATGTTACCTGACAGGATTACTAGTCAAGGACACACGGAGAGATTCTAAGCAAGTGACTAGTCTTTCATCTGTTGACCCAGATTTTAATTCCTGAATAAACTCTTGGGGTGAAATTTTCCGACTGTTCTTGAGACTTCCCTGAAATACAGAAAATACATTCATTTTTATTTGGCACATATAGAACTTGAATAGATTATTAATGGCTAACCTTCATTTCTGTTCCTTGAAAAAACAGGGGAGAAAAAAGATATAATTTAGTCCTAAACCTGTAACTGTTTGTTGTCAATCTACTATATATGTTAAATGCTGACTAAATTCTTGTCAATTTATGAACAAATTTATAATCAGTAGTTAAAAGCAGTAGGCATCAAATGTAGAAATGTATCATGCACACTCAGTGAAATACAATTTTTGTAATGAATGGATTCTGTTTATGCATTGCAAACTTCTTAATTTTCAATACTCAACAGAAGAGAAAAACAATTCTGAGCTGCTCTGAAAAGATCACAGAGCACGTGTCCAGAAAGGCGACTGCATTCATATGAGAATACAGAGGGAAGAACCAGCACACCAGAACAGTACTCAGGATGTTACTGCAGTAACTTGACTTCTTGCAGATAATGTTGTAAAACACTTTTCCCTTAAAGGTCCTCCAGATGACTAGTATACGAGACTGGGATTATAAAAACAGACTAGCTTTGGCTGTAAGGGATAAAGCAAAAGAACTTAAAAAATAAAAAAAAAGAAAAAAGACTTTGTTAGAACCACTGATGTTCTAAAGATAAATCCCAGCTCCTCATTTGTTCTATTTGCCATCTGTAAGAATGCAGTGCAACACAAATATGACTACTGATGCAATAATATAAGGACACTTACTCAACCTTTGGGTTTGGATTTTGCCTTGCTTTTTGGGTTTTGCTCTTTTTGGCAGGTGGGAAGGCAAATGGGAACACAGAGAATGGAGATAGAAATGAAAATGCAATAGCAAATTAATGAGGCACTGCAAAAGTAGTTTTGTGCAAACAAGATATTTTCTGTTCCAAGCAATATAGGTTGAAAGACACTGGCTTTGACTCATCATTGTATCTGTGGTGTCAAATGTTGCTTAAAGTAAACTCAAGATATTAATGACTCTTCTACAGGGTATATTGTATCCATTGTTTTAAACAAAGCAATGGTTATACTGAACTAATGAAGTTCTACAATTTGCAACTAAAATGGCAAGTCTAAGAGGCATTGACCCCATTCTTAAGAGTATCCTCCTCCCTGCCCCCTTTTTTTTTAAGCAGCAGCAAAGACAAAATTTGTAGACAGTGGAAAATAAGTCTACTCAAGCTAATATCTATTTATGACATGAAGAAGGATAGATATATTTTCTACAGAACATATCTAAATTCCAAAAAAGAGGCATACAATGGGGTATAAAACCTATATTTGACTTAATTCACTGGAAAGACTCCTTTTTCGAGAACAGAAGCACAACTATTCTGTCATGTAGCAATAAAGAGAGTTACTAAATAATACTTGATTATCTAGTGGCTTAAGTCAGGACTTGAACTTTTCTCCTCCTGAAGCAGAAGGTGATGAAATAGTTTCTGGCAGAGAGGCGAAGTTAAAAAATGGGAAGAGTGGTTGACAGACCAGACTGCTGTGCTGCCATTCAGAGGGACCTCAACAGACAGGAGAAATGGGCAGAGGAATTTCAGGGAGTTCCACAACAGGAAATGCTAAATCCTGAACCTGAGGAGGGATACTCCCATGCACCGACGCGTGTTGGGACTAACCAGCTGGAAAGTAGGTTTGTGGGGAAAAAAATGGGGGTCCTGGTGGATGACAAGTCGACTACAGGGAAGCGCATCACCAGCTGGTCAAGGGAGATGATCCTTCAACTCAGCCTGGTGGTGGTGAGACACATCTGGAGTATTGTGTCCACTTCTGGGATCCCCAGCACGAGCGCGACATGGACGTATTGGGATGACTTCCAAAACGGTTGTGGATACAATTAAAGGAGCATCTGTTGTACAAGGAGAGGCTGATACAACTGGCATTGTTTAGCCCTGAGAAGGCTCAAGAGAACCCTATCAGTGAAAAGACAAGAGGCACAAATTGAAATACAGGAAATTAATTAAACAACAGACATAAACACAAATTTCGCCCCTCCCCCCTTGTTTTTTTTTTAACCATGAGGCTGTTAAAGCACTGGAACAGGTTGCCCAGGCAGACTGTACAGTCTCCTTTATCAGAGATATTAAAAAACGGACTAAATAAGGGGTTGGACAAGACAATCTCCAGAGGTCTCTTCTGGTCCCAATCATTCTATTCTATGACTCTGTGTTTTGGGTTTGTGTGGCAGGGTTTCGGTAGCGAGGCAGGGTCAGCAGGGCCGGCTCCTGCTGGAAGGTGCTGGAAGCTTCCCCAGCCGGGAGCCGGACCCGCCTCTGGGAGAACAGATTCCAGAGGGGAAACCTGCCGGGAGTCGGGGGATCGGGATGGGAGAGGAACCCCTGTGCGGATCCCGAGGGCAGGGGGGAAGGAGGGGATGCCCCTGCAGCCCGTGGGGAGACCAGGCGGCAGGCTGTCCCCCCCCGGCCCACGGAGGGGAGCGGGGGAGCAGATGCCCACCTGCAGCCCGGGGAGAGAGGAGCCCACGCCGGAGCAGGGGGTGGGTGCCCCCCGAGATGGCCGCCGCTCCCTGGGGAAGCCCGCGCTGGGGCAGCCTGGCACTGAAGGACCGCGGCCCATGGAAAGGACTCACGCTGGAGCAGTTGGTGGAGGACCGTCTCCCGCGGGAGGGACCCCCGGCGGAGCAGGGGAGGAGTGCGGAGTCCTCCTCCCCCTGAGGAGGAAGGAGCGGCAGAGACAAGGTGTGACGGACTGACCCCGACCGCCATTCCCCGTCCCCCTGCGCCGCTCGGAGGCGGGAGGTGGAGAGAACCGGGAGTGGGGGTGGGCCGGGGAGAGGGAGGGCTGGGGAAGGTGTGCGAGGGTCTGGGTCTACTTCACAGTATCCTGTTTTGGTTTGATTGGTAGTGAATTGGTTTTGTTTCTTCCCCAAGTTGAGCCTGTCTTCTGCCCATGACCAAAAGTGGTGAGTGATCCCTCCCTGTCCTTGTCTCGACCCACGAGTGTTTCTTTATATTTTCTCCTCCTCATCCCACCGGGCGGGAGGAGTGAGCGAGCGGCCCCGTGGTGCTTTGTTGCCAGCTGGGCTTAAACCATGACACTCTGTGATAAGGGAATATTGGGGGGCGGGGGGGGTGTAATGGGGGCTATACTACCTCTCCGCTCCAACTATATTTCCTCAGATTTGAGAAATGGATGTTCCAGATGCCAAAGAACAGACTACTGCCAGGAACTACCCTGAAAATATAGCATCTCATGCTGTATTTTGGTACACCACACATAGTACGTGGAATGTCATTCAAAACATGCCACTGAATTGATGGAGATCACTATTTGCTTAAATACGAGAGTCACTCCCGATAACTATGTTCCACAAAAAAGTAGATGAGATAGCCAGGAAGGAATAAGGGTTGAGGGGAGCCTTAGAATTTGAGATCTAGGAAACCCAGAGGAAAAAAAAAAAAATCCGTAACAATAAATGTTCTCACAGACAAAAAGAAACTCAGTGTTTTCAGTTTTCTTTCATGTTCTGTGTTTAGTTCATAGGCACATAATACTCAAGTCAGAAAGGCCCTACAGCAAGGGAACTTACTTTGATCTCTTCAGATATTCTCTAGGTCCAAGAGCTAACAGTATGTATTGGTAATGCCAGGAACAGAACACCACCTCCTCAAAAACATCTAGTTGGCAAACTTATTCCATAAACAATTTATGCTCCTCACCAAGATGGTATAATTGCTTGCACTTCTATAAGGTAAGAAAGCTCAGCTCCCCTACAGCTTTGACACAGCTATATCTAAAGAGGAATGAAAAAACAACTGGAGAGTATCTCCAAGCCAAACGTAGAAGATCCTTAACAAAACAAAAAAGCATTCATAACATTAAGAACTAAATATCAGACTTGATAAAACATGAAAGGTAAAAGCTAGTACACCATGAGTTGCCCAAAACACTACAAATTCACTGGCTTAAGGGGAACTGGCAACAAGGGTTTCTGTCTGGTTATTCAAGAGCTTTTATACGGTTACAATATCCTGTTACAATAATCCCCAAACATTTTAAGACTAGACAATACATACCTCTAAGGCACTATCAAGGGAATTTGAGTTACGGCTGTGATATAAGGAGGAAATTGTTACAAGTGTGGTGTAACAGGGGATCAGGGCCGTGCCTGTATGCACATGCAGCACGTACAGTTCCCCGTGTGATCCTGGATCTGCCCAGCTGCTCTCTGCATAGATGAGATAATGGCCTGACTAGAGACAAGATGACCAAACAAACTCCTAGCAGCCTTCGTGACAAAGTATTTAACTAAATGTTACAGGAGCCCTCCAGTTGGAAACTTCAAAAAGTCCCAGAAATTCTCCTGGCAGCTCCTGCTGTGCATAGACTAGTTGATAAGCACTACTTGTATGCCTAAGCATATGGATTAATATCCTGGATGGAGAATCTGTCATTTCCAGTGACTTCCCCCAGCAGTTCCTGCTATAAAATTGATCAAGCTGGGTATAACTAAGATACTTATAAATAGTCAGTAAAATTGCTTTCTTTTGATGCAGAAACAGTCATATAGGGCAATCATATGGACAGAACATATAGTTAACATGGTTAGCAGATACTTTGGAAGTAATTTAATATAATCAATAGCAATGTGTGCAGTGGAAAAGTCACATGGGACAAGAGCCCAGTCAGACTATAAGAAATCACTAGAATGACATTTCAGAGAGTCTCATCTGACCCATCTGAAGACAGCGTCACAAGCAATGGAGACTCACATCAACATCCAGACAGTAACCAGCCATTCCGTTTCAGACTCAGTTCCCCACCTAAATATTACCCTATGCAAAAGATGCCAACAAATTGTGAATGTCTGTACAACATACCCACGGTACCAAGTACCACTTATTCATAGTTATGCCAAGGTTCTGCAAGATAATAACAATATGATACATCTGCCAGTGCTTAAATAAAATGAGAGCTGCATTTGGTACCAATTGTGAAACTGATTATATTAGCTATATTTCAGCATGGGAAAAGCTGCTTAAGTTCAAAATGCTCGAGTTAACTGAGAAACAGGAAATAACTTGAGGCATCAGTGCCTCTAGAAATTTAATTGCTCAACTGAAGAACAACTGGTCTGTGAGCAGATGCAGTATGAAGTCAGCATTAATTAATTCAGTTAAAACATTACAAGCGAGTAAGCTGCACAACAAAAACAAAATCTTGTGAAGAAAACTCACTTTCAAAACCCAGTTTGCGTGTGTTCAACATACAGAACAGCAAAACTTATGGTAGAGTAACATTATAGCAATGCTGCTTTTATTTCCACTTGAGTATTAACTCCATGGAAATTGATTTTTAAAACTTTTCTGGGCTGGAACATCTTTGTATGTGTTTATACAGCACTTAAAAATGTGACACTTTCTAACCTCAGATAATCATAATACATACAAACAGCTACAAAATCACAGAAAATACATTGGACATAACAATCTCTAACAACAAACAGAACAACACTGCTTTCGGTAGATGAGAATTCACACTCGCATAATAGCCTTTAAACACAACTGTTGTTCCCTTCTCCAACTGTCTCCTGATAAATAAGACATGACACCACAGCAGACAGAAGTTTCATTCAAGATTTCTAAGCCATGATGGTTTAAACAATATGCGATATACTTCTCTAAGATAAGGTTTTTAAGAGAAGAAGTAAGGCTTCATCTAAACACTATACATTACAAGAAAACAAGAAAGTACTAGCAGAATAGTGAGGCACTTGAGCAGAATTCTTCCAAGCATACAATTTTTGCTATCATTCAGATTTTCAGTAAGTACTACTAGTATCCCAAACCCCAAGACTGTTTATTCTTAGCAATTCTTCTACAGGGAACCCCTGAACACATTATAAAGAGTGATGGTAACAGCATACTTACAAACATATGCAGACATATATACAGAAGCATGCCTTCAGCTAACTGTTCAAGAAGTGTCTAAGAAAAGTGGGGTGAAATGAATGAGTATTGGACAATGCATGTCAGTAGAACTCTGGTTACTTCTAAGTAACTTTGAGTCCTTAAGTGATGGATCCATTCTAAACATCTCACGCATACAGAGGTAGCTCACAGTACTCCATACATAAGCACCTGAGCACAGCCCCACCAAACCCAGCATAATTTCTAGATGCGTCAGTAACAGAGATGTGCTTTGTGAATATTGGGAAGGAGTTGTGCATTTCTAAGAAACAGAAACCCTGATACTGAGGTCAATGATGAAGCTTTGACTATAGTGGAGTCTGCTTTTATCACCTGTGGCTGCTTCACTTTCAGTGATTCATTCGAGGTGCAGACTCTGTTCTTCATTTTAATAGTTTTTATAATGATAACTGCTTTAAATGAAACCTGCTCAGTACTCTGCATAGCATTTGCAAATAAGGATATTTGTCCCAACATGATATAGCTTAGTACTTGTCTCCTTAAAGTTTGAGAAGTATGAACTATCAAAAGGTGTTACTGCAGTATCACTCATAGAAAGAAAAGACCTGAGATGGGATTAGTTGCACATAATAGTCAGGAGCTATATGGCACTTCAGCTCTTCTGAAAAAGTATGACACTCTTATCAAGTCAAGGTACACCAAAATTTAGCCAAGTATCCTGGGAATGCAGTGCACTATTCTCTCTAGACTGAGAATGCACTCAGACAGTCCAACGTGCTTGAGGCGTGAAAGAGCATGCCAGGAACAGAGAGTTTGCAAGGACGAGGGAAGGAGTTTCCCATCCCAGTAGCTCCAGCACTAAGCTGAATTCATGTGAAGCACTACTGTATCAAGCAGCTCAATCTATGCATCACAGAAACAGCTCCTCCCAAGTTATACAATGGGTGAATGCCATTTCCAATAAGAACACAACAGTAGAAACAGAGTTCAGTAAAGACAAGAGTTTCCCTACATGAATTAGTCTTCAGTGATCTCCCACAGCAGAAAGGGAGATAAGTGGGCTGGCAGCGGAGGAGGAGACAGAAAGGAAAAAAATGCTGTTGGGGGAGGCATCACTACCTTGGGGGAGGAAACAGACCTGTCCAATAGAGTACCTTGTATGGCTGCTTTGGGCATAGTGCAAGAAGCTCCATTGCCAAGTGTGATGACAACCAAAGACAAAAACCAAATATTTATTGCAAAAGGCACTCAGAAGGAAGGATCAATGAAACCTACTCTGCTATAAGCTTCAGTTCTTTGCAAGTATTAAATATCAGGAAGTAAAAACATGAAAACCTTTCTCTTGAGAAAGAGTCCTAACATCACCATCATCAGGATGCTAAGATTCCAGAAATAAATGCAGATGCAGCAACTCTGCAGAGCCGGCCATATCCTATTATAACATTACTTTTTAGATCAAACAACTGAGGTCTTAGAATGGGTGTGGAGTAGGGGTATCAATGACATATAAACCTTGACATGCTGGTTTTTTTGGATTGAGAAACTTCAAGAATGTTGTGAGATTTATTAGCCTGTAGTTTCCTGATTTCCCATGAAATATCTCTAAAAACAGAAAAACAGGCTAGACCTCCTAATCTTCCAGTACTAAGGAACTTTTATGCTACAGAAGGACTAGTAGCTTTGATAAGCTAATCTTAAATAAAATAATCTCCAGACAGTTCGGTCCTGCACTAGGCATCTACCTTCCTAAAAGTGCTAGAGCATTACACTAATAAAGTACATCATTTGAAGTAGACAATAAGATAAATACCTCATTTAAATTACTATATTTAATGTCTTCTTTTCTCAGTATTTAATCACATATGGGCAATTTTTACTTATCTCTCTACATGCATGGAGCAATGAGAGTCAAAGAATCAAATATTTGAATTCTAAAACAATCAAAAGGTCTAAGGAAAATATTAGCAATGCAGCATTTAGCACTGGAGTAAGTCCCCACTTTGCAAAAACTAAGCAGTTTTTCTTATGCCAACTTAATCCTTAAACTGCCCAGTACACATGCCAACTTAATCCTTAAACTGCCCAGTACACAACTCTTTGCGCTTCTCTAAAACAACCAATAATTATCCCTATAACTAAAAAATGGACACTAATTGGGTTCATGTGCAACACTTTCATTACCAACTATTACACAGCATCAAAACATGAATTCTGTACTGAAGTATGAAAAAGGCTAATCAGTTAAGGAATTCTTTTTTAACAGTGCTAGAAAAGAAGAAAGGTTCACATCAAACTTTTCCAAGAAGTTTTCTGCAGAATCTTTCCATCGCCACTAATAGCCACACCTTTACCAAAAAGAAATGCTTTTTTGTGTTCAGAAGACACACCTCAAGTACAAGTGAATATCTTTCATTGCAACTTGTAAAATAATGATAGGGCCCTCTAAAAATGTTTGTGTCTATGAGAAACAAAAGTTAGTCAAAAGAATCTAACATGCATGCATCACTTTTTCTCTCCAGTAGGAAATAATGTAAACATTAAGTCATTTTTTTGTGTTCTTCAGAGAAATTTACTTACAGACTTCGAAGCAGTGCTAATATATTGCATCACCATTTCTTTTTTGGTATTAAAATCCTTTTCTCTCAATGGCATCTTCTTGTCTTCATTTAAATTCATATCTTCCTAGAATGGGAGGGGGGGCGGAAAAAAAGCTTTAAATGTCATCCAGCAACACAGTTGTTTAAGAGACTGATTTAAAAAAATAAAGACACAAAAATAAGAACTTGAGCAAATGAAAGCTGTTACACAAAAAACTTTTCAAAAGTTACATGTTACTAACAACCGTAAAAATCCTTATCCATCTTCCCTAGCAACTCAGACTAAAAAAACCAGTCAACTATGCCAGGATGAACAAGTGCATGACAACCATTACTAGCGTAATCTCTTCTTAGAAATCATCTACAGTTTCACATACACACACAGACACTAAACTACAGAAAAGCATTATTTAACACTTCCTAAAACATTTATAAATGTACTCAAACCAGTTTCTTAGAAAGATCTTTTTAATTATATATCCATTTGTTCTATAATTCTGTTCCTCAGTTCCCAAAAACTTAGTCCTGGGCAGCAGAATCTGCTTTGCACTGAGAGTAGTTCCCAAAATAATATTCATCTTTGCAATAGGTAAGGCCCAAATTCTTGACGATTTCATCATTAAATCAACAACTTCAACTGTTACCAAAACCCCATCACAATTCATTCATTCCAACATAAACCCAGAGGTCAAAAAGAGGAGATGCACATTCAAAGCCACACAGCAGCTATTCGTTGACATTTCTGACACAGAGACTTCTGTTCCAGCCTAGAAATGCTCTGATCATTGTAATCAGTTCCACATCTGTGAGAAATGAAATTTCCTATCATGCTGGATGTTAAAAAAAAAAAAAAAAAAAAAAAGAGGCTTTAAGAAACAATTTAGGCACTAGCACATGCAGCCTTACTATGGTCACCCAAGCTTAGCAAGAATTACTGCAGTTATTTTCAGCTGAGACTCATGAGGTGAATCCCCACCAGCTTTGGCAGGAGCAATGCTACAAAATCAGTGGGTAACCATCTTGACAACAAGGCTATTTCACCTAGTCAGAAATCAAAGAAAGACAAACAGCAAGCAAGCTCATAACCTTAAAATTTTAAGAAAAAAAAGCCTAAAGACCAAAATTTTATACTACACTGAAACTTGTTTCCTTGTCTTTCGCAAGTTTCCATATTGAATATGATAGAATCAAGCACAGTTCCTAGAAACATTTAGTTTTGTATAAATCTAAACTGTGAGAAGACACTGCAGAAAATGCTTGACGCCTTAAGTTGAACTTCTTCAAAGTACAATTAGGGCAATTTTGTATAGATTCTGGATTTCCCCCCCCACCAAAAGTTACTGTTTCCTTTCTTTAAGGACTAGAAAAAGTTCTTTACTTCAGTCTAGTATGCATTTAAATTATTACTTATTCTTTATTTGATACTATATAGTGTTTTTATAGTATCAGATTTGTATATTTGATACTATATATACACTATATAATTATTTGATATTTTTAGTATCAAATAAGTACAGTGTGCATGCTGTAAAAAGTTCTTTCATTCAAGCAATAATAATATAGCATTTTGCCTCCTTGGCAGCTAGCTTGCTTATTTGCGTTACTTCCTACATCTGAAAGTCAATGTAAAACATCTTTATCTAAACGACCTGCAAGAAAGGAGGCCACACATCGTCAATCTTTTCTCATAGTTCTGCTCCTCAAAATAGTGTATTCCTTTGATCAAAAAATTCATAGAGAAACTATTTGCTTAGGCCCAAACCAAAATTCTAGCAGTGCATAAGGACACACATATTCCTGAATATTTTGCAAGTTACCTCATACTAAATCAAATGTTGTGGGCATTATCTTGAATGGGCATGCTGCATTTTCTAGCTTTTCTTGGATGAAAGGCAAAGAAACTACTATGATTTATTTAATGATGGGAAACCTGGTATGATCCAAAAATGCTGCATGGGCTCAAATATTCATACTAAAATTAAACAAAAACAAAACCAGGCTTAAATACACATACATTAAAAACACTCTTAGGATCATATATTATATGCAAAGAAATCATTTTCTTCCAAGACATAAAAAAGTGGAAATTTTTTTTTCTGTGTATACACTCTTTGGAAAAAAAGTGAAAGATATTTAAAGTTACCTGTCTCTATCAAAGATTACAAAAGTTACTGCAGCTTTTTTAGGATGAGAAAGAACACAAACAACCACAAAAAGTAGTGCCTTTAGTATTTCAGAAACAAAAACCTAAAGTAATTGTCTGCTCAACGGAAGGGTACATGAAGGCTGTTAAGCACACTGTTAAATGGTCAGGTGGAAACCCAAAAATTTATACCAGTTGCACAACAAATCAATCTAAATATTTTAATTTATTGGTCAAGCATTTACCAGTTAATTACATAACTAGGCAGGACTTTCACAATTCATCAATGAATTCTGACATTGATATATGGGTTTGGACATAAAGATTTGGGGACCGCTAAAAAGCATTTAAAATAAGGACAAGTAAGGAAGTTCTTGTCAATTTACTTCTTTAAATATTTTTTCAATAACAAATTCTTTCAAAGCCAGAAAAATACTACAATTTTAAGTTCTCAACAACTGCTCAAAAATCTTTACGCCTTATCTAAGACATTTCCTTAGCTTAGCAGGGGGGGGAATCAAAATCAATCAGATTGCCAAAACTACTACAATGTTAGGATTCCCTCTAGCCTTTCATTTGTTATCCTAGCTTGTTACAGGTATTTCTTATCTTATGTAGTATTTCAGTTTAATTAATTACCTTCTATTAAATGCACAACAACATATTTATGACTATTCTTATTACCAGGCAACACATCTGTTGAGATACACAAATGGCAACCCATACTGTAAATTACTAAAATCAAGTCCAACTTGACATTACCAGATAAATTTGGGGTTTTCTGCAAGTTCCAATAAATGTCTTTGGAACGCTGTGCCTCAGAATTCTTCTCCACAGGGATGTAATTGTATAGCAATACTGGCTTCAAATGAAAACACACTTTACATGTATATTTAATAAGGGTAGCTGTATTTTATTTAATACTTAAATTGCAATTTTAAAACCTACACAAACACAAATGTAAGAACACTGAAACCAAAGTATTCCATTTTAAGTTTCAAAAAAAATATATGGCTAGGTCTTTCTCAGTGTTTCCTGAGAGTTATCACATCTTCAGTACCGTGCCTGCAACATGCCACAAGTTTTTTTTCATAACATTGAAATGCATGTATATCCTACCTAAGGAGGAAGGAAAACAAACAAACAAAAAAAAGCTTTTCACATTAGCCTGTAGCTACTGCAAAGTTCATTCTTCTGTTTAAAGCAGTTTTGCACTTCTTTCAGACTTCCTCTTTTAATTTTTCTGAAAAATAACTTCTGAACTTAAATAACAAGGAGAAAACAAAGGGCTTGGTTTTCCTGAAAAAAATATCTACCTTCTAATCACATTAAAAAAAAATAATAATAAAATAAAAAAAGGGGAAGCAAGAAACCTATCAGTACAAACTATATTCCATAATCCTAGATGTAACGGCAGGTTTATTTATAGGAAATATTCAGTCTGTGTGTGCAGTAAGAAGTAATTTCTTTGTTGTTGTTTTTAATAAATCTAACATCATTAAAGCAATTGATTTATACAGATTAGAAGTATTCAGCAGTACAAAGGGCACGTCAGATGTGGCTTAGTTTATAAAATACTTCATTTCTTTTATGTCTTCTTAAATCGTTTAAAGTTATTCTACAGGTGAGCAATACCTCTTTGTAAAATAAGTCATTTCACATGGATGTTTTCCTAATAGCACTAACAGAAATGAAAGGAGCTAAATGACAGTTAATTATTGGCTTTAACTGTCCAGTTTTAGGAGCTCTTTCATAACTTTTGCTATCAAAACCACTCAGGATGCCACTGTATAAAAGGTTGGGAGAAGGAAGCAGTACATATCCAGGAAAACCCAAAGTATAATGTAACGCACTCAGTGAAACTTCAGAATTCAGAAACTGCTCCCTTCAGTACTAACCAATTGACTATTTTTATTGTGTGCAAAATTAACTCTAGAAGCCTGGCTACAGCTTTCAAATTGTTCACCACCCCCCCAAAATCACTTCATTTGATCAGAACAGCAAACTAGAGCCCACAACATATAATTAGCTATGTAATATACTGTGACTAAACTAGCTTTATTCCAGTCCATTTGAGTGTGGATAATCTGAAGAATCTTTTCTATATTACATGTTATAGCTAAAATAACACTGATAAAGTAGTTTATCAAAGACAGTGTAAGTGCTTTGTTATTCCACAAAACTAGAAAAGCATTCAAATTATCCAGGATGTCATCATTACTTTAACATATTTTTGAGAAGTACTTATAAAATTGGAATTAATTGCTTCAGGATCCATGGATTATAAGCATTTCTGTTGACCTAGACACACAGTAGTAGGTTTCTCAGGATTTATTTATTCCTTTTTTTATGGCATAGTCTCAACATCACACACTATCCTACACCAGAATCTCTGTGGGATGGTAGAGAGATACAACCTACGCTTATGTAGCAGGGGGTGCGTGCAGGGAGGCATACCTTCAAGTTTTATTAAAAAACCTCTCCCATTTCCTAACATTTGAGCAACTAGCATTCACAGTGAACTTTCTTAACAGAAGTAAAATATCCTAGACACCGAGGTAAACCAAGAAAAATGAACCATGTGAGAACAAGTACAAATACAAAAGTTGGTAACGCAGTAAATTAGTCCTCCCCTTCAGAAGCTTAACCATGAAAATCCTGAATCCTGTCTCTCAGTCATAGCTCTCAACAGTTCCACAAAAGCATCTTCAAAACCAAACTAACATTATTGAGTACTAGGAATTACAAATTCCATAAAGGTACTTCTCTCATAGAACATTTAATTTCCTCCACATCCCAGCCCCTGGTAGTCCTTTTGTGTTTCAAGAGTTACTTGTTACTTGGCTGTGAGGCAGAGAAGGAAATAATAACCTAGGCATCACTCTCTTGTTAATGTTCTCTTGTGCTCTTCAGATTGCAGTCACTCTCTTCTCTCATGGCCATTCCATGTTTAGTTTTCAATTGCCCAAAATGCCATCATCATGATGACAAAAAACCTCAACCTATTGAGGTGGTACCAATACCACATGATCTTTCCAGCAAGCGACTGCTCTTTTGTAGCACAGTAACAATGACAGCTAAGGAAGGAAGCAAATTTGAGACAGCATGTGCAGACAAAAGCTGCTTCAGAGACAAGAACCTTAAGTCCTTTTTGTGCAAGAGTGACATGGAATATAGGTTCAGAACAAAACCCTGCTATGACATTCAAGGCATAAAATGCTTTTGTAAAAGTTTCAGGTTGTCTTGAAAGCAAGCAGGATTCCCCATTTCTTGTTGCTCCTCAAAATCTGTTGCATAATATCACTTCTAATAATCAAAAACCTTTAGTTTCCATTTTAAATATACTGGGAGGAAAATCTTGTCAAAGTAATTCAAAGACTTCATCCCCTGAGAAACGCCCTAAAAAACACGTAACAATAACATTAATAATTCAGGTAAAGATCAGAACACATGCACAAAAGAATGCTCCACCTGTCAGTTAGTCACACTGTCATTCTTTAAATAAAAGAAATCAGCGTAAGACTCTTACCATCATTTTTTCAAACAACGCTATGATTTCTCTTTCCGACATGGGTTTTGGAGCAAAATCCTCCGCATCCATAGTTGTGGATGACCAATCTGTAGAATGTGACTGCTTCATATGCGGCAGAGGAGGTCTTTCCTTTTTACTTCCTGGAATTCTTATACTGGCAAATCTATCCAACTGAAAACAGAAAAGGTATAAGATATCACATACTGTTTCCAGTAACATCATGTTCTATGTAACCCTAATTAAGATGGGTGTTCTTGGAAGCTTAACATCCTTATTTTTCTGTGGTAACTTGCCTGTTATTTAAGTGTCTTATTTTAAAGGGTTTTCATACAGATACATATAACGGTCAGTTGCCTCAGCACTTGAGTTAACAGACCAGAATCCCATTACATTATGGAGAAATCATGCAGAACATGAGAATTTTACGGAAAGTTTGGAGGAAAAGATATCTACAAAACCAATTTATGAAGAGTTCTTCCCAACCATTACATGTAGAATATGAAAAAGCAGGCTTATTTACCGAAAGCATGGTTTTAAAATGTTTTTTGTTACTCTGAAACAGCTGTACTCCTGACATTGTATTAGAATATACAGATATGCAAATAAGCTACTTTTTATTAAAAGACAAGTTAGCATAACTAAGACACTGTTCTATTCATTTTTTATTTGCACTATGTTATCCAAAACTTAGTGCCTTTCTGTGCTCCAATTATTTAGAAATTCATTTAGGAGAAGCATAATAACCACCAGCTCCTTTAATAAAGTTAAGTAGGATACACTCACAGTTTCATGAATAATCCTTAGGACTTATCACCAACACGAGACAACTGCTCTGACTTTACCCCTTCAAGAGCCAAAAAACTTCTTTGGAAAATTGTTTTGGGTTGTAGGGTTTTTTTACTGGCTAGATATTTATCAGCTTTTCAATAAAGACTTACTAAGTGAAATTTTTAACATTTTCATTGTTAGAGCTTGTGTTTTAATGTATATGGGCAAGGACCAACAGAACACAAAAGCAGCTGACATACTCAATGAGATGCATTAAATCTTAATCATCTTTGTAGCAGCCTTTTGAACAGATGTGAACAGCAATATTACACTTGTCAACACAGAAGAAAGTTACAGTAGCATTTGATGCATAAGAGATTTTGGACAAGATTTCAACCATATCAATAGACTTACATCTTTGAAATGCTATGCAAAAATATTCTGAGGCTTCAATATATCTTGAAGATAAGTATCTTGAGATACCACTTAATAAGTACATCAAAGTTACCAAACTAAATGACAAATAAAGTTATTATAGCGTCTGTGGAATTAAGATCAGAGAGAGCAAAGAAAATTAGTAGCAAAAATTGGGTACAAGTGTTCCACTCTAGTCAGAGCAAGAATTGACTATTAGACATCCATTAAGAGAGGTTTAGAGGAAAACAAAAAAGACTTTAATTCTTCCTGTTCAAAACTGAAAAGGAACAGTTTTTGGAACATAGAAAAGATTATAAGCCACTCACATACAGATGGTTGAAGAACATGCAAAAGCAGAAAATTAATATAGCATAAACATAAAAGAGCTCAGCATGGATGATGGGGCCCTTCAGTGTCATATCAAACCAGCAGGCAACAAGAAAAGTACACTCTACAGGAATAATTACATAGGCAAGACCCAGGAAGAAAGAGAATGCAACAAAAGCAAAAGGGAGGGTAACATCATCATTGGAAGCGAAGTATAGAGTCATCAGTGGCAAAAAACATCTTACAACTTGACCAGACAGCAATTTCCCTTCCTGTCTTTAAAATCAGAAGTCTATGGTAAGTATGGGGGGATGAAGCCAGATTGCAAACTGCAGTGACTAGACTGGAAACTTAAAAGAATCGTATTATATCAGATTTTTCTTCTCAAACAACGGCTTTCACAGAGCACTGATGAAAGGCAGCACACCTGCTCCAAAGAACAACTTAGCTAGTCGCTTCTCCATGCCCCACTGTTCACTATCGATTGCATAACCTAAGAAATAAACCATTACATTTGAAGATTCCTTGTATGCAGACTTGAAGCAGGGGTAGAGGGAAGATACTTTGGCTGAAATAACAGATTTCAGCCCAATGGTTCAGTCAGCAGAGAATTGACTAAATTAGGTTTAAGAGAGGTGTGCCCTACACTTCTTACCCCATCTCTCCTGAAAAATCTCAGCTCCTTCCTTACAGTCTGTGTTCCCCAAGTGTCCCTTCTTCCTTCCCCTGCTCCACACAGGAGCAGGGATAGCAGTTCTGGCCAGGCAGAAACACCCTGGTCTCTGCCGTGAAATACCCCATGCAGTCCCAGAGCTACTCTTGTTCCACTAGGAACAGGCAGCACCAATTCAGGGATGAGAGCCCATTCATCCTTGAAAAGGGATATTTCACTTCCTTTCACCTGTTCACATTTTTACTTTTCACTTGTTCACATTTTTGGTTTATGCTTTGTTTTTAAGCACCTCTTGAATGTTAGACTGAATGGTAGATGCTTTACAACATTACAGATTAGGCCATAACATTCATATTCCCCATATTCACCAAATCCTATACCACTTGTCCTAGAGGAGGGAAGCACACTCTTGGAATATATTTGATCAGGCAGAACACATAAGACAAAGTGAGATACTTTATTATCTTTAATATCTTTATAAGCACATTTAAACATGTGTCAAACAAATTACTTTAAATAATTTAGAACAATGCAGTCTAAAAATAAGATTTCCATACGTTAAAAAAAGGAAATTCACAAGACCTGCCACAGCAGTACAGTGTGGGTATTCTACATACACTTCTCTTTAGAATTATATATTGATAGTGCTTCAAAAAAGTTAATACCTCTCAACATTCCATACAGGCAAATAATTTCATGGTCCACAGAAAACACTATACAGAAAGAACAGAAATTTCATTGCTTGGTTGTAATGAAATCTACCACTGATGCTGCTGGCGATCCCAGCGCATAGAGGAGGAAACGGCAAAAATATAGTTCAATAATCTTCCATGTTACATCAAAAACATTTTAAATCAGCCTAACCAATGGGGAATATCTAAAGTTAGCTTTGATACAAAGTGTCACTACAGTTTAAAGCAGGTGCGACCTTCTATCTTTTCTGAAGATGTCTACCCTCTTTTTGTACTTATTTTACCAATAAATACATACAGACCCATACAGGAGTAGTGCTTTAGGACAGTAATTTTCTGAAAGGGACAAACTTTTCCCTTAAGGTCTTTGTAGGGACACCATTAAAATTAACCAAAGAATAAACAATGCTTCATATGGTCTTGATACAAAGCATTCCCACAGTAAAGTCTCTTAGACGTTCTCCAAACTAGTATCTGTTTTGACGCACTGACGGTACTCAGAGTAGATTATCCAGAGTTAAGAGTTCAAAGGCAATAAGGAGTGAGAAGAAAATAAGAATGCAATTAAATACTTCTGGGCACTCAAAGAAGAAAGCTAGAAATTTTTTAACACACTATACAAAAACATAACAGGGAATCTTTAAGCAGCTCATTAATTCAAACAACAATCTATTCCTATCATCATAGCACAGTGTTACAGAAGATGAGGAAAACTATAGTTCAGATACATAATCTAAAAAGAAACAATAGTAAAAAAATTAAATACTGAGTACAAAAATACTGCAGAAATATTCATTAAAAACTATTATCTTCTAAATTGTAAAAAAAATGAACTACCCGTGTGACCACAATATAGGCTGCACAGTGGTTGTAATTTTAAAACTTATGTGATATTGAAAGGAGAAGTGAAAGTAACTAAAAAGAAAAGTTAACTCTGGAAAGGAAAAAGCATTGAAGGTAGGAAGAGCTTCCTATCCAAAGGTAACCCAAATTCTAGACATAAAGAGACGCTACTATTTTGTTAGCAAAAACTAACCAAGACAACCCTAAGTCTTTTTTGGTCAAAAGGCAGGGGTTTTGGTTTGTTTGGGGTTTTTTTAAGGTAGGAGAGAAGAGGAAGACAAGGGAAAAGATAAACAAAAAATTAACTAGGACAGCAGAGAAGCCATTAAACATAATTCACACAGTTCTCATTCCTAAGACTAGATCCCCCAGCACAAAAGGCATGAGGAGTCTTTTCTCATAAACTGAAATTTAAACCAATGAGCTGTTTGCATGTATCTTAGCTTTTATGTCTTTATGCCTCCTACCACCAGAGATCGGAACATCTATAAAGCAGTGTACTTTATTCTGCCAGTTCACATTCTCCAGGAGACAAAAACGGCAAGGCAACTGAAACAAAATCTTAATGTCAGAACTGAAACACAGTGAAAAGTAAATCATGGTCAACACGTGAATATGAGTTAACATTGTAGTCATACAGTTTGAGTTAAGGCCTAGCCTGGTGATACTGCTCAATTTAGGGTTAAACATCGTACTTCGTACTTGAAGAAGGACCATTACTCAATAGCTTCACTATGCAAGCCTGATTACTGGATTACCATGTATAAAGGATGCAAGGACTATGCCCTTGAAGAGGGAACTAAACAGTGGTAGAAGGCAACATCCTGCCCCAGAAGGCGGGAAGGCAGGATGACTGCCAAAGAAGCATGAACCAAGGGAAAGGGAAAGGTGGAAGGGGAGGATCTAGACCTCCCACTCAGTTCCAGGCTGGAAAAACTTGTCCCCCCACTGCAAGGAGCATGCGTGCTAATTTACATAGCAAGTGAGGCTAATTAAAATATAACTGGCCAGTAGTAGATGAGATGGTGACTACTAACCAATGAATGTAAATTTAGGCAGGTTTTTACTAATCATGTAACAGAATAAATACATTGTTTTTCTTTGGTGTGGTGTGCCAGCGTTGTGGATTTACGGCCTGGCACCTGTCTCTGCGCAGACATGAAATAAAGAAAGATCTCAGCTCTGTGTGTAAGATTGGCTCATTGTGTTGTCCTAAAAGCAGATTTGTTACCCGGTGTGCTACAGACCAATCTCACACACTCAGGAGAGATATTGCTTTATTCTGCGCAGGGTGCTTGGTGGACTTTCCACAAATCAAGCACACCAGATTCATCAGGTGTGTCCCTTTTATACAGCAACAATTGCATCTAATCTATTAAACTACTCTTACCTAGTACATATTCACACTATCTAATGCATATGCATAGGATTATGTAACCATGACACATCAGATGCCTCCTCCACATGCAGGGGGGTCTCAGCTGGTCTTTGGTGGTCGTTTGAGGAGGTATCCCCTCCTCACTTTGACCGCTAAGTCGCTCTGTATTGGGTCAGTAGTTCATTTTCCTGCCAAGAGGGACGCACCATCCATCAGGAAGAACAGAAAGGATCAGAACTGGTGTTCCAGGTGAGGCACCATTAAACAGGAACAATAGAAAAGATCAGAATGATCTTGGCTAACTAACTTAATTTAAAACAGGACTTTCTAATCTGCCACAGGATTTTCAATATCTGACATCAATTGCACACCACGTACCAAACCCTGCTTGTGGGACAACACCATGAGACTGTTTTTCAGTAGCATTTTACATTTACCACCCTGAAGATTCTCAGGGAGCCTTGGCAGAAACTCCATTATGGTTCCCTTACACTGTAATAGAGTTTAAAACTGTATTACGGTAGTGTTTCTTCCACTGCTCTGCTCCATCACAAAGCTCTGTGAAACTACAGCTTCAGAAGTATGGCAGCCAAACCCTACTGACAAGCTCTAGCAGTGTATGAGGTGCAAAGCAAGTTACTGTATGTGCATAGTAACAGTGCTGACAGCATCTGCACAGGGAAAAATTGTCTCAATAATCACCTGGCAGGCAAGGTATGTGAGTGAATGATTAAGTTCTCACATGACTTTAAATATAAAAAAATTGTGCACACAGTACCAAAAAGATCTGAGCTGCACTTTTTTATTACTAATGGTACAAGAAAATGTGATCACTTATTTCAAAGGAGGTATTATCAGACCAATATTCAAATCCCACAGGGATTTAATTTCTAATGAATATTTTTAAAAACAGCCACATTAAAGAAATTGCTTGAAAGAAAACAACTGACACAGGTAGGACATATCAAAAGTTGTCTTCAATGCCCATTATCTGTAGGAAGGATGAGAGGAAAGGAGATGCACCCAGTGGGATAAAGACTAAAGGAAAGGACCCTCTCTTCAGTCTATGTGCTAAAAAGCCCATCTGCTCACAAAGAGAAGAGCACAGAAAGACAATGGTGGGTGGTGGAACCCAAATAATACCTTCACCTGCCTCTTCCCAAACTCATTACAGGAACCATTAACCCATCAAACTTTTATCTCCGCAAGCCCAGGAGAACACAGAGGCACAATAACAGGTGGGAGGAACCCAAATTTTTGATTCATAGGAAGGGACATGCTGTCTAGGCTCCTCCCAAGGCTATCCCAGCAAAGCCTCTGCTCTATGTCCAGGTCTGACAACCACCCCATGAGTCAACATGATCAGCTCTCCAGAGCACCTTTCAGGCTGAGGGCTGTTACTTCTTAAGGGTATAAGACACATTATGGGATGAAGAGGAAAAACATTTTGGGATTGTGCAAGACTTATTTTGCAATGTTTAAGGGAAGAACCAAAAGCAGGGAAAAGGATGGATCTCAGTGATTTGGAGAGGAACAAGCATGGGAAAATGATAGGATATGGGGATAAAAAGGGCCAGTTGTGTGTAAACAGTTTGCTAGTTGGTACAGTTCTGTGGCCATGTCCTATACCTCAACCAGCACCACCTGTCCTACCTTATTAAATTCTATTTCCAACTATTTTCCTGGGTGAGACGCTCTACTTTGTGTGCACGTTTGTATGAAGGCCCATGTGTCAGCAACAGGATCAGACCATGAGTCAGAGGGACCACAGACCAGCAACTGGAGCTACAGCAGCCTCACCTCTGCGGGGTGACAGGATTAATTTCCCCCCTTACATTTTCCTTCCCTCACAGAACAAAGGATTTATTTTACCCAATAGGGCTCACACTTTCATAGACACCTTGCAAGTAAGATAAGATATTCTTAGCATAGGAACAATTTTTGCTACTTAAAATACTAGAAACATTCATAGAGTCATTTAGGTTGGAAAAGACCCTTAAGATCATCGAGTCCAAATGGGCTTTAAAGCCCCCAAACCTGCTATCAAGTGTTATACGACAATCTCTGTCACGGTTTGAAAATACTAACGGTATTCTAGATGTTCTCAAAATATATAGAAAGCCATGATACATAGTACTAAGGAAAGAGATAAAATGACAAGGCTAGATAAGCAGCATTCACACCCTCAGAGTTGATTTCAGGCTGACTGCAAATCAGGTACCAGAATTTGAATCACTGGTAGCAAGAATAATAGCTGTAAGAGCCAAAATGAAGCAACCATCACAGGATGAGTGGCGAAGTTTTATTTTGTTCTTATTTCATAGGCTCTCTGTTATTCCACTGAGAGCCTATGAAATAAGAAAGTGATTTCATGCATACACCATGGACCTGAAAATCAAAGTTACAAAGAGATCCACAATACAAACCTTTTGGCTCATCACACTTTCTGATAAGGTCCCTAGAAAGTACATTTATTATTTGTGCTCTCAGTTTGATCTTAGTGGACTTCTTATACCATTCTCTGTAAAATAATAGTGTCTATTGAACTTACACACTTGATAATGCAGGAATCAATGGATTAGTTATTGCTAGCTGGCTCAACAGCTTATGAAGACATCACCTCCTAACAGAGCTGCTATGCATGCAGGAATGAAACATATTACTTCCCTGCCATCCTGCATCCCTCATACTCTCCCCACCCCCTTAATTAACACATCAGTTCATCTATTGATATATTAAGAAATTCCTCAAAAATAAAACCCAACAGATGCATGTCTAACCACATTCATGATCACTGAAAGAACTCCCTAGTTCTGCCATTGCTTCACTCCAGCCTTCATTCAATGTCTTTCTCAGTAAGAAAGGACAGCCAGTCAGATGAGAATGGGACATCCATGGAAAAACCTGATGGCATCAGCTACTACTGAGGGAACAAGACTTGCTAAGGGAATTCTCACAGCACTATCCATCTTTGAGGCTGTTAACAACTGGAGGTCCTGTTTAACACAAAACTGACATATGCAGAATGCCTAGTCAGCCAATAAATTCAGTATCATTCTTATAAATACACATGCTCTATTTAAAAGCAGAGTTTTAATTGCTTTGTATTGTTGAATTTGAACCAAGTGTAAAAACCAAATACTGCAATAGATTCTCAATCATTTTTACTTCAAGTTATTGTTGTAACTCTCAAAACTGTAGTGCTTACAACTCAGCATCCAGTTAACTGAACAATTTATGTTGAATGTGATTAACCATTTGCAGACGGTAACTCCTAGAATAACCCAAACGGGAGAAAACAGTTATTTTCTGAGGGATGCTACTAACACCTCTGCTTCATGAATGTTCTGAGAACCAACAAATGAAGCTGAATTGACTAGCATGGCTGGTCTTATTTACGATCACAGAGAGGAAGTGGGTAGCGAATAAGGGAAATAATTTAGCAGCAGAGGTTACCTACATCGAGGCTGGAACATGACATATCTGGGTTTTACCTTTCTTCTCCATATCCACACTGAAGCCCTCAGACCCAAACAGGCAATGGAACATTAAGCACAACACCAGAAAAAACCATAAATACTGGGAGGTTTTTGTAGAACAACTTCCAACAGCGTTTAATGAGACTTTTACTGAGATAATTTGGACTATGAATGTTGGTATCAATGCAACTTGACTAACAACAGCTGTTTATTGTATACAGATTAGACTCGTAAAATGAGACTAAAAATTTATTTTTGACTTTGCATATAAAGTGTGTTTCTTATTGCCCATATTTGGAGCAAAAGCTTGCATGCAACATCTTGTAGGCCTCCAAAGTTAAGTTACTATGCACACTGTCCGCATATCTAG